>NC_091986.1:93613398-94250745 GCF_044704955.1 Pristiophorus japonicus | reverse complement strand
CCACCTGAAGGTGCTCACGTCCAAGCCCCAGGCCTCGCTCATCCTCCAACAGATCTTTGATGTACTTGAAGATGATCTCGAACTGAAATGGGTTGAAAACCAGCAATGGGTTGTCCAGAACCAACTCGTTGCACATTCACTATGGCTCCTAACGGGTCATTTTGTGGGTTTTTCTTTCCCTCGGCCCCACCCGCACCGATTTAAAACAGAGACCGAGGCCTTGGGCTGGCTTGGCAGTGTGTGATGGGCCCCAAGTCTTTGCTTTCCTGCAGAAGTTCTGTCCAATCCTCCTCCTCCAACTGCAGGTTCAAAAGAGCACCCACAGGCAGTGCGTGCCTCTACTGTTGCCGAAAGCTTGGGGGGCCTAGGCTTGGCCGCTGACCTCCCTGCATGACACCACCTGCAAACGGCAGCAGTGAGGTGGGTCCATCCATAGCCTCCTGCTAAAACAAGTCAATCTCCCATAGTGTGGTAGCCTTAAATCTTCCCTAGGGGTCCACTGAGACCCGGTTGAGAACTCCTGCTCTACAATATACATCAACAGGTACGAGGTTCTTGCAGCCTGTGTGGGCAAGAGCAGGGACTGCAGGGAGGATGAGCAAACTGAGCACAGCACCGTAGTGTGGGGGCCATTCAAGCTGGGGGAGTAAAATGTAGTAGTGGTAGGAGACAATATCGTTGGAGGGATAGATACTGTTCTCTGCAGCCGAGAACGTGAGTCCCAAAGGCAGTGTTCCCTGCCCGGTGCCAGGGTTAAGGACATCTCCTCTAGGCTGGAGACAAACTTGGAGTGGGAGGGGGAAGATTCAGTTTTCGGGGTCCACATAGGTACCAACGACATAGGTAGAACAAAGAAAGAGGTTCTGCTGATGGAGTGTGAACAGCTAGGGGCTAAATTAAAAAAGTAGAACCATAAAGGTAATAATCTCTGGATTACTACCTGAGCCACGAGCAAATTGGCATAGGATCAATAAGATCAGAGAGATGAATGTGTGGTTCAAATATTGGTGTGGGATAAATGGGTTTCCATTCATGGGGCACTGACACCAGTACAGGAGAAGAAGGAACTGTTCCGTTGGGGTGGGCTTCACTTGAACCATGCTGGGACCAGTGTCCTGGCAAATCGAATAACTAGGGCTGCAGATAGAGTTTTAAACTAAATAGTGGAGGGGAAGGTTCAGGTGAGGGGAAATTTAAAAGGTCAAATAGTAAGGAGAAGGCAATAGAGCAGGGTAGCGATAGGGGTAATGATAATCAGAGTGTGACAGGAGAGAACAGAGCATATAAGCACAAGAATGCACCAGAGTCAGAGTCGGGAAAAATGGTAAAAAGTCAAATTTAAAAGCTCTTTATCAGAACGCAGGCAGTATTCGGAACAAGATAGATGAGTTGACGGCACAAATAGAAAGAAATGGGTACGATTTGATAGCCATTACAGAGAAGTGGTTGCAAGATGACCAAGGCTGGGAACTGAATATTCAGGGGCATTTGACATTTCGGAAGGATAGTCAGAAAGGAAAAGGAGGTGGGGTAGCTCTGTTAAAAAAAGATGAGATCAGTGCAGTAGTGATAAATGATAGTGACTCAGAAGATCAAGATGTAGAATCAGTTTGGGTGGAATTAAGAAATAATAAGGGAAAGAAGACACCGACGGGAGTAGTCTAGAGGCCCCTTAACAGTAGTTACACTGTCGGACAAAGTATAAATCAAGAATTAATGGGCAATTTTAATCTTCATAGAGATTGGACAAATCAAATTGGCAAAAGTTAGCCTTGAGGATGAGTTCATAGCGTATTCAGGATGGTCTCTTAGAACAATATGTTGTGGAACCAACCAGGGAGCAGGCTATTTTAGATCTGGTAATGTGTAATGAGATAGGATTAATTAATGATCTCACAGTAAAGGATTCTCTAGGAAAGAGTGATCATAGCATGTAAGAATTTCAAATTCAGTTTGAGGGTGAGAAACTTGGGTCTCATACTAGTGTCCTGAACTTAAATAAAGGCAATTACAAATGTAATAAAGACAGAGTAGGTTAAAGTGGACTGGGAAAATAGATTAAAGGGCAAGACGGTAGATAAATGGCAGACATTTAAAGAGATATTTCATAACTCTCAGCAAAGATATATTCCAGTGAGAAAGAAAGACGCTAAGGAAGTTAAGGATGGTATCAAATTGAAAACAAAGGCATACAATGTTGTGAAGATTAGTGGTAGGCCAGAGGATTGGGAAGTTTTTAGAAATCAGCAAAGGATGACTAAAAAAATAAAGAAGGAGAAGATAGATGATGAGAGTATAAAAACAAACAGTAAGAGCTTCTACAGGTACATAAAAAGGAAGAGAGTAGCTAAAGTAAATGTTGGTCCCTTAAAAGATGAGACTGGGGAATTATTAATGGGAAACAGGGAAATGGCAGAGACTCAGTAGAAGACACTAAAAGCATCCCAATAATAATAGATAATAAAGGGGCTAGAGAAAAAATACTCAGCAAAGTAATGGGACTAAAGGTAGGCAAGTTCCCTGGACATGATGGCCTGCATCCTAGGGTCTTAAAATAAGTGCCTGTAGAGATAGTGGATGCATTGGTTGCATTCCCTGGATTCTGGAGAGGTCCCAGCAGATTGGAAAACCGCAAATGTAACACCCCTATTCAAGAAAGGAGGGAGACAGAATGCAGGAAACTATACACCATGGTGAGCGGGAAGTAGCAGCAGGATATTTAGAAAATCATAATACAATCAAGTAAAGTTAGCATGATTTTATGAAAGGGAAATAGTGTTTGACAAATTTGCTAGAGCTCTTTGAGGGTGTAACAAGCAGGGTGGTTAAAGGGGAACCAGTAGATGTAGTGTATTTGGATTTCCAGAAAGCATTCGATAAGGTGCCACATGAAAGGTTACTGCACAAGATAAGAGCTCACGGGATTGGGGGTAATATATTAGCACAGATAGAGGACTGACCAGCAAACAGAAAACAGGTTAGCAAACTGTAACAAGTGGGGTGCCATAGGGATCAATGCTGGGGCCTCAACTATTTACAATCTATATTAATGACTTGGATGAAGGGACTGAGTGTAATGTAGCCAAATTTTCTGATGATACAAAAATAGGTGGTAAAGCAAGTTGTGAGGAGAACACAAACAATCTGCAAAGAGATATAGATTGGTTAATTGAGTAGGCAAAACTTTGGCAGATGGAGTATAATGTAGGAAATTGTAAGGTTATCCACATTGGTAGGAAGAATAAAAAGTAAATTATTAGGCCGAAAATTGCAGCCTCGCCAGGTACGTACAAAGTGCGCACGCATCCGGTGAGGCCTTGCAAAAGCCGGTTCTCAGCGTGCAATGTGCATGCACTGAGAACCGGCTTTTCCGATCTGTCAAAATTTCTTTAGACAGATTCTACGCATCCCCGCAGGAAGGACATCTGCGCAGCAGAGATTGAGCTATATGCCCAGCGAATGTCCTTCAAACTTTTACGCCTGGTAAAAGCAGGTGTATAAGAACATAAGAAATAGGAGCAGGAGTAGACCATTTGGTCCCTTGAGCCTACTCCGCCATTTAATAAGATCATGGCTGATCTGATCATGGACTCGGCTCCACTTCCCTGCCTGCTCCCATAACCCTTTATTCCCTTATCACTCAAACATCTGTCTATCTCTGCCTTAAATATATTCAATGACCCAGTCTCCACAGCTCTCTGGGACAGAAAATTCCACAGATTTACAACCCTCTGAGAGAAGAAATTCCTCCTCATCTCAGTTTTAAATGGGCGGCCCCTTATTCTAAGATGATGTCCCCTAGTTCTAGTCTCCCTTATCAGTGGAAACATCCTCTCTGCATCCACCTTGTTAAACCCCCTCATAATCTTATACATTTCAATAAGATCATTCTTCTGAATTCCAATGAGAAGAGGCCCAAACTACTCAACCTTTCCTCATAAGTCAACCCCCTCATCTGTGGAATCAACCTAGTGAACCATCTCTGAACTGCCTCCAAAGCAAGTATATCCTTCCTTAATATGGAAACCAAAACTATACGCAGAATTCCAGGTGTGGCCTCACCAATACCCTGTATATCTGTAGCAAGACTTCCCTGCATTTATACTCCATCCCCTTTGCAATAAAGGCCAAGATTCCATTGGCCTTCCTGATAATTTGCTGTACTTGCATACAAACCTTTTGTGTTTCATGCACCACACTTTGCAATTTTTCTCCATTTAAATAATAACTTGCCCCTCGATTTTTTTTTTCTGCCAAAGTGGATAACCTCACACTTTCCAACATTATACTCCATCTGCCAAATTTTTGCCCACTCACTTAGTCTATGTCCTTTTGCAGGTTTTTTGTGTCCTCCTCACACATTGCTTTTCCTCCCATCTTTGTATCATCAGCAAACTTGGCTATATACACTCGGTCCCTTCATCCAAGTCATTAATATAGATTGTAAATAGTTGGGGTCCCAGCGACACCCCACTAGTTACTGATTGCCAACCCGAGAATGAACCATTTATCCCGACTCTCTGTTTTCTGTTTGTTAGCCAATCCTCTATCCATGCTAATATATTACCCCCAACCCCGTGAACTTTTATCTTGTGCAGTAACCTTTTATGTGGCACCTTGTCAAATGCCGTCTGAAAGTCCAAATACACTGCATCCACTGTTCCCCTTTATCCACCCTGTTCGTTACATCCTCAAAGAATTCCAGCAAATTTGTCAAATCTTATACATTTCAATAAGATTCCCCTTCCCCTTCATAAATCCATGCTGATTCTGCCTGACTGAATTATGCTTTTCCAAATGTCCTGCTCCTGCTTCTTTAATAATGGACTCCAACATTTTCCCAACTACAGATGTTAAGCTAACTGGTCTGTAGTTTCCTGCTTTTTGTCTGCCTCCTTTTTTAAATAGGGGCATTACATTTGCAGTTTTCCAATCTGCTGGGACCTCCTCAGAATCCAGGGAATTTTGGTAAATTACAACCAATGCATCCACTATCCCTGTCGCTACTTCTCTTAAGACCCTAGAATGCAAGCCAGGGGTTTTATCCACCTTTAGTCCCATTATCTTACTGAGTATCACTTCCTTAGTAATTGTGATTGTGTTAAGTTCCTCCCCCCCTATAGCCCCTTTTCTATCCACTGTTGGCATATTTTTAGTGTCCTCTACCCTAAAGACTGATACAAAATATTTGTTCATAGTTTCTGCCATCTCCATGTTCCCCATTACTAATTCCCCGGTCTCGTCCTCTAAGGGACCAATATTTACTTTAGCCACTCTTTTCCTTTTTATATACCTATAGAAACTCTTGCTATCTGTTTTTATATTTCGTGCTAGTTTACTTTCATAGTCTATCTTCCCTTTCTTAATAATTTTTTTAGTCATTCTTTTCTGGGTTTTAAAAGCTTCCCAATCTTCTGTCCTCCCACTAGTTTTGGCCACATTGTATGCCCTTGTTTTTAATTGGATACCATCCTTTATTTCTTTAGTTAGCCACGGATGACTATCTTTTCTTTTACACCTTTTCCTCCTCACTGGAATATATTTTTCTTGAGAGTTGTGAAATATCTCTTTAAATGTACGCCACTGTTCATCAACCATCCTACACTTTAATCTATTTTCCCAGTCCACTTTAGCCAACTCTGTCCTCATACCTTTGTAGTCTCCTTTATTTAAGCTTAGTACGCTGGTTTGAGATCCAACTTTCTCGCCCTCCATCTGAATTTGAAATTCAACCATGCTATGATCACTCATTCCAAGGGGATCCTTTGCTAGGAGATTGTTTATTAATCCTGTCTCATTACACATGATCAGATCTAAGATAGCCTGCCCTCTGGTTGGTTCCGTTACATACTACTCAAGGAACCCGTCCCTTATGCACAACAAACTCTTCCTCAAGGCTACCCAGACCAATTTGATTTGTCCAATCAATATGAAGGTTAAAATCACCCGTGATTATTGCTGTTCCCTTTTTACAAGCCCCCACTATTTCTTGGTTTATACTCCGACCAACAGAGTTGCTACTGTTAGGGGGCCTATACACTACGCCCATCAGTGACTTTTTCCTCTTATTCCTTATTTCCACCCAAACTGTTTCAACATCCTGATCATTTGAGCCAATATCGTTTCTCACTATTGCAGTGATTCTATCCTTTATTAACAGAGCTACTCCACCTCCTGTTCCTTTCTGTCTGTCCTTACGAATTGTTAAGTACCCCTGAATGTTTAGTTCCCAGACTTGGTCACCTTGCAACCACGTCTGTGTTATGGCTACCAGATCATACCCATTTGTAACTATTTGTGCCGACAGCTCATCTAATTTGTTACGAATGCTGTGTGCATTCAGATAAAAAGCTTTTAAATATGTTTTCTTCCCATTTTTTCCTCTTTGAAGCACCTAGGGATGTTTTTCTGCATTAAAGATGCTATATAAATATAAGTTGTTGTTTCAGAACTATTGGAAGAAATCTGGGGACAGGTTGCCCACCTACTCATTTGACCACATGTACTGAAGGGTCTGGATGGAAGGATGGGGTGGAAAATCCCTTAAAAAGAGGGAAGCAGTCCTAAACCCCCAAAATACTAACATTAAAAAACTTGAAATAATTAAAAAAGAAAGCATGGAGCAAGTAGTAATCATTCAATCCGTCAAACCTGTTCCTTCCACAGACCATAGTTCTATCATGGACTTTATCCAATTTATTTAATCTCCTGATGAACAATTTACAGGGTTTCTCTCTGCCTATCAAATTAAATAGAAGAATATCTATCCAGCCATACAACCTACGTTATTCATCTTTAACATTGCCTTACAGTGAAACCTATTTAAGTAAATAGCTGATGGATGAAAGATCTGTTTGAATGAATAAAACAAATACTTCTCTTATAACTCCCCATGTTTTCCAGATCATTTAAGTTAATTAAAATATTACCAGTTACAGCTGAACTGCACAATTAAACTCTACCAGGAATCTACATTACCTAGAAGAGGCTTTCAACATCACAGTGAACTAAACAGTGGATCACTTAATGTGATGTTTTCTACATGCGGTTGTGCCTCTCCTTCAGTTCATTCACTTAATTTTGTTTTCTTTTTCCAAGCTCATCCCAGGTATAGTACATTCATCCCATTTCGTATCTTTGTTAGCCCTTTTCTTGCCTGAGCGCTGTATTTTAACATTTCTTTCAGCGTGCATTTGTCTCAGCCAGCTCACCGCAGTAGTCCAGAATAGCTAACTTGTCAGTTCTTTTGTCAGCTGTGATGTTGAAAATTGTTGGACTAATTTAAAATGGCACGAGCAACAGAAGTAATTGGAAAATGGCAAGATTGTTTTGAATCATCCAGATAAATTAAAAAGTTTTGTTGGTAAATAGCCTATTAATTTAAAAAGGCTCTTGCTCCAGCATCTCAGGAACAGATGCCACACAGAACTTTCACTGATATCTGTACTGTAAAATACTGAACTATTACTTTTATTGCAGCGTACAGAAAGATCCTGATACAAAAGATATACGTGTCATCTCTACAGTGTTCAAGGTTACAGCCAATGTAAGTATCAGTTACTGTATTTTAATTTCCTTGAAATTATGTTGACTACTGCATGGGTTGAAATGCTGACTTAAGGACCGAAGCCTTTAAATTGCACTTGGCAATATTAGAGGATGAACACTTAATTTGGGCTAGAAATTCGGCGATTTTGCGACCGGGTTTTTTGATGCTATTTCACCTTTTTTGGCAAATACCCAGTCGGTGGAAAATTCAGCTAAGTTTTGCGGCAGTGCTTTTCAAATACCATTGGAGAGAGGAGCGCCGCCGTGCAAGACTCGAAATATTGCTTTCGCCAAAAATGTGGCTCTGAGCGCACCCATATTTAGGATGAACAAAAAACACCAAGTAAAAAGCTGCGATGTAGCCCTGAGAACAGCAGTAAGTATGAAGACCTGCAAAAAAGGTAAGTTGAAGTTTTTATTTTTAAATTCTTTTGCAGCGATAAGCATCTTGTAAATGTATTATGATTTTTTTTTCCCCAGTTTATTTTCAGGTGTTTTTCTGCCCTCCCTAGGCCCTAGGCCTCGGACTAAAGTTGGTGAGGATCGCGGTTTTTACTGCTGCATAAATTAAACCTTGAATTTACTGCCTCATCGCAATAGCATTGCAATAAAGATAATTTTGGCGAAAAAATACAATTATAGCTGAGAACCGAATTTCTAGTCCAATATGTACATACGAGATACCTATTCACTACTTTAATGGAAGTGTTAACCCATTTAAAATAAGAGCATTAACATCTGGGTTAAAGTAGTAGACAGAAGAATGTCAAACAGCTGTGTTAAGTGTTTGTCCATTATTATTATCAACCAGTAATTTCTCACCTCTTGTCAAATCAAACCATTGAAAATAAATTGTTTTGTAAGTTCTCGAATGGCCCTGGTGAATAAATATGTTACTGACCCATAGTAAAATGTAAAGATGGGAGCAGGAAGTTAGAAGACGCTCCTTAAAACCTACCTCGTTGACTAAGCTTTTGGTCACATGCGCTAATTTCTATTTATATGGCTCAGTGTCAAATTGTTTTATCATAATACTCCTGTGAAGCACTTTGGGATGTTTCACTACTTTAAAGGTGCTATATAAATACAAGTTGTTGTGGTAGAGCTAGACCATTCGGGAGTGAAGTTAGGAAGCATATTTCCGCACAAAGGGTAGTGAAACAGGCTCAAGGGGCTGAATAGCCTACTCGTATTCCTATGTTGACCCATACAGAACAGGAAGGCCCTGGGTTTGATCCTTGGTTTGTGCTGAATTAGCTGATTCCATCTATAAGTACTATAATTGACCTAATGTTCTTGGACCAGTCACTGGTGGGTGCAGTTTATAGGCCCCCAAATAATAACTTCACGGTAGGGCGGACAATAATCAAGGGAATAATGGAGGCATGTGAAAAAGGAATGGCAGTAATCATGGGGGATTTTAACCTACATATCGATTGGTCAAATCAAATCGCATGGGGTAGCCCTGAGGAGGAATTCATAGAATGCATACAGGATTGTTTCTTAGAACAGTATGTTACAGAACCTACAAGGGAGGAAGCTATCTTAGATCTGGCCCTGTGTAATGAGACAGGAATAATAAACGATCTCCTAGTAAAAGATCCTCTCGGAATGAGTGATCACAGTATGGTTGAATTTGTAATACAGATTGAGGGTGAGGAAGTGGTGTCTCAAATGAGCGTACTATGCTTAAACAAAGGGGACTAAAGTGGGATGAGGGCAGAGTTGGCTAAAGTAGACTGGAAACACTGACTAAACGGTGGCACAATTGAGGATCAGTGGAGGACCTTTAAGGAGCTCTTTCATAGTGCTCAACAAAAATATATTCCAGTGAAAAAGAAGGGCGTTAAAAGAAGGGATAACAAGCCGTGGATAAACAAGGGAATAAAGGAGAGTATCAAATTAAAAACAATGCGTATAAGGTGGCCAAGCTTAGTGGGAAACTAGAAGATTGGGAAAATTTTAAACGACAGCAAAGAATGACTACGAAAGCAATAAAGAAAGGAAAGATAGATTACGAAAGTAAACTTGCGCAAAACATAAAAACAGATAGTAAAAGCATTTACTGATATATAAAACGGAAAAGAGTGACTAAAGTAAATGTTGGTCCCTTAGAAGATGAGAAGGGGGATTTAATAATGGGAAATGTGGAAATGGCTAAGACCTTAAACAATTATTTTGCTTCGGTCTTCACAATGGAAGACACAAAAACCATGCCAAAAATTGCTGGTCACGGGAATGTGGGAAGGGAGGACCTTGAGATAATCACTATCACTAGGGGGGTAGTGCTGGACAGGCTAATGGGACTCAAGGTAGACAAGTTCCCTGGTCCTGATGAAATGCATCCCAGGGTATTAAAAGAGATGGCGGAAGTTATAGCAGATGCATTCGTTATACTCTACCAAAATTCTCTGGACTCTGGGGAGGTACCAGCGGATTGGAAAGCAGCTAATGTAACGCCTTTGTTTAAAAAAAGGGGCAGACAAAAGGCAGGTAACTATAGGCCGGTTCGTTTAACATCTGTAGTGGGGAAAATGCTTGAAGCTATCATTAAGGAAGAAATAGCGGGACATCTAGATAGGAATAGTGCAAAATCAAGCAGATGCAACATGGATTCATGAAGGGGAAATCCTGTTTAACTAATTTACTGGAATTCTTTGAGGATATAACGAGCATAGTGGATAGAGGTGTACCGATGGATGTGGTGTATTTAGATTTCCAAAAGGCATTCGATAAGGTGCCACACAAAAGGTTACTGCAGAAGATAAAGGTACGCGGAGTCAGAGGAAATGTATTAGCATGGATAGAGAATTGACTAGCTTACAGAAAGCAGAGAGTCGGGATAAATGGGTCCTTTTCGGGTTGGAAATCAGTGGTTAGTGGTGTGCCACAGGGATCGGTGCTGGGACCACAACTATTTACAATATACATAGATGACCTGGAAGAGGGGACAGAGTGTAGTGTAACAAAATTTGCAGATGACACAAAGATTAGTGGGAAAGCGGGTTGTGTAGAGGACACAGAGAGGCTGCAAAGAGATTTAGATAGGTTAAGCGAATGGGCTAAGGTTTGGCAGATGGAATACAATGTCGGAAAATGTGAGGTCATCCACCTTGGGGGAAAAAAAAACAGTAAAAGGGAATATTATTTGAATGGGGAGAAATTACAACATGCTGCGGTGCAGAGGGACCTGGGGGTCCTTGTGCATGAATCCCAAAAAGTTAGTTTGCAGGTGCAGCAGGTAATCAGGAAGGCGAATGGAATGTTGGCCTTCATTGCGAGAGGGATGGAGTACAAAAGCAGGGAGGTCCTGCTGCAACTGTACAGGGTATTGGTGAGGCCGCACCTGGAGTACTGCGTGCAGTTTTGGTCACACTTAAGGAAGGATATACTAGCCTTGGAGGGGGTACAGAGACGATTCACTGGGCTGATTCCGGAGATGAGGGGGTTACCTTATGATGATAGATTGAGGAGACTGGGTCTTTACTCGTTGGAGTTCAGAAGGATGAGGGATGATCTTATAGAAACATTTTAAATAATGAAGGGGATAGACAAGATAGAGGCAGAGAGGTTGTTTCCACTGGTCGGGGAGACTAAAACTAGGGGGTACAGCCTCAAAATATGGGGGAGCCAATTTAAAACCGAGTTGAGAAGGAATTTCTTCTCCCAGAGGGTTGTGAATCTGGGGAATTCTCTTCCCAAGGAAGCAGTTGAGGCTAGCTCATTGAATGTATTCAAATCATAGATAGATAGATTTTTAACTAATAAGGGAATTAAGGGTTATGGGGAGCGGGCAGGTAAGTGGAGCTGAGTCCACGGCCAGATCAGCCATGATCTTGTTGAATGGCAGAGCAGGCTCGAGGGGCTAGATGGCCTACTCCTGTTCCTAATTCTTATGTTCTTATGTTCTAAGAATAAAGTCCATTAGGGTCTATGGTTCTGATCACTAAACCTGCTGGGCCTTTAGTCCCAAACATTTGAGGCACTCATCCTCTTCTTTTATCTTCCGTTGTGAAACTAATATAGATACTGTGCCAGCCTATCACCATATCGTTGGCATTTGCTTTGATTGCATTGGATATACAGAGAAGACTGTCGGAGATCAGTGATCTGACTGAAGCCCTATCCATTCGGTCTCCCAGCCTGTCCAAGGCAGAGGAGGTGGTTGAGGCCAGAGCTTCCAATTATCCCAGCATAAGTATCCCTGAGAGATGCTATTACAAGTACCATAGATTCTTCAAGGGAGGGCTCAGTTGCAGTATCCATTGAGGTGACAACACATCATGGTTGAGTGTAGTGTTAATGCCACGTGGCAGAACCCCACAGAAGTTGGTAAGGGACTCCTCTACACTCTTCAACAAGTTGCAGAAGATCCCTGCAAGGCAGTCCAATTCTTTATACAATTGCTGCTGTACAGAAAGCTGCTTTCCTTTTAAAGATTGGGCCTCTGAAGTCTGCACCTCTGTCCTCTTCGGCAGACCAAAGATACAAGCTTGCATTCTGTTGAACTATTGTTAGCCGATCAATGTCCAAGGGGGCATTCTTCATGTGTAAGCCCAGAAAGTGAGCAACAGCAGGCTATTTGACAGCGGGAGATATCACAGCTGAGCACAATGGGACAGAATTTGCAGTGGGTATGACGGCGTATTCCGTACTCCGCCTTAGAAATGGACAGCGCTAAATTCCGAATTTGCGATGTCATGTTCTGACTTGACAGATTATCTGCACCAATATTGAAAACCTCATTGCTGGCACAAAGTTGGGCTAATTGCCCCCCAACTGCCCAGCAATTACGTACGGAAATGTTACTGCTGATTTCCACAGCGTAAGAGACTACCCATCAATAAAAAATCTTCATCTAATGCTTTATTACTGTATTGAAATTTTAAAAATGCTTTTTTTTCAATTAGATGACATTCAGGAACGTATAAAGTTGTAGAACCTGAGTGTCTCATTTGGGACAGCACCTGGAGAAAATGTGGAATATTAGCACAAATTGACAGGCATACACACAAAATCATCTAATAACTTATGGAGGATGTTGTTAAATTTGTGTTTCTTGAAAAGAAATGGGAATATAGATGTTAATTTAACTGAATTTCGCCCTGATTCTCCTGAGTGCCATAAAACCACTGGAATCTGCCTCTTTTCCTTGGACTTATTTATTATTTACCTGTTTTTATTTCCTTTATTCTTTCTCTGAGAAAGTTTCAAAGATCAATTCTCCAAATATAAAGCTTCAAAGATCAATTCTTCCAATATTTTGCTTCTGTTTCCTAATTGGAGCACCGGCCCACGTGATCCCAGATACGCTTCCGCACACGCTGTGGGTCACTACGCTGCCCTCTACTACGCAGCGTCTGCCAGCAAGTTCACGAAGGAGGATCCCCATCAGATAAGTGCGCATTATATTCGGATGCTGGCGACGTACTTCGTAGGAACGCCTCCAACCGCAAAATCCAGACCAATAATATTTTCACCTGACATTGGCACACTTCCAGCAGTGGTCTCTATATATGCAGAAATTCAGGCTGAGTTTTTTTCTTCCCTCTGGCCTACTGGTGCTAATACCAATTGTACCCATTTACTCCCAGAGCTGAGATCAGCGACTCAGCACAGATTTGTATAACTGTGCTATACCAGACAGTGCTTTTACACACTAGGCCACTGGAGAAAAAGCTATTTTTCTCTAATAAAATCCTAAATTTAAAAAATTTATTTATTTGGGTATTAGCATGATTATTTGCAGTATTTCACGACCAATATTGTCTTCCAAAATTATGTTGTTTTGTTACTTTTATTTGTGAAAATGATAAACTGGGATACTAATTGCTCACTACTGTCATTTTAAATTAGGATGATTATGGCACATGTTTTCCTTCCACCCAGAAGCATGAACAGAATTTTGCCTATCTGATTGTGGATCCCCTAAAACGTCATGTGCATGTGCTATACCACTGCTTTGGAGGAGGATTATTCTGCAATTAATACCTACCGTGTCTCACCGTGAATTTGCTGGAACACTAGTACTAGTCAATTATTTAGCTGAAGATGTCGTGTGGTGAAAACTTTGTGTGTTGTAAGGAGAAAAACAAAGGATTATCTGTTACAATATTTGAGACTTTCCTTCTTTTCACATCTGTATTTAATTATAATTTGCAGTAAAATGAAGATGAAATGCAGGTAGCTTCAAAGAATCCTCCAGGTACAGCTGTTTAGCCAAGTTGTTCATTTGGCTAAACAGGCAAGTTTGTTAGTGACTCTTTTATCATACAAGTTTTGTTCTGAGATCATTTATAAACAATTACATCTGGAATTTCTGAATCTTAGTAATTATAGGTATGCTGTAACTTAACTTTTTGTTGTATTTGTTAAATTATATGGATGTAACTCAGTTTTACTCATTTAAAAACTTTCAATAGAGTTTAGATCTTTTGCATCTGTTTTTTATTACTTCAGTTTCTTATTTGTGAGTTAATAAAAATGAGTATGTAATGTAAACTATGCATGCTTGTACTATGTTTGAAATTTTTGTACCTTACTTTAACAATTTTGCTTTATATATACGCAAAGTGAATTGGCAAGTTTACACTGGAACTGTTTATTATGGTAGCTAACCCAGCCCTAAATGCAGTAGTAGTTTTAAACCTTAAAACAAAAATGTGTTTGTGATTTCATGACCAGTTGTGCAATAGTATTTTGGGAGTTCCAGTTCCACCTGCACTTACAACAGATAACATCATGAATAGTTGCTGTTCTCATGACCACTGCCCCCATGACTTAGCAGTCAAGCGCATGGTGTAGCTCTGAACCATAAGACCCCACAGTTGGATGCTTGGTCTGTGCTGAATTAGCCAAATTCAATCAGGATTGCAGTGGGGTTGTCACTGAACTAGGGGGCAGATGAAATGGACCAGGATTTCCACAGAATGTATGTATGTACAGAACAGATTTGGGCTCTAATACAAAAGCAAAATACTGTGGATCGGGATGCTAAAATAAAAACAGAAAATGCTGGAAATATTCAGCAGGGGTCAGGCAGCATCTGTGGAGAGAGAAACAGAGTTAACATTTCAGGTCAATGATCCTTCATCAGTTCTGAGGAAGGGTCATCAATCTGAAACTATAGCCCAGAAATCCCGGTCGGCTGCTTCCCGCAGGCGATCGGGTAAAAAACTTTTAAAAGATGCGCACTTATCAGAAGCTGCTGCGCCCACGTGAGTTTCCGGTCCTGAAGCCTCCACTGACTGCGCGTCGCAACGCGTGCACGTCCGGACGTGCGCAGGACTGGAGCTGCAGTCACATGGCTCTGGGCAGCCAATCAGGTAAAGTATCTTCTCATTCATAATAATGGGAACTCCATAAGTTGGGAACTCCATAAGTTGGAGTTCCCATTATTATAAATGAGTAAGCCCCCCCCAAACACACAAAGCATTAATAAAAAAAATAGGAAAAAAACACTGCATATTTAACATTAATTTAAATTAAAGTTATTTATGTATTATTAAAAATATATATTTTTCCAATTTTTAAAGTTTAAAAAATTTTATTTTTTATGTTTTAAAGTGTGTTTTAAAACTCTTACACCTGTAAAAGTAGGCTATGTGCCTGCTTTTATCAGATGCAAGAGTTTTGAGGACATTTGCTGGGCAAGATATGGGTAAACACCGCAATCTTGCCCTTGCAAATGTCCTTTCTGCCGAGATACGGAAGATCTGTCAAGCTCCAGCTTGATAGATCGGAAAAGCCGGTTTTCAGCGCATGCGCATTGTGCACTGAAAACCGGCTTTCGCGATCCCTTCACGGGTCCGTACACACTCAATACGGACCCGGGAGGCTGGAATTTCTGCCCTATTAACTCTGTTTCTCTCTCCACAGATTTGGCCTCTGCTGTGGTAGTGGTACTTATCTGCCCAGGCTTACATATGAAGAGTGCCACTAAAAGAGTTAATGGACAGCTGATAGCAGGGGAAATAAATAACCACCTTCAGGTGAGGACAGGTAAAAGGAAAAGTCCTGGATGTTTCCATCATCATAAGTTGCCACTTTACAAATTCGGTCATAGTGGAGACATATATGTGGGAATTTTACTGAATATGCTTTATTCCCCTCCCACAACTTGAAGAGCTAACTTGCAATCTTCAATATATTGTAAAATCATTATACAAAATCATTATTGATTAAACGTAAAAGTACAATTTCCTTGTCAAATTTGAGTTTTATTTTGAAAACACATGGGCAAAATTTACTCTATGTGACATGTGTAACAAAATCATAAACCCGTTCTTTATAGATTAGTTTATTATTTACTTACACAAAGCACACCTAAGAAATCTTTACACCCGCCCCCCCCCCCCCACCATAGTATAAACTATCCAAGAAGCCCATCTGGACATCTATAAGAATTGATGGGTGCGAATTTGGTCTCCTTCCACCTAATCACTGATTTTACAACATGCCTGATTTTTTTAGGGACATGATTCCTGGCAGCCAGAGCTCTCATCTGATACACGCATGACTATATTTGAATCGTGGTCAAGTGACAGTGTTACAATGCCGAAGCTATTTTCTGACCTTATCACACGACTGAAAGGGAAATCATGTTTGACACATTTGCTGCAGTTCTTTGAGGATGTAATGAGCAGGGTGGATAAGGGGGAACCAGTGGATGTAGTATATTTGGATTTCCAGAAGGCATTCGATAAAGTGCCACATAAGAGGTTACTGCACAAGTTAAAAGCTCACGAGGTTGGGAGTAATATATTGGCATGGATAGAGGATTGGCTAACTAACAGAAAACAGAGAGTCGGGATTCATTTGGCAAACAGTTTCTAATGGGGTGCCGCAGGGAGCGGGGCTGGGTCCTCAACTATTTACAATCTATATTAACGACTTGGATGAAGGGACCAAGTGTAATGTAACCAAGTTTGCCGATGATACAAAGATGGGGGAAAGAAAATTGTGAGGAGGACATACAACATAGAAATATAGAAATTAGGTGCCGGAGCAGGCCATTCGGCCCTTCAAGCCTGCACCGCCATTCAATAAGATCATGGCTGATCATTCAACCTCAGTACCCCTTTCCTGCTTTCTCTCCATATCCCTTGATCCCTTTGGCCGTAAGGGCCATATCTAATTCCCTTTTGAATATATCTACCGAACTGGCCTCAACAACTTTCTGCGGTAGAGAATTCCACAGGCTAACCACTCTCTGACTGAAGAGGTTTCTCCTCATTTCGGTCCTAAATGGCTTACCCCTTATTCTTAGACTGTGACCCCTGGTTCTGGAACTCCCCCCAACAACGGGAACATTCTTCTTGCCTCTAACCTGTCCAATCTCATAAGAATTTTATATGTTTCTATGAGATACCCTCTCATTCTTCTAAACTCCAGTGGATACAAGCCCAGTTGATCCAGTTTCTCCTCATATGTCAGTCCTGCCATCCCGGGAATCAGTCTGGTGAACCTTCGCTGTACTCCCTCAATAGCAAGAACGTCCTTCCTCAGATTAGGAGACCAAAACTGAACACAATATTCCAGGTGTGGCCTCACCAAGACTCTGTACAATTGCAGTACGATCTCCCTGCTCCTATACTCAAATCCTTTAGCTATGAAGGCCAACATGCCATTTGCCTTCTTCACCGCCTACTGTACCTGTATGCCAAACTTCAATGACTGATGTACCATGACACCCAGGTCTCGTTGCACCTCCCCTTTTTCTAATCTGTCACCATTCAGATAATATTCTGTCTTCCTGTTTTTGCCACCAAAGTGGATAACCTCACATTTATCCACATTATACTGCATCTGCCATGCATTTGCCCACTCACCTACCTGTCCAAGTCACCCTGCAGCCTCTTAGCATCCTCCTCACAGCTCACACCGCCACCCAGCTTAGTGTCATCTGCAAACTTGGAGATATTACATTCAATTCCTATATATTCCTCAGATATTACAAAATCTGCAAACGGATATAGACAGGCTAAGTGAGTGGGCTTTGGCAGATGGAGTATATTGTGGGAAAATGTGCGGCTATCCACATTGGCAGAAATAATGGAAAAGCAAATTATAATTTAAATGGAGAAAAATTGCAAAGTGCTGCAGTGCAGAGAGACCTGGGAGTCCACGTACATGAAACATAAAAAGGGAGTATACAGGTACAGCAAGTAATCAGGAAGGCAAATGTTGGCCTTTATTGCAAGGAGGATAGAGTATAAAAGCAGAGTAGTCCTGCTACAACTGTACACTGTATTGGTGAGGCCACAGCTGGAGTACTGCGTACAGTTTTGGTTTCCGTATTTAAGGAAGGATATACTTGCATTGGAGGCTATTCAGAGAAGATTCACTAGATTGATTCCGGAGATGAGGGGGTTGACTTATGAGGATAGGTTGAGTAGGTTGGGCCTATACACATTGGAGTTCAGACGAATGAGAGGTGATATTGAAACATATAGGATAATGAGGCGGCTCGACAAGGTGGATGCAGAGAGGATATTTCCACTCATAGGGGAAACTAAAACTAGGGGACATAGTCTTAGAATAACGAGCTGCCCGTTTAAAACAGATGAGGAGAAATTTCTTCTCTCGGCGGGTTGTAAATCTATGGAATTCTCTGCCCCAGAGAGCTGTGGAGACTGGGTCATTGAATATATTTAAGACGGGGGTAGGCAGATGTTTGAATGATGAGGGAGTAAAGGGCTATGGGGAGTGGGCAGCGAAGTGGAGCAGAGGCTATGATCAGATCAGCCATGATCTTACAATGGCGGAGCAGGTTCGAGGGGCCAAATGGCCTCCTGCTCCTATTTCTTATGTTCTTAATGTCACTTCCTGCTCCCATCTGCCAACTATGGGCCATGCAAATTCTGAGGCTGCCATTTCAAATGCTATTTAAAGGGAGCCTCAGCTGTTTCTGGTAAAGCTGTATAGAGCTTTTGGAGTCATTTATCTTGCAGTAGCTTGTGGGTATTTGGACCTTCAAGGATTTGCAAGCCGCTATTATAGGTTTTGAATTGTTACGGTGCTTTTGGCATTATAACGGTATCTTGATATGGATTCTTGTTGATATCACACTCTTGGAGGAGGAATAGGAGCAGAAGGAAGGAGCAAACAGAACTGCTGATGGAGGGAAAGCAAATCGAAGGAGATGTTCTTGAAGGAGTCTTTATCCTACCAACAGAGCGGCCCTTCCCCTCCCTGAATCTTCTTACCTCACGGCAAATTTCTTTATTAGAACATTAAGTAGTCATAATTTTGTCCAAGTATAGCCAAAATCTTGGTAAGACACGTAGTGAAGTAAATTGAGAGAGAAATGAAAGCACAAAGCACTGTTGCTGTCTTACCTGCCTTACCCCCAGTGCTGCTGAAGAGCACAGGCTGAATGGTGCTTTTAAAAAGGTGCACAGAAGTTTCCTGGAAGTTCAGCTGCTAACACCTATTTTCATAGAATGATACAGCATAGATTTCACACCAACACTTGCACAAATTAAAATGCAAATGAGTTTGCCCAGGAAACTGTAATTACCTCTACTGGCCATCAGCAGGTGCAACGATTTCTTTAAAAGGGCAATAGGGTAAATCAAATCAAGGAAATTTCAGGCCCATGTATAAGCAAACATTGCAGAGCATTAGAGTTGGTTATATGAATGCTAGAAGCATTAGAAATAGGATGTCAGAACTGGAGGCTGTTGTAATAGTAGGAAGATATGATGGAGTAGGAATATTATAGAATCATAGAAATTTACAGCACAGAAGAAGGCCATTTCGGCCCATCATGTCCACGCCGGCCAACCAAGAACTATCCAGCCTAATCCCACTTTCCAGCTCTTGGTCCATAGCCCTGCAGGTTACGGCACTTAAAGTGCACATCCAATTATCTTTCAAATGAGGTGAGGGTACCTGCCTCTAACACCCTTTTAGGCAGTGAATTCCAGACCCTCATTACCCTCTGGGTGAAGAAATTTCCCCTCATATTTCCACTAAACCTCCCCTCAATTACTTTAAATCTATGCCCTCTGGTTGTTGACCTCTCTGCCAAGAAACAGGTCCTTCCGATCCACTCTATCCAGGCCCCTCATAATATTTTATACCTCAATCAGGTCTCCTCTTAAGCTCCTCCAAAGAAAACAGACCCAGCATCTCCAATCGTTCCTCATAGCCAAAATTTTCCAGTCCAGGCAGCATTCTTGTAAATCTCCTCTGCACCCTTTTCAGTGCAATCACATCTTTCCTGTAATGTGGTGACCAGAACTGCACACAGTTCTCCAACTGCAGCCTAACCAGTGTTTTATACAGGTCAAGCATAACCTCCTTGCTCTTGTATTCCATGTCTCGACTTATAAAAGGCAAGTATTCTATATGCCTTCTTAACCACCTTATCTACCTGACCTGCTACCTTCAGGGATCTGTGGGCCTGCACTCTAAGGTCCCTTTATTCCTCTACACTTTTCAGTGTTGTACCATTTAATGTGTATTTCTTACCTTATTAGACTGCACCAAATGCACTACATCACACTTCTCCGGATTGAATTCCATTTGTCACTGTTCTGCCCACCTGACCTGTACACTGATATCTACCTGCAGTCCGCAGCTTTCTTCTTTATTATCAACCACACAGCCTATTTTAGTGTCATCTGCAAACTTCTTAATCAACCCCCAACATTCAAGTCAAGTCATTGATATATACAACAAAAAGCAAGGGACCCAGCACTGAGCCCTGCGGAACCCCACTAGATACAGCCTTCCAGTCACAAAAACACCCATCAACCGTTAACCTTTGCTTCCTGCCTCCAAGCTAATTTTGGAACAAACTTGCCACTTTGCCCTGGTTCCCACGGGCTATTACGTTCGTGACCAGTCTGCCATGTGGGACCTTATCAAAAGCTTTGCTAAAATGCACCACATCATACTCACTGCCCGCATCGACCCTCCTGGTTACCTCCTCGAAAAATTCAATCAAGTTAATCAGACACAACCTTCCCTTGGCAAATCCATGCTGACTGTCCTCGATTAATCCATGTCCCACCACCGAGGTTAGGCTGACTGGCCTATAATTACTCGGTCTATCACTTTTGTAAGGTTTTTGCTTTCCTTGTCCTTACTGCAGTTCTTTGACTCTGGGATTTATAGGAACAAAATATACACGACACAAAGGTTTAGGCTCACCCCAAAACTATGAGTTTATTAAAACCAACAAAATACGGACAAAACCCCTTCGAGATTTGGTTGAAACATACAATCACCCAATCTGGCTGGTCGTCACCGATGTCGATTGTAGGCCCTGGATCTGAGAATGACCGGTCCCCATCCATCTTCACCTGACTGCCGCAGTCCTCAAGAGTGTCTTCCTATGTGATTCCCTGTTGATGTCCTTCTGTTTTAAAGTCTTTTTGTCACAAAGCCTCCCCCAACCGTAGTTTCATTTGCTGAGCTTCTGAATGGCCGACATTCACACATCATCAAACGGTAATTCAACCATCGGAGATAAGCAAAGTTTGCAAGATTGAAGATGATTCCTCATCTTTGGCTCCCGCTCCCTGAAATACTCATTTAATGTGGTTTCCTCTTACTGTTGATGGCTCTGTCTGGTTGTTGGCTCGCAGATGAACATTTTCTGATTCAGGCCATGAAGTTAATCTGACCCCATTGTTTGAGTGAAACCGAGAGCATTGTCCAGATGCTAATTTCTCCTATCGAAATCAATCGAGGCTTGCTCAAGATTCCAGGCCACATATTTCCATAAATGCTCCTTTTCATAGTCAATCAGAAAAGCTTTTAAACATTCCAATGTCCAGTATCAGTGTCCATCGATTCAAAACCGTAGTTGTCTGTCGCCTCTTCCTGTACTTCAAGTTTTAGGCTCCAGACCCTGGCATCTTCCTGTGCCCTGAGCCAAATATCTTTGTGAACCTTACCTTCCCCCCTTTACTGTCTCTTCTTAAAACTAGAGACATTACTCCGGACGACTTCTTCTTTGCCTTTGGGTGCATTGCCGGTCTCAACCAAATCTTTACATTACATACATCTGACTTCACTTCATACATTCTCACCCTCCCGCTTCAATAATCCTTTAAGGTTCCCCCTTTTTGTCTTTCTTTTTAATTTACATGACAAGATTAACAGATACAACACAATAATCAACTGTAAAATCACTAACATATGTGACGCGATTCGAATCCAAGGAGGGATCTCAATGTTGAGTCCCACATCCCACCATGGAGGGGTAATCATTTCTTCAATTTCCTCCCTTGCTTTCTCATTTCTCTGGTATAGTGTGTAATAATGTTTGTGAGATAGCTCTATATCCTTTAATAGTTTACTCAAATGTTCGGGTAACGGTGGGATGTTGTACCCAAAATGTGATATGTATTCCTGGAGGTTTGGTAAAGTACCGTTACCTGTAATAGAAACATAGAAAATAGGTGCAGGAGCAGGCCATTCAGTCCTTCGAGCCTGCAATGCCATTCAATATGATCATTGTCATGTATCTCACATTACTGTATATAACTGTATCTTACCATGCTATACATGACTGTAACTGAATATGACCTGTAACCATAAGCATACCTTACCACCAAGGGTGCACTTGCAGGAGACACTCCATACCTGTCCCACTGAGGTATATAAAGGGAGGTCTCAGGCAAGTGCAGCACTGGAGAGCTGGAATTAAAGGTACAGGTCCTGAGTGACCTTGACTTCAGCATGTGTCCCATGTAAGTCAGTACATTAGAGTCAGGACTTAACAGTGGCGACTAGTTATGGGATCACAGAATCCACAGAATTGATACCAACAGCTCAGATGAGAAATACAATGCTGAAGACATTTGGGATGACTTTATAGAAAGGCTCCAGCAAAGCTTTGTGACCAAAGACTGGCTGGGCGACGATAAGGCAGACAAGAGAAGAGCCCATCTCTTGACCAGCTGTGGCTCGAAAACATATGCTTTAATGAAAGACCTGCTGGCACCCGAGAAAACAGCAAGCAAGTCGTTTGAGGAGTTGAGCACACTGGTGAGAGACCACCTGAAGCCAGCGAGCAGCCTACACATGGCCAGACACAGGTTCTACAACTACAGACGCTGTGTGGGCCAAAGCATACCCGACTTCGTGGCGGAACTTCAGAAGCTGGCTAGTTTATGTGAGTTCTCCGATGAACTAAGGAGAGAAGTACTGAGAGACTTTTTTATTGAAGGAATAGGCCACGCAGACATATTCCGAAAGCTTATAGAGACTAAGAACATGATTCTAGAGGCAGCAGCACTGGTCGCACAAATGTTCTTGGCAGGCGAAGAAGAAACGAGGCTGATCTATACTTCAGGTACGACAACCAACGAGGCATCGGAACAAGGGGTTCACATTTTGAAACAAACCACTACCCCCACACACAGACAAAGGCAGGAGAGCAGGCCTTCAACAACAGACAGTGGCGCCAGAAGCCATCAAAATCAAGGGCCACATGAACGGCCAATCACACCTCATCAACCCACAATGCGAGCAATCAACAACAGATTGAGAGAAGCTCAAGGGAGATCAGCCAGACGCGCTCATTCTTCGGAAACAATGGAAACGGTCTGTGTTGGAGATGTGGGGGAAGGCATTCAACCAAGGTGTGTCGATTTCAGCATGCCGTTTGCAGAAACTGCAACTACACAGGGCATCTGGCTCGCATGTGCAGAAAAACAGCAGCTCGGCTGGTATACGAATCGGAAGGGTCGGAAAGCGGACCAGAAGACGGTTGGAACAGTGCATGGGAAGCCGAGGTACAGCGGGTTAACACAATCAATGTCCACTGTTCTTACACCAAGACGCCTCCAATTATAGTGAGGGTTCTACTCAATGGGATACCCGTCAACATGGAACTGAACACGGGGGCCAGTCAATCCTTCATGAGCGTTCAACAATTTGAACAACTGTGGCCGCACAAAAGCAACAGACCAAAACTCACAAAGATCGACACCAAACTAAGGACCTATACTAAAGAAATCATCCCAGTCCTTGGCAGCGCCATGCTCTCAGTCACACACAAAGGGATGGTGAATCGACTTTCCCTGTGGATTGTCCCCAGGGATCTCCCAGCCCTGTTGGGGAGAAGCTGGCTAGCAGAACTTAATTGGAAATGGGATGATGTTCACGCCATGTCGTCAGAGGAACGGATCTCCTGCTCAACAGTTCTAAGCCGTTTTGAACATCTCTTTCAGCCAGGTGTGGGCACCTTCAAAGGGGCTAAAGTTAGAATCTACATCACACAGAATGCCAGACCGGTCCATCACAAGGCTAGAGCTGTGCCTTATGTGATGAGGGAAAAGATTGAAAACGAACCGGACCGGCTTCTGCGGGAAGGCATAATTTCTCCCGTGGAATTCAGCGACTGGGCAAGCCCCATCATCCCCGTCATGAAGCCTGATGGAACCGTGCGAATCTGTGGGGATTACAAGTCTACCATAAACAGAGTCTCCCTACAGGACCAATACCCGCTGCCCAGAGCGGAGGACCTATTTGCCACGGCTGGAGGAAAAACTTTTCTCGAACTTGACCTCACATCTGCGTATATGACGCAAGAACTGACCGAAAAGTCGAAGCTACTCACCACCACATTGAGGCTTTTTTGTGTACAATCGATGCCCATTTGGCAGCAGGTCGGCAGCTGCTATATTCCAGCGCAACATGGAGAGTCTGCTCAAGTTCATCCCGGGGACGGTTGTGTTTCAAGATGACATACTCATCACAGGCAGGGACACCGACTCTCATCTCCGCAATCTTGAGGAAGTACTAAGTCGATTGGATCGGGTAGGCCTAAGAGTTAAGAAATCCAAGTGTCTGTTTCTCGAGCCTGAGGTTGAATTTTTGGGCAGAAGGATTGCCGCTGATGGAATCCGCCCAACCGAATCCAAAACCGAAGCGATTCGCCTGGCACCCAGGCCCCGGAATGTCTCGGAACTGCGCGCCTTTCTCGGGCTACTCAATTACTTTGGGAACTTTATGCAGAACTTGAGCACGCTGCTGGAGCCTCTCCACGTGCTACTCAGAAAGGGGTGCAATTGGTTTTGGGGGGATGCCCAAGAATGCGCCTTCAATAAGGCACGCAACCTTCTATGTTCCAAGAGTGTTTTAGCCTTTTTTGACCCAGGTAAAAAGTTAGTCCTTACGTGTGATGCATCAGCGTACGGGGTCGGGTGCGTTTTACAGCACGTCAATGCTGCGGGTAAATTGCAGCCCGTTGCTTATTCCTCCAGGTCACTTTCGCGGGCGGAGTGCGGGTACGGTATGGTTGAGAAGGAGGCGCTCACGTGCATGTACGGTGTCAAAAAGATACACCAATACCTTTTCGGGGCCAAGTTTGTGTTAGAAACCGACCACAAACCCCTCACGTCCCTACTATCTGAGTGCAAGGCAATCAACACCAACGCCTCGGCGCGCATTCAGCGGTGGGCACTCATGCTGGCAGCTTACGACTACACGATAAGACACAGGCCAGGCACAGACAACTGTGCCGACGTGCTTAGCAGGCTACCCCTGGTGACCACAGAAGGGTCCGACTTACAGGACTGTGAGATGGTCATGGCAATCAATGCCTTTGAATCCACAGGTTCGCCCATGTCGGCTTGCCAAATCAGAGCCTGGACGACCAGCGACCCCACGTTACCTCTAGTTAAAAGATGCGTTTTAACCGGTGACTGGGCAGAGGCTCGCGATGCCTGCCCCGAGGAGGTCAAACCCTTCCATAGACGCATGCATGAACTCTCACTACAGGCAGACTGCCTGATGTGGGGCAGCTGAGTGGTTATGCCCTTACGAGGCAGGGAGGCGTTTGTCCGGGAGCTCCATCGCGAGCATCCGGGGATCGTCCTTATGAAGGCTATAGCCAGATCTCATGTCTGGTGGCCTGGCACTGACACGGACTTGGAGCTTTGTGTCCGTCAGTCCACCATTTGTGCCCAATTCAGTAATGCCCCCAGGGAGGTCCCCCTAAGCCCCTGGCCCACCAAACCGTGGTCGTGGTTGCATGTAGACTATGCAGGCCCATTCATGGGCAAAATGTTCCTCGTAGTCGTTGATGCATTTTCAAAATGGATCGAGTGCACCATTTTAAACTCGAGCACCACCTCCACTACTGTGGAGAGCCTTAGAACCATGTTTGCAACGCACGGCATTCCTGACATATTGGTCAGTGATAATAGTCCGTGCTTCACCAGCGCAGAATTTCAACATTTTATAGTTGACCACGGTATAAATCACGTTAAG
Organism: Pristiophorus japonicus; assembly: GCF_044704955.1. Taxonomy (NCBI): domain Eukaryota; kingdom Metazoa; phylum Chordata; class Chondrichthyes; family Pristiophoridae; genus Pristiophorus; species Pristiophorus japonicus. The sequence goes on along the minus strand of NC_091986.1, from coordinate 94,224,960 downwards.
ACGGCACCTTTCAAGCCGGCCTCCAATGGCCAGGCGGAGCAAGCAGTGCAGATCATTAAACAAGGCATGCTCATAATCCAAGGTCCCATGCTGCAGAGCCGCCTGTCGCGACTGCTTCTGGCATACAGATCTCGTCTGCATTCGTTGACTGGGGTTCCCCCCGTGCAACTATTGATGAAACGAACCTTAAAGACCAGGCTCTCGTTAATCCTCCCAGACATGCATGAAATTGTTGAGGCTAAGCGTCAAAAGCTAACTGAGTACCATGACCGAAATTCGAGGGGGAGGTGGAATGAGATAGGGGACAAAGTGTTTGTGCTAAACTATGGCCGGGGCCCCAAATGGCTTGCAGGGACAGTAACAGACAAAGAGGGAAACAAGCTACTGGTTGTACAAATGGATAATGGCCAACCTGCCAGAGGCATGTAGACCAAGTAAAAAGTAGATTCACTGACAACACTGAAGAACCAGAGGCAGACTACAATGTGGAACTCACACCACACCTGTTGGACAGACAGATGGAACAACCTGAGGAAAGGGCAGTCTCAACAGACAGCCCAGGCGAGATACCAGCAATCACACCGAACAAAACAGACAGCCCAGGCGAGATACCAGCAATCACACCGAACGAAAAACAGGCACCAAGGCAAACAACTGAACCACAACTAAGACGCTCCACGCGAGAGCGCAGACCACCTGAGAGACTGAATCTATAAAGGCAATAAGACCTTGGGGGAGGGTGATGTCATGTATCTCACATTACTGTATATAACTGTATCTTACCATGCTATACATCACTGACACTGGATATGACCTGTAACAATAAGCATGCCTTACCACCAGGGGTGCACTTGCAGGAGACACTCCATACCTGTCCCACTGAGGTATATAAAGGGAGGTCTCAGGCAAGTGCAGTACTGGAGAGCTGGAATTAAGGGTGCAGGTCCTGAGTGACCTTGACTTCAGCATGTGTCTCGAGTAAGTCAGTACATTCGAGACAGGACTTAACAGTCATGGCTGATCATGCAACCTCAGTCTTCTGTCTTCTCTCCATACCCCCTGATCCCTTTAGTCGTAAGGGCCACATCTAACTCCCTTTTGAATATATCCAATGAACTGAACTCAACAACTTTCTGTGGCAGAGAATTCCACAGGTTCACAACTCTGGGTGAAAAAATTTCTCATCTCGGTCCTATATGGCTTACCCCTTATCTTTAGACGGTGATCCCTGGTTCTGGACTTCCCAAACATCGGGAACATTCTACCTGCATCTAACCTATCCAGTCCCATCAGAATTTTATAAGTTTCTATGAGATTCCCTCTCATTCTTCTAAATTCCAGTGAGTATAAGCCTAGCCGATCCAGTCTTTCCTCATATGTCAGTCCTGCCATCCCAGGAATCAGTCTGGTGAACCTTCGCTACATTCCCTCAATAGCAAGCATGTCCTTCCTCAGATTAGGAGACCAAAACTGCACACAATACTCAAGGTGTGGTCTCACCAAGGCCCTGCACAACTGCAGTAAGACCACTCTGTTCCTATACTCAAATCCCCTCGCTAAGAAGGCCAGCATGCCATTTGCTTTCTTTACTGCCTGCTGTACCTGCATGCCTACCTTCAATGACTGATATACCATGACACCCAGGTCTCTTTGCACCTCCTCTTTTACTAATCTGTCACCATTCAGATAATAATCTGCCTTCCTGTTTTTGCCACCAAAGTGGATAACCTCACATTTATCCACATTATACTGCATCTGCCATGCATTTGCCCATTCGCCTAATCTGTCCAAGTACCCCTGCAGCCTCTGAGCATCCTCCTCGCAGCTCGCACAGCCACCCAGCTTAGCGTCATCTACAAACTTGGTGATATTACATTCAATTCCTTCGTCTGACGTGTTTGTGGTCTGAGATAGGAATTATCCTTTCTTGTGTTACTTGTACCTCTACCTGGGGTTTGAAGCAAAAGGTGGGATCTTTAACTGGGAACCAGGTGTCATTATGCACTCTATACCGACTTTCGCTAGTGGTGACACATTCGGTTCTGTTACCCTTGTACGCAACCTGGGGTGGGCATGGTTGTGAGCCGTCACTTCCATGATACAGCTTATAGGCTGCCCGTCTCCGTACTCAAACCCACATACTGGCCGGTCAAAAGGCTTCAGATGATAGGGGCACAATACCACATGTGTACCTCCTCTCTGACATCCCTCCAGACTAGTACCGGTTATTGAGTCTCCCAACTTCACCACGTACTGAAGGGTTTTATGATGTTTCACATGTATCCCGTTCCAAATTACCCCAATGTTTTCCACCCGGTATACCACAGGTCGTTGCAGCTGATCCATCACCGGCATTCTAAGAACTATCCCCATTATAGATTGTTTGCTCTGACCACAGTTGACCGGGACTGGGTACGCTTCAGAGGCTGACTGCAGCTGACACGGATTCAGGAGGTTGTCATAAATACTTCACGCCTTTAGGTGCTTGTTACTGACCCACGATGGTACATGGCCTTATTTTAAATCTTCCAAATTACTGCGCCCCTCATTTAACAACCAGGTTCCATACATGACCACACATCATTTTGGGCAGCCCTATCCGACGCATTCTGACCCTCCTTTATTCATACATTGATGGTCTGAGCGTGAGTCTCCACCTCAGCCACCATGTCCTTTAGATGAATTGTCATCGCCTGGTCTTCCTGTAATTCGTGACTCTCAATGTCACTACCCTCCCCCAGTATTTTCTTTAGCTGGTCCCTTAGAATATTTACTTGCAATTGCAACTGCACATTGCCCATGCTAATGACCAGTGACGTCCCTGTATTAAACGCTGTAGCCACATCGTTAATCAGTCCCCTTTTTCGTCTCCCCCAGCCCGTGTGGCTGTCATTTATTGGTTTGTATGCTTCAGCCCGACTTTCGTCCCCGTAATTCTTCTGGTAGAATTGTTTGAACATTTCTTTTAACAACCGCTCATATAGCTTTTCCGTCTCTGGCGGGCACCACCGGGGCAATTGTAACTCCGTTAGATTAAGAATAACCAACGCTACTTCATAATACACGGTATGATACAGCATTTTCCCTGTTGGGATTAACACCAGCTCATTTTTTGGTTCGGGTGTCATCATGGGACATTTAACTTCTTTACCCTGAGTCTCTGGGATTTTTGGTAGAGGATTTAACTTGCTCACGATTAGTTCGGTCGCAGTAACTGCTTTAGGAGGATCCAAGGTCACGCAAGAGTCAAAACCCTGCGTCCAATTGATACCCGACCCGGAATCTTGCCACTGCCATTTAAAAACAATAGCCACACCTACCTTGCAGTTGTGGCCCGACCCGACCACACACACAAATCCCTTGCTCCGTCTTCCACCATTTCTCCCAACACAACTTCACTCCTTCTTTAGTTCCCATGGTCCGCCTGTTTGAATTATTGCCCAACTTCTCCCATTCCATAGATGCGTTAATTTTACTCCTGTCTGTTTTCAATAACCACCACCACCCTCCCATGGGGGTGCTCCCTTTACATTTCAGACAAACCCGCCTATCCTCTTTCACCAGTACCTTCTGTGATGTTCACCTCAGGACAGGATACTGATGCCTCTCCAAGTTTGTTTCCGGTTTGCCTTGAGTACTTGGTCGAATTTAACCCTAGCCACCCTGGCCAACTTCCAGCGTGAGCGTAGGCACTTGTACCCTTATTACTCCGTATTGCGCCCCACCGCCCCCTCCCGAGTTACAGTGGGGCCAGTTCCTCCCATACACACATTTGTAAAGAATGTTTTGGTGTCTCCCCGATCTCCCCACCCTGCTTTAATCAGGATCATCCACACACTCATCCACAGCGTGCACCTCATCTCGCGTCGACTCGATTTGCTTCTATAAAAACAAAATTATGAATAGCACTGCTCTGTGAGGGGTCTCCCCTTCACAGGTCCCACTTAAATTACACACATATTTACACTTCACGTTTTTATACGCTTCACGTTCTGATCATCACTTCCCTTTTAAGAACAAAAGAAATAAGATCATGGCTGATCCGATCATGGACTCGGTCCACTTCCCCGCCCGCTCCCCATAACCCTTTATTCCCTTATCGGTTAAGAAACTGTCTATTTCTGTCTTAAATTTATTCAATGTCCCAGCTTCCACAGCTCTCTGAGGCAGTGAATGCCACAGATTTACAACCCTCTGAGAGAAGAAATTTCTCTTCATCTCAGTTTTAAATGGGCAGTCCCTTATTCTAAGATTATGCCCTCTAGTTCTAGTCTCCCCTATCAGTGGAAACATCCTCTCTGCATCCACCTTGTCAAGCCCCCTCATAATCTTATATGTTTCGATAAGATCACCTCTCATTCTTCTGAATGCCAATGAGTAAAGGCCCAACCTACTCAATCTTTCCTCATAAGTCAGCCTCCTCATCTCTGGAATCAACCTAATGAACCTTCTCTGAACTGCCTCCAAAGCAAGTATATCCTTTTGTAAATATGGAAATCAAAACTGTACACAGTATTCCAATTGTGGCCTCACCAATACCCTGTATAACTGTAGCAAGACTTCCCTGCTTTTATACTCCATCCCCTTTGCAATAAAGACCAAGATTCCATTGGCCTTCCTGATCACTTGCTGTACCTGTATAATATCCTTTTGTGTTTCATGCAGTAGTACCCCCAGGTCCTGCTGTACTGTAGCACTTTGCAATCTTTCTCCATTTAAAAAGTAACTTGCTCTTTGATTTTTTTCTGCCAAAGTGCATGACCTCACACTTTCCAACATTATATTCCATCTGCTAAATCTTTGCCCACACACGTAGCCTGTCGATGTCCTTTTGCAGATTTTTTGTGTCCTCCTCACACATTCTCTTGTCCCAATGCTTGGGCTTCTTGAGGCTCGGGGGTGGAGTAGGAGGAGGCATCTAAAAGCACCTGGGGTCTCGACACCCGATCACTCCATCTCATCGCTCCGTCCCCTGAGTTTTCAACATCCTCATCATCCCACAGCATGGGTGGAAGGTTTACATTGACCAAGTTCATCACAGTTCCTTGGGCCTTGGCCCACTTTTTACTTCTCTCTCTGGGCTTATACAGCTTGCATTGGTTTATATGAAACCATTTTACTCGCTTCGGCAGCTGGATCGCATAGACTATAGGACTCGCCTTATCTACGATGTTATATAGTCCTTTATACAATGGCTCAAATGCCCCCACTCTGGCATAATTCCTGACCATTCTCTGATCCTCTACTTTCCATTCCTGTGTTACCTGTGGTTCCAACAACATTTTATTCTGTTGGTGCTGCTTTCCCATATTGTTAGCTGCCTCCCACTGCAGCCCCCTCAGAGTAACGTACGGATCTCTGACAAACTTGTCCTGTGTGACCTCTTTATCCTTAGTTTCGGTCGATCTGGGGCCCTTCTTGCCCTGGTTGATCGTCTCGGTGTGAAAGCTGGTGTTGTTGAATCATTTGTTGGGCTCTCGCTGGTCTGCTGTGCAGCTGGCCTTGCTGGGCTGCCTGGTGTGTTGGGCCCTGCAGGGCTGCTGTGGATGATGGGTTCTGCTTCGTGGTCAACCGTGGTGCCGGTTGCCACTGGTGTATATGTTGGGGGATCAAAAAAGGTAGGGTCCAAGGTGGATTGCTCAGGGTAGTCTGTGAATCTGAGTTTGATTTAGTCCAAGTGTTGCCGGTGAATGAGTCCATTTGAAAGTTTGACCCGAAACACCCTGCTCCCCTCTTTGGCCACAACAGTGCCGGGAAGCCACTTGGGACCTTGTCCATAATTTAATACAAATACAGGATCATTGATTTCAATCTCACGTGACACATTTGCGCTATCATGGTATGCACTTTGTTGAAGCCGCCTGCTCTCGACCTGTTCATGTAGATCCGGGTAAACTAACAAGAGCCTTGTCATAAGTTCTCTTTTCATGAGCAGTTCAGCAAGTGGGATCCCAGTGAGTGAGTGGGGTCTTGTGTGGTAGCCAAGCAGGACTCGGGATAGGCGAGTCTGCAGTGAGCCTTCAGTTACCCTCTTCAAGTCTTGCTTGTTGATTTGCACTGCTCCCTTTGCCTGACCATTAGACGCTGGTTTAAACGGGACAGATATGACATGTTTGATTCCGTTATGGGTCATGAATCCTTTGAAATCAGCATTGGTAAAACATGTCCGGTTGTCGCTCACCAGGACATCGGGTAAGCCATGTGTGGCAAACATGGCCCGCAGACTTTCAATGGTGGCAGTGGACGTGCTAGCCGACATTATCTCACATTCAATCCACTTGGGAACATTTTACCCAAGGACGGGCCTGTATAGTCGACGTGTACCCGAGACCACGGTTTGAAGGGTCACGACCATAAACTTAGTGGCACCTCCCTGGGTACATTGCTTAACTACGAACATGTGTTACATCTGTGAATGCAGGACTCTAATTCCACATCGATACCGGGCCACCACACGTGGGATCTGGCTATCGCTTTCACCATTACAATGCCTGGGTGGGTACTGTGGAGGTCCAATGGCAGCCTACTGAGAGCATCGCCGCAGTTTTCTCTGCCTGGCCTATGGCAGATGGCGTAGTTGTATGTGGACAACGTGAGCGCCCATCTCTGGATCCGGGCCGATGCGTTGGTATTTATCCCTTTACTCTCGGAAAACTGGGATATAAGTGGCTTATGGTCAGTCTCCAATTCGGATTTTAGCCCAAACAGGTATTGATGCATTTTCTTTACCCCATAGACACATGCTAACGCTTCTTTTTCAATCATGCTGTAGGCTCTCTCAGCCTTAGACAGACTCCTGGATGCATAAGCAACCGGTTGCAGTTTCCCGAAATCATTAGCTTGTTGTAATACACACCCGACGCCATATGAAGACGCATCACATGCTAGTACCAAACGCTTAGATGGATCATACAACACAAGCAATTTGTTCGAGCATAACAATTTTCTCGCTTTTACAAAGGCATTTTCTTGGCTTTTGCCCCAAACCCATTCGCCCCCCTTTCATAGTAAGACATGTAGTGGTTCTAGTCAGAGTGAGTCATCTGCGGACATGCAACTGCAGGTATATGTGACCTGCCCTGTACGTTATCATTCGAAAACAACATCACTTTGTTCACAGTACTTGTAGCAGCACTTGTGTGCTGAGAGATTTGCTTCGTATTGTCACTGGTGGTAATGAAAGCCTGCGCTATCGCTATGGCCTTACTCAAGGTTGGGGTCTCTACAGTCAAAAGTTTGTGAAAAATGGTTTCGTGACCAATACCAAGTACGAAAAAGTCTCTGAGCATGTGCTCCAAATGTCCTTCAAATTCGCAATGACCTGCAAGGCGTCTTAGCTCGGCAACATAACTCGCCACTTCCTGGCCTTCAGATCTTTTGTAGGTGTAGAACCGGTACCTCGCCATCAGAATGCTTTCCTTCGGATTCATATGCTTTCGGACCAGTGTGCACAAATCGTCATATGATTTCTCCGTGGGTTTCGCTGGAGTGAGCAGATTCTTCACGAGGCTATACATTGGTGCCCCACAGACGATGAGAAGGATCGCCCTTCTTTTGGCAGCGCTCTCTTCCCCATCTAGCTCGTTGGCCACGAAGTATTGGTCGAGTCACTCCACAAAAGTTTCCCAATCATCTCCCTCTGAAAATTTCTCCAGGATGCCCACTGCATCTGTATTCGCTATCTGTATCTCATTGCCAGTTGTTGTGTATGGAGAAAGAGTCAGACTGAACACTGTGAGCTCAAAGTAAAGTGTGACCTTAGTCTTTTATTGCAGGTCTCCAGAGTGCCTCTCCAACCTGTGAAGCCTCCTTAAATACCTGTGCTCCCAAGAGATTATGGGATCCCTTGGGACTCCAGGGGATGAGCCCTCTGGTGGCTGTACAGAGTAAATACAAGTCCACATATATAACAGGGGTCCTCATCAATCTCCTTGTCATCAGCTCATGCGGGGAGTGTCCCATATTTTTATAGAGAAACTGGCTCTGATATTCATCAGTACTAGGGGTAGGACTTCATCCCATTTCTTCGGGATCCCACCTATCTCTTTCCTAAGCCTCTCTTTTAAGGTCCGGTTCGTCCTTTCTACTAGACCCGATGATTAGGGGTTGTACGCCACATGCCACTTTTCCCTGTATTCCTAGTAGTTTCAGGGTGGCCTGCATTACTAGTCCGGTGAAATGACTTCCCTGCTTTGACTCTACTATCAGGGGCAGTCCCCACTGAGAAAACACCTCCCTCACCAGAATCTTTGCCATGTTTAATGCTGTCGCTGCCCTGCAAGGAAAAGCTGCTACCCATTTTGAAAAGAGATCCAATAATACCAGACAATATTTATTGCCCCTACTTGTGGTGGGCAGTGGCCCAATGAAATCTATCTGTATAGACTTCCATGGTCCCTCTACCCTCCTTGTGTGCCCTAACTGAGCCTTTCTCCGGTGGGGTTCTGGATTATTGGCTGCACACACTAAACAGTTCTCGCAATAATCCCTTACATCTTCCCTGAACTGGGGCCACCATCCCACAACCTCCAATTTATTCCAAGTCGTTTCTAGTCCTGGATGTCTGGCCCCCGGACCCCCATGAGCTAGCTGCAAAAGTTCTTCCCTGCACTGCACAGGCACGACCCATCTATTCTCCTTGAATAACATTCCTTGTTTCACTGTTACATCTGCAGCTCCGAAAGGTCCCTCTACAGGCTTCCCTCCTACCTTATCCCTCATCATCATTTTAAGATTTGCATCGTGCAGCTGAGCCTGTTTAAAATCAGGTGGCAATTGTACCTCGGTCCCTCTTTTCCCTTTGCAGCCATGATCTGTCCAGATCGGTACGGGTCCCAAGGTAACCCTTCCCCTGCCCCCACTTTGGCCACTATATCAGTCTTCTGATTCCCTTCCCACTTAGGCTCTGTCTTGGAATGCGCTTTAATCTTTTGGATGTAGTAATCCTGCTGGTTACCCATGACGTCTATAATGAATTTTAACAGAGGCGCCGTCACCAACGGCTTCCCATCTGATGACTTGAACCCTCGCCTAGCCCATATTGCAAAATACTCCATGCAGGAGTTGCAAGTGAACATAGAGTACAAACATATCGTACAGGGGGTTGGGAACTCACTGGGGTGTGTGACTACATACGTTACGGCCACCAGTTCGGCCTGGTGCACTCAAAGTGTTGGGGAGTTTTATGGCCTTCTCTATCCCTGTCTCTGGATCATAAATCTCGCAAACTGTCTTTCTTTCTTCATTCATCACTGAACTAGACCCATCCACGTAAATGTCTCAACCTGCCGGGTATTCTCCAGCCCGGAATCCCACATCTACATCCCACAGTTCTTCTACTGAACACACGTGAGCCGTCCCCAGATAAACCAAATTCAGGGCTAGCTTGGGTTCTCCTAGCCTCTCATCTTTAGGTCTAGCCGAGAAAGCAACAACGTCCAATGAGCAATCCTGTTACTGCTCACTGTCCCATCCTTCATTCTACCGTCCAGTAGCATTTGTGTCTGGGTGTGACATGTCAGTAGGATCACTTTGTGAATGACCGAAAATGTTTGACTGCCCAAAAGGTCGCTAAAATATGTCGAGGAACCAACTAGGGGGAGGCCATCTTAGACTGGGTGTTGTGTAATGAGAGAGGATTAATTAGCAATCTCGTTGTGCGAGGCCCCTTGGGGAAGAGTGACCATAATATGGTGGAATTCTACATTAGGATGGAGAATGAAACAGTTAATTCAGAGACCATGCTCCAGAACTTTAAGGGTAACTTTGAAGTTATGAGGCATGAATTGGCCAGCATAGATTGCCGAATGATACATAAGGGGTTGATAGTGGATGGCAGACATTTAGAGATCGCATGGATGAACTACAACAATTGTACATCCCTGTCTGGCGTAAAAATAAAAAAGGGAAGGTGGCTCAACCGTGGCTATCAAGGGAAATCAGGGATAGTATTAAAGCCAAGGACATGGCATACAAATTGGCCAGAAATAGCAGCGAACCCGGCGACTGGGAGAAATTTAGAACTCAGCAGAGGAGGACAAAGGGTTTGATTAGGGCAGGGAAAATAGAGTACGAGAGGAAGCTTGCAGGGAACATTAAGACGGACTGCAAAAACTTCGATAGATATGTAAAGAGAAAAAGGTTAGTAAAGACAAGCAGTCAGAATTAGGGGAAGTCATAACTGGGAACAAAGAAATGGCAGACCAATTGAACAAGTACTTCGGTTTGGTATTCACTAAGGAGGACACAAACAACCTTCCGGATATAAAAGGGGTCAGAGGGTCTAGTAAGAAGGAAGAACTGAGGGAAATCCTTATTAGTCGGGAAATTGTGTTGGGGAAATTGATGGGATTGAAGGCCGATAAATCCCCAGGGGCTGATGGACTGCATCCCAGAGTACTTAAGGAGGTGGCCTTGGAAATAGCGGATGCATCGACAGTCATTTTCCAACATTCCATAGACTCTGGATCAGTTCCTATGGAGTGGAGGGTAGCCAATGTAACCCCACTTTTTAAAAAAGGAGAAAGAGAGAAAACAGGGAATTATAGACCGGTCAGCCTGACATCGGTAGTGGGTAAAATGATGGAATCAATTATTAAGGAAACCATAGCAGCGCATTTGGAAAGAGGTGACATGATAGGTCCAAGTCAGCATGGATTTGTGAAAGGGAAATCATGCTTGACAAATCTTCTGGAATTTTTTGAGGATGTTTCCAGTCGGGTGGACAAGGGGGAACCAGTTGATGTGGTGTATTTGGACTTTCAGAAGGCTTTCGACAAGGTCCCACACAAGAGATTAATGTGCAAAGTTAAAGCACATGGGATTGGGGGTAGTGTGCTGACGTGGATTGAGAACTGGTTGGCAGACAGGAAGCAAAGAGTAGAAGTAAATGGATACTTTTCAGAATGGCAGGCAGTGACTAGTGCGGTACCGCAAGGTTCTGTGCTGGGGCCCCAGCTGTTTACATTGTACATTAATGATTTGGATGAGGGGATTAAATGTAGTATCTCCAAATTTGCGGATGACACTAAGTTGGGTGGCAGTGTGAACTGCGAGGAGGATGCTATGAGGCTGCAGAGTGACTTGGATAGGTTAGGTGAGTGGGCTAATGCATGGCAGATGAAGTATAATGTGGATAAATGTGAGGTTATCCACTTTGGTGGTAAAAACAGAGAGACAATTATCTGAATGGTGACAGATTAGGTAAAGGGGAGGTGCAACGAGACCTGGGTGTCATGGTACATCAGCCATTGAAGATTGGCATGCAGGTACAGCAGGCGGTTAAGAAAGCAAATGGCATGTTGGCCATCATAGCGAGGGGATTTGAGTACAGGGGCAGGGAGGTGTTACTACAGTTTTATAGGGCCTTGGTGAGGCCACACCTGGAGTATTGTGTACAGTTTTGGTCTCCTTACTTGAGGAAGGACATTCTTGCTATTGAGGGAGTGCAGCGAAGGTTCACCAGACTGATTCCCGGGATGGCGGGACTGATATATCAAGAAAGATTGGATCAACTGGGGTTGTATTCACTGGAGTTCAGAAGAATGAGAGGGGATCTCATAGAAACGTTTAAAATTCTGATGGGATTAGACAGGTTAGATGCAGGAAGAATGTTCCCAATGTTGGAGAAGTCCAGAACCAGGGGTCACAGTCTAAGGATAAGGGGTAAGCCATTTAGGACCGAGATGAGGAGAAACTTCTTCACCCAGAGAGTGGTGAACCCTGTGGAATTCTCTACCACAGAAAGTTGTTGACTAAATTCACTAAATAGATTCAAAAAGGAGTTAGATGTAGTCCTTACTACTAGGGGGATCAAGAGGTATGGCGAGAAAGCAGGAATGAGGTACTGAAGTTGCATGTTCAGCCATAATCATATTGAATGGCGGTGCAGGCTCGAAGGGCCGAATGGCCTACTCCTGCACCTATTTTCCATGTTGCTATGTTTCTAAAAGATGCTGCTCACAATTAGAATAGCTCTTTTCTACCTCTGTGAGAACTCGGGAGGTGTAGGCCATCACTCTCAACCTTCCATGTCGCTCCTGAAGTAACACTGCACTCAAACTGTCCCCAGTAGCCGCTACCTCCAGGCAAAAGTCCTGGTCCCCATTTATTGCTCCCAATCTGGTGCCATCTGTAAGTCCTCTTTTAACTGAATGAAAGTTTCCTGACAACTCTCATTCCATTGCAGACTTGATGAACCAAAAGATTTGTTTATGTTGTAGCATTCTAATCCAGTACAAATTCTTAAAGATGTAGATGCATAATTTTTCCTCTTTGGAGTTGTGACTGGGCTGAATCCATATGAAGAGCACTTTAATTCAGTATATTACTTATTAGTAGTACATCTTTTGAATAAACACTCAGAATAAGTTAAATCAGAGGGTTGTGAATCTTTGGAATTCTCCGCCCAGAGGGCTGTGGATGTTGAGTCTCTGAATATATTGAAGGCTGAGATAAATAGATTTTTGAAGTCGAGGGGAATCAAGGGATATGGAGATCTGGCAGGAAAGTGGAGTTGAGGTCGATGATCAGCCATGATCTCATTGAATGGCAGAGCAGGCTTGATGGGACGTAGGGCCTACTCCTGCTCCTATTTCTTATGTTCTTATGTTTTTATGTTCTTATGTTCTTATTCCCACTCTGCTCCCTTCCTAAGAAGCCTCAGCAAATGAGCTGCCGTGGCTGCATATCCTTCGATAAACTCCCTGCAGTGACCCATTATTCCCAGGAAAGACCTTACCCCAGACATGTCCTTTGGAAAGTGTAGTTCCTGGGCTGCCTTTCTTTTAGCTCCATCTGTGGCTCTCCTGCTCTAATGGTCAATCCTAAAAACTGCACATCCCCTTGTCCAACTTGGGCTTTCTTCGGATTTACTTTGAAACCTGCTTCTTTTAACAACCCAATAGTTCACTGATTAATGGCCCGTGATCCTGCGCACTTTCGGAGAATAATAACAGGTCATCCACATAGTGGATCAGCCGGTCAGGCTGATTAAAACCTTTTAGTGCCTCGGCCGTGCTTCGATGGAAAATTGGGGGACTATTGTGAAACCCTTGTGGAAGACATGTACTGCTGTCCTTTAAAGGTGAAGGCAAATTTATACTGGTCCTCCCGCCTCATGGGAATGATCCAAAACCCATTTGAAATATCCAGCACGGTAAAGGTTGTTGCAACTGCGGGGATACTCCCTATCAGATCTGCCACTGCTACCATGGGTGCACAAGTTGGAATATTTTTATTCAGGACTCGGTAATCTACCATGGCCCTCCAGGAGTTATGGAGCTTCTTTACCAGCCACAGGGGTGAATTCACATGGGTAGCTATCGTTCTTAATATACCTTGTTCCGCCAGGGAATTTATAGCAGTTTCCAAATCCTTTTCTGCTTCTTGGGTAAAATTATACTGTTTCTGGGGCTGTGACATTGGGTCCCTATCTACCTTCACCTCTACCCCCGTCACCCTCCCGCAATCATGTTTGTGCAAGGCAAACGCGTCTATATTCTCCCGTCTCCCCTTGATACCTGGCCGGGACGCTATTGACTAATCATTCCAGGTCATAGCTCCTTTCGGCTTCATCGTGCAGGTGCTGCCTTTATCTGTACTATCCCTGGCAATCACTACAATCTCTCCTGTCCTATCAATATCAACTGCCCCCATAGACAGTTGTTTTTCATATCCACTATGGCGTGGTGTGTCAACATGTAGTCGGCCCCGAGAACTCCCGAACCAGGTTGTTCCCACTTCATCAAAGTGCATTCCCACTTCGTTACATTGGATCCTAATTCTATAGTTAAGGGTTTCGATACCACTCCAGCCTGCTCATAACCCATAAAGCCTGCCAGTGTAAATGGGACCCCGCTCGACCATGGGGAAGTGGTTGGATTCGGTGAGTGGACCACCATATGGGAGGCTCCTGTATCTACCAAATACCTTCCCCTAATGATCTCCACTTTCACATCTACACATGGTCTGCCCCATTCATCGTAGATGAGCGGACACAGGTACTCTGGCTGGGCCCAATGTCACCCTGGGTCCTCTGTCACCCACAGCAGTGACCAGTTTCCCTTCATTCTTGCCCATAACCTGCTGTAATGCGGCCACTAGGATTTTTACTGGGTCGTTTTCTACTTTCCCTTGGTTCATCTCTACCTTGGGACCCTGATTTGCCCTCTTTCAGGAGCTTACACTCCCTACTCCAGTGTTCCAACTTTCCACAGTTAAAACATGCCTGAGATCTACCCGCATTGTTTCCCTCCTGTCTCTATTCCCTTTTACTCCTCACATTCCCTTTCACTTCGGCACCTTCCCCCGTGTTTCTCCTCTTCCCCTTGTCCTGACTTGAAAGCTATTGTGGAGGTCCTCTGGGTCAAACCATGATTCGCAGCAAAGTGTTGGACACTATGGTTCTCAGTCAATGATTTCTGGGAGCCCCTATTAAGTCTGCACGTACTAGATTCCCTCCAGTGGCCCTCAAGTAAATCGGCCATGGCCTATCTGCAAATATATCTGGTGACTCGCCTGCTTGCTGTTTAGTCTGCTCTACCTGCCAGAATGGATTACCTTGGCTGTGCCCTAAAGCTGCCAAAATTTCCTCTTTTAAGCCATGCATGGTTCCTCCCCCTAACTTAGTGGCCGCCAACAAACTCTGATATAGCTTCCCATCCAGGGAGAGCAGTATCAACTTCCTCATCTCCTCCTCATTGCAGTTATTTAATGCCCTCTATCTGCTCCAGGTTGGCAAAATGAACGGAGGCATCCCCTCCCTGCTTCAGTTTAACCCCATTCATCAGCATTTCCTGTAGCTGAAGCGGCATTAATAGGAGCACATAATCACTCTGCAATGGCACCGGACCACTGCCTTGTGGGGGTGGACCGAACTTCTGCTGTCGCAGGGGACACATCGATCTTGGGGGTCCCGGTGCCTCGGGAGCCGGCCGATACTCGCTATACTGGGGCCTATCGTCTGATTCCTTCCCCTTGAGATCCCAGTCTTCTCCAACTTCTTCAGGCACCTTGAGACAAAGCATTCCTTTTGGCCCCGTTTAGCTCGGAGGTTAACTGACGGATCCTTTCCTTACAACGCCTGTGATCTGCCCCCTCATGACCCTGATTCTGAGATACTTTGTACGCCATTCTTATATTCCTTAATCGATCCTCCGCTTCTTTGGCTCTTTCTAGATTTCTTTCACTTTGTTCGCAGCAAGTCTGCCGCTGCCTCTTCCACTCGGTCACCTGACACTGCAAGTATTTTAGATTGTTCCGAGCCTTTTCCTCCTTCACTTTTTGCTCCTGTCTTTCCTCACTTAAATCTTTCATCAGCTGCTCTACTACGGTGTCTTTATCACTTATTTTGCTTTCCAGTTCCCTTTACTCATCCTCCAGCTGTCTCACCTTTTCCCTGAGAAGCTGTGTTTGCTTCTGTAGGCACTTTAGCCAAATCGCCTTCTCTCTCAACCTTTTATGGTTACTCGTCCACTCTGCCGCTTTTTTCTGCGGCTCCTTAGAGAGTGGCCGTGGCTCAGAAATGTCTCACTTATTACAGATGTACGAAACTACCTTAGCCTAGATAGGCATCCTACGACTATCACTAGCTGCCCACTCTGTTGCTTTTCCCTGCAGAGAGTTCATTTCCTTTGCCTCTGGCTTGGAAATATTTACCTACCTCCTTGGCCTCCCTGAGACTACCTCGGCCTCCCTGAGACTGCCTTGGTCTCCCTGAGACTGCCTTTGCCTCCCTCGGGTTTCTTGCCCTCATTTTGTGCCTGTTTTTGTTCCGAACCTCAGAGTCCTGCCGCTGGTCACCATTTCTGTAAGGTTTTTGCTTTCCTTGTCTTTACTGCAGTTCTTTGACTCTGGGATTTACAGGAACAAAATATACACGACACAAAGGTTTAGGCTCACCCCAAAACTATGAGTTTATTAAAACCAACAAAACATGGACAAAACCCCTTGGAGATTTGGTTGAAACATACAATCACCCAATCCAGCTGGTCGTCACCGATGTCGATTGTAGGCCCTGGAGTTGAGAATGACCGGGACCCGTCTGTCTTCACCTGACTGCCGCAGTCCTCGAG
The DNA here is from genome assembly GCF_044704955.1 of Pristiophorus japonicus. Lineage (NCBI taxonomy): Eukaryota > Metazoa > Chordata > Chondrichthyes > Pristiophoridae > Pristiophorus > Pristiophorus japonicus. The sequence goes on along the minus strand of NC_091986.1, from coordinate 94,208,887 downwards.
AGCGAGAGAGTGTCTTCATGTGTGATTCCCTGTCGATGTTTTTCCATCTTAAAGGCTTTTTATCACAAAGCCCTCCCCCAATCGTAGTTTCAGTTGCTGGGCTTCTGAATGGCCGACATTCACACATCATCAACCGATAAGAGATATGCAGATTCTGCGAGATTGAAGATGACTCCTCATCTTTGTTTCCCGCTCCCTGAAATACATATTTAATATGGTTTCCTCTTACTGTTGATGGCTGTGTCTGGTTGTCAGCTCGCAGATAAATGTTTTTCTGATTCAGGCCATGAAGTTAATCTGATCTCATTGTTTGAGTGAAACCTAGAGCATTGTCCAGATGCTAATTTCTCCTATCGAAATCAATCGAGGCTTACTCAAGATTCCAGGCCGCATGTTTCCTTTTCATAGTCAATCAGAAAAGCTTTAAAACATTCCAATGTCCAGTATCAATGTCCTTCATTGATTCAAAACCGTAGTTGGCTGTCATCTTTTCCCGTGCCTTAAGTTTTAGTCTCCAAACCCTGGTATCTTCCTGTGCCCTGAGCCAAATATCTTTGCGAACCTTACACTTTCTCCCTTTTTAAACAGTGGTACAACATTCGCAGTCCTCTGGCACCATACCTGTAGCCAGAGAGGATTGGAAAATGATGGTCAGAGCCTCTACTATTTCCTCTTTTACATTGTTTAACAGCCTGGAATACATTACATTTGGGCCTGGGGATTTATCCACTTTGAAAGCTGCTAAGCCCCTTAATACTTCCTCTCTCACTATGTTTATCTCGTCTAATAGTTCACACTCCTCCTCCCCACTCTTTGCAAAGTCTGCATCGCCCCTCTCTTGTGAAAACGGATGCAAAGTATTCATTAAGAATCTTACCCACGTCTTTCGCCTCCACACACAGATTTCCTTTTTGGTGTCTAATAGGCCCCACTCTTTCTCTAGTTATCCTCTTGTTCTTAATGTATTTATAAAAATCTTTGGGTTTTCTCTGATTTTACTTGCCAACATTCTTTCATGCTCTCTCTTTGCTTCCCTGATATATTTTTAATTGCACCCCTGCACTTCTTATACTCCTTTAGAGTTTCTGCAGTGTTGAGTTCCCGGTATCTGTCATAAGCTTCCCTTTCTTTCTTTATCTTACCCTATATGTCCCTTGACATCCGGGGGGTCTAGATTTGTTAGCCCCACCCTTTTTTCAGAAACATGGCTAAATCCAGAGGATGGGATAAATACAAGAACATTTAGAAACAGGTTAAAAGGCTGATTAGACCAGCAAAGAGAAACCTGGAAAATGGTATAGCAGTTGAGATTAAGCATAACAGTAAACAATTATTTCAGTGCCACAGTAAGCTGGTGGTTAGAGAAGAGGTGAAAACCATAAAACGTGCAAATGACTTCAAAAGTTAGCACAAAATAGTAAATTCTCCAAATGATTACTTCCTCCAATATGTCCTCTTTAAACAAAAATATTCCAAATATAATCAATGGCTTCACCGAGATGGAAGTTCTAGACAGGCTAAATGGATTTAAAAGAAGTAAACCCCTCGCAATAAATGATATTTATCCCAGCGTGTTGAAAGAGACTAGAGAGGAGCTTTATGAGGTATTGACAATTATTATCAGGGAGTCAATAGACACTGATGAGATACCAATAGATTGAAAACAGGCTAATGTGATACCCGTATTTAAAAAGGAAGACAAATCAGACCAATCAACTATAACCCCATAATTGTATTCTATTCCATGTAAAATAATGAAATCAATTATCAGCAGTAAGCATGAAGATCATTCGTACAGCAATAAACTAGTTAACAGCAGTCAGTATGGATTCAGAAGTGGAACATTATGCTTGACAAACTTCCTTGTCATCTTTGAGGAAGTGACAACCCAAGTGGACTGTGGTAAGCCCTATCATCTGCTATGCCTCAACTGCCAAAAGGATTTTGATAAAGTTCCACATGAAAAGCTATTAATTTAACTCGAACCTGCAGGGATTCAAGGTAAACAAATCCTCAGCGTGGATAACAAACTGGTTGAAGGGCAGTAAACAACGAGCACTCATTGGAGGAGCTAAGCCAGAGTGGGTCTGAGTACTGAGATGGGTACCAAATAATACATAAATAACCTGGATTCAGAAACTTAATGCAAAGTGGCCAACCTTGTAGATTATACTAAACTGGGTGGAGCAGTGGAATTAGCAGAGGCAGTTCAAAAATTACAGTGAGTTTGACAAAATATGCAAGTAGGCAGAACAATGGAAGATGAAATTTAATGAAATTAAATTATACTGTGGAAGTAGAACAAAAGCACACAGCTTCAAACTACTAAAAGGTCATTTTAGGACTAATACCGGACAGTTTTTCTTAACACATAGTCATCATCATCATAGGCAGTCCCTCGAAATCAAGGAAGACTTGCTTCCACTCCTGAAGTGAGTTCTTTGGTGACTGAACAGTACAATATGGGAATCACAGTCTCTGTCACAGGTGGGACAGACAACCGTTGAAGGAAAGGGTGGGTGGGAAGATTGGTTTGCCGCACGTTCCTTCCGCTGCCTGCGGTTGCTTTCTGCATGCTCTCGGCGACGAGACTCAATATGCTTAGCGCCCTCCCGGATGCTCTTCCTCCACTTAAGGTGATCTTTGGCCAGGGACTCCCAGGTGTCGGTAGGGATGTTGCATTTTATCAAAGAGGTTTTGAGAGTATCCTTGAAACATTTCCTCTGCCCACCTGGGGCTCGCTTGCCGTGTAGGAGTTCCGAGTAGAGCGCTTGCTTTGGGAGTCTTGTGTCAGGCATGCAAACAACGTGGCTCACCCAACGGAGCTGGGCGAGTGTGGTCAGTGCTTCATAGTCACATAAAAAAATAGAAACATAGAAAAAAGAAAATAGGTGCAGGAGTAGGCCATTCGGCCCTTCGAGCCTGCACCACCATTCAATAAGATCATGGCTGATCATTCACCTCAGTACCCTTTTCCTGCTTTCTTTCCATACCCCTTGATCCCTTTACCCTTAAGGGCCATATCTAACTCCCTCTTGAATATATCCAACGAACTGGCATCAGCAACTCTCTGCGGTAGGGAATTCCATAGGTTAACAACTCTCTGAGTCAAGAAGTTTCTCCTCATCTCAGTCCTAAATGGCTTACCCCTTATCCTTAGACTATGTCCCCTGGTTCTGGACTTCGCCAATATCGGGAACATTTTCCCTGCATTTAACCTGTCCAGTCCTGTCAGAATTTTATATGTTTCTATGAGATCCTCCCTCATCCTTCTAAAGTCCAGTGAATACAGGCCCAGTCGATCCAGTCTCTCCTCATATGTCAGTCCTGTCATCCCGGGAATCAGTCTGGTGAACCTTCGCTGCACTCCCTCAATAGCAAGAACGTCCTTCCTTAGATTAGGAGACCAAAACTGAACACAATATTCCAGGTTAGGCCTCACTAAGGCCGTGTACAACTGCAGTAAGACCTCCCTGCTCCTATACTCAAATCCCCTAGCTATGAAGGCCAACATACCATATGCCTTCTTCACCGCCTGTTGTACCTGCATGCCAACTTTCAATGACTGATGTACCATGACACTCATGTCTCGTTGCACCTCCCTTTTTCCTAATCTGCCACCATTCAAATAATATTCTGCCTTCGTGTTTTTGCCACCAAAGTGGATAACTTTACATTTATCCACATTATACTGCATCTGCCATGCGTTTGCCCACTCACCTAACTGTCCAAGTCGCACTACAGCCTTTTGGCATCCACCTCACAGCTCACACCACCACCCAGCTTAGTGTCATCTGCAAACTTGGAGATATTACACTCAATTCATTCATCCAAATCATTAATGTGTATTGTAAAGAGCTTGGGTCCCAGAACTGAGCCCTGCGGCACCCCACTAGTCACTGCCTGCCATTCTGAAAAGGATCCGTTTATCCCGACTCTCTGCTTTCTGTCTGCCAACCAGTTCTCTATCCACGTCAGTACATTACCCCCAATACCATGTGCTTTAATTTTGCACACCAATCTCTTGTGTGGGACCTTGTCAAAAGCCTTTTGAAAGTCCAAATATACCACATCCACTGGCCCTCCCTTGTCCACTCTACCAGTTACATCCTCAAAGAATTCTATAAGATTTGTCAAGCATGATTTCCCTTTCATAAATCCATGCTGACTTGGACCGATCCCATCACTGCTTTCCAAATGTGCTGCTATTTCATCTTCAATAATTGATTCCAACATTTTCCCCATTACTGATGTCAGGCTAACCGGTCTATAATTACCCGTTTTCTCTCTCCCTCCTTTCTTAAAAAGCGATGTTACATTAGCTACCCTCCAGTCCATAGGAACCGCTCCAGAGTCGATAGACGGTTGGAAAATGATCACCAATGCATCCACTATTTCTAGGGCTACGTCCTTAAGTACTCTGCAATGCAGACTATCAGGTCTCGGGGATTTATCCGCCTTCAATCCCATCAATTTCCCTAACACAATTTCCTGCCGAATAATGATTTCCTTCAGTTCCTCCTTCTCACTAGACCCTCGGTCCCCTAGTATTTCTAGAAGGTTATTTGTATCTTTCTTCATGAAGACAGAACCAAAGTATTTGTTTAACTGGTCTGCCATTTCTTTGTTCCCCATTATAAATTCACCTGATTCTGACTACAAGGGACCTTTGTTTGTTTTCACTAATTTTTTTCTCTTCACATATCTATAGAAGCTTTTGCAGTCAGTTTTTATGTTTCCAGCAAGCTTCCTCTCATACTCTATTTTCCCTCTCCTAATTAAACCCTTTGTCCTCCTCTGTTGTACTACAAAATTCTCCCAGTCCTCAGGTTTGCTGCTTTTTCTGGCCAATTTATATGCCTCTTCCTTGGATTTAACACTATCCTTAATTTCCCTTGTTAGCCACGGTTGAGCCACCTTCCCCATTTTATTTTTACTCCAGACAGGAATGTACAATTGTTGAAGTTCATCCATGTGATCTTTAAATGTTTGTCATTGCCTATCCACCGTCAACCCTTTAAGTATCATTCGCCAGTCTATTCTAGCCAATTCACCTTTCATACCATCGAAGTGCCCTTTCCTTAAGTTCAGGACCTAGTCTCTCAATTAACTGTGTCACTCTCCATCTTACTAAAGAATTCTACCATATTATGGTCACTCTTCCCCAAGGGGCCTTGCACAACAAGATTGTTAATTAGTTCTTTCTCATTACACATCACCCAGTCTAGGATGGCCAGCCCTCTAGTTGGTTCCTCGACATATTGGTCTGAAAAACCATCCCTAATACACTCCAGGAAATCCACCTCCACCGCATTGCTACCAGTTTGGTTAGCCCAATCAATATGTAGATTAAAGTCACCCATGATAACTGCTGTACCTTTATTGAATGCATCCCGAATTTCTTGTTTGATGCTGTCCCCAACCTCACTACTACTGTTTGGTGGTTTGTACACAACTCCCACTAGCGTTTTCTGCCCCTTGGCATTCCGTAGCTCTACCCATACTGATTCCACATCATCCAAGCTAATGTCCTTCCTTACTATTGCATTAATTTCCTCTTTAACCAGCAGCACCACCCCACCTCCTTTTCGTTTCTGTCTATCCTTCCTAAATGTTGAATACCCTTGGATGTTGAGTTCCCAGCTTTGGTCACCCTGGAGCCATGGCTCCGTGATGCCAATTACATCATATCCGTTAACTGTTATCTGCGCAGTTAATTCGTCCACCTTATTCCGAATACTCCTCACATTGAGGCACAGAGCCTTCAGGCTTGTCTTTTTAACACTCTTTGTCCCTTTAGAATTTTGCTGTAATGTGGCTCTTTTTGCTTTTTGCCTTTAGTTTTTCTGCCCTCCACTTTTACTATTCTCCTTTCTATCTTTTGCGTCTGACTCCATTTTATTTCCCTCTGTCTCCCTGCATAGGTTCCCATCCCCCTGCCTTATTAATTTAACCCCTCCCCAACAGCACTAGCAAACACTCCCCCTAGGACATTGGTTCCAGTCCTGCCCAGGTGCAGACCGTCCGGTTTGTACTGGTCCCACCTCCCCCAGAACCAGTTCCAATGTCCCAGGAATTTGAATCCTCCCTTCTGCATCACTCCTCAAGCCACATATTCATCTGAGCTATCCTGTGATTCCTACTCTGACTAGCACGTGGCACTGGTAGCAATCCTGAGATTATTACTTTTGAGGTCCTACTTTTTAATTTAGCTCCTAGCTCTCTAAATTCGTCTTGTAGGACCTCATCCCATTTTTTACCTATATCGTTGGTACCTATATGCACCACGACAACTGGCTGTTCACCCTCCCTCTTCAAAATGTCCTGCACTCGCTCCGAGACATCCTTGGCCGTTGCACCAGGGAGGCAACATACCATCCTGGAGTCTCGGTTGCGGCTGCAGAAACATCTATCTATTCCCCTTACAATAGAATCCCCTACCACTATAGCTCTCCCTCTCATTTTCTTGCCCTCCTGTGCAGCAGAGCCACCCACGGTGCCATGAACTTGGCTGCTGCTGCTCTCCCCTGATAAGTCATCCCCCTCAACAGTACCCAAAGCATTGTATCTGTTTTGCAGGGAGATAACCGCAGGGGACCCCTGCACTACCTTCCTTCCACTGCTGTTCCTGTTGGTCACCCATCCCCTATCTGGCTGTGTACCCTTTACCTGCGGTAACACCAAGTCACTAAACGTGCTATTCACATCATTCTCAGCATCGCGGATGCTCCAGAGTAAATCCACCCGCAGCTCCAATGCTGCAGCACGGTCTGTTAGGTGCTGTAGGCGGATGCACTTCCCGCACACTAGAAGCGTCCCTGACTTCCCACATTGCACAGGAGGAGCATAACACGTGTCTGAGCTCTCTTGCCATGACTTAACATTTAGATTAACTTAATTTGGCAACAATAATGCTAAAGGTTACTTACTGATAAAAAAAAAGACAAACTACTCACCAATCACCAACCAATCACTTACCCCTTGGCTGTGACGTCACTTTTCGATTTCTTTCTACTTCTTTCTTGCCTCCCTGCTGCAGCTGCACTGGCTGGCCTCTTGTAGGCCTCCCAACTCGACGCTGCTCCTCCTCCTCGCTCTCCCACTCCCCGACTGCTGCTGATGGGCCTCTTGTAGGCCTCCCGAATCAACGCTGCTCCTCCTCCTCGCTCTCCCCTCCCCAACTGCTGCTGATGGCCTCTTGTAGGCCTCCCGACTTGACGCTGCTCATCCTCCTCGCTCTCCCGCTCCCCGACATAGTCAAGCAATCGCCTGACATAGTCATACTCACAGAATCATACCTTTCAGCTAACATCTCAGACTCATCCTGGGTATGTCCAGTTCCACCGGGAGGACAGACCCACCAGAGGTGGTGGCACAGTAGTATACAGTCGGCAGGGAATGGCCCTGGACATTCTCAACATTGACTCCAGACCCCATGAAGTCCCATGACTTCAGGTCAAGCATGGGCAAGGAAACCTCCTGCTGATTGCCACCTACCGCCTTCCCTCAGCTGATGAATCAGTACTTCTGCCATGTTGAAAACCACTTACTAGCAAGGGCACAGAATATACTCTGGGTTGGGGACTTCAATATCCATTACCAAGAGTGGCTCAGTAGCACCACTACTGACTGAGCTGGTCAAGTCCTGAAGGACATAGCTGCCAGACTGGGCCTGTGGCAGGTGGTGAAAGAACCAACACAAGCAAAAAACCTACTTGACCTCATCCTCACCAATCTATCTGTCGCAGATGCATCTGTCCATGACAATATTGGTAGTAGTGACCACCACACTGTCCATGTGGAGACAGAGTCCCGTCTTCACACTGAGGACACGCTCCATCGTGTTGTGTGGCACTATCACCATGCTAAATGGGATAGATTCAGAACAGATCTAGCAGCTCAAAACTGGGAATCCAGAAGGTGCTGTGGGCCATCAGCAACAGCAGAATTGTATTCTACCACAATCTGTAACCTCATGGCCCGGTATATCCCTCACTCATTAATATCAAGACAGGGACCAACCCTGGTTCAATGAGGAGTGTAGAAGAGCATGCCAGGAGCAGCACCAAGCATACCTAAAAATGAGGTGCCAATCTGGGGATGCTGCAACACAGGGTGACATGCATGCTAAACAGCGGAAGCAGCATGCTATAGACAGAGTTAAGCGATCTCACCATCAACGGATCAGATCAAAGCTCTGCAGTCCTGCCACATCCAGTCGTGAATCCAGGTGGACAATTAAAGAACTAACGGGAGGAGGAGGCTCCATGAACATCCCCATCCTTAATTATGGTGGAGCCCAGCAGCTGAGTGCAAAAGATAAGGCTTAAGTGCATGCAACCATCTTCAGCCAGAAGTGTCGAGTAGATGATCCATCTCTGTCTCCTCCTGAGGTCGCCACCATCACAGAAGCCAGTCTTCAGCCAATTCAATTCACTCCACGTGATGTCAAGAAATGGCTGAACGAATTGGATACAGCAAAGGCTATGGGCACCAACAACATCCTGGCTGTTATGCTGAAGACTAGTGCTCCAGAATTAGCTGCGCCTCTAGCAAAGCTGTTCCAGTACAGCTACAACACTGGTATCTACCCAACAATGTCGATAACTGTCCGGGTATGTCCTGTCCACAAAAAGCAGGACACATCCAAATCGGCCAAGTACTGCCCCATCAGTCTATTCTCAATCATCTGCAAAGTGATGGAAGGTGTTGTCGACAGAGCTATCAAACGGCACTTACTCACCAATAACCTGCTCACCGATGCCCAGTTTGGGTTCTGCTAGGACCTCATTATAGTCTTGGTCCAAACATGGACAAAAAAGCTGAATTCCAGAGGTGAGGTGAGAATGACTGCCCTTGACATCAAGGCAGCATTTGACTAAGAGTGGCATCAATGAGTCTTAGTAACATTGAAGTCAATGGGAATCAAGGGAAAAACTCTGCACTGGCTGGAGTCATACCTAGAACAAAGGAAGATGGTTGTGGTTGTTGGAGGCCAAACATCACAGCCCCAGGACATATCGGCAGGAGTTCCTCAGGGCAGTGTCCTAGACCCAACTATCTTCAGCTGCTTCATCAATGAACTTTGCTCCATCATAAGGTCAGATATGGGGATGATCGCTGATGACTGCACAGTGTTCAGTTCCATTCGCAACTCCTCAGATAATGAAGCAGTCCATGCCCACATGCAGCAATACCTGGATGACATTCAAGCCTGGGCTGATAAGTGGCCACGCAAGTGCAAGGCAATGACTATCACCAACAAGAGAGAGTCTAACTACCAACCCTTGACATTCAATGGCATTACCATCACCGAATCCCCACCATCAACATCCTGGGGTCACCATTGACCAGAAACTTAACTGAACCAATCACATAAATATTGTGGTAACAAGAGCAGGTCAGAGGCTGGGTATTCTGCGGCGAATATCTCACCTCCTGACTCTCCAAAGTTGTTCCACCATCTATAAGGCACAAGTCAGGAGTGTGATGGAATACTATCCACTTGTCTGGATCAGTGCAACTCTAACACTCAAGAAGCTCGACATTATCCAGAACAAAACAACCCACTTGATTCACACCCCATCCCCCAACTTAAACATTCACTCCCTCCACTACCGGCGCACCGTGGCTGCAGTGTATACCATCTACAAGATGCATTGCAGTAACTCGCTTCTTTGACAGCACCTCCTAAACCCGTGACCTCTGCCACCTAGAAGGACAAGGGCAGCAGGCACATGGGAACTCCATCACCTCCAAGTTTCCTCCAAGTCACACACCATCCTGACTTGGAAATATATCACCATTCCTTCAGCATCGCTGTGTCAAAATCCTGGAACTCCCTCCCGAATATCATTGTGGGATTACCTTCACCACACGGACTGCAGCGGTTCAAGAGGCGGCTCACCATCATCTTCTAAAGGGCAATTAAGGGTGGGCAACAAATGCTCGCCTTGACAGCGACGCCCACATCCCAGGAACGAATAAAAAAAAACAGAGAGTGATCAACGTGTAGAATAAACTTCCAGATAGAGTAGTGAAGGCAAAAATCCTGGAATCAGTTCAGAACAATTGGATGCTATAATGGGGGACATTAGGATGAATTAAGATGAGCAGAGTGATCTTCCTCATCTGTAATTAACCTGGCTTATGAACATGGATGAGGGAGGCTACTGTGGTTCATTCAATGACTCATGAGACCCTCTAGGAGCTCAGACCAGAGAGGGCCCAGTTACAAACCACAGCAACTTGGCATCTTTTGGAGCAGTTTAGCCCAGCTGGCATTCTGACAGGGTGGACATAAGTTCATGGGGTATCAAGGGTCCAGAAGTATTGTCACGCGAGATGACATGTTCTTTTTCCACTGCACAACTGCCCCACTCAGGGCTACGGCTCAGTACATCTATTGATCTGGAGAGCAGATTCAACTAGATCTTCCAGCTGTCTAAAGTGGAGCCCAGATCCAGCATGGTTCCTGAGGAATGCTATTATTGGTCCCACAGACTCCTGCAGGAGGTCTCAGCTGTAAATGGCATTCAAGGTGATCAACATGAGTCTCAATACCATGCATGAGAATCTCATCCAAGTGAATAGTGGACTCCTTCATACTATCTGACACGTTTATAAGCTCACTCATAGGCAGTCCAATGCACTGACATTTTGTTGGTGCACAAAAATCATTTATCCTTTAAATGCTGAGCCCCTAAAGTCTACAACTCTATTCTCTCCAGGAGAGCTAGAACGTGAACAGGTCCTCTGATTAGCTCTTCCTTTGGCCTTCCTTGTCACCTCCATATGCTCCTAGTTACTTGTGCTCAGTGAATCCCAAATGCAGTCCCCTGAAACTCACTATGTAAATCATGCGCATTGCCAATTTCTGTGTTTACCAAGTTAAGGTAAGTGATGATGCATTATCCTCAGAATGTTTATAATCAATATGTCTAGCACAAGTGACCAAGTCTTCTGATTGACCTAGGAATAGGAAGGGATGTAGGTTGGGATGTAGTTGTGAGACCAAGCGCCAGCAGATCAGTGGCAGTCCAGATTGTCTTATTCAGAGGATTAGTGAGTGTGTGACTGAAAGAATTAAATAGAAATAGAAAAGCATGGGAAGATGCAGACAAACCCAACTGTGCCAGGCCTCCAGCTTCGCCATCTCTGATGTTGATTGCTATTGCTATGATGTCAATGATAGCCATAGGGATGAGTGTTTATACTGCGGCAGGACCTCCTCCTGTGCTGCGCATCTTTTTAAAAATTTGTTCCTGGGATGTGGGCATCGCTCACAAGGCCAGTATTTATTGCCCACCCCTAATTGCCCTTGAAAAGTTTCTTGTGAGACGTCTTGAACCACTGCAGTCCTTGTGGTGAAGGTACTCCCATAATATTGTTGGGGAGGGACTTCCAGGATTTTGACTTAGCGACGATGAAGGAACAGCGATAGATTTCCAAATCAGGATGGTGTGTGACTTGGAGGGGAACTTGGAGGTGGTGGTGATCCTTTGAAGCTGCTGCCCTTGTCCTTCTAGGTGGTAGAGGTCGCGGGTTTAGGAAATGCTGTTGAAGAAGCCTTGGCAAGTTGCTGCATCTTGTAGATGGTACACACTTATGCCACGGTCCGCCAGTGGTGGAAGGAGTGTATGTTTAAGGTGGTGGATGGGGTACTAATCAAGCGGGCTGCTCTGTCCTGGATGGTGTTAAGCTTCTCGAGTGTTGTTGGAGCTGCACTCATCCAGGCAAGTGGAGAGTATTCCATCACACTCCTGACTTGTGCCTTGTAGATGGTGGAAAGACTTTAGGGAGTCAGGAGGTGAGACACTCATCGCAGAATACCCAGCTTCTGACCTGCTCTTGTAGCCATCTCCTCATGTTGTGTAACAGTGTCTCCTGCAAGAAGAGTGGAAATGGTTTAATATGTGCCCTTGGAAAAGGCTTTTAACCTTTGTCTTGTATAAGATCATTACTATAGTGTGCATGAAGAATGGAAGAAGCAGCAAGCGTTACCAAGAGATGGAAATGTTTGAGGACAGATGGAGCTTTTGAGGCAATAGTGCCGAGGCAAAGGTAAGGTCCTACAGGGCTGTGCAGAAAGTATAAACATGTGAAGGAGGGTCTTTCTTTGGTTGTCCTGGTGAGATCATTACATTTCTTTCTACACTAGCCAAGTCCTGGAGATAACGCTGATTGTATTCAAATGCTGTGCCACCTCTTGGCATGTCCATTCACTAATTTGCTGTGGCACCCACAGACCACATGAGGGGAAGAGGATGTCTTCCTTCGCTAAACTTGCTCCACCATCCTCTCCACCACTGTATCTGCAAACCATGGGGCTCTTCTTTCCATCAGATGTCTTCCTGTAGCTCCAGTATTGTTTTCCTAATTTGGACACAAATAAATGCATCTTTTCTTTAAGGCCCTTAAGTAGCTGAAGCACTTCTCAATGTTTTGCCTACTAATCAGTATGTGCCAGTAGCTCTAAAATGCTTCATTAGATTTTAAAACAAACTTCATTGGAGTAACGTTAGCTTTGGGAGATGGTGTAAAATGGTGATTGTAATCAATGGAAGGGAAAATCAGGCAAGGTGTATATTGATATGGGTTCTTGTCAAATTTGATTATCACCGGTTTTATACTGTCACCCAAAGTTAAAATTACCCCCATGACATTTGTTTCCTTCGTCAGATAATGAGTTCCTTTACAAGATAACCATATTCTAAAGCACCCATGTATCCTATTCGATCCTCTGTAAGAAGTGAAGTTTCATTTTATTTTTTTTTCTGGATTGTTCCTAAAGTTGATAAACAATCTCCTTTTGAAAATAGACCTGCTAAACCATCCTCAATGGTCAAGTTGGTAAGTACATTGGTTTGTTTGTTACTGAATCATACAGACCACAAAGATCAGATGGTTTTAATTAGTGCAGCAGTGAGGGTGTTACAATTAATCTCTGTGTTGCAAAACCAGTGAGGGGTAAAAGCAGATATGGTTCCTGTTCCTGATCCTGTTCCATTGCTCTGTGCTGGAATGTGTGCATGTATAGAAGTGGGTGAAGACAGGATCGGGTTCAGCTATGATGCCCTTGCAACTGAATATGCTAAAGCATTCACTCTCCAGATTCATACACAAAGAACTACTTGAGAAAGAAACTATACGTACATGTGTTAAGCGGTGCACTACCAGAAGAAATTAAACCCCTTAACGTCACAACTGTGAAATAAATAAATTGAAAGCTGTTGTTACACTCATTAACCTGAATAATCCACAGTCATGTGACATTGACTACAAATAGTTTTAAACACAGGATGTATAGTATAATGATAGGATACATGACAGGAATTATATTTTATTGGGCAATTAACTAGTAACAACTCATACTGTAAGTATATTTATGGGGCTTACTCACAAGATGCTGTATCCTCATGAACCACTACCTAGAATGTTTATGGACACGCAGTTGTTGTACTAAGAAAATAAAGTAAGAATTAGACTTTCAAAACAAATGTTTATCTTTGTTTTTGATAAGCATACATAGTATTGCTGAGATACAGATCTGTGTGTTTTAATACCCAAGGCCTGTTGCGTGATGCAACCTTCAATCTGCATGCCTCAGCTTATATTCTGTGTGGTCCCTCTGGCTGCTGATCAGGAAAGATCAAGAGAGCAATAAGTGAGCCTAAAAACATAAGAAAGGAAACACAAGCTGGAGAAGGAGAAGTCGGGTCAGGGAGATGTTTTGATGAGAGGCATTGACAAAGATATTATTCGTTGTTGCTGTACTGAGAGAATGGCCATATGGTCAACAGTAGCATACTTTGTTGCCTCACAGTATTGCTGTATGTACAGTAGCTGTGGAAAACTTGTGCTGACTCTGCTGGCATAAAATAAATCACTACTGAAAAGTTTCTTTACCACAAATGTAGGTTTAACTGTTTCCATATAATTAAAACAAGCTATTTTTGCGCATTGGTCAATGAACTTGTGGGTAAATTACTTATGTTTGGCAAACTAATTATAGCAGATGTAGACGTGGTATAGAAAATGTATTTGACTTGTGGCTACAATCTAATAATCTACACATGATTATGTACACTTGTAGCAGTAATAACTCAACTTTCCATAGACTACAGAATCTAAGTACAAGGTATTTTCTATGTCAATTCAAAACAAATTAACTTTAGGAGTGAGAGTTGAAACTTAAGAATATTAAAAGCAATTTCTACTGATATTTATGATGCAGCAAGCAATAGATCATGGTCATTTCATCGTAGTGATGAACCAAAGACAGACTGGGTAACTTACCATAATAGAAGGTGGAAAAACAAGCGATGTGACTATTTGTACTAACAATTTTCTCGTCCTTCTGCGACTGCGTCCTCCGGACTCCTCCCCCCACCCAAAACCGAAACAAGAAGTGTGGCCCTGAACTGTATGTGGGGCCCCGCAATTGGCCACATTGATTCTGACCACGTTGCCCGACTGAGCCGCAAGCTGCTGAGCCCTGAGCCCCTCGCTGAGCCACCGAGCTCTCAGCCCCTCACTGAGCGGCCGAGCCCTGAGCCCCCCACTGAGCCGCGAGCCCTGAGCTGCGGGGGGTTGGAGGGAAAGAGAGAGAGAGAGTCTGGTGGGGTGTGGGGGGGAGAGAGAGACACGGGTCGGGGGAACGGAGGGGAGAAAGGGAACTCAGGGAAAACGGATCACATTCTTCCAATCCCCTTTATACCCACATCCGATTTCTCGGAAAGCTTAGTGTATGTGTTACACGGAACATCATTGGACTGGATAAAATCCAGAAGGCACGACACTGTCACTATTCACTTCATACTCATTAAACCTGTTAACAATCCGCACACAATACCCTATCTATGGCGGGGGGGGGGGGTGGGGGAGAGGGGGGGGGAAGGGGGGGGAGCGGGGTAAGGTCATGCATTTGCGCTGGGATAATGGACTTTGACTGATGGAGGCAGCACTTGCGCTCGGATAATGGACTTTGGCTGGGGGAGGGATGCATTTGTGTTGGGGTAAGGGACTTCGGCTGGAACTTGGGAGGCTTTTGCTGGGATGTCCGAGATCTGTCCAATAAGGCTTCAGAAGTCAGAAAGGATTAAATTACAATTTGCAAAGTCACTGAGAACTTGAGCTGGGTGGTTCCATTTACACATTCCAGAAAAACTTCAGGGTGTGGCTTATCCTCCAAGGGGACCAATCAGCAATATGTCATGTGATAATAGCGAGTCAATCAGAGACACAGCGGCCAAATAGTTAGTACAAATAGTTGTGTCCAAAAACAAGAGGATATGATACCCCAGATTGCTCTTTTGCACCTCTTCGTGATTGGTTACAAGGTACCATTGCCTGATAGCATGGCCAAGGAATGGTGTATGACAATCTTTATTTAAAATAAGGTTTAGTGGGGAGTAGATGACACATCATAATAGAATATTTTTCGCCTGGGTCCTGGATATAAATCTAGATTAGACTGATGAGATGAAAGTCTCCTCCCTATACGAGCTGTGAAAGTCTTAAAGTAGTTTGAGAAATCTCAGTTCAGTTCCTAGTGGGCACAAGTCCACAGCAATTTGATCCAATCTCACTGGGTGAAACCAAGAGAGAGATTTGCAAATTACATTGGGGTAGTTTATGGTGTTTTCTGAGGTTGAGGTAATATCAGTGGTGGTAAGAGCTGCGGTAAGGTATCCCTGAGGTGGATACCACACTGAGGAGGCTATTTTATGTGCTGCTGCTGAAGGTCCTACATAGCAATATTTTTTGTACTTTAGAATTGAGTCAGGATGTTTGCTGCTACTTTTACTCAGCTCTGTTGAAAGTACTGCTTTGCACTGTAAGTATGGACTTCTCAATTGGAATCCTTTTATTTTGATGTTAAGAAGAGGAGGAGGAGGATGAGGAGGATGAAAACATGGAATGGGCTGCATTTTCAGCTCAAAATCAGGCATCTCCAAAGTTATCTCTTTCCTACATTTAGCAGAGTGCACAGACTAAGAACATCCCCATGACACAAAGAGGAAGCACAAGGTGGCAAGGAAATAGAACAGGAGATCAGCCAGTAGAAGGGGCATGACTAATAGCTAGGAACTTTGAAGAAATAAAGGTTGACTCACCAAACAAACTCACTTCACATCTCCCTGTTGTTCCCCCCTCCTCCCCCTCACACACACACATGCACATATGCACACGCACACACCTTCACAATGTCCCTCACGTTCCAAGATTTCTGTCTCCTTCATAAGTCTACATTTTCCCTGCCACCATTCAAATTCCATGTGATCAAGCTGTTTGTGGTTGAAGCAACAATACTCACCAGGAGAAGCCAAGAAAATCCATTTCTACAACTACATTTTAGCGCCATGACTACCCTTTGTGCCAATTTACTCAAGTTCCTATTCTATTACTCCTGTGAGGTGCTCCCTGAGTGATATGAAGTTGAGCAGTCCGTGGCTGAAATTTTCCCCAGGATCCTTAAGGTGACTCTTGTCTCAGGGTAACTGCTGTCCCAGAGAGGCCAGCATTTGCAGTAGCAAGGGGTTCTAACCCTATGTATAAAACTCAATGTCAAGATATTGGAGAGGGCCTTATTGTCACTCTCTGGAGAGATAGCAATGTCTTTGGAGCTGAGGCATGGACTGAGAGGTGTTCCTGGTTGATTTCATCACAGACCAAATGCAGTCATGAAAGTTCTGTGCAAGTATGGTATTCAGGCTGATCATCAAGGTATCTACTGAAGCATTGGTAACTGTCAATCTGGAAGCCACCAATGTCCTTAGAAGCTCTTCTTGGTGTCTTGACGCTGCAGAAATTGTCTGGGTATCACTGTCTTCAGGGTTTTTGTAGGATGTGAGAAACTTCATGCAATGTGTTGCAGATATGGAGAGTAAACTCCTCCCACTTATCCATTATCCCAATTACATATGTGGAAACCGTCTCTACTGACCCCACATGAGATCAAAGCTCCCAAATCATTGTTCTTTTGAAGATTGACCCCTGCATCTGGATCGCTAGGCTTTTCAGCCAACGGCGGTTATTTATTTTGAGAGGCATGGCACTCTCCCTCTCTTTCTCTCAAAGGTCCTCAGTCTAACTATTTCTCAGTGATTCACCCGGTGACAACCCTTCTGACAATTTAACTAATTTCCCACAAGGTGTCCCTGTGCTGGTTCTTGCACAGGTAAGATGCCAGGACAGAATTGGTGAGAAGATGACAGCAGTTATGGATCTAGAAATGCCCAGGCGCTCAGAGTGGCTGGTCTCTTTCTCCAAGGCAGGCCTATGATGTGAAAAACACAAAATCTTGTTTAGCTGTGTACTGCTAAATGTCTCCTCTGTTTTCTGCAGAGATCGGTGCCAATAGGTCCCTCACAGTTATCCAATCTGCTGTTTATGATTTAACACCCGCTTATAGCAAGCACACTAACCCTGTCCTTATGTTCAGGCAAAAAGAGTTACAACGGATTGTCTTATAGTGAGACACGGACCAACGATTTAGATTCAAAATCACACAATGTTTATTACAACAGATCAACACCTCCACTCCACTTGCCAGATGCTTGTGAAGTAGAACCACACAGTGCAGTAATACCCAGTAAAACAGTGCACTTCCCTTGTTAGCCTTACAACAGATCAACCCTTCCCGTGGGCTAAACCCTCCCCGGACCCACCTAACTCTAAACCCCCCTCTGGTTTGGTTAGGGCACACTGACACCCCCCCACGCACTTTTGTGGATTGGTTGGTGAGCGTGCAACTATTGAGTTCTCACCCAATCAGGCCTTCCTTGTGCGCTGGTCCTTCTTTAGTGGTTCGACGCCACGGCCCCGTGCTTGGCTGAAGCATGCGAGATCCAGGTTGAGGTTGAAGTCCGTCGGGTTGGAAAACAATAAGAGAACATAAGAAATAGGAACAGGAGTAGGACATATGGCCCCTCGAGCCTGCTCCGCCATTCAATAAGGTAATGGCTGATCTGATCATGGACTCAGCTCCACTTCCTCGCCCACTCCCCATAACCCCTTTAAGAAACTGTCTATTTCTGTAGCGAGACTTTGTTCTCGGTCCTTATCCTCGAGGGGTGTGCTTTCACATAGGATGCGATAGAATGAAGATCGAGCTTCCAAAATGCTCGACAGATACTCCTAATAATCCAAAATTCTGGCTGGGTTTGGATAGTTCTGCTACCTCTGGGCTTATCTGAGATGTGCTGGGGTCTGAACAAAACCAGCCGATCGATCTCTGCAGGCTTCCCAAATGAGTGTTAAATGGCCTATTAGTCCTGATTCGTAGACCTTTGTGGAGACAATGCAGGTGTCGGTCTTGTCCTTGCACCTTGCTCCCTTTCCTAGACAACTTGACTCCACACACAAAAGAGTCCCTTTGCCTTCCTAAGATCACCCAGTTCTGACTGAGAGGTCCTCCCCCACTTGTTTCTCCCAGCAACAGGTTTCTTCCTAATCCAGACCAGCCATCTTGTGTCACAGTATTTCAAAAATCCTTTTCAGGGTGTACAGCCAACAGTCCAGAGCTGACTTTGTTGACTTACACCTCCAAGTCACACACCATCCAAACTTGGACACATATCATGATTTCTTCATCGCCGTTGGGTCAGAATCCTGGAACTTCCTACATAACGGCATTGTGGAAGTACCTTCACTACATGGATTGCAGTGGTTTAAGGCGGCGGCTCACCACTAGTGATGGGCAATAAATGCTGGTCTTGCAGCGACGCCCACATCCTGAAGAATGAATGAATGAAGAAAAGCATAATGACATTTGTCCTTGAGGAAATAGCAGGTATAAGGGCATTGCAGTTGTTTGAGAAAGCATGTAAAACTGGAACTATCTATGATGAGCTATGCCCAGCCTTTAGCAATGTTCCCTTGCCAACTCACCTCGCCTACAAGCTCGGTCTGTCTGCTTATTAAGTCTAATGCCACCTCTTCCTGCAAATTCAGTGTTCTAATTGATTGTCACCTTCCCTTGGTTGTCCTTCTGTGCCACTGGTTGTATAGGAACATAGGAACAGGAGTAAGCCACATAGCCCCTCAAGTTTGTTCCACCATTCAATGAGATCATGGCTGATCTGTGACCTAACTTCATCTACCATTTTACCTTTGAAGGGAGAGTAGCTAATGATACAGGCATATGAATGTCATTTGAATCTTTCCCCATATGAGGTCATGAATGCTATGGTGATGAGAGATGTAGGAGCTTCTCCCCCTAAATGAAGTGTCCTTGAAGACTAGCAGAAGCCCTCGAGGCAGACAAAGATAATTAACAGCTTGGTTTTGAGTAAACTAGGTGCTTGAGTGTTTGGAAAGGTTGCCCTGATACCCGGGTGGTGAGAGAGAAATCGTATAAGAGGTAAGAAGGTGAGAGAAGCAGTACAAGTGATAGAGAATAGAGGATTTTTATTGGCATCAATGTCTTGACTTACTTTAGTCACCCTTGTAAAGTCACTGAACCTCTTCCTGCAGAGTGTGACAATTTTGGGGCGATGCATTGACTGCCTCTATCATCTATAACCCACACTATCATCTTTGTAGCTTCCTGTTCTCAGTGATCATCATTCCTTCCTGACCCTGTTTTTGGTAGCAGCATCTCCACGGATCCATTGGGAAATCTGTGGGACCCTTCCAATTGCTGACAGCCTCGAAGTTGCTGCTTTTTCTCCAATCTTACTGAAAAGTGATGTTTCTCTTTAACTGGCTGCAGTCCTTTTTATGTTGCATCAGTATTGAATGTCTCTCCCTCCTATTGGCAGTAAGCCAATGTAGGGAGGTTTTGACGTCATGAATGGCGAATGTCAGTTCTGGGAGGAAATAGCAGTGGTTTGCGGTGATTTTACATTGGTGTGCATGAGGACCACGTCACCATAAACCCACAAACAGGAGAATCCAGACTGTTATCTCAACCTTCCCCACAATGTGAAACCATTCTATTCCTTGGAGTAAGAATAGACCTTTTACATCACCACCTTCCAGAAGAACTCACCAACTCTTGATGTAAGAATGAGAGCAGAAATAAGCAGATTATTACTGTTATGTATTGAATAAAGAGTCCGACCAGATACTGTAAGCTCAAAGTCAGGTGTGACCGTAGTCCTTTATTACAGGTCTCCAGAGTGCCTCTCCAGCCTGTGAGGCCATCCTTATGCACCTGTGCTCCCAAGGGATTGTGGGATCCCTTGGGACTCCAGGGGATGAGCCCTCTGGTGGTTAAACATTGTATTTACAGGTTTACATATATAACAACACTCCCCCCGCCCCCCCCCCCCCCTAAAGTCAATAGTGTAACTATTTACAATGTGAGTTGATCTGGGGCCTTCCTTTCCCTGGTTGATCGTCTCGGTGCAAATGCTGGTTTTGGTGAGTCATTTGTTGGGCCCTTGCTGGGCTGCTGCACAGCTGGCCTTGCAGGGCTTCTGGGTTTGGTGAGTCCTGCTGGGCTGCTGCAGGTGATGGCTTCTGTTTCTTGGTCAACCATTGAGTCGTTTGCCACTTGTGTGTGTGTTGGGGGTCAAAAAAGATAGAGTCTATTGTGGGTTGTTCTGGATAGTCCGTGAATCTTAGTTTGGTTTGGTCCAAGTGTTTCTTGCAGGTGAGTCCATTTGAAAGTTTGACCTGAATCACCCTACTCCGCTCTTTGGCCATGACAGTGCCGGGAAGCCACGTGGGACCTTGTCCATAGTTTAACACAAATACAGGATCATTAATCTCAATTTCGCACGACACATTTGCGCGATCATGATATGTATTCTGTTGAAGCCACCTGCTCTCTACCTGTTCGTGTAGATCAGGGTGGACTAATAAGAGTCTTGTCTTTAATGCCCTTTTCATGAGCAGTTAGCAGGGGGAACCCAAATGAGCGAGTGGGGTCTTGTGCGGTAACTAAGCAGGACTCGGGATAGGCGAGTCTGCAGAGAGCCTTCAGTTACCCTCTTCAAGCTCTGCTTGATTGTTTGCACTGCTCGCTCTGCCTGCCCATTGGACGCTGGTGTGAATGGGGCCGAAGTGACATGTTTGATCCCATTGCGGGTCATGAACTCTTTGAACTCGGCACTGATGAAACACGGCCCATTGTCATTTACAACGACATCAGGCAGGCCGTGCGTGGCAAACATGGCTCGCAGGCTTTCAATGGTGATAGCAGATGTGCTTGCCGACATTATCTCACAGTCAATCCATTTGGAATATGCATCTACAACCAAAAGGAACATTTTTCCCAAGAATGGGCCTGCGTAGTCGACATGGACCCTGGACCACGGTTTGGAGGGCCAGGACCATAAACTTAGTGGCGCCTCCCTAGGTGCATTGCTTAACTGGGAACATGTATTACATTTGTGCACGCAAGTCTGCATCGATACCGGGCCACCACACTTGGGATCTAGCTATCGCTTTCATCATTACAATGCCTGGGTGGGTACTGTGGAGGTCACTAATGAAAGTGTCCCTGCCCTTTTTAGGCACCACTACCCCCATAGGAGGCAGTCTGCCTGTATAGACATTTCACCTCTGCGCCGCTGGTATGGCTTTATTTCTTCCTGCATCTCTAACGGGACACTAGACCAACTCCCGTGGAGCACACAGTTTTTTTTACTAAGGACAGTAAGGGGTCCTGGCTCGTCCAGGTTCTAATCTGTCAGGCGATAACAGGTGATTGCTCACTTATGAATGCTTCAATTACCATAACTAAATCTGCGGGCTGCGCCATCTCCACCCCTGTGGTGGGCAATGGCAACCTACTGAGAGCATCGGCACAGTTTTCTGTGCCTGGCCTGTGACAGATGGCGTAGTTGTATGCGGACAATGTGAGCGCCCATCTCTGGATGTGGGCCAATGCATTCATGTTTATCCCCTTATTTTCAGAAAAGAGGGATATAAGTGGCTTATGGTCGGTTTCCAATTCAAATTTGAGCCCAAACAGATATTGATGCATTTTCTTTACCCCATAAACACATACCAACGCTTCTTTTTCGATCATGCTGTAGGCCCTCTCAGCCTTAGACAGACTTCTGGATGCATAAGCAACTGGTTGCAATTTCCCAGATTCATTAGCTTGTTGCAATACACACCCGACACCGTATGACGACACATCACATGCTAGTACCAAACGCTTACATGGATCATACAACACAAGCAATTTGTTTGAGCATAACAGTTTTCTAGCTTTCTCAAAGGCATTTTCTTGGCTTTTGCCCCATATGCCTTTACGAAGTAAAGAGTGCAGTGGTTCGAACAGTGTGCTAAGACCCGGTAAAAAGTTACCAAAGTAGTTCAAGAGTCCAAGAAATGACTGCAGCTCCATCACGTTCTGTGGTCTCGGTGCATTCTTGATTGCCTCAGTCTTCGAATTGGTGGGCCTGATGCCGTCCGCCTCGATTCTTCTCCCCAGGAACTCCACTTCAGGTGCCAGGAAAACGCACTTCGAGTGCTTTAACCTGAGCCCCACACGATTAAGCCGACAAAGACCCTCCTCCAGGTTCTGCAGATGCCCAACGGTGTCCCGACCTGTAACCAAGATGTCGTCCTGGAAGACCACGGTGCGCGGGACTGACCTCAGCAAGCGTTTCATGTTCCTCTCGAATATTGCCGCAGCCGATCGAATCCCAAACGGGCATCTGTTGTAAATGAAGAGACCTTTGTGCGTGTTGATGCAGGTGAGGCCCTTCGATGATTCCTCCAACTCCTGCGTCATGTAGGCCGAGGTCAAGTCCAGCTTCGTGAATGTTTTTCCTCCAGCCAGCGTCGCAAATAGGTCGTCTGCCTTTGGTAGCGGGTATTGATCCTGCAGGGCGAAACGATTGATAGTTACTTTGTAATCACCACAGATTCTGATGGTGCCGTCTTCCTTGAGGACTGTAACAATCTGGTCCACTCGTTGAATTCGATTGGCAAAATGATGCCCTCTCATTCTAGCCGGCCCAGCTCGATCTCCACCCTCTCTCATCATGTACGGTACCGCTCTCGCCTTGTGATGGATGGGTCGTGCCCCCGGAATCAAATGAATCTGCACTTTTGCTCCTTGGAACTTCCCGATACCAGATTCGAACAGCGAAGGGAACGTGTTTAAGACCTGGGCACATGAAGTGTCATTGACAGACGAGAGCACTCGGACGTCATCCCAGTTCCAGCGTATCTTTCCCAGCCAGCTCCTGCCGAACAGCGTGAGGCCATCGCCCGGTACCACCCAGAGTGGTAATTTGTGCACCGCTCCATCGTAGGAGACCTTTACGGCAGCACTACTGATTACGGGAATCAGTTCCTTTGTATACTTTCTCAGTTTAGTATGAATTGGAGTCAGGACTGGCCTTTAAGCCTTGATGCACCACAGTTTATCGAAAGTCTTTTTGCTCATTATGGACTGGCTCGTGCCCGTGCCCAGCTCCATCGACACTGGGAGTCCATTTAATACCACCTTCAGCATTATCGGGGGACACTTTGTGGTAAATGTGTGCACCCCACATACCTCTGCCTCCTCAGCCTGAGGCTCTGGTTCATCATGATCCACTGTGGATCTGTCCTCCTCTGCAACATGGCAGTTTGCAGGATTAGCATGGTTTGCAGCTCACCTGCACATACGTTGGAGGTGGTCCCATTGTTCCACAGCCCTTGCAAACGTATCCTTTGAAGTGGTATGAATGGAAGCAATGATCACCTCCGCAGCGCCAACAAGGTGTTAGTGGCCTTGCATTCACCACCCTTGATGGTGGACTCAGACATCTGCAGGCATGTGAGTCCTGCCCTGTGCGTTACGATTCGAAGACAACATTATTTTGTTCACAGTACCTGCAGCAGCATTCTTGTGCCGAGAGATTTGTTTGGTATTGTCACTGGTGGCGATGAACACCTGGGCTATTGCTATGGCTTTACTCAAGGTTGGTGTCTCTACAGTCAAAAGTTTGCAAAGTATTACATCATGACCAATACCAAGTACAAAGAAGTCCCTGAGCATGAGCTCCAAGTGTCCTTCAAATTCGCAATGTCCTGCAAGGCGCCTTAGCTCAGCGACGTAGCTTGTCACTTCCTGGCCTTCAGACCTCTTGTACGTGTAGAACCGGTACCTCGCCATCAGAACACTTTCCTTTGGGTTTAGATGCTCCCGGACCAGTGTGCACAAATCATCGTACGACTTCTCTGTGGGTTTCGCTGGAGCAAGCAGGTTTTCATGAGGCCATGCGCTGGTGCTCCGCAAATGGTGAGGAGAATCGCCTTTCGTTTGGCAGCGTTCGCCTCTCCTTCCAGCTCGTTGGTCATGAAATATTGGTCAAGTCGCTCCATGAAGGTTTCCCAATCATCTCCCTCCGAAAATTTCTCCAGGATACCCACAGTTCTCTGCATTGTTGCATTGTGGTTCGACATCTGTATCTCGTCGCCAATTGTTATGTATTGAATAAAGAGTCTGACCAGATACTGTAAGCTCAAAGTAATGTGTTACCGTAATTCTTTATTACAGGTCCTCAGAGTGCCTCTCCAGCCTGTGAGGCCTCCTTATGTACCTGTGCTCCCAAGGGATTGTGGGAACTCTTGGGACTCCAGGGGATGAGCCCTCTGGTGGTTAAACATTGTATTTACAGGTTTACATATATAACAATTACAGAGAAAACAATGAAGTGGCGAAACTTAATCGAATAATACCATATGACGATGTGGTCTCCTCTACATTGAAAAGTTAGGGTGATCGCTTTGCAGAACACCTCCATTCCGTCTGCAAGCATGACCTTGAGCTTCCGGTCGCTTGTCATTTTAATTCTCCCACTCCCACTCTGACCTTTCTGTTCTCAGCCTCCTACACCATTTTAATGAAGTTCAACGGAAGCTCGAGAAACAGCATCTCATCTTTCAATTAGACATTTTACAGCCTTCTAGACTCAACATTGAATTCAAGAATTTCAGATCATAACCACTGCTTTCATTTTATTCAGGCAGCAGCTGTTGGCAATGATTCTGCTATTGCCTTTTACACCTTATCTAATCTCATTTTTTGTTCCTTTACTTGCCCCATAACCACTCTCTTTTACCATGCACCATTATCTCTTTTGTCATTTAATCACTTCTGCCCTTCACCCTATCAAAGACCTTCCCTTTTGTTCTTCCCTCCCCTCCCCTCTTTCCCTGCCTCTGTACTTGTTACAGAGGGAGCAACGTGCGGTGGCCGGGCCCGGAAATCGGTGCGGTCCCGGCCTGCAAGACCATCAGCAGGCCAAGGCCATTGGAGGGAGCAGTGTGCGGTGGCCGGGCCCGGAAATCGGTGCGGTCCCAGCCTGCAAGACCATCAGCAGGCTGGGGCCATTGGAGGGAGCAACATGCGGCAGCATACCACTGCAGGGAGCAGCACATGCTACTACAGGAAAGCGATAGCTACAAAGCCAGGTCGTTGATTACAGTGCGGACAGGCACAGCAGGAGGGGCGAAGGAGCGGCAAGAGTTTGTAGATGGAAGCGACCGGGGCCCAGGAGAGGCATGAATCTGGGGCTCAGAAGAGGCAAGGGCCCAGGGGGCAGCACGGGCCAGCCCACATTGCGATATGTGTGCGCGCTCGGTCTATGCAGCAGAGCTGGTCTCCAGTTAGTCTTGGGTAATTCTTGCCACTGGACCAAGACTTAGCTCTGTCAAGCCCGTGTGGTGGCTGGTGTGCAACAGCCACCAAATGTTAAAAAAATCCAAACACAGGCATCTTTCACCCTTCATGATGTAGTTGGGATCTGGAATATTAGGTCCTTCATTGAAACACCTGTGAACTCATCCCTTTTTGGCGTGGAAGCAAGTCATCCTCGCTTCGAGGGACTGCCTATGATGATGACTTGTTATATCTCTAACTTTTTTCTGTTCTGATGAAACGTCATCGACCTGAAACGTTAACTCTGTTTCTCTCTCCACAGATGCTGCCTGACCTGCTGAACTTTTCCAGCACTTTCTGTTTTTATTAACTTTGCAACTAATTTCTGTTTGCAATGTCATTCAATTCAATTCACACAGTGTAGTTAGTAGCCAAGCAGATTCCTGATCACACATCAAAGGTAATGACTTTGATTGACAGCTGTTTCTAAGTCTGTTGAAAAGAGGGTCGGGCTTGAGCTCACTGTAATTGACAGTTTGGTAGGCAAAGACTTCATCTCACAGACTTACAGTAGTAGTTCTCAGTCTCAAGGAGGAGAACTTTACAGCCAGCACATAAATGGTCTGTCTGAGTTTTAAAAGCCTGACCATCTTAGTCAGGAAGAATTAAGCTAGTTAGTGGTTTTCTGTTTTAGGGCCCATATTTTGAAAGAAAGCGAATTACATCTTTATTGTTTTATATATCCAGGCAAGTAGGGAGAAAGTCAGGAGAACTGTGTGAAAGTGTGTACTGCTCATTCATCTATCTTACGTAAATAAAACCATTTGTTGGTTCAAAGCCTATGTCTGGATTCGCTAAGAGTATTTGTCCAATTCAACATCACCTGGAATTCATTTAGCATGTGAAGCTTTTGACGAGGACACCTTGGAGAAGAGCATCGCTCTTGCGGAAGTACTGTCATATGCTCCTTAGCACCAACACAGAGATTCCCAGCCTGGGCAGGATAAATAATGAGCTAGTGGAGCCTATAGCTGCTGAAACAAAAGCACAAGTGTGCAGGAGCAGGTACTGGTGCTGGGGACAGGCCTGGAGATGACATGCTGGAGAGCAATGTCCTCTTCTAGTTCTACTGAGACAGAGATGCGAACCTCCAGGGTTTGTCTATGAAAAGAAAATGCTTGAGGCACATCAGCGATTATATGATGTATTGGAAGGTTTGCCAAAGACTTTGAGCACTATGTCTGAAAGTATGGAGGAGTCCACTTCCAGTGTATGTGGCGTTTTGTTGCATGGCCATGAAGCATGTGGTCACCTCTAGGGACACTTCAATCAGGCCCTCACAGCAGAAGTCTGTTTCACCAGCCTTTGTAGCTTTAATGGAAGCTCAGACAGCTTCCATCCAGAGTTTTGGCTCCAACGTCTGTTCCTTCTTGATCAAATTGGTGGGCAGGTGTTTTCAAAGCATCACTCATCTCCTACCCATCACCCCTGTGCTCACTGACCTACATTGGCTCCCGGTTAAGCAACGCCTCAATTTCAAAATTCTCATCCTTGTTTTCAAATCCCTCCATGGCCTTGCCCCTCCCTACCTCTGCAATCTCCTTCAACCCCACAACCACCCCGTCACCCCGCCCCCGAGATATCTGCACTCCTCTAACTCAGCCCTCTTGAGCATCCCTGATTATAATCGCTCAACCATTGGTGGCCGTGCTTTCTGTTGCACAGGCCCTAAGCTCTGGAATTCCCTGCCTAAACATTTCTGCCTCTCTACCCCTCTCTTTCCTCATTTAAGACACTCCTTAAAACTTTTCTCTTTGATCAAGCTTTTGGTCACCTGTCCTAATTTCTTCTTATTTGGCTCAGTGTCAAATTTTTTGTCTTATAATACTCCTGTGATGTACCTTGGGACATTTTACTACATTAAAGGCGCTATATAAATACAAGTTATTGTTGTTGCAGTCTGCTCTCCCTCAAACCTGTGGGAATGATGAACCATAGTACCATGGTAGTGATGGTGGCGCTATGAGACGGGCAAGTGATGTCCTCCCAGGATAGCAACGCATCTGCTACCTTGCCAACCTCTCAACCAATACCCACCATGGTGCCTGAAAGCGATTGGGCCAGATAGCCCTGGTGGCAGCCAAGGAACTCCAGTCTACATCTATGTTCTCATGGGCTCGAGCTGCCAGAAGTCACCAGCCATGAGCATTTCAAGGGTCTCAACATAATCAGAGTAGCCAGGTCTGCTGAAGCCACTGGAGAACATCTCATAGCAGAGTAAGTAAACCTTCTTTTGAAAAGTGCACTATTTTTGACACTTGAGTGGTTAATAATTTGATGTAAATGAATGTGATTGAATATACATTACCACCTTCGTCGTTTTTGGCACTTTGGTCCGCAGAGTATTTGTAAAGTGGCTTTTACATACATTACTTTTTGCCTCGTCAAAAAGTCATGTTTGTAAAAGTTGGCAGAATGTTATATAATGAAGGATTAAGGGAGTGGTGAATGAGATCATCAGGACTATGATTACAATGGGGATTGTTTTCAGTTTTCATGGGATGGGATTGAGCTGTTCACCTGAACCATTAAGTAATTAATAGATCCCTTGCATCTCCAGCCACAAAGCGTGTGGTGGCTTTCCTTCCTCTGCTTCTTCCTCACTTTCGCCCACCTGTTCCTCATCAGATGAAGACACTTTTTGACATACCACCTCCTCTGCATGTAATCATCTCTGGATTGTGATATTGTGCAGGAAGCAGCAGGCCACTATTATAAAGGAGACTTTTCATGGAGCATATTGCAGGAATACCCAAATCTTTCAAGGCCATTGCTTTAGGAGCCCAATGATAAGCTCAGTGATGCTCCTTGTGCTTCCATGGCTATCTTTATGCCTGCTCTGACCTGGCACAGTGGGGTTACAAAAGAGTATCATGAGCCATGGTAGGAGGGGGTAGCCCTTTTCCTCAAGCAGCCATCCTCGAACATTCCAAGTAAGTTGGAAAAGTGGGAGGATGTTTGACAGCCACAAGATGAAAGCATTATGGTAGCTGACTGGGGAACTGGGCACAGAGTTGCCTGATATGTTTGTTGTGGCTACACACAGGCTGCACATTGAAAGGGTGAAACCCCTTGCAATTGATAAAGCCTTCTGGCTGCTCCTATGTTGCCTTGATGACAACATAAGTGTGACCAATAGCACCCTGCACTTGGGGGAAGCCAGCCATTGCTGTAAACTCAAAGGCTCTGTCATTTTAATTATTGCCATCAATGGGAAACAAAAATTATTAGTTCACCCTGGCAAATAGTGCATTGGTTACCTCCTTGATGCACTTATGGACTGCCAATTGAGAGATGTGTGAGATATTCCCTGTAACACTCTGAAACAATCTTGATACAAAAAAGATCACAGCGTTTGTCACCTTACCAGCCATTGGCCTGGCATGGTTCCCTGGTGAGGCAGGCAGCAGGTCTTAATGCAGAAGGTGGCAATGGTCAGAAACAACCTGCCTCGAGAAGCGCAACCTCCTCAGGCATTGCTCCACAAATATTTCTAGAAAGGCAAAATGGGCCTGTACACTCTGTTGGATGGATAAGGCCTTCTGTGAGCAGGCCCCCTCACCTGCTGTCTTCTTAGAGGTCCAACTGCAGCAACTCCTGCAAGGTGAGGAGCCATCATCACCACCACCGCCATCATGTACAGAGCAGCATCCATCATATTGTTTCACTGCTACTGAGGTCAACTAACCAAAGGGAAGTATCACACATAATCAACATCCAAAGTCCCAACTCCGACTCCAACAACATCAGTAACAAACAGATGCCAATGATCTGAGTGCCTGAAGCTTCTGAGCTCTTTAAATACTGTAGTCTGCTGACTCCAAACCAATTCACCTAGTGGGCCGGGTGATGGGCGAGACTTCAATTTGTCCAGTTAAAATCACATTGAGATCCTACTTGCATCATGGGAGCCCTATCTGCATTAGATTTATGCCTGCTTGTGAGAAGCCCCGGCCTCCTGGAAAGTACATTTGTCGCTGGGTGGGAATGGAGCGGCATTGTGATGGTAAGTACACTAAGGCAATTTTAATCCCTTGCATGCTCCATGTGGGTTGGAATGGGTTAAAATTCGCCCTCTTCCCCACCTCCATAGAGTGTAAGAGGAGGAAATTAGATATCTCATCAAGTGTAATTTAGTGGGACTGAGTAGTAGGGACTCGGCAACAAGGAAAGTGAGAAAAACAAAGGCAGTGGAAGAAAAAAGTAACATCAGAAATTAATAAAAGAGAACTATAGAGAAGAACCAGAGTACCAGCAGATGAGGAAGAAAGGAAACACAAACAGTTAACACGCATACAAAAGTAAAAGTCAATGAGTGGTTTCTATAACGTGCAGCTGATCCATAACGGCAGTTTTATGCCTGGACAGGAAGTTAAAAATCTACAGCAGTATTTCTGAACCTTTTCTTGGTGCATTTGCCAACACATTGCCACAAGACAATATAGAGGATAAATGTAAACAGAAATGTTGGAAAAGAAAGCTACAATCTGCAGCAAAAGTCTGATCAAAAATAGGAAGACTATTATGATTTACCTATTAATCCTCATTGTTTAGCTGGAGGATCACCTCTAAATACACATCACTTTCATTTCCTCACAACTAAGTATGTTTAATTTGAAGTAATCATAAACAATTAAATTACTTGCCTCATCCAAAGATATCAATGTAACATGATTTGGGGAAAATTGCAGTCGGAGGCTTCCTTCAGACGAACGCCTCCAACCCAAATTTTTTTAACGAAAATATTTGGTGGTCACAGAAGAACACACAATTCCAGTCGGAGGCCTTCATTCGTTGTGCAGCGTACAGGGAGATGACTTCCCTCTACGTACAGAAATGCTGGAGTCACATGGGCTTGGACCACCAATCACTAGGTAATATTCTGATTGATAAAAATGGGAATGCTGTTTGTGCGAGTTCTCATTACTATCAATGAGAAAACCCTCCTAAAACTCCAAAACACAGCACAATAAATAAAAAGAACACCTCACATATTTAAAATTAATTAAAATTAAATGTTTTAGAAAAAAATATATTTTCTGGAATTTTTTTAACGTGTTTTAAGTGTTAAAAATAAACTTACCTTAATGGACAGAGTTTTTAACATAAAAATGAAAGATTAAATTTAATTTTTAAATGTTTTAAAACTCTTATGCTGGTAAAAGCTATGCATCTGCTTTTACCTGGCATAGAAGTTTGAAGGACATTCGCTGGGAATGAGTTGGGCAAATAGCCCAATCTCTCCCGCACAGATGTCCTTCTCCCGGGGAGGCAGAGGATCTGTCGACAGATTGGAAAAGCCGGTTTTCAGCGCATGCGCATCTTGCCCCGAGAATGGCTTTTGCGAGGCCTCGCCAGGTCAGTGCGCACTTCGTACGGACCCAGCGAGGCCAGAATTTCCGGCCTGATATAATTACAAGCTTTGATTGAAATTATGCCACTCATATCACTGTAATCTCACAAGAATCATAGAATCATAGAAACTTACAGCACAGAAGGAAGCCATTTCGACCCATCGTGTTCGCGCCAGCCGACAAAGAGCTATCCAGCCTAATCCCATTTTCCAGCTCTTGATCCGTAGCCTTGTAGGTTACAGCACTTCAAGTGCTCATCCAAGTACCTTTTAAATGTGGTGAGGTTTTCTGCCTCTACCAACCTTTCAGGCAGGGAGTTCCTGGCCCCCACCACCCTCTGGGTTAAAAGTTTTCCCCTCAAATCCCCTCTAAACCTCCTACCAATTACTTTAAATGGGCTGGATTTTCGGCTTTGATGATTTCAGAGTGGTAATGGCGGCGGGGGCAGTAAAGTTTGCACCCGGGAATAGTTTGCGCTTCAGTCATCAAAATTGGACCGTAAATATGGGGCGCATCACTAATTGAGGCGTTGTATACCATTCTTGGGCGATAGAATGGGAAAATCCCGAGCTAAAGGGCCGGGAGCGCTCCGAGAGACGCCTGGGGAGAAAAAAAAAACCTGAAAAAAACCCCCACAAAAACATTCCCCAAACATAGCCCACGCCACCACAACATAAATCCCCCAAAACTTAAAAGAAAAAACAATCATACTTACCTTAAGATTGCATTACTTACCTCTCTGCAGTCCGTATAGGTTCCCCGCCTAATTTCCCAGGCGTTCACTGTGGGTGTGCTGCGGGATACACGGGTCGGACAGGAGTTAAAAACCAAATCGGTGTCGCAACCAGGGGCCTTGCACACCGGCACAGCTCTTCCGGGCGGTGCTGCTCTGCGCCGCCGCAGTACAGGCTCTGAAAACCCCCGCGGGATGCTGGAGATTGGCCATCCACCCTGAAGACCTCACCATTGTCGCCACTCAGGGACGAAAAACGGAGTGCAAAGTACCGGAAAATCCACGTCATTATCCCTGGTTGTTGACCCCTCTGCTAAGGGAAATAGGTCCTTCCTATCCATTATATCTAGGCCCCTCATCATTTTATACACCTCAATAAGGTCTCCCCTCAGCCTCCTCTGTTCCAAAGAAAACAAACCCAGCCTATCCAATCTTTGCTCATTGCTAAAATTCTCCAGAGCAGGTAACATCCTTGTACATCTCCTCTGTACTTGCTCTAGTGCAATCACATCTTTCCTGTAATGTGGTGACCAGAACTGCACACAGTACTCTAGCTGTGGCCTAACTAGTTTTTTTTTGCAGTTCAAGCATAACCTTCCTGCTCTTGTATTTTATGCATCGGCTAATAAAGGCACGTATTCCATATGCCTTCTTAAACACCTTATCTTCCTGGCCTGCTACCTTCAGGGATCTGTGAACATGCACTCCAAGGTCCCTTTTTTCCTCTACATTTCTTAGTGACCTACTATTTAATGTGTAATCCCTTGCCTTGTTAGCCCTCCCCAAATGCATTACCTCACACTTCTCGATATTGAATTCCATTTGCCACTGTTCTGCCCACCTGACCAGTTCATTGATATATTCCTGCAGTCTACAGCTTTCTTCTTCATTATTAACCACACAGCCAATTTTTGTATCATCTGCAAACTTCTTAATCATACCCCCTACATTCAAGTCTAAATCATTGATATATATCACAAAAAGCAAGAGACCCAGTACTGAGTCCTTAGAACCCCACTGGAAACAGCCTTCCTGTCACAAAAACACCCATCAACCATTACCCTTTGCTTCCTGTCTCTGAGCCAATTTTGGATACAACTTGCCACTTTGCCTTGGATCCCATGGGCTTTTACTTTCATGACCAGTCTGCGATTTGGGACCTTATCAAAAGAATGGAGAACATATTTCAATGATATAACAGAGATTAGAGGAGCCTTAAAATATCTTGGCGGAGAAATTCAATCGCGCTCAAAAACAGGCAGGCATTACATGCGCCTGTTAGTATTGTCCCAAGCAGCACATAATATTGGTGCAGCTTGCTAATTATGATGACACAGGCTGTTTGGGAAGGCGGGTATGTGCCATCTCTGACCCCACTTAAAGGCAGGTAGCACCTCTGGAAGGGCAGGTGCTTTCTGGCTGCAAACAACAGGGTCAAGGGAACAGGAAGTGGGTCTCATGGACAGGATGACAGGATGAGCCCTGGCTCTTACCTATCCAAAAGCCGCCATGATTGCAGCATCTGCAATTTTAACCTGCTATCCTGAGCAGACAACAAGGACACGTGCCTGGATCTAACAGGGTTCTTCTTTACATATGCATGTTGCGGCCCGATGACATCATTGAGACCCGACTGTAATTTTAACACAGGTCTGAGCGGGGAATGCATGTGGAATTAAAATTGGGGCCATTGCAGCTAGCACTGGAAAACAAAGGTTCTTTGATGCTGCCTTGAGGCCCGAGTGCAGGGGAGGGAGATCCTCTTCACCCCAGAGAGCAAAAAACCCTTCCAGCAACAACTCTGTTGTCAATGGGTAGACGTCACTGAAGACATCAATGCCAGGTGCTTACCTCAAAGGACATGGCTGCAATACTGCAAAAAGTTCAATAACCTCACCAGAGTTATCAAATGTAAGAATATTGTTCTCTTACTCCCAGCTCACACCTCCACAACCTCCAGCCTCACTACTCACAATAACTCCCTTCCCCTGCTTCCCTTCATTCTCCTACAGTCACTGCATCACACTTCATTATACCTCCTTCTCCTCATACTCACACACTCACCAATTTTTCTACCCTCACTTCCGACATAATGCATGGCATCTATTCCACCGTGATAGGCATATTCTCTAAACACCTCACAAGACTGTCACTAATGCACACCCTTCTTTCTTGTAGGAGAAAGCTGCGCACAACTTGAGACACAACTTTGCTATCGGAGGAGGCCGAGCCTACTTGCATATCGTCTCAGCCCACTGCCCCCCCGCCCCACCTTCCCCTCGCCCCTTGAATAAAATGTGCTGGCATCACAGGCAGGGGCTGTGGCGACTGACAACGCTGGAGGAGATGTTGTACAGGGTTTCTTCACACCTTATTCTATTTTTTCCTTTCTTAGCTCTAGCTCTCCCTACATTCTGCATGGCAAGCTGGAGATGCTTTCATCAGCCATTTCTCTTTTTCTGATCTCCTTTTATACTAAAGGATAACCTTTGTCCCTCTCTTTAATTTCACGTGCTGAAAATATGGATGCCTCTCTGCCAGTGGAGGAAGAGGAGGTCACCCTTCCTGAAGATGCAGTGTCACACGATCTCATCATCGCAAGCACAAGCTGAAATACTGACACTATGCACACTTTAAAGCCAAGACTAAAGGAGGGGTATTCACGTGGCGAATCACCAGCCACAGGTGTGTGGGGGCTAGGGTAGGAGGATAGGATGCCACAGATGCCAGATTGCTGGAGCGCAAGATTGCATACTAGCTCTGCTGCAGAAGGCTCAGATGCTGACTTTGAGGGTCTTGCCTACTGAAGATGGCTGATGGGTATACACCAGGAAATGCTAGACGCACTGAGCAGCCTGCAAGTGAGCTAGCGCGCAATGTTGCAGAGAACGGAGGAGTACAACTCCAACTTGTGTTGAGGCTTCGTGCAGAGTATATGCCAACATGGACCAAGCAGCCAGCTCCATCACTCTTGGATGAGCTGCTCTGCAAGTTCTGGCAGTTAGGGGCTCTGGTGGTCAATGCCTCTCCTGCTCTTCCTCCTCCTGTTGCAATTCTTGTTGCCCAGATGATGGTAATGGCTGATCCCTCATGGTGGCAAAGTTACGAAACATGGAGCAGATGATCACAAATCTGGATACCCACATAGGCCTGTACTGCAAAGCTCCTCCTGAACAGTTCAGACAGGAAAGTCCTGAGCAAAGGCCTGAGTTTCATCCCCTTACACCGCCACCTCAATGAATTTCGAGCTCGGCACGATGTAGAGCTCTTTTTCTGCCGCCTTCGCCTCCATGTCCACTTCTTGCGCCAGGAGTCTTCTCCCTGCACAGCTGATCCTTTCTCCCGTTTTCAGAATTCTCGCTGTACCTGGCCTCTTACCCTCTCTGGATCTCTTAATTGCAAACTGCCAACGGGACATCGGCCATCTCAATTTCTTTGCTCCCCTCACTCACTCCAACCTACCTCCCTCTGAACTTGCAGCACTCCACTCTCTCGGATCCAACCCCAACTTCGTCATGAAACCCGCTGACAAGGGCGCTATTGTTTGGCGGACCAACCTCTACCTTGCAGAGGCTGATCGCTAACTCACTGACACCTCCTCCTACCTCCCCCTGGACCATGACCCCACTACTGAACATCAACTCATCATTTTCCAGACCATCACTGACCTCATCTTCTCTGGAGATCTTCCCTCCACAGCCACCAACCTCATAGTTCCCCAACCCCGCTTCTACCTCCTTCCCAAGATCCACAAACAGGACTGGCCCCGGTAGACCCATAGTTTCAGCCTGTTCTTGCCCCACAGAACTGATTTCTTCCTATCTCGACTCTTTCTCCCTTTGTCCACTCTCTTCCCACCTACATCGGTGACTCTTCTGATGCCCTCCGTCACTTTAACAGTTTCCAGTTTCCTGGCCCCAACCATCTCCTTTTCACTATGGATATCCAATCCCTTTATTTTCCATCCCCACCAGGATGGCTTGAGGGCGCTCTGCTTCTTCCTCATCCACCACCACCCTTCGACGCCTGGCTGAACTTGTTCTCACATTGAACAACTTCTCCTTCAACTTCACTCACTTCCTCCAAATTAAAGGTATTGCTATGAGAACCCACATGGGTCCTAGCCATGCCTGCCTTTTCATGGGAATGTGGAACATTCTTTGTTCCTGTCCTACTCGGGTCTCCACCCTCACCTCTTTTGCTGATATATTGATGACAGTATCAGTGCCGTTTCCTTGCTCTTGCCCTGAACTAGAAAATTTTATTCACTTTGCATCCAATTTCCCTCACCTTCACATGGTCCATCTCCAACTCTTCCTTTCCCTTCGACTTCTCTGTCTCCATTTCTGGAGATAGACTATTGACAAACATTCAGTATAAGCCCATTGACTCCCACAGCTACCTGGACTACACTTCCTCCCACCCCGCATCCTGTAAGGACTCTATTCCATTCTCCCAGTTTCATTGGACTCAATTTTGTCCAAGCCCGTTTTCTGGCGTATTGCCAGTTACATCCGTTTTTCTAGGCCAGAAATGCGCCAGAAATATTTTGCCAAAGTTTCTCCGATGTACAATTCAAATTTGGTGCCGTGCTTTGTGACCAGTCAGCTTGGGGGGGTGGAACCTGCTGTCTGCGCCAAAATAACGATGCCACACCAAGTGCGCATTCGTGACAAAAAAGTAACTTTTGATGTTATTCCAATGGACATGCATGCGCAGTACAGCTACGGGTTGGCAATCGGCCATTTTTAAAGAGCCAGTTGTGTGTGTGAGAAGGAGTGCTGTGTGAGAGCATTGGAAAAATCGGATCTGCAGCAATACAAGTACAAGGACCAAAAATTTCTTGCAGGATGAAGTGGAGACACTAGTTACTGTGATTGAGACCAGATGGCAGGAGCTGGACATCAGCAAAGGTCACTTAAAAGTTCCACCCAAAGAAATGAAGAAACGCTGGAACCAAGTTGCAGAAGATTACTGTGCAATGGTGACCACTACAAAATCTGGAGGCCAATGTAAAAAGAAGTGGCAGGACCTTGGTCAAGTAGTTAATGTAAGTAATATTTTAATTTATTCAATGGAATTGCAATCGTAAATGTGACCAGCTGTATATGTCCCACCCAGCAAAAAGACACCCTCTCTAAAAAGTTGTACTTACATCTTTGCAGAGGAAGGTGGCACATAATAAAAGGGAAAGAACTCGAACAGGAGGAGGCCCAGCAAATCTGCACCCACTGACACCCTTGGAAGAGAGGGTTGCTGCTTTGATGGGTCCTGCCTGGAGAAAAGCAACCACCACTGCACAAGCTGGGCCCACACTCGAGGGAGAGGGTAAGTTCTGCAAATTCCACAGTCTGGCTTTGCTAATAGTTAAGTACTGCGCGGACTAGCCATGCTTCAGTTCATGGGGATGTCCCCATCAGCTACGCTTCGGTTGATGCACTGTGCTATCATTCATTGTGGTCCTTCAAATC
Organism: Pristiophorus japonicus; assembly: GCF_044704955.1. Lineage (NCBI taxonomy): Eukaryota > Metazoa > Chordata > Chondrichthyes > Pristiophoridae > Pristiophorus > Pristiophorus japonicus. The sequence continues at coordinate 94,171,708 of NC_091986.1, read as the reverse complement.
AGCCTGCTGCCTGCGCTGTGTGAGCCTACTCATGCCACCCACCCTGCACCCTCTGCTGCTAACCATTTGTCTGTTCTGTTATATTTTGCAAAACTTGAGGCCAACCCTGACGATGCAGAAGATGATTCAGATGAGAACGAGCCTGAAGAGGAGACCATCTTCCAATCACATCCTCCAGACCAAGAGCATGGGGCGAGGGGGAGGGGGAGGAGATGGAGATGGATAAAGCTCCCACTGTTTTACTGACTTTGGTGGAGGTGCAGGTGATGCCCATCGAGGTGCCAGCACCTTCTGTGACTAGTGCTTTGAGTGTTGGTGGGACATTCCATGGTTTCCCACCGTCCGAGACTGCGGGTCCCAGTGGTGGGGTGCAGTGAGACACACCCAGGGCCCCACCTTCCGAGGCTGTGGGTCCCAGTGGTGGGGTGCGAGTCACACCCATGGGGAGGAGGGGAAGGAGAGCTCAACTGTACTCTCCTGAGGTGCAGGATTTAACAGATGTGGTTCAGATGATGGCAATAAGTGGCGAGAGCATTGACCTGACGCGATCACTCCTGGACACCATCAGTGGGGTGAGTGATGAGGTAGCGGGACTGTCGGGAGAAGTAACAGCAATCTCACGAGAAATGAGAACGATGTCCAGGACCATGAGTGAGGGAATATCTCAGTGACCATGAGGGAGGGAATGTCACAGGTAGCTGATGCGCTGTCGGTGAACATCAGGGAAGGAATGTCAAAGATGGTGCAAACACTATCACTGAACATGAGGGAGGGAAAGTTGCGCATGAGGGACGGCATGTTGGAGTTAGCTGCTGCAATAAGGGAACACTCCCAGACCCCGTGCCAATTGACAGAATCAACTGCCGCTCCCACTCCAATTCCCGCACCAGCCTCTGAAGAGCCCCAAGCCTGGCCCCCCACATTGCCACCTGCCGCCCGCCCCCTCCCAACAGGTGCGCAATACCCGAGATATTAGAAAGAATAAGCTTGGTACCAACCTCAGAAACACTGCATCACCGCCTGAGGGCAGGGGTGGTGGAGTCACCAAAAAACAAGTGCAGCGGGCGGTCTTAGAATAAGGTGGAGGAGAGATAGGTACAGCCTTTCTTTGCTGCTGTTGTTGTTATTATTATTGTTACTGTTGTAACTGTTGTTCTCAAATTAAAAGATTTATGTAAGTTATGTAAATTTATAAGTTTAAAAGTTATTAAGTGATCTTAAATTTTTTTTAAGTGATCTTAGAGGTTGTAAGTGATCTTAAAGTTGTAAGTGATCGTAACTGAAACTTTAAAGTTTTATACAAGAATAATTTTATTTTAAAGTTAAGAACAAAGAACTACTTGTTAAACTTTTGGATAAAATATATTTCACATTAAATCTGAATCATTTCCATTATTTGTTTGTTTATTAACACAACTTTTGAAGTGAACAAGAATCATTTCCATTATGTGTTCCATTAACACAACACAAAATTATGGAACAGGTCCTAACAGCAAACATGGTCCATGTGGAATAGTTGTCACTGAGCCTTCAAGCAGCAAAGCATTCATGGATGAGCTGCTGGCGCAAGACGCAAGCAATTGTTAAAGGGGCACGATGACCCGCCCTCCTCCGCCATCGTGCTTCGGGTTCAGGTACTTGCATGGCTTCCTCGTCCTTGTCCTCCTGCTTGTCATCTGCATCTTCCTCATCATTACCATCAGCCACTCTCACCTCAGATGGGTCTTCTCCTACCAGCTGCTGTTGCCTCATGATGGCTAAGTTATGCAGCATGAAGCACACACCAGTGAACTGACCGACAATCTCAGAGGAGTATAGCAAGTAGCCTCCGGAATGGTCTAGGCAACGGAAACACTGTTTCAAGATGCCAATGGTCCTCTGTATGATGCTGCGCGTCGCAATGTGCGACATGTTGTATTCCCGGTCAGCTTCCATCTGGGTTACGCGTAGGGACATCATGACCCAGGTGGCGAGGCCGTACCCTTTGTCTCCCAGTAGCCAGCTCTACTCTTCAGGCTGCTGCTGAAACATGGCAGATATAACACCCTTGCGTAAGATGGACGCATCATGGGTGCTCCCAGGGTATTTGCAGCGACTGACATGATGCGATGCATGTCGTCACATACAAGCTGTACATTAATGGAGTGGAAGCCTTTTCTGTTCTTGTACATCTCAGAATCCTCCAAACGTGCTCGCAAGGTGATGTGGGTACAATCAATGCAGCCCTGTACCTTTGGGAAGCCAGCAATCCTGGAGAAGCCCACAGCCCTGTCATGCATTGCTTGGGTGGTCATGGGGAACTTTATGTAGTCATTCCTCTGTGTATATACTGTAGCTGTCACATGCCGAATGCTAGACATGTGTTGCATGTTGAGAGATGGCACACACATCCCTAGTCGTAGCTTGAACTGATCTGGAGGCATAGAATGAAAGTGCAGCTGTAACCTTCATTTCAACTGACAAAGCAGTCCTCCTGATGCTTCTAGGTTGCAGGTCTGCTTTCACCAACTCACAGATCTCAGTTACAACTTCTTTGCAGAAACGCAGCCTTCTGAAACAGTCTGCATCACTCAGGTGCAGGTACGAATGCCTGTCTTGATATACCCGACATGGGTAAGCCTCCTGCCCATCACTCAACGGGCTCTGATGTTCCTCATGCGATGACACTGAATCCATTGTCTCCTACGTAGCACCATTATGCAGAAGGCTCGCACAAGGTATGGCATTGCCAGTATTTCCCCCATAGTTAAATTTTACCTTTGCAAGAAGCTCAAAATGGCAGGAAGGCAGGCAGGACAGGTTCTTTGTTCTCTTTCCCCAACGTCTGTATGGATGGACCACACCCAGGTCTTGTGTCTTAGAAACATAGAAAATAGGTGCAAGAGTAGGCCATTCGGCCCTTCAAGCCTGCACCACCATCCAATATGATCATGGCTGATCATGCAACTTCAGTATCCCATTCCTGCATTCTCTCCATAACCCTTCATCCCTTTAGCCGTAAGGGCCACATCTAACTCCCTTTGAATATATCTAACGAACTGGCCTCAACAACTTTCTGCGGTAGAGAATTCCACAGGTTCACAATTCTCTGAGTGAAGATGTTTCTCCTCATCTCGGTCCTAAATAGCTTACCCCTTATCCTTAGACTGTGACCCCTGGTTCTGGACTTCCCCAACATCAGGAACATTCTTCCTGCATCTAACCTGTCCAATCCCATCAGAATTTTATATGTTTCTGTGAGATCCCCTCTCATTCTTCTAAATTCCAGGGAATATAAGCCTAGTCGATCCAGTCTTTCTTCATATGTCAGTCCTGCCATCCCAGGAATCAGTCTGGTGAAACTTCGCTGCACTCCCTCAATAGCAAGAATGTCCTTCCTCAGATTAGGAGACCCAAACTGTACACAATATTCAAGGTGTGGCCTCACCAAGGCCCTGTACAACTGCAGTAAGACCTCCCTGCTCCTATACTCAAATCCTCTCGCTATGAAGGCCAACATGCCATTTTCCTTCTTCACCGCCTGCTGAACCTGCATGCCAACTTTCAATGACTGATGTACCATGACACCCAGGTCTCGTTGCATCTCCCCTTTTCCTAATCTGTCACCATTCAGATAATATTCTGACTTCCTGTTTTTGCCCCCAAAGTGGATAACCTCACATTTATCCACATTATACTGCATCTGCCATGCATTTGCCCACTCACCTAACCTGTCCAAGTCACCTTGCAGCCTCTTAGCATCCTTCTCACAGCTCACACTGCCACCCAGCTTAGTGTCATCTGCAAACTTGGAGATATTACATTCAATTCCTTCATCCAAATCATTAAGTATATTGTAAATAGCTGGGGTCCCAGCACTGAACATTTTGGTACCGCACTAGTCACTGCCTGCCATTCTGAAAAGGACCCGTTTATTCGTACTCTTTGCTTCCTGCCTGCCAACCAGTTCTCTATCCATATCAATACATTACCCCCAATACCACGTGCTTTAATTTTGCACACTAATCTCTTGTGTGGGACCTTGTCAAAAGCCTTTTTAAAGTCCAAATACACCACATCCACTGGTCCTCCCTTGTCCATTCTACTAGTTACATCCTCAAAAAATTCTAGAAGATTTGTCAAGCATATTTCCCTTTCATAAATCCATGCTGACTTGGACCGATCCTGTCACTGCTTTCCAAATGTGCTGCTATTACATCTTTAATAATTGATTCCAACATTTTCCCCACTACCGATGTCAGGCTAACCGGTCTATAATTCCTTGTTTTCTCTCTCCCTCCTTTTTTAAAAAGTGGGGTTATATTAGCTGCCCTCCAATCCAGCGATGCAGACTATCAGACCCTGGGGATTTATCGGCCTTCAATCCCATAAATTTCCCTAACACAATTTCCTGACTAATAAGGATTTCCTTCAGTTACTCCTCCTCGCTAGACCGTCAGTCCCCTAGTATTTCCGGAAGGTTATTTGTGTCTTCCTAAATGAAGACAGAACCAAAGTATTTGTTCAAATGGTCTGCCAGTTCTTTGTTCCCCATTATAAATTCACCTGATTCTGACTGCAAGAGACCTACATTTGTCTTTTTCTCTTCACATATCTATAGAAGCTTTTGCAGTCAGTTTTTATGATCCCTTACTCTCCTATTCTATTTTCCCCCTCCTGATTAAACCCTTTGTCCTCCTCTGCTGAATTCTAAATTTCTCCCAGTCCTCAGGTTTGCTGCTTTTTCTGGCCAATTTATATGCCTCTTCCTTGGATTTAACACTATCCCTAATTTTCCTTGTTAGACACGGTTGAGCCACCTTCCCCATTTTATTTTTACGCCATTTATTTTAATTGTTGAAGTTCATCCATGTGATCTTTAAATGTCTGCCATTGCCTATCCACCGTCAATCCTTTAAGTATCATTCGCCAGTCTATTCCAGCCAATTCACGTCTCATATCATCGAAGTTACCTTTCTTTAAGTTCAGGACCCTAGTCTCTGAATTAACTGTGTCACTCTCCATCTTAATGAAGAATTCTACCATATTATGGTCACTCTTCCCCAAGGGGCCTTGCACAACAAGATTGCTAATTAATCCTCTCTCATTACACAACACCCAGTCTAGGATGGCCAGCTCTCTAGTTGGTTCCTCGACATATTGGTCTGGAAAACCACCCCTTATACACGCCAGGAAATCCTCCTCCACCGTATTGCTACCAGTTTGGTTAGCCCAATCTATATGTAAATTGGGCTAACCAAACTGGTTCTTCTCCCTCGGCCCCCCCCTAACTAATTGCAGTCTTGTGACTTCTTCCCCCCCCCCAAACTAATTGCAGTCTTGTGACTTCTCCCCTTCTCCTCCCCCACCCAAACTCATTGTAGTCTTGTGCCTAGTGCAGCAGCCTTCCGATTGCCACCTCCCTCCCCGGGCTCAGTGCAGAAGCCTTCCGATCACCACCTCCCTTTCCCCCCCACCCTGTTTTCCGGCTGAGCCCCAGGCACAGGGCCGATTCTGACGGCTGATGCTATGACATCCCTCCAGCCCTGCTTGAAAATGTTCGGTGGTGCCGTGTGAGTAAAAAAAAATGAAAACTTCAGAAATCCAAGAAACTTCCATGTACTCCGTTGAAAGGTATAAAAAGTTTACCTTTATTGTGGATATTTCAAGTGTTGGAGACTCCTTTCAAAAACTTTGATGCAAAACAATGGCGTCTTTCAGCGCCGATTTTTTCAATATGCGTTGCTTTCTGTTAACTCACCAGAAGGTTTTTCGGGAGTGGCTAGATACGCCGACCTAAGATAAAAAAAATTTCAGCAAACTACGAAAAATGCTGAAAACTGGCACAGATTATGACTTCTAAAAAACCTAACCTAGAAAAATCGTAACTAAAGCAGTTATGTGGGCGCAGATTCCAGGGGGGAACTTTGAATTAAATAACTACGCCAGAAATAACCCAGGAAAATTGAGCCCTCCGTCTCTGTTGCATCTGTTCTGACGATGCCACTTTCCACACTAGTGCCTCTGATATGTCTTCCTTTTTCCTCAACCAAGGATTCCCCTGCTCCATGGTTAACATGGCTTTCGACCGTGTCCGTTCTATTTCTCGCACCTCTATTCTCAACCCTTCCCCTCCCTCTCAGAACTACGACAGGATTCCCCTTGTCCTCACATTTCACCCTACCAACCTCCACATTCAATGCATCATCCTCCGCCATTTCTGCCACCTCCAGCGTGATTCCACCACCAATCACATCTTCCACTCCCCCCCCACTCCTCAGCATTCCAAAGAGACCGCTCCCTCCGTGACACCCTGATTCATTCCACAGTCACCCCCAGCAACCCCTCCCCTTGTCATGGCACCTTCCCATGAAAGCACAGGAGATGCAACAGCTGCCCTTTTATCTCCTCCCTTCCCACTGTCCAGGGCCCGAAATACTCCTTTCAGGTGAAACAGCGATTTACTTGTACTTCTTTCAATTTAGTATACTGTATTCACTGCTTACGATATGGTTTCCTTGACAGTGGGGAGACCAAGTGCAGATTGTGTGACCGCTTTGTGGAACATCTCCGTTCAGTCACTAAGCATGACCTTGAGCTTCCGGTCACCACTTTAATTCTCCACTCCACTCCGCTCCACTCCCACTTTGATATCTCCATCCTCGGACTCCTGCACTGTTCCAATAAAGCTCAACTCAAGCTCGAGGAACAGCACCTCACCTTTTGTTTAGGCACTTTACAGCCTTCTGGACTCAACATCAAGCTCAACAATTTCAGACCTTAACCTCTGCCATATTTTGCTCTGATGTATGTTTTCTCTCTCTTTGTTTCCCATGGTAGCTGGTAATTATCCTGCCTTTCACACCCTATCTAAACGAATCTTTTTCTAACTTCCGCTGTTACCATCTCAAGTCGGACCATCATCTCTTTTGTCTTTCTGATCCTCTCCTGTCTTCCACCCTTTCACAAACCTTCCCTTTTGTTCTTTCCTCCTCTCCCCCTTTCAGTGTGCCTTAAGAATTTGTTCATTTTGAATATTCGCCAATTCTGATGAAAGGTCATCGACCCAAAACGTTAACTTGGTTTCTCTCCACAGATGCTGCCTGACCTGCTGAGATTTCCAGCATTTTCTGTTTTTATTTCAAACAGAAAAAGCATTGATTGAGCACGCCGATCATTTATTCAATCACGTTTCCTGTGGTGGCATAGCTTTCGTTGTAGGCCAGCTCTGCAGCTGTGCCCAAGTTCCTGACAGGAGTCATGAGCCATGTTCAGATGGGATATCTCTTGTTACCAAGTAGCCAGCCTGTAACTTGATGACCTGGTTGGAATAAAGACAGCACAGAGGACTGGGCTTAGACCTGCATAATTTATTGCATATGGTCACAGACCAGCTGAACAGTGAGATAATGAAATCTCTTTTGATTGATCAAGATGACAGGCTGTTAAAGGCAAGCATTCAAGGCATTGGGCGCAATCTATGGCGCCTTGCACCTTGGGAAGCCTACTATGTGAATGTCCATGGCACCACGGGTGGCTCATCTGCACAGGGCGGGGAGGAAGAAGAGTGGAAGAGCATTAGTAGTAGGGGATTCGAAAGTTAGAGGAGCAGACAGATGTTTCTGCAGCCGCAGACATGACTCCAGGATGGTATGTCGTCTCCCTGGTGCCAGGGTTAAGAATGTCACTGAGCGGCCGCAGAACATTCTGAGAGGGGAGGGTGAGGAGCCAGAGGTTGTAGTCCATATCGGTACCAATGACATAGGTAGAAAGAGGGATGAGATCCTGCAATAAGTTTTTAGGGAGCTAGGAGAGATTAAAAAACAGGACCTCAAAGGTAGTCATTTCTGCATTACTCCCAGTGCCACGTGCTATTGGGTACAGAAATAGGAGGATAGAACAGATGAGTGCATGGCTGGAGAGATGGTGAGGAGGGAGGGCTTCAGATTTCTGAGGCATTGTGAATGTTTCTGGGGGAGGTGGGACCTGTACCAGCTGGATGGGTTATACCTCAACAGAGCCGGGACAAATATCCGCATGAGGGGCTTGCTAGTGCTTTTGGGGAGGGTTTAAACTAGCTTGCCAGGGTGATGGGAACATAGAAACATAGAAAATAGGTGCAGGAGCAGACCATTCGGCCCTTCAAGCATTCACCACCATTCAATAAGGTTATGGCTGATCATTCCTTCAGTACCCCTTTCCTGCTTTCTCTCCATACCTCTTGATCCCTTAAGCTGTAAGGTCCATATCTAACTCCCTCCTGAATATATCCAATGAACTGGCATCAACAACTCTCTGCGATAGGGAATTCCACAGGTTAACAACTCTCTGAGTGAAGACGTTTCTCCTCATCTCGGTCCTAAATGACTTACCCCTTATCCTTAGTCTGTGTCCCCTGGTTCTGGACTTCCCCCAACATCGGGAACATTCTTCCTGCATCTAACCTGTCCAGTCCCGTCAGAATTTTATATGTTTCTATGAGATCCCCTCTCATCCTTCTAAACTCCAGTGAATAAAGGTCCAGTAGATCCAGTCTCTCCTCATATGTCAGTTCAGCCATCCCGGGAATCAGTCTGGTGAACCTTCGCTGCACTTCCTCAATAGCAAGAACGTCCTTCCTCAGATTAGGAGAGCAAAACTGAACACATTATTCCAGGTGAGGCCTCACCAAGGCCCTGTACAACTGCAGTAAGACCTCCCTGCTCCTATACTCAAAACCCTTAGCTATGAAGGCCAACATACCATTTGCCTTCTTCACCGCCTGCTGTGCCTGCATGCCAACTTTCAATGACTGATGTACCATGACACCCAGGTCTCGTTGCACCTCCCCTTTTCCTAATCTGCCGCCATTCAGATAATATTCTGCCTTCGTGTTTTTGCCCCCAAAGTGGATAACCTCACATTTATCAACATTATACTGCATCTGCCATGCATTTGTCCACTCACCTAACCTGTCCATGTCACCCTGAAGCCTCTGAGCGTCCTCCTCACAGCTCACACCACCACCCAGTTTAGTGTCATCTGCAAACTTGGACATATTATACTCAATTCCTTCATCCAAATCATTAATGTATATTGTAAATAGCTGGGGTCCCAGCACTGAGCCCTGCGGCATCCCACTAGTCACTGCCTGCCATTCTGAAAAGGTCCCGTTTATCCCGACTCTCCGCTTCCTGTCTGCCAACCAGTTCTCCATCCACGTCAGTACATTACCCCCAATACCAAGTGCTTTAATTTTGCACAACAATCTCTTGTATGGGACATTGTCAAAAGCCTTTTGAAAGTCCAAAAACACCACATCCACTGGTTCTCCCTTGTCCACTTTACTAGTTACATCCTCAAAAAATTCCAGAAGATTTGTCAAGCATGATTTCCCTTTCATAAATCCATGTTGACTTGGACCAATCCGGACACTGCTTTCCAAATGCGCTATTATTTCATCTTTACTAATTGATTCCAACATTTTCCCCACGACTGATGTCAGGCTAACCAGTCTATAATTACCCGTTTTCTCTCTCCCTCCTTTTTTAAAAAGTGGTGTTACATTAGCTACTCTCCAGTCCATAGAAACTGATCCAGAGTCGATAGACTGTTGAAAAATGATCACCAATGCATCCACTCTTTCTAGGGCCACTTCCTTAAGTACTCTGGGATGCAGACTATCAAGCCTCGGGGATTTATCGGCCTTCAATCCCATCAATTTCCCGAACACAATTTCCCGCTTAATAAGGATTTGCTTCAGTTCCTCCTTCTCACTGGACCCTCGGTCCCCTAGTACTTCCGAAAGGTTATATGTGTCTTCTTTCGTGAAGACGGAACCAAAGTATTTGTTCAACTGGTCTGCCATTTCTTTGTTCCCCATTATAAATTTACCTGATTCTGACTGCAAGGGAACTACGTTTGTCTTCACTAATCTTTTTCTCTTCACATATCCATAGAAGTTTTTACAGTCAGTTTTTATGTTCCAGGCAAGCTTCCCTTCATACTCTATTTTCCCCCTCCTAATCAAACCCTTTGTCCTCCTCTGCTGAATTCTAAATTTCTTCCAGTCCTCAGGTTTGCTGCTTTTTCTGGCCAATTTATATGCATCTTCCTTGGGTTTAACACTATCCTTAATTTCCCTTGTTAGCCACGGTTGAGCCACCTCCCCCATTTTATTTTTACTCCAGACAGGGATGTACAATTGTTGAAGTTCATCCACGTGATCATTAAATGTTTGCCATTGCCTATCCACCGTCAACCCTTTAAGTATCATTTGCCATCTATTCTAGCCAATTCACATCTCATACCTGCGAGTAGATTCAGAAGGGAGAGAAGCAAAGCTGGAATTGGAAAGCAGAAAATTAGAAAATGAACTTGGAAGGCAGAGGAAACAAACAGAAAATAGACAACAAGGGAGTTTTGCAGAGCTAAATGATATAATACTTCAATGCAAGGCGTCCAGGGAATAGATGAATTGAGAGAATAGATAGACTTGGGAGTATGATATTAAGGCCTCTATTTTCCACTTGCTGGATTTTTGGCGCCCGTGCATGTTAATGTATAATTTTTTGCGTACGTTCGCTCCAGAAAAAAAAAATCGGGACTTTCACCAATCAAATATTTGAATTTGGCAACGCACTCTCCAAAGTTGTCTCGGCCGTGGCGGGGGGTGGGTGGTGGGGGGGAGCGGGGGCGTAGCTTCAAGTCTGCGCTAAAATCTCTCTGGGCATGCATGAGAAAAGAAACTTCCTAGTCTGGATCACCCCTTTGTAATCAGATCGTTTTTCCTTTCGTGATCGGATCACGCTGGCTGGACCTTTCTGCAATTTTTAGCATTAAAATCTGCAAATCATGGCTGAGAGGGAAGTGGAAGAGGAATGCGAAGGACAAAACGTCCCATTTTGGATGTTGACCGAGCTTAGGGCATGGGTCGAAGGAGTGCCGGCTGGGCAGGATCGCAAGCTCGGCCGGACACGAGCACAACAACTCGACACTCGGCTTCAAAAGCAGCCCGGGCTCTGGTGCTTGTGTTCGACCGAGCTTGCGATCCTGCCCGGCCAGCACTCCTTCGACCTGTGCCTGGAGCCTGGTCAGCAATGAGTGTGTTGGGGTGGACAGTCCCGATTTGGGTAAAAAAGAACCCAGCTAGAGTTATTTGAGTTCCCTCTGAAATAATTATACATTTGTTTTTTACATTGTCTCACTCCAAAAACTCGGAAATTACTTTCAGAGTTATTTTCAGAGTACCCAATCAAAAAAAATCCATGCATTTGTACTTTATTTTGTCTTGTTTTGCCTGGCCCCAATGTCTTTTTGTGTGGCGCGCCAATTTCCTTACGTTCACAGAAGGGTTTTTTTCGGGGCTTTTGGGCAGTGTGCGCCGCGCTGAAAAGATTCGTGGATGGCAAAAATCACTTAACTGCACAAAAACGGTGCCCGATCCCGTTTTCACTCGTATCTGCGCAAAAAATGTTTAAACTAGCGCACATGGTTGGCGCCGGCGTACAAACTTTGGCATAAGTTGGAAACGGAGAATTTAACGCCAAAAAATGGTGTACACCAAAAAAACGGTGCACAATCATGGCGAAAATAGGGGCCTATAGCTATTACTGAGACATGGCTGAAAGAAGGGAAGATATGGCAGCTCAACATTCCTGGTTACAGGGTTTTCAGGGATAGAGAGGTGGATTTAAAAGAAAGGAGGGCGTCACAGTATTAATTAAAGAATCAATTACAGCTGTGTGGAGGGATGATGTGTTGGAAGGATCATCAAATGAGGCCATGTGGGTTGAATTGAAGAACAAAATTGGGGTGATCACACTACTGGGAGTGTACTATAGACCCCCAAGTAGTCAGAGGGAGATAGAAGAGCAAATATAAGGCAAATTTCTGAGAAGTGCAAAAACTATAGGGCAGTAATAGTAGGAGATTTCAACTATGCTAATATTAACTTGGATAGAATTAGTGTGAAAGGTATAGAGGGTGCAGAATTCCTAAAATGCATTCAGGAGAACTTTTTTTTAGCCAATATGTAGCAAACCCAACAAGGGAGGGGGTGGTTCTGGACTTAGTTTTAGGAAATTAAGCTGAGAGGTATCAGTGGGAGAGTAGTTTGATGTTAGTGATCATAATTCAGTTCGATTTAGTATAGTTATGGAAAAGGAAAAAGATAGACCAGGAATAAAAGTTCTCAATTGGGGGAAAGACAACTTTACTAAGCTGAGATGTGATTTAGCCAAAGTGAACTTGAAACAGCTACTTGAAGGTAAATCAGTGTCAGAGCAGTGGGAGGCATTCAAGGAGGAGACCCTGAGGGTTCAGAGCGAGTGTGTTCCCTTAAAAAAAATGGGTGGGACTAACAAATCTAGAGTCCCCTCGATATCAAGGGGCATACAGGGTAGGATAAAGAAAAAAAGGAGGCTTATGACAAATACCGAGATACTGCAGAAACCTGAGAGGAGTAAAGAAAGCGCAGGGGTGAAATTAAAAAGAAAATTAAGCAAAGAGAAAGCATGAAAAAACTTCAGCAAGTAAAATCAAGGAAAACCCAAAGATGTTTTATAAATACATTAGGAATTAAAGAAAGGTTAGGGCCTACTAGAGACCTTAAAGATAATCTCGGTATGGAGGTGGAAGAAATGGGCATGGTTCTTAATGAAAACTTTGCGTCTGTTTTCACAAAAGAGAGGGGCGATGCAGACATGGCAATCAGGGAGGAGTATGAAATATTCGATGAAATAAACTTCGTGAGAGAGGAAGTATTAAAGGGTTTAGCAGCTTTGAAAGTGGATAAATCCCCAGACATGGTTGAAATGTATCCCAGGCTGTTAAGAGAAGCAAACGAGGAAATAGCAGAAGCTCTGACCATCATTTTCCAATCCTCTCTGGCTACAGTCGTGGGCCGGAAACTGGAGAACTGCTAAACATAGAAACATAGAAAATAGGTGCAGGAGTAGGCCATACGGCCCTTCGAGCCTGCACCGCCAGTCAATGAGTTCATGGCTGAACATGCAACTTCAGTACCCCATTCCTGCTTTCTCGCCATAAAAGCTATGTGATTCCTTCATAATATTGACAGCTATTAATTAGGGAAACTGAAAACTCAGCATTTGATATATTATGTCATCTCTAGTCATCTTGTGGTTCAACTGCAAACTGGTGAAATATCCAATAAGGCAGTCGAGTGAATGTCAGGTGAGACTGGAATTTAAATTTTAAAATTAATATGGAAACAATTTGAGCATCTCAAAGATAAGTACACAAAAGTGCCTGAAATACTGTTTAGTACATATCAGATTTTCAAATACTTATATTTTAGATGAATTCAAACTTGGAATACTGTTTATTATTGCCATTTGTTCTATACCTACTTTTATTATTATTAAAAAAAAAATTAAATTAAGACTCAGCTTGACACAATCTTGAAAATAATCGGAGAGACGAGCCGGGGGGGTGGAGGAGTGGGGGGGGGGGGGGGGGGGAGCGAAAGAAGAATGACAAGATAAAAAGTATTTTTTTTAATGCTCTAAATACTTAGTAATTTCAACTTAGTTTTTTATGTGGTGCTACTTTTAGCTTTGTTTATAAAAGGAGAAAGGGATACAGCAAATAATTACAGGCCAGTTCCCTAACCTCGGTGATGGGAAAATTATTGGCGAAAACTCTGAGGGACAGGATAACTCTTCATTTAGAAAAACACAGATTAATCAAGAACAGTCAGCATGTATTTGTTAAGGGAAGGTCATGTCTGACTAACTTGATTGAATTTTTGAGGAGGTAACAAGGATGATCGATGAGCGTAGTGCGTTTGATGTAGTGTAAATCGATTTTAACAAAGCTTTTGATAAGGTCCCACATGGCAGACTGGTCACAAAAGTAAAAGCCCATGGAATCCAAGGCAAAGTGGTAAGTTGGATCCAAAATTGGTTCAGAAGCAGGAAGCCAAGGGGAATGGTTGATGGGTGTTTTTGTGACTGAAAGGCTGTTTCCAGTGGGGTTCCGCAGGGCTCAGTATTAGGTCCCTTGCTTTTTGTGGTATATATCAATGATTTAGACTTGAATGAAGGAGGTGTGATTAAGAAGTTTGCAGATGATACAAAAATTGGCTGTGTGGTTGATAATGAAGAAAGCTGTAGACTGCAGGAAGATATCAATGAACTAGTCAGGTGGGCAGAACAGTGGCAAATGGAGTTCAATCTGGGGAAGTGTGAGGTAATGCTTTTGGGGAGGGTTAACAAGACAAGGGAATACATATTAAATGGTAGGTCATTGAGAAGTGTGGAGGAACAAAGGGACCTTGGAGTGCATGCCCACAGATCCCTGAAGATAGCGGACCAGGTAGATAAGGTGGTTAAGAAGGCATATGGAATACTTGTATTCTAAGCCTCGGCTAATAAAGTCAAGAGCTGAGAGGTTATGATTGAACTGTATAAAACACTATTAAGGCCACAGCTAGAGTACTGCGTGCAGTTCTGATCACCACATTACACAAAAGATGTGATTGCACTAGAAAGGGTACAGAGGAGATTTACGATGATGTTGCCTGAACTGGAGAATTGGAGCTATGAGGAAAGATTGGATGGGCTGCCTTTGTTTTCTTTGAAACACAGGAGGCTGAGGGGAGACTTTTTTGAGGTGTTTAAAATTATGAGGGTCCTAGATAGAGTGGATAGGAAGAACCTGTTTCCCTTTGGAGAGGGGTCAACAGCCAAGGAGCATAGATTTAAAGCAATTGGTAGGAGGATTAGAGGGGATTTATGAGGAATTTTTTCACCCAGAGGGTGGTGGGGGTATGCAACTCACTGCCTGAAAAGGTGATAGAGGCAGAAACCCTTACCAGTTTTAATAAGTACTTGGATGTGCACGTGAAGTGCTGTAATCTACAAGAGCTGATGGACTAAGAGCTGGTTAGGCTGGTTAGCTCTTTGTCGGCTGCCGAAATGGCCTCCTTCCGTGCTGTAAATTTCTATGATTCTGACCTCACTGATACAGCGGTGGACCTCGCACTGTGATATATCGTTGATAGCACCTGCTGCAGCCTGGAAGGAGGCACCGGTGCATAAAAATGAAGGGCCGCGGTGACCTTGACAGCCACAGTCAGTGGTGTCGAATCCGAGGTGTGAGGCTCGAATTGTAGCTGCAGCAGGTAACCTAGCTTGAAACAGCCTTCTTTGCGAACACACTTCATACATTAATACAAAAGCAAAATACTGCGGATGCTGGAATCTGAAATAAAAACAGAAAATGCTGGAATCTCTGCGGGTCAGGCAGCATCTGCAGAGAGAAAAACAGAGTTAACGTTTCGGGTCGACGACCTTTCGTCAGAACTGGCGAATGTTTGAAAAGAACACATTCTTTAGTAGCACTGAAAAGGGGAGGGGAAGAAAGAACAAAAGGAAAGGTCTGTGATCGGGTGGAAGGCAGGAGAGATTAGAGAAACAAAAGGGATGATGGGCCAAATTGAAATGGTAATGGCAGGAGTTAGAAAAAGGTCAATCGAGATAGGGTGTGAATGGCGAAATGACTAGCAGCCATTGGAGACAAAGAGAAAAAAAAACATAAGCTTGTGGAGGAGGGGGGATGGGAAAGGGAGCCAAAGATGGGCAGAGTTTATGTTCTGAAATTGTTGAACTCGATGTCGAGTCCAGAAGGCTGTAAAGTGCCTAAACGAAAGATGAGGTGCTGTTTCTCAAGCTTGCATTGAGCTTCATTGGAACAGAAGTGCTCCCTAAATACCCACTGTGGATATAGCCTCCTGCGTACTATCCTCCACCTCTTCCCTCTTGTGGCAGCTGCTCCTGTTCTCTGTTGCCTTCCTTGCTGCTCCCCCTCCAGCCCCAAAGGCAGCCCTATCAGACCAACCATGACAGCAGTCAAATTGTTCATATGGAAGCCAACAACAATGCAACACCAGAAAAATGGGGGCCATAGAAGGAGCATTCACGTTGTGGCCAGTCAGGCTTTTCGCCTGAAAATGTTTCTATAACTTTACATCCAAAGGATTTGCAGACAAAGCCACACAAATTATTTTTTGATCCAGATGAATCCCTTCCAACAGGAGCCAGTGAGACTTGGCCTACTTGGCTGTGTCTTAACCATGTCAGGACTAGTGTCGGCCACTGCAGAGCCCTCATGCAGAAGTGAGGATACAGTCAAACCGATACTACTGACTGTGACTGCGGAGAGGCATCTCAAACAATGGAGCATCTCCTAGAATGCTCTCGACTACCAGAGCATGCAATCCTAAAGATCAGGGACACTTAAACTCTTGAGCCAGAGCCTGCGTGGAACAGTGGCGAGGGAAGGTTTAGTGACGTGACATGGCAACCAGAAAAATCATCATCTTAGCAGGCAAGCTCACTTTCCAGAATCAGAAGACACACCAAAATGCCCAGAAGTTAACCAGCAGCCTGTAATGACAAACCAGCAACTCACCTGCGAGTACTGCATAATCCCTTCCTGCCTATTAATGCCATGAGTAGCTGGGCACATTTAACACGTGGCAAGTCAGGTGCTGAGGCATACCAAAATCAAAAAAGAGTTCTCCAAGAAGCGCAGGACCCAACTTTGAATATGTTATTCATTTTACTGCCACGAGAGGTTCATAATACAGTAGAGAACCAAGCTCAATATAGAAAGTAGAGGAGCTCTAAAAAGGAAAATAAGAGGGGCAAAGAGAGAGTAGGAGAATAGATTAATGGCCAACATAAAAGGGAGCCCAAAAGTATTTTTATAAACACATAAATAGTAAAATGGTAGTCAAAGGAAGGGTGGGGCCAATTAGGGAACAAAAAGGAGAGCTGCTTGTGGAGGCTGAGGTATTAAATGAAACTTTGCACCTGTCTTCACTAGAGAAGAGAATACTGCCAATGTAGCAATAAAGGAGGAGGTAGTAGTGATATTGGATAGGATAAAAATAAAGAGGATGTATTTAAAAGTTTGGCATTCCACAAAGTATAAATTCAACCGGTCCGGATGTGATGCTTCCTATGTTATTGAGGGAAGCAAGGGTGGAAATTGCAGAGGCTCTGGCCACAATCTTCCAATCCTCCTTGGATATCGGAGTGGTGCCAGAGGAAAGGAGAGTTGCAAATGTTACATTGCTGTTGAAAATAGGGGAGAGGGAAAAACCCCACAACTACAGGCCAGTTAGCCGATCGTCGGTGGTGGGAAACTTTTAGAGACAATAAGCCGGGACAAAATGAATTGGCATTTTGAGAAGTATGGGCTAATCAATTAAAGTCAGGATGGATTTGTTAAAGGAAATTCGAGTTTGACTAACTTGATCGAGTTCTTTGATGAAGTAACAGAGAGGGTCGATGAGGATAGTGTAGTTGATGTCATGTATATGGACCTTCAAAAGGAGTTTGACAAAGTATCACATAATAGACTTGTTAATAAACTTAAAGCCCATGGGATT
This sequence comes from Pristiophorus japonicus, assembly GCF_044704955.1. Classification (NCBI taxonomy): domain Eukaryota; kingdom Metazoa; phylum Chordata; class Chondrichthyes; family Pristiophoridae; genus Pristiophorus; species Pristiophorus japonicus. Next base: position 94,154,328 of record NC_091986.1, on the reverse strand, counting down.
AAAGGGACAGTGGTAGCATTGATAAAAAACAGTGATTAACAGAAAGCAGAGAGTCGTGGTGAATGGTTATTTTTCAGACTGGAGGGAAGTATACAGTGGGGTTCCCCAGGGGTCGGTATTGGAACCACTGCTCTCATTGATATATATTAATGAGTTAGACTTGGGTATACAGGGCATCATTTCAAAGTTTGCATATGGTGTGAAACTTGGAAATGTAGTAAACAATGCGGAGGATAGTAACAGACTTCAGGTGGACATAGACTGACAGGTAAAATGGGCAGATACATGGCAGATGAAATTCAATGCAAAGAAATATGAAGGGATATATTTTGGTAGGAAGAATGAGGAGAGGCAATATGAAATAATTGGAACAATTTTAAAGGGGGTGCAGAAATAAAGAGACCTGGGCTGTATGTACACAAAACTTTGAAGGTGGCAGGACAAGTTGAGAAGGCTGTTAAAAAGGCATGTGCAATCATTGGCTGGAGTAGTGTGTTCAATTCTGGGCACACATCACTGAAATGAAACGGTGCAGATTAACGCTTTTGAGTACGCAATGTCTGCTGCAATTTGCACGTTTGTTAACTGCCAAAAAACATTGGATCATCAGCTGGAATATTGTGTTCAATTCTGGGTACCATACTTTAAGAATAATGTCAATGCATTGGAGAGGATGTAGAGGAGATTTACTAGAATGGCACCAGAGGTGAGGGACCTCAGTTATGTGAAGAATCTGGGGTTGTTCTCCTTAGAGCAAATAAGTTTAAAAGATTTGATAGAGGTATTCAAAATCATGAATGGTTTTGATAGAGTAAATAAGGAGAAACTGGTCCCAATCGCAGAAGGGTCGGTAACCAGACGACACAGATCTAAGGTGATTGGCAAAAGAACCAGAGGAGACATGAGGAAACATTTTTTTTTACAACAGTGACTTGTGATCTGGAATGCACTGCCTGAAAGGGTGGCGAGAGTGGATTCAATAGTAACTTTCAAAAGAGAATTGGATAAATACTTAAAGTGATAACTTACAGGGCTATGGGGCAAGAGCAGGGGAGTGTGATTAATTTGATATCTCTTCTAACGAGCTGGCACAGGCACATTGGGGCGAATCCTTATATGCTGTATTCTATGATTACTTTAAATAGTTCTGGCGTGTACTCTTGACGCCTACGGAGAAGCCCGATCCGATATGGCAAGCAGCGGCATCAAATTTCTAGGCCTTTATATCCTTTATTGCCGATTCAGAGGTTGGTATCATTTCACTTTTAACTGCTTATGAAACAATTTGTAGTTTTGTTACTAGTACTGCTTTGAAAGTTTCATATTTATTTTGTCTTCCAACTTTGTTAAGTTAGAGTAAATAAGGAGAAACTGTTTCCAGTGGAAGAAGAGTTGTTAACTAGGGGACACAGATTTAAGGTGATTGCCAAAAGAATCAGAGGCCACATGACAGTTTTTAACTCAACAAAGTTGGAAGCCAAAATGAATATGCCTGAACAAAGTATATCGGGGCCAATAATATAAATAAACTTGTAAATCAACCCTTCGGATCTAAAGTTGGAAGTAGAAAAAAATCCAATTAATGGAGTTATTTTTACCTGATAATGTGCTTTATTTGGGGTTTTGTTACTTTGGTGAGTTCTATTGCCTTAATTTGGCCCTCATATATATGTATTATATCATGTGACCTACACTTACCACAGTTCAAAATTGATTGAATATACAAACAGTTACGTTTTGAACCTTAGTTGCAACTTTGTCCGTTGATTGTGACCATGAGGAACAGGTATGATTTAAAGGGTTATTCTTTGGAGCAATAGGCATAATATGGCTCATACAACTGGACAAGAGTTCCAGAAAGTATCCTTCCAGAAAATAATGTTGGAGGCAAACATTCATGGAAACAAAAATCTAAAATGATTCCGTAACATCCCGAAATCCGGTGCAACGATGATCTCTGACTCAAACCTTGATATTTGTATATTCAGGCAGTAACAGTGATATTGTGGTATTTAATTTTACTTTTTCAGGATAAGTAATACATTATTATGACATTTATATTTATTATTTTCTATATTCAAGAAGGCTGATCGACAAATTAATAGTAACTGCATACATTCCATATCTATTGTTCTTTGGAGCGCCGGGAGAGAAAAGGTACTTTTCTTCTCTACACTCTAGGCACAAAGCACAGATGAAGTGACACGATCTCGCTATTACTGATATAATCTTGAAACCGTTTCCCGATTAATTAACATTTACCAACGGACATCGTCTCATACCCCAATTAAATGAAGACACCTCCTAAAATAGTTTCACATCTTTGAAACATAGAAAATCTGGAATAAAATTATACTTTCGAACATTCCCCGCGGTCGATTTTTTTTTCAGGCGTATTGCATTATATTCATCAGTAGGCAGGAATGGAGTATTCACAGAAACTAGAGTGAGTGATGTGCATGTGTGTGGTCCGTGAGTCGCACCGGTTGAAAATAAATTATCTGCTGAGTAACTCTGTAGTACACACTGTAGTTCCATAAAGTAATCACCACTGTCGTATTTAGCTTCCAGCATGGTTATTCTCTACAGAGTTTAGCTACTTACGTTTCGGTCTAAATGAAAGTGTTATAGGATTGCTCAGACTAGTTAATTAAGTAACTGCTAGCACACAACGGTGACCCTTATAATTGTTGTTTTTTTAAGTTTTACAGTCACGAATTGGGGATTAATTTAGAATTATAATCGCTCAGCCCCTTGATGTTTGGGAAATGTCGGAAACAATGTTCTTATGCACTGCTGAGTCTATTGCTTGACAAAATGATTGCGTTCAATAGATTTGAGATGCAAGTATTTGCATAACAATTCCGGGAAGGGTGGATAATTTCAGCCATTAAACAATCTCATGAAAAGTCCCCTTCCCCCAACACGAAATACAATCAAACACTGCGGGGTAGACTTTTCAGGAAAAGGATAATGCTCTATAGCTTCTGTTTACATTTTTTTTAACTTTCAAAAACTCTGTACTTTTGAGATAAAGTGTATTAACATTATTTCAGTTTTCTTAACACAGTTTCTACCACTCTATATAAAATTGATTTATTCTATTTCTGAAACCACACTCAACTGAATTCAGTGTGGTCTCATGTCGAACCGGTGAGCTAACAAGAGGAAAGAGTCACGTCGCCAAGCCCTGACCTGATCAAGATGTCATCGACCTTCCGACGGACAACCAACCACAAATACTTTAAGTCGTTTCACTGTGTTGTAAAAATAACAGATTTCTATTCTCATTTCAAGAGTAACTTTTTTTACTCATTTTATATGTCTCAATTATTCCTGAACAATTGGCAAGGATGACTTTTTCATTACCTTGTCAATACGTCAAGTAAACAGGATTTTCGGGAGAAAATCTAGCACATCTATTTTTTTAATTTTCGTTTCGCATCCTATGAATTAATTTGTTCAAATATTGCAATTTACCTTTTCTTTATGTGCGGCTAAATCTGCAATAAGACCTGTTGCTGCAAAGCTTTTCGATTAAGGGTGTACGGTCCAGGCGTTTTCTGCTTTGTAATGTTTAACAATGTATTCGCCATACCGTTTTCAATTCATGTCATCGCTCGTTATAGTACAGAAATATAAATAGCAATACTAATGCGGCAGACTCTGGAGCACAAGTTTCAGGCAAACTTTCAGAATCGCCCTCGCGAGATGGGAACGGTCCAGATCGCACATTGCAACAGCGGGGGGGCGGGGGGAAACAAGCGCCAGCGACTCAGGGCCATCCAGAATGAACAATATTAACGTCGCCGGGGGCGTTTCGAGGCAGAGGGGAAAACGAATAAAAGTTAAAGAGCATTCCCTCCCCCCCAGAAAAAAAACTGCGAATGGACTCCGCCCTGCGGGACGTCAGCGCTCACGTGAGCAATCAAAGTTTGAGCTCCCGCACCAAGTTCCCAACTCGCTGCAAACTTTAGTTGTGTTGTGATTTTTTTTACAAAAACGTTTTTTCTCTATAAAATTGTTGCAGTACCGATGTCGAATTGAAAAATTGTGGCCAATCAGAACGTGGCTTGATTTAGCTGATTCATTTTTTTTAAAAGCCAAAATTGTTTCAATAGTTCTTTTGGGGGAAAACAAGTCGAAAAGTTTGCAGATGGATTCGAGTCAACAGCAACAACCACAGCCGCCCTCGTCGCTGCCTCCGGCCGGCCACCAGATCGTACATGTTCGGGGGGACTCGGAGACCGACCTGGAGGCGCTCTTCAACGCCGTGATGAACCCCAAGAACTCCAACGTACCGCAGTCGGTGCCGATGCGGCTCCGCAAACTGCCCGACTCGTTCTTCAAACAGCCCGAGCCCAAGAGCCACTCCCGCCAGGCCAGCACAGACGGGGGCAACGCGCAGCCGGCCCCGCCGCTTCAAGCTCAGCATGTCCGGGCTCATTCTTCGCCTGCCTCCCTGCTCAGCGCCGCCGCTGCTGCCGCCGCGGCCGCTTCTTCCTCCTCATCCTCCTCATCCACGGGCTCGGCCGGACCTGGGGTTGTTCAGGGAGCGGTTCCCGGCATTGGTGCACCCCCCGGTCCCGGCCCCTCGCCTCACCTCCGACAGTCTTCATACGAGTTTCCTGACGACGTGCCTCTACCACCCGGCTGGGAAATGGCCAAAACCCCTTCGGGCCAGAGATACTACCTAAAGTAAGTGGCAAAGATTAGTGGAAATTTTTATTTCACATTTTACCGAATTTAGAGATCAGTATAAACTTATCGCATGGATGGCGTTGGAAGGTTTCCTTGCATTTCAGTTTTCTTACCAGCAGTGCACCAGATCGAGTTACAACGTTGGGACAATCCTTAATTTTTAAGGGACACGTCAAAGTTCTGTAGTGTAGGTTTAGGCAGCACTTCCTTTGAACTTAGCCCTCGATATATTTGTGTAAAGCGAAATTGCTATTGTGGAAACTTATGGCCCAAGTGTATAAACTGGAAAAACTGCGTGGCAACACCTATAAGGGAAGGTGTGTAGTAGTGATGAGATTGATGTTAAATGTTAGGTAAGTTGCGAACCTGGCATGAGCATGAAATATACTTTTTATTAACGCATTTTAGATTGCAGTGTCACCGATCCTTGTATTCAATTGAAAGAGTGAGCTAGTTTTGTTGTACTTCGGATTTGTGAACCTTCTCCTTATAGGGCGAAAACAAGCGACATCGATTGAATGTTTGGAAGTGGACTGCAGAAACTCCAGAAAACTTCTGCAGAGCTTGCAATGTGTAAAGTTCACGCACGCGTTATACAGCTCTGTTGTATTTTTATGGTAACGGTGGGCAGTCCTTAAGAAAACGAAAGCGTTCTCAATGGCTCAAATGCTGGACATTTAGCCGTCAAATAAGTTCTGTATTTAATTAATTTTAGACACATTCATGCTTGAACTGTTAATCCATTTGGCTGTTGAGATACCTAATGTAAATATTTGGTTTTCGCGCGCTCAAGATTGTTCCAGCAATTTGTATAGATTGAATGCCCAGGTTGTTCGATGCATACATAATCAATTTTTGCATCTGCTGAGAAGGACATTTGGCGACACCACTTTCGCCAACTGATCGCAGAAACAAAGTTCAGAACTTTTCCGAGTTTGGTTGATCGCCATCGAATTCGTATCGCACCAACTCGTCCCTAGACTTCAGTCCGCAAATCCTGTAAATGTCATCAAATTCTGTTGAATTCAAGTATTTTAGAAGTAATGTAACCAGAAGGAAGCTCGTCATCTTTTCACCCAGTTACTGTTAGAGATGGCACATTTGATTCCATTCGACTAGTGCATTTAAAGGTTTTGAACTAATAATGCAGTGCAATCTGAGTTTCAATAGTTAGAACTTTCTCTATCTTTACGCCTGTAGTTTTATAACAGGCTCTAGTTTGATGCGACTTAAAGGAGCCTAAGATCTACAGCAAGTTTATTCTCCTCCTTACTTCCCCCCCCCCCCCCCCCGGCGTGGCCAGTCAGAGAGCCCTATCCATTTCAGAGTGTCCGATTACACCGTGAACAATAGCACTCTGTAGGAGTCTGAGACTGCAAAAGTCCACATGTCTGGCAGAAGTCATCTGCATGGGTTCAGCGTTTGTTCCCTTGCAGACAGCTAGAGTCAATTATTGAAAGAGCGGCGTGCTGACAAGGATGTTTCTTTAAGCAAAAGAGTAACGTGGGAAGTGCGGACAAAACCTGCTTGTAAAGTTTCTGCACTCTTTAACCTTCCCTTCCCGCGTTACAAGTGGGGGAGGGGTCAAAGGACCTGCAGAAGCCGGAGTCACAGTCGCCGGGCAGGCTATTCAGCTTGTTCCACTTTAAGCAATGAAGAATATGTATATTTCAGATGGTCATCCCAAGTGATATTTTCAATTGTTACGATAACTTAGATGCTGGTCTGCGATTTAAATTGATTCATCCTTTAGTACGATAGATCGACTCACACTTGTAAAGTATATAAGTTTGCGGACATGCTGAGCTCCACGTATTATTTCCTGTCATTGAAACCTACGTTTACTTTAAACCGTATTTTGTTTCTCTTGCTTGCGACCAGATTGACTGCAACCCTCCTCGATCACATCTTTTTACAACTTTCTCAGTCTCTTCACATACACCGTCCGATCAAATGCATTTAATCGTATCAACTGCAGTTTAGTCGATTTATCATAAATTCAATAATAATCTTTCGTTGAATAAATGGAGACATTTTGCGTTATATTAATGTATCACATTGCACCACAAAATAAAAGGCGGTAGCCATTTTCCCCAGATTCGTTTTATTTGTTGTGAATTTCTTTTTATATGGGAATGATGAGCTTACCCAAGTTGGTCATTCCATTTGTTTTTAGCTGTTGATACAGTTGCTCCAAATGATCTTGCTTAGGTCACCGGTGCAATGGCTACTTCGAATTTAAATATTTAAGATCCATGCCACCGGAACAGATAAATTATGTAAGAAACTCGTATAAACGTGAGGAGCAATATCAGACACCCAAGAACTGTGAGTGCTCTTTCGTTTCCAACATCCATGGCGCCTCACCCCTCTGAAGATTGTTTTTCACGGATTCGATCAGCTATGTTGCAGTTTGCTCAGTAAAGGATGCTAGAACTACTTTTCCAGTTGCATTTTTTCCCGATTTCTCGATGGAACATTCTCTCAGGCTTGGTAATCATGTACCGACCTGCAACAGTAACTTTCCAGAAACCTGATTGGTCTCTTTCTCCCCCCCCGCCCGGCCGGTGCGACATGTGCGAAACTCCGTTTACTTGTCAACATGGTAGATGTTCTTTGAGCCGGAGGGACCGTTGGGCGACTTGCCCTTCTCCGCTGTTGTAGTGGTTGCAGAGCCCACAGGATGCTCCTGTTCCCAACACATTGTCAACAACTTCCTCCTCTTTTATAGTCTGGTCTATTACTTCCTGGATGGGGTTTTCGGCAGACTGGTGACACCCGACGACAGTGTTAGGTGCTCGTCTCCCTCCGGATTTCACAGAAAGGGGCTTCAGGTGAGCGAGCGGCTGTTTTGCTCAGCCGCTGTTCGGTAATCGGTTTGAGCGGCAGCAGAAACCTCCTGGGCGTTATCATCCAGAATGTCACCAATACCATCTTTTCAATACCAATTCTTCCCAAACCTGTGCGATGGTGAACTGGACTTTGAGTAGTGGGAGATTTTAAACACCAACAACTCGAGATCGCAGTCCAAGTGACTCAAACAGCAAAGTTGCTGTTGTTTTTGTTCGTTAGATGATGTTTCCTAAACACCGAAGTATTTATCTGATCAGTTCCTTTTTTTAAAATTGTTGTAATTGCTGTAGTGTGATAGAAATTTAAGCCTCACCCCATAACCCAACCCAATAGTGATTTTTTTTCAGCCTGTCAAAGGACTGGACATTGCTGTATTGATCTGATAAAGATGTGGTGGGTTTGTGATGGTCTCTGCTGTGGGAACTACATGCTAAAGATTTAGAGACTGATTACTTGCTTGTTGGTGTTCTTGTGTATGTTGCTGTCATATCCAGAATACCTTGCAGCTGCATGTACATTGTTCGGTCCTTGTTAGCACCTCAGTTGTTGAATTTACCCACAACCACAGAATCTTGTCCTATTAAGACACAACTGTTAAAGCGGAGACAAATCTGCAGTAAGCACATATTTATATGGTAATATTTTCTGTCGGGGCTATTTGAGACCCCGGCCCCAAGTGAGCTAAATTGTTGGGAATAGGATCGAGTAGTGTTGTGATGTAGAATGAGTTGCAAGAACCTATCATAACCATTGTTTTTCTTTCTTACTAATCCTATTTCCGAATGGATCTCTGTAGCTAGCATCAATTTATGCCATTATACAGTAATCCTGCAAAATGAAAATTGTAGTTAACTAGGATGCTGCCTGGTATGAGGAAATATAAATATGACAAGTTGAAAAATGGGGTCCTTTTGTCAGAAGATGCTTATGGAGTTAATACAATATTTAATATTGTGATTGGTGGCACAGGGTAAATAGAAGCAGATTGCTTCTAGTAGTTGAGGGGTCAAGAACGAGGGGTCATAGATCAAGAAAGAAAAATTACTTGCATTTATATAGCACCTTTCATGAACTTGGGATGTCCAAAGCCCTTTACTGCCAATGAATTAACTTTTTTTGAAATTAAGTTGCTGTTGTAATGTAAGAAACACAGCAGCCAATTTGAACACTAAACTCGCACAAACAACAATATGATAATGACCAGATAATCTGTTTTTAGTGATGTTGGTTGAGGGATAAATATTGACCAGGGCACTGGGGAGAATTCCCCTGCTCTTCAAAATAGTGGCATGGGAATTTTTACATCCACCTAAAGAAGGCAGATTGGTGCACTAGTGTTGTCCTAGATTTTGTGCTCAAGGCTTTGAGGTGGGACTTCAACTCGCAACCTTCTGACTCGAAGGCAAGAATGCTACCACTGAGCCATGGCTGACCAGGTTAAATGTTAAGGGATTTAGAACAGAGAACAGGAGAAACTTCTTCAGAATTGTGAGCATTCACTTCCAAGGTTAGTGCTTGAGGCAGAATCCTCAAGATTAGATTGAATAAGTGGATGAGGAAAAGTATTGAAGGGATATGGGAACAGAGTGGGTAAATGTGATTAGAACTATTCCATCTCATGGAGGGTAAACACTGGCTGGGCTGCATGGCCTGTTTGTGTTGTAACTTCTATGTATGTAAATGAGAACTTAAAAATCCAAAGAGACAATCATTGGCGAGGTAAAGAAACCACCAAAGGTTTATCTAAAATTAATGGATAATGCTGTTCCATTTTCCAGTCACTTCCATGTTGGAATAGAGAAAATTTTACTTATGGAAATGCACTCCTATTTTAACTCCACCTTCTATCCCAGCATAAAACATGATTGTTCACTAGCATCAATAGTTTTTAAAGAAATTTATTCTGAATGTGGGAATTGCTAGCGAGGCTGACATTGATTGTCATCCCTAGTTACTGTGGATAGGTGGTGGTTAGCTGCTCTGAATTGCTTTGTGAGCTTGCTTTCTTCACAACACACATTAGGACTGGCTGTCTAGGCTGAGTGGTTTGCATGTTCCCCAAAACTTCAGATTCTTAAAATTCAAATGCCCTTCAAGGTTTGAGTTTTTGTGCCATCGTAAGCAGGCAACATGAAACTGTTGCTGCCTTTTTCTCTGACCTTTTATGTGGTCCCTGGCAACCATCATACTGACACTGATTTATGATATTAAAGTTAATCTAGGTTTCAGTGTCAATGCAGATTTTTAAATTATCCAATTTGCACAATATTTGTTTAGAAACATTTTTCAGACCCTGGGTTGACCTTTCCTGAAATTTGCACAGGGCGAGGAAAGGAGACCATGTTAACGAGCACAAAATTAAGAGTTATCAGAGTTGTAAACTGTTTGTATTCACTAGTACAAAGTTGTATTCGGGTGAATTTAGTACATACTTTAAGTTGACAATGACTTGTTTGTGAAGCTGCATTGCAAAGTAGCCATGGTTCAATGCGTAGCATGCTCATCGGAGTCAGAAAATTGTGGGTTCAAGTCTGATTCCAGAGACTTGAGCACAAAATCTAGGCTGATATGCCAGTGAAGGACCATTGGTGTACAGCACTGTCAGAGGTACAGTCTTTCAAATTAGCCGTTAAACCGATGTCCCGACTGCCCTCTTGGGTAGACTTAAATGATCCCACATCCACAATCCCATGGACTGGGAGAGATATAAAGAACAGTAAAGATACTGGGCATTTGGACAAATATGAGCTGATAGAGCCAGCGTGGACTTGTAAAGTGGAAGTCATGTCTGACTAATCTAGTTGAATTTTTTGAGGGGATAACTAACCTGGTAGATAAGAGAGTATCTATGGATGTTATTTATACGGACTTTCAGAAGGCATTCAACAACTTTCCACATAAGAGACTAACAAAAATGAGAGTGCATGGAATTGGGGCAACCTATTAGCTTGGTTAGGAGGTAGTAGACAGAGAGCAGGGCTAATGGGTGTATACTCAAATTGGCAGGATGTGACTAATGGGATTTGTACTGGGGCCACAACATTTTAATATATTTTATAAATTACTTGGATGAAGGAATAGAGAGCTTTTATATCTAAGTTAGCTGACAACATGGTTAGGTGGCACAGTAACTAGTGTAGATGGGAACAGATACTTGCAAAGAGACATTGATAGCTTAAGTGAGTGGGTAAAAGTATGGTATTGGAGTTCAGTGTGGGAAGTATGAACTCCATCACTTTGGACTCTAGGAGATCAGAGTATTTTCTACATGACAAGAAGCTGAGATCTGTGGATGTGCAGAGAATGGGGGTCCAAGTACAGAAATCACTCGAAGCTAGTGAACAGGTACAAAAACTAATTTTATGGGGTGGCAGTTACATTAGAGCTGCACAGAGCTCGGGTGAGACACCATCTGGAAAACTGCATTCAATTCTGGGCACTGCATTGCACCTCGAAGGATATATTGGCCTTCGAGGTGGTGCAGTGCATATTCACCAGAATGATGCCAGGGCTAAAAGGTTTAAATTATGAGGACAGGTTGCATAGACGAGGCTTGTATTCCATTGAATATTGAAGATTAAGGGGTAATCTAATTGAAGTATTTAAGATGGTTAAAGGATTTGATGGGGTACCTAGAAACACTTTCCTCTGGGAGAGTCCAGGACAAGGGGGCATAACCTTGGGGTGATGTCAGCACTTCACACAAATGAACAAAGAAATCGGCAACTCGAATCTCTCAAAAATCTGTTCAGGCTAGGTAAATTTAAAACTTCAAAACTGACATTGATATATTTTGATAAAGGATATTCAGGGTTATGGAACCAAGGCAGGTAGATGGAGTTAAGATACAGATCAGCCATGATCTAATTGAATGGCCTACTCCTGTTGCTATGTTGTTTTTTTTTAATGCGTTCCTGGAATGTGGGCATTGCTGGCATGGTCAGCATTTATTGCCCTTGTGATTGTGATGGTGAGCCACCACCTTGAACCACTGCAGTCCATGTGGTGAAGGTACTCCCATAGTGCTGTTAGGGAGGGAGTTCCAGGATTTTGACCCAGTGATGATGAAGAAACGACAATATATTTCCAAGTCAGGGTGGTGTGGAACTTGCAGCTGATGATGTTCCCATGTGCCTGCTGCCCTTGTCCTTCTAGCTGGGAGGTGCTGCCACAGAAGCTTTGGCGAATTGCTTCAGTGCGTCTTCTAGATGGTACACACTGCAGCCACGGAGGGAGTGAATGTTTTAAGATGGTGGATGGGATGCAGATCAAGCGAGTTGCTTTGTCCTGGATGGTAATGAGCTTCTTGAATGTTGTTGGAGCTGTACTCATCCAGGGTAGTGGAGAGTATTCCATCACACTCCTGACTGCCTTGTAGATGGTGGAGTTAGGAGGTGAGACATTTGCTGCAGAATACCCGACCTCTGACTTCACATGGTCGAATTATTTATGTCCAGTTAAGTTTCTAGTCAATGGTGACGCGCCCCCCACCCCCCCCCCCCCGGCCTCAGGATGTTGATCGTGGGAGAATCAGCGATTGTAATGCCATTGAATGTCAAGAGGTGCTGGTTAGACTCTTGTTAGAGATAGTCATTCATCATAGACAGTCCCTTGGAACCCTCTTCTCTATCTTCTTCGCTGCAATGCTCCACCTCACACACAAGTTCCCCACCGGAGTGGAACTAAACTATAGAACCAGTGGGAACCTGTTCAACCTTGGTCGCCTCCAGGCTAGATCCAAGACCATTCCATCCACTCTTGTTGAGCTACAGTACACAGATGATTCTTGCGTCTGCACACATTCAGAGGCTGAACTCCAAATCGGCGTCAACATCTTCACCGAGGCGTACGAAACATGGGCCTTACATTAAACATTTGTAAGACAAAGGTCCTCCGCCAACCTGACCCTGCCACGGCCCCCCCCCCACCCCCAGTCATCAAGATTCACGGCGCGGCTCTAGACAACGTGGACCACTTTCCATACCTCGGGAGTCTATTATCAGCAAGGGCAGACATCGACGACGAGGGTCAACACCGCCTCCAGTGCACTAGCGTAGCCTCCAGTGCACTAGCGTAGCCTTCAGCCGCCTGAGGAAGAGAGTGACTGATATAGTGGAGGAATTAAACCCCTCCTCCCTGAGCCTCCTATTAAACTAAAGATGTTCTTCATAATGACTCTCAAATAATGGATGAAGTGGAAACTCTAAAGCTGTTCTGGAGCAAAATATATTGCAATAAGATGTGAAGATCTACCTGCATCATATCTTTCTCAGGCATTAGAAATTCGGTGGAGCTATTTGTAGTATCCTGCTGGAGGGTGCTGTTTGAATCTATTTTACAAAGTAACTAAACAATGTGGATATTGCCTGTCGGATTTTATTGATCTTCCTGCCTTTAGGCACTATGGAGGCAGATGTTGAGACCTGCTACTGAGTTAAGCTTTACCCTTTTAATTTCCCTTAATTACTTGTCTTTTGTTTTAGGTAGGGAGATTTAAGCTTTTCAGCTGCTACAGTTCAAAGCAGAGCAGAATTTTGTGTGAGGGCAAGAGTGACATCAGTCTTCCATTCACATGCCACTCACGTGTACCTTTTACTCTATTCAACCATGGAGGTCTTTAGAGGATAATGTGGGATGTTACAGGGGAGAAGGAAGAGAACATGGGTAGATTGTAAAAATAAAACTAGCACCTGGTTTCTTTTTGGAGTCTACTTAACAAATATTGATCCTTGTTGCATAGGATTTTCAGTAGAAAAAATGAAAAGCCTATTAGGAAATGGGTGCAGCAGCAGTTCATTGCTTCTCTGATTTGGTGGATAGGCAGTGGCAGTCATTTAAAGATCACATGGATGAACTTCAATTGTACATCCGTGTCTGGAGTAAAAACAAAACTGGGAAGGTGGCTCAACTGTGGCTAAGAAGGGAAATTAAGGATAGTGTTAAACATAGAAACATAGAAAAATAGGTGCAGGAGTAGGCCATTTGGCCCTTCGAGCCTGCACCGCCATTCAATAAGATCATGGCTGATCATTCTTTCAGTATGCCTTTCCTGCTTTCTCTCCATACCCCTTGATCCCCTTAACTGTAAGAGCCATATCTAACTCCCTCTTGAATATATCCAGTAAACTGGCATCAACAACTCTCTGCGGCAGGGAATTCCACAGGTTAACAACTCTGAGTGAAGTAGTTTCTCCTCATCTCAGTCCTAAATGGCCTACCCCTTATCCTAAGACTATGTCCACTGGTTCTGGACTTCCCTAACATTGGGAACATTCTTCCTGCATCTAACCTTTACAGTCCCGTCAGAATCTTGTATGTCTCTCTGAGATCCCCTCTCATCCTTCTAAACTCCAGTGAATAAAGGTCCAGTTGATCCAGTCTCTCCTCATATGACAGCCCAGCCATCCCTGGAATCAGTCTGGTGAACCTTCGCTGCACTCTCAATAGCAAGAACGTCCTTCCTCAGACTAGGAGACCAAAACTGAACACAATATTCCAGGTGAGGCCTCGTATTAAGGCCCTGTGCAACTGCATTAAGACCTCCCTGCTTCTATATTCAAATCCCCTAGCTATGAAGGCCAACATACCATTTGCCTTCTTTACCACCTGCACACCCACTTTCAGTAACTGATGAACCATGACACCCAGGTCTCATTGTACCTTCCCTTTTCCTAGTCTGCCGCCATTCAGATAATCTGCCTTCGTGTTGTTGCCACCACAAGGGATAACCTCACATTTATCCACATTATACTGCATCTACCATGCATTTGCCCACTCACCTAACCTGTCCAAGTCATGCTGCAGCCTCCTAGCGTCCTCCTCACGGCTCACACCGCCACCCAGTTTAGTGTCATCTGCAAACTTGGAGATATTGCACTCTATTCCTTCATCCAAATCGTTAATGTATATTGTAAAGAGCTGGGGTCCCAGCACTGAGACCTGCTGCACACCACTAGTCACTGTCTGCCATTCTGAAAATGACCCGTTTATCCCGACTCTCTGCTTCCTGTCTGCCAACCAGTTCTCTATCCACGTCAGTATATTACCCCCAATACCATGTGCTTTGATTTTGCACACCAATCTCTTGTGCGGGACCTTGTCAAAAGCCTCCTGAAAGTCCAAATACAACACATCCACTGGTTCTCCTTTGTCCACTCTGCGAGTTACATCATCAAAAAATTCGAAGATTCGTCAAGCATGATTTCCCTTTCATAAATCCATGCTGACTTGGACCGATCCTGTCACTGTTTTCCAAATGTGCTGCTACTTCATCCTTAATGATTGATTCCAACATTTTCCCCACTACTGATGTGAAGCTAACCGGTCGAAAATTACCCGTTTTCTCTCTTCCCTCTTTTTTTTAAAAAGCTACCCTCCAGTCCATGGCAACTGATCCAGTGTCGATAGACTGTTGGAAAATGATCACCAATGCATCCACTATTTCTAGGGCCACTTCCTTGAGCACTCTGGGATGCAGACTATCAGGTCCCGGGGATTTATCTGCCTTCAAGCCCATCAATTTCCTTAACACAATTTCCCGCCTAATAAGGATATCCTTTAGTTCCTCCTTCTCACTAGACCCACTGTCCCCTAGTACCTTCAGAAGGTTATTTTTTATCTTCATTCGTGAAGACAGAACCGACGTATTGGTTCACTTGGTCTGCCATTTCTTTGTTCCCCATTATAATTTCACCTGAAACTGACTGCAAGGGACCTACGTTTGTCCTTACTATTTTTCTCTTCACATATTTATAGAAGCTTTGCAGTCAGTTTTTATATTCCCTGCAAGCTTCCTCTCGTACTCTATTTTCCCCCTCTGAATTAAACCCTTAGTCCTTCTCTGTTGAATTCTAAATTTCTCCCAGTCCTCAGGTTTGTTGCTTTTTCTAGCCAATTTATATGCCTTTTCCTTGGCTTTAACACTATCCTTAATTTCCTTTGTTAGCCATGGTTGATCCACCTTCCCAGTTTTATTTTTACTCCAGACAGGGATGTACAATTGCTGAAGTTCATCCATGTGATCTTTAAATGTTTGCCATTGCTTATCCACCGTCAACCCTTTTAGTATCGTTTGCCAGTCTATTCTAGCCAATTCACGCCTCATACCGTTGAAGTTACCTTTCCTTAAGTTCAGGACCCTAGTTTCCGAATTAACTTTGTCACTCTCCATCTTAATAAGGAATTCTACCATATTATGGTCACTTTTCCCCAAGGGGCCTCGCAGAACAAGATTGCTAATTAGTCCCTTCTCATTACACAATACCCGGTCTAGGATGGCCAGCTCCCTGGTTGGTTCCTCGACATATTGGTCTAGAAATCCATCCCTAATACACTCCAGGAAATCCTCCTCCACCGCATTGCTACCAGTTAGGTTAGCCCAATCAATGTGTAGATTAAAGTCGCCCATGATTACTGCTGTACCTTTATTGCGCACATCCCTTATTTTTTGTTTGATGCTGTCCCCAACCTCACTACTACTATTTGGTGGTCTATAACACAACACCCACTAGCGTTTTCTGCCCTTTGGAATTCCGCAGCTCCACCCATACCAATTCCACATGATCCAGGCTAATGTCCTTCCTTACAATTGCATTGGTTTCCTCTTTAACCAGCAATGCCACCCCGCCTCCTTTTCCTTTCTGTCTATCCTTCCTAAATGCTGAATACGCTTGGATGTTGAGTTCCCAGCCTTGGTCCCCCTGGAGTCATGTCTCCGTGATGCCAATCACATCGTATCCGTTAACTGCTATCTGCGCAGTTACGTCATCCACCTTATGCCGAATACTCATCGCATTGAGGCACAGAGCCTTCAGGCTTGTTTTTTTTTTAAACACACTTTGCCCCTTTAGAATTTTGCTGTAATGTGGCCCTTTTTGGTTTTTGCCTTGAGTTTCTCTGCCCTCCAGTTTTACTATTCTCCTTTCTATATTTTGCTTCTGCCTCCTTTTTATTTCCCTCTCTCTCTCCCTGCATAGGTTCCCATCCCCCTGCCATATTAATTTAACTCCTCCCCAACAGCACTAGCAAACACTCCCCCTAGGATATTGGTTCCGGTCCTGCCCAGGTGCAGACCGTCCGGTTTGTACTGGCCCCACCTTCCCCAGAACTGGTTCCAATGTCTCAGGATTTTGAATCCCTCCCTTCTGCACCACTCCTCAAGCCATGTATTCATCTGAGCTATCCTGCAATTCCTACTCTGACTAGCACGTGGCACTGGTAGCATTCCTGAGATTACTACTTTTGAGGTCCTACTTTTTAAATTTAGCTCCTAGCTCCCTAAATTCGCCTCGTAGGACCTCATCCAGTTTTTTTTTACCTATGTCATTGGTACCTATATGCACCACGACAACTGGCTGTTCACCCTCCCTTTTCAGAATGTCCAAGGAAGAGACATATAAATTGGCCAGAAAAAGCAGCAATCCTAAGGACTGGGAGAAATTTAGAATTCAGCAGAGGACGACAAATGATTAAATTAGGAGGAGGAAAATAGAGTATATGAGGAAGCTTGCTGGGAACATAAAAACTGACTGCAAAAGCTTCTATAGATATGTGAAGAGAAAAAGATTAGTGAAGACAAACATGGGTCCCTTGCAGTTAGAATCAGGTGAAATTATAATGGGGAACAAAGAAATGGCAGACCAGTTGAACACATACTTTGGATCTATCTTCACGAAGGAAGACACATATAACCTTCCAGAAATACTAGGCGACCGAGGGTCTAGCGAGAAGGGGGAACTGAAGGAAATCCTTTAGTCAGGAAATTGTGTTGGGGAAATTGATGGGATTGAAGGCCGATAAATCCCCGGGGGCTGTTAGTCTGCATCCCAGAGTACTTAAGGAAGAGGCCCTAGAAATAGTGGATGCTTTGGTGATCATTTTCCAACAGTCGATCGATTCTGGATCAGTTCCTATGCACTGGAGGGTAGCTAATGTAACACCACTTTTTAAAAAAGGAGGGAAAGAGAAAACGGGTAAGTTAGCCGGACATCAGAAGTGGGGAAAATGTTGGAATCAGTTATTAAAGATGAAATAGTAACGCATTTGGAAAGCAGTGACCGGATCGGTCCAAGTCAGCATGGATTTATGAAGGGGAAATCATGCTTGACAAATCTTACAGAATTTTTCTGAGGATGTAACTAGTAGAGTGGACAAGGGAGAACCAGTGGATGTGGTATATTTGGACTTTCAAAAGGCTTTTGACACGGTTCCACACGAGATTGGTGTGCAAAATCAAAGCACATGGTATTGGGGGTAATGTATTCACGTGGATAGAGAACTGATTGGCAGACAGGAAGCAGAGAGAAGGGATAAACGGGTGCTTCTCAATGGCAGGCAGTGACTCGTGGGGTGCCGCAGGGCTCAGCGCTGGGACCCCAGCTATTTACAATATACATCAATGACTTCGATGAAGGAATTAAGTATAATATCTCCAAGTTTGCAGATGACATTAACTTGGGAGGCAGTGTGTGCTGTGAGGAGGCTGCTAAGATGCTGCAAGGTTACTTGGACAGGTTAGGTGAGTGGGCAAATGGATGGCAGATGCAGTATAATGTGGATAAATGTGAGGTTATCCACTTTGGTGGCAAAAACATGAAGGCAGAATATTATCTGAATGGCGGCAGGTTAGGAAAAGGGAGGTGCAACAAGACCTGGGTTTCATGGTACATCAATCATTAAAAGTTGGCATGCAGGTACCGAAGGCAAATGGCATGTTGACCTTCATAGTTCGAGAATTTGAGTATAGGAGCGGGGAGGTCTTAATGCAGTTGTACAGGGCCTTGGTGAGGCCTCACCTGGAATATGGTGTACAGTTTTGGTCTCTTAATCTGAGGAAGGATGTTCTTGCTATTGAGGGAGTGCAGCGAAGGTTCACCAGACTGACATGAGGAGAGACTGGATCAACTGGCCTTGTATTCACTGGAGTTTAGAAGAATGAGAGGGGATCCCATAGAAACATATAAAATTCTGACGGGACTGGCCAGGTTAGATGCAGGAAGAATGTTCCCGATGTTGGGGAAGTCCAGAACCAGGGTCACAGTCTAAGGATAAGGCGTAGGCCATTTAGGGCAGAAATGAGGAGAAACTTCTTCACTCAGAGAGTTCTTAACCCCTGGAGTTCTCTACCACAGAGAGCTGTTGATGCCAGTTCATTAGATATATTGAAGAGGGAGTTAGATATGGCCCTGACAGCTAAAGGGATATGGAGCGAAAGCAGAAAAGGGGTAATGAGGTGAATGATCAGCCATGATCTTATTGAATGGTGGTGCAGGCTTGAAAGGCTGAATGACCTACTCCTGCACCTATTTTCTATGTTTGTTCTACTTAGAATTGTCGACATCTCTAAAATGGGCTGTGGTATAGAGCTCTGGATATTGCTGTGTAAGATTGCCTAAGGGTTATTTTTTTACTCTGCAGAAGAATGCTTGCTTCCTTCTACGAGTGGAGATTAAGAACGTTCCCTGATTCTGGAAGATCTCACTTTGTTCAGATAACCATTTGTAACCATTGTTTCATCAAAGGTGCCCCAAATTCTCCTATGAAGAAGCCATTCTTAGAATTACACAGATTATTGTAGATCTGTATAACCAGATTGTAAATCTTTATATAATGGTAAATAAGTACTTTTGGAAGGTTTTTTAAATCTGCATCACAAAGTGAAGAGCAATCCTACTGTAATAGAATAGTTAATAACTATACAGGAGTTTGGATCTTGAGGATCCAGTTGGACCAGTATCACTCAATGTACCAGTAAAAATGAAACTGGGATCAGAGCTCTGCTGCATGCAATAAATTTTGCTGATGATGAGATGGAGGGGGATAACTGACACAGTCCAGATTTGCTTGACTCTGGATTCCTGCTATTCGTTGCTTAGTAGCATGGATGGTGGTTTTGAAGAGGTCCACAGTACAGACTATCTCACCCTGTCAGCAGGATTAACTTATCTTTTGTAGAGAACTGTTTGGTTATGTGCAAGATAAATAATGTGGTCTGGAGGGTGAGAGTCTGTTTTTATGTTTTTTCAGTCTGTTGTCTTAGAAACAAGCTTTACATCACTCGGGGTTTTTTTGTTTTCTCTACATCTACCTTAGCAAACCCTTTCATCATCTTCAAGACCTCTATCAGATCACCCCTCTCTTTTCTAGAGAAAAGAGCCCCAGCCTATTCGATCTTTCCTGATGGGTATATCCTCTCAGTTCTAATATCATCCTAGTAAATCTTTTTTGCACCTTCTCTGGTGTCTGTCCTTTTTATAATGTGGAGACCAGAACTGTTCACAGTAGTCCACGAGTGGTCAAAGCAAGGTTCTATACAAGTTTAACATAACTTAACTGCTTTTCAATTCTATCCCTCTATAAACAATAAGGGGTTATGGGGAGCGGGTGGGGAAGTGGAGCTGAGTCCATGATCAGATCAGCTATGATATTGAATGGTGGAGCAGGCTCGAGGGGCCGTATGGCCTACTCCTATTTCTTATGTTCTTGAATGAACTCCAGCTTGTTTGCTTTTTATGTACTTATTAATTTATGTCACTACTTTTTAGTGATCTGTGCATCTATACCCCCAGATCCCTCTGCTCATTTATCTCATTAAACATTTATTTTCCAAGGACTATATGGCCTCCTTATTATTCCTACCAAATGTACCACCTCACATTTATCTATATTGAAATTTATATGCCAATAATGCACTCCATTCTACAAGTTTATTAACGTCTTTCTGTATTTTGTCACAGTCCTCCTCTATTAACTATTTTGCACCCCCCCCCCCCCCCCAAATTTGGGGTTGTCTGCAAATTTTGAAATTGTATTTCCAATTCCCGAGTCCAGATTGTTTATGTAAACATCAACAGTAGTTCCAGCACCAACACCACCTCTCTTTTTTGCCAGTCTGTGTATAGAAACATAGAAAATAGGTGCAGGAGTAGGCCATTCGGCCCTTCTAGCCTGCACCACCATTCAATGAGTTCATGGCTGAACATGCAACTTCAGTACCCCATTCCTGCTTTCTCACCATACCCCTTGATTCCCCTAGTAGTAAGGACTTCATCTAACTCCTTTTTGAATATATTTAGTGAATTGGCCTCAACAACTTTCTGTGGTAGAGAATTCCACAGGTTCACCACTCTGGGTGAAGAAATTCCTCCTCATCTCAGTCCTAAATGGCTTCCCCCTTATCCTTAGACTGTGTCCCCTGGTTCTGGACTTCCCCAACATTGGGAACATTCTTCCTGCATCTAACCTGTCTAACCCGTCAGAATTTTAAACGTTTCTATGAGGTTCCCTTTCATTCTTCTGAACTCCAGTGAATACAAGCCCAGTTGATCCAGTCTTTCTTGATAGGTCAGTCCTGCCATCCCGGGAATCAGTCTGGTGAACCTTCGCTGCACTCCCTCAATAGCAAGAATGTCCTTCCTCAGGTTAGGAGACCAAAACTGTACACAATACTCCAGGTGTGGCCTCACCAAGGCCCTGTACAATTGTAGCAACACCTCCCTGCCCCTGTACTCAAATCCCCTCGCTATGAAGGCCAACATGCCATTTGCTTTCTTAACCGCCTGCTGTACCTGCATGCCAACCTTCAATGACTGATGTACCATGACACCCAGGTCTCTTTGCACCTCCCCTTTTCCTAATCTGTCACCATTCAGATAATAGTCTGTCTCTCTGTTTTTACCACCAAAGTGGATAACCTCACATTTATCCACATTATACTTCATCTGCCATGCATTTGCCTACTCACCTAACCTATCCAAGTCGCTCTGCAGCCTCATAGCATCCTCCTCGCAGCTCACACTGCCACCCAACTTAGTGTCATCCGCAAATTTGGAGATACTACATTTAATCCCCTCGTCTAAATCATTAATGTACAGTGTAAACAGCTGGGGCCCCAGCACAGAACCTTGCGGTACCCCACTAGTCACTGCCTGCCATTTTTGAAAAGTCCCCATTTACTCCTACTCTTTGCTTCCTGTCTGACAACCAGTTCTCAATCCATGTCAGCACACTACCCCAAATCCCATGTGCTTTAACTTTGCACATTAATCTCTTGTGTGGGACCTTGTCGAAAGCCTTCTGAAAGTCCAAATATACCACATCAACTGGTTCTCCCTTGTCCACTCTACTGGAAACATCCTCAAAAAAATTCCAGAAGATTTGTCAAGCATGATTTCCCTTTCACAAATCCATGCTGACTTGGACCTATCATATTACCTCTTTCCAAATGCACTGCTATGACATCCTTAATAATTGATTCCATCATTTTACCCACTACCGATGTCAGGCTGACCGGTCTATAATTCCCTGTTTTCTCTCTCCCTCCTTTTTTAAAAAGTGGGGTTACATTGGCTACCCTCCACTCCATAGGAACTGATCCAGAGTCAATGGAATGTTGGAAAATGACTGTCAATGCATCCACTATTTCCAAGGCCACCTCCTTAAGTACTCTGGGATGCAGTCCATCAGGCCCTGGGGATTTATCTGCCTTCAATCCCATCAATTTCCCCAACACAATTTCCCGGCTGATAAGGATTTCCCTCAGTTCCTCCTCCTTACTAGACCCTCCGACCCCTTTTATATCCGGAAGGTTGTTTGTGTCCTCCTCAGTGAATACCGAACCAAAGTACTTGTTCAATTGGTCCGCCATTTCTTTGTTCCCCGTTATGACTTCCCCTGATTCTGACTGCAGGGGACCTACGTTTGTCTTTACTAATCTTTTTCTCTTTACATATCTATAGAAACTTTTGCAATCCGTCTTAATGTTCCCTGCAAGCTTCTTCTCTCTCTCTCTCTCTCTCTCTCTCTCTCTCTCTCTCTCTCTCTCTCTCTCTCTCTCTCTCTCTCTCTCTCTCTGTGTCCTGTTTGTAGTTGGCTTGCTATCCATTCTGCTACTTGTCCCCTGACTTCGTGTTCTGATCTTGGTCATAAGTTTACTATGTGGAACTTTATTGAAGGCCTTTTGAAAATCCAAATATATTGGCATGAATTTTATGGGGTGGTAGTGGGCGTGATCAGTGACTGGTGAGAAAGTTGTTTTTGACAGCACTGAACCCGCTGTCATCCTGCCCCGTGCGCCGATCCAATGCGGAGCAGACCAAAGCAGCAGCAGCGGGTGACCCAGTTGAGATGATTAACAGCTAGGTGTCAGACCCATAATAGGATTCCTAAACTTGCTTTTTAAATTTAGCTACATGGCCACGGCAACCAAGCTGCTCGGGAACCACATCTGTCAACCTGAGGCGGGAGTTCTGTGGCCATTGCTCCAGTTGATTACTTGACGGCATCAAATGTACAGTAAAAGCTCCCACCTGACAGATGATCACTTTCCTCAGGCAGAAGCTGTTGCTCAGTCCATTTCCAACACAGATTCTGCAGGCTGCAAGTGTTTCCAGCAAATTCTCCATCCAGTCTCGCCTCATTGGAAGAACTCTCTCTCGCCATTGATCGAATGTTTCTGTCATCTGTACTTCACCTGCTATCTATTCCATCAACATGGATGCCCTTGATACTGTCTCACCTTGGTCCTCAGAATCAGACCACAATGAGCCCCAACACCAGCATCACCAGGTACACCAATAACAACACCAACTTTCTCTGCAATCACCTGATGCTGCACAGGACAGAGGGCATCAGCACCCGACCACATTGGTGCCTGGGAAGCCAGGGTTGGCCTCATCATGGCCAGATTTAGTTAACTTTATGCTGCACACCCATATGGCTGCCACATGATGTGCCAGGTTGGCACCACCCCACACCAACCCCTTAAAGCATCTCTACAATGACCAAGCCATTCCTTTCACACTTATCAACATTGCTGGGGGGATACCATATGTTTCGCCATTCATTGCAACTCATTAAGCCATTTCAAAGGGGCACACAAATCTGTCCCAAGACCAGAAAGTGTTGAAAGTAAAGGTTTCAATGTTTGACACCATATTAACAGACACTTTACATAAACATTGCATAAAACACCCAAGCGCCTACCCTTGTGTGTTGTTAATTGGTATGATTGCATTAGGATGAGGGTGAGTGTGAGGGGTGGCTAGTGAGATGTGGATGTGATAATGTAGAGCGAGAGAGAGGGATGGGTGAAAGTGCAAGTAATGTTGGTGTGAGTATGGATGTGCAGGAGTAGGATAGGGAAGGGGTGTGATTAGATGTACCGCAGGATGCAGTTGAATGTGGCTTTGTACTAATGTTTCGTGATCTACTGAGATCATCAAAACATTTGCGGAACTGCACCCAGGTCTTCCTGACCACATCTCTGCTTGTGACCACCTCTGCAATCTTCAACCAGGCTGTCTTGATCTTCTGGGGAGGTCTTTCTATCCATGGGAAGGGGAAGAGGACCTCCCTGCTTGCTCTGACACCCTCCATAAGCATATGGAGGGAGTCATCAGAGAACCTGGCTTCAGCCCTCTACCGCTGTGCAGCCAGGTTCTTAGATTTTACATTTAATCTAAGAATGCTAATGTGGCTGTGGTCCCTTTTTAAAGATCCCAGCTGCAAGCATGTTATGAATGATGCCACCAGACCCGCTCCACTTAATTGGACTGGGTAAGGTGCTAGGCCCTATTAACGTAAGTTCGTTTTTAGCAGCGGGGTCATGACCTGTCATGGCCACCCGCTGAGGTAGGCAACATTTCGGCCATTATGTCTACTGCGTTACTCTTGTCTACAATTTTTTACTTTAAAGAATTTAATAACGTTGATCAAGCAGGACTGTCGCTTTTGAAATTCGAGCAAACTATTATATTTTCAGTTTCCTAGATGTTTTTCTATTACATCTTTGAGTAAAGATTCTATTATCTTTCCTACCACTGGGGTCTTATCCTCTCTAAGTTTGATTAGTATCTCTCCTCTTTCTATCTTAAATGTATAAACTATTAAATATATCTCTCTTTTTTGATTTCCTTTAATGTCCTGTCCATCATGTTTGTCTCCCTGGTAAATATGAGGCAAAGTAACTAATATATTTCTGCCATTTTGCTGTAATTAACTGAGTTTATCATGTGTATCCTTTGTGGCCCTATCACTATCCTGATTTCTCTTTTTTGTTATTATGTGTAGAATACTTAACTAGTTCTTTTTATAGTTATTGATACTTTAATAATTTAAATGTTGTAGTTTATCTTTGCCTTCCGAATTGTTTGTTTCACTTCTTTCCTAACCTTTCATATTCACCTTTTGTCTTCCTCTCCTTGGTTGTGAATGTACATAGTGGATGTCTTTTTTTTTAGTTTCAATTTTGCCCTTATCTCTCTCCATCCGTGGTTTCCAATTATGGGCTAGTTTATTCTTTAATTTTAGTGAGACATATTTCTACTGGACACTCTCGATCACCGTTTTAAATGTTTCCTACTGCTGTTCTATCTGTTTGTCAGTAAATCTTTCCAGTTTATTTTCCCTAGTTCCATTCTCATCTGCTTAATATCAGCTTTTTTCCAATTTACTATTTTGATCTTTGTCTTACTTATGTCCTTCTCAATGTTTATCTTGAACCTTATGTTGTGATCACTATTGCCTAGATGCACCCCTACTCTTGTCTGCTTTGGTCCATTTCTCATTACTAGATCCAGCAGTGCTCCCTTACTTGGGATTTTACATACTGGGTAAGAAAGGAGTCCTACACACGTGGCAAAAACTCCATTCCCTGTACCCCTTTGCTACCTTTTACCAGTTTATTTGGGGATAATTAAAATCTTCCAGGATTATTCCATATCCTTTATTCATTTTACATTTGCTTGCATATTTTTTTCCCCATCTCCTTTCCAGTTATGTTTTCATTTTGTTGCCTTCATATTTATGGCAATGGAAGTTAGTGGGGGGTGGAGAAAGAGGGGTGCAAAGGCAAATGAGAGGCAGATCATTGCTATATTGGGGTGAATTTTCCTCTTGAAGGCCTGACATAAGAGCTTAGTTGAGGGTGGGGGATGGGAGGTTTAATTGCACATTTGGGTACAAGCAGCTCCCATTAATTTAATTGGGAGGAAAATTGTGTGCAGTTCGTGCCTAGATTTGCAATAAGCGCATACACCTTGCCAAGCTCCATCGCTGCCCCCCACCCCAACCAAGTCTGACACAACTCCTTTTAATGGGCACTTATTTCGCTACCAGCCAGTTTCTGATCCATTCCTGGGGTTTATCCTGAATTCCCACAGCTTTGAGTTTAATTAATAGTCTTTCATGCAAAATTTTATCACAAGTATTTTCTAAGTCAAGTTACATCATGTTATAGGGCTTACTAATGTAACAGTGGTGGATGGCTTGAAAGATGATTTTTCTGGGTGACTTTTACTGGAACCTTGCTTGCTGCCATACTAATTATGTTACACTTGTACATGCTGAATTGCAACTAGTAAATATTTGTCCAGTTACTTAAAAGATCTAAATATTCTGAATCGGCTTCTTAATTTGCCTGGCTTTGGCATAGTTTCACTACTATGTTGTGTTTTCTGTCGAGTGTCATACATTCATATTTCTGTGGTTCCCTATCTTAGTCGTTAATTACTGATGTGACACCTTATCAAAAGCTTCCTAAAAATTTAGATATATAACCTAACCTGCATGTTTGCCTATCTACCATATTAGCAATGTCTTCAAAAACAACTGCAGCAAGCTTGTTAAATAAGACCTCCCGTTCTCTAATCTAGCTCTGGAAAAAAGTTGTTATTTTCCAAGTGCTTACCCATTTGATCCCTCAAAATTGTTTCAAGATTTTCCTTAACGGTTTATTCCTCCTTAAAAATAATAGAATCATATTAATTTACCACATGGTAACTGGCCTGTCGTTTGGGATATTTTTTGGAGGCATAGACATAAAATGTGATGTTCCATTGCTGAGCTTTGACTCTCGACATTCCTTTTTTAAAAAAAAAAAAATAAATCTAGTACTCACTATTCAAGCTGTCGCATGAAAAATGGCCACGTCAATGAGGTACTGGTAACCTCTAGGCCGTGGAATCATGAGCCACTCCTTTCCCCTGCCCCCACTTTAATAAGAGAGAGGATGATTGAAAGAATAATTGGGAGGCATATATGTGTGCACATTTTGTTGTTGTGTAATTTTCAATCAGTAGTACACCTAGGTACAAGCAGTTGGAGGACATTCCGAGCAATTCTGAAATTTGGACTCTGGGACATACCTATGCCCAACAAAATTGTGGGGGTGGGTGAAGTACTTTCTCCTCTTTCTGCCATCTATCTGAGAGTGGTACAGTTAAGAATGGGCACAAGTCTTTGTATGAAAGTTGTTAAATTGTGATGTTTATAATCTAGTTTGGAAGGAGCAAGATTATGGATAACATTAGCCTGGGATTTTATGTAACAGCAAAAACATAAATTTTATATAATGCGTTCAAAACAGAAAAATATCCAAGGTGCTTCACAATTATAATGAGACAAAAATGGACATCAGGTCAAGGAGGAGATATTCAGAAGTGTGCCCAAAACTTGATCAAAAGTGTGTTTTAAAGAGGACCTTGCAGGAAAAGAGGAGGTGCAGAGGCGTTTAGGAAGAGAATTTCAGAGCATGAGGCCTAGTGGGCTAAATGCACAGCTGCCATCAGAGTGAAGCGACTGAGGGTGCACAAGATACCAGAGTCAGAGAGAGGGTTGTAGGACTGGATATGGTTACTGAGAAATGTGGGGGAGCAAGGCCATGAAGGAATTTAAAAATGAGAATACGAATTTTAATTTGGAAACATTGATCTGGGAGGCAATATAGGTTAACGAGGACAGGGGTGATGGATGAGAGAGACTTGGTGCAGGATAGGATATGGGCAACAGAGTTTTGGTTGAGGTGTGGAGGATAGGAGGCCAGCCAAGAGAGCATTGGAATAGTTGCCAATAGGGGTGACAAAGGAATGGATGAGAGTTTTAACAGCAGATGGGTTGAGCTCGGGCAGTGGTGGGTGATATATGGAGGTGGAAGCAAGTGTTTTTTATGATTTGAGAAGGTATTGGTTAAATAGGATCCTGAAGTTTTGGACAGTCTGGTTCAACCTGAGACAGTGTCTCGGGAGGGGTGTTGAATTGGTGGTAAGGAGATGGAATTGGTGGTGGCACACAAAGAAGGATGCAGTGAAGGGTTCTAAAGAAATGGTGAGTGATAGAGCTGGCTGTGATCAGCATACATGTGGAAGCTGATCCATCTTTAGATAATGTCACCAAAGGCAGCATGTGGATGAGATGGGAGAGGGGCAGTGGGGGGGGGCCGGAGCGGCAAGGATAGATCTTTGGAGGCGTCCAGAGGTAACCGTGCAGGGGAATGAAAGAGATGCAGTTGCTGGAGATGCGCTTGCTACGATGGGATAGGGATAAGGGTGGAACAAAGCAAGGTCAATCCCACTGAGCTGGACAGTAGAGGAAAGATGTTGGGAGGAGTTGGTGCAGTCGACCGTGTCAAAGGCTACAGAGATCGAAGAGGAAAATGCACAACATTACAATCAGAGGATGTCATTTGTGATTGACGTTAGGACTGCTTCAGTGCTGTAGTAGGGATAGTAACCTGATTGGAAAGATTCAAATGAAATTGCAGGAAACATGGGTATGGATTTGGAGGAGTGGGGAGACAACACATTCTAAGACTTTGGAGAGGTAAGGGAGATGGACAGGGTTTACAAGGACAGGGTATTTAAGGCCCCTCTTTTTCCATGAGCCATTTGCGACATTTATGTCTGTACGACAACAGTACAATATAGTTGATCTAGCATACAAAGCTTGAACACATTGCATAGGCTTTTTTGTGTGTATAACTTTTAAATTCTGCGAAAATTTATTTCCTCCATCTACTCTTGAACAGGGTAAATTTTTTTTTGATTCTCTTTCTATCCCCATTCCACATCAGTTACCATTTTATTGACCATCACTCTCTTGAATAACAGTTTGCATCATCTCTGTGGAGAGATTAAGTAATGGAAAATAAGTCCTGGCTGTTGCAAGGTACAAAGGAAATTAAGTGCCTTCATCACTGAACCATTGTCATTTTTACTTTAAACTGAAGTGATGGACCTTGAAAGTGCCAAAAATTATTAAAACTTTTCTCAATAAATCTGAAATGAGAACTCCTGAATCACTGCATAGTAATAAAAAACAGCAATTTCTCTTGATCCTCTTTTAGATTCTGTAACTAGAATCTTGCATTTATTTAATGGTACAGTCTAGTGGAAAATATGATCTGTCACAAGCTGCAGAGGAAACGTGGTCTCGGAGGACTGACATTAACCCTCCTCATGCCTCAGAATTTCAGTCATTCCCATTGTTAATGGGAATTGTCCAGCCTTTTTCATTTCCTGACTTTGTATAGCAAAGGTCATGGAAACAATAATTAAAACCATGAACCTAAAAACTATTTGTTATATGTTAAACATGGATTTTTCTTCATTTAGATAAATAACGTTTCCTTTACTAGTCAAGCTTAAGGAAAGCTGTAGTTCAATAAAGAAATTTCTATAAAATATTTAATTTGCAGCTATAGCTTTTTTTGTCAAAGCACAGAGTATTCCATTAGAGTCTACAGTTTTAAATTAATTTTACAAGGCCTTTCAGGCTTTAACTGCAGTAATGCAGTGCAGGGTGTTGTGTTTTCAAATTTGTTGCTGTGACTTGATAAGCTCTTATTACTGTGTACTGTGCAATGTGTTTCTATGTTTATTTGGGGGCAGTATACCGACATTGATCTGTAGGGATTGTCTCTTTTTAATGCTGTTGTAAGCAAGGGTCATTCTAATTTATTTTTTAAACTCTCAGTACAGGTTTGTTCAAAAAAAACAAAATATCCAGGACTTACTCAGTTTACTTCAAATGCTGACCAAAGCTACATAGATTCTGGTCTCTAAATCTGAATGCTGGTGACTTGATGGTTGAGCGACTGATGTCCTTGAAGCTTCTAAGTCAAAAGCTGATGGTTTAATTAATAACTGGGTATAAGGAAATATTTAACTACAATAACAACCAGGGATGACGCTGATTGTTTTTTCCAAAAATCTTAATACTGCAAACTATGTTAGATAACGTTATAAATAATCTACTGACTTCTGTATGTAGTTGCTGTTGCTTAGTACTTTAAGGAGAAATATTTGCAGCGCTATGGGGAAAGGGCAGGGAACTAATGAGTCGGCACAGGCACAATGTGCCAAATGGCTGCCTCCTGTGCTGCATGATTCTGATTATTGCTTCAATGAGATTCTGTGCATCTGACTGACTAAGGTGTAACCTAAATTATTGGGACACATTGGGCATAGCTAAGAATTTCATAGAAACATAGAAAATAGGTGCAGGAGTAGGCCATTTGGCCCTTCGAGCCTGCACCGCCATTCAATAAGATCATGGCTGATCATTCCTTCAGTACCCCTTTCCTGCTTTCTCTCCATACTTCTTGATCCCCTTAACTGTAAGAGCCATATCTAACTCCCTCTTGAATATATCCAATGAACTCGCATCAACAACTCTCTGCGGCAGGGAATTCTACAGGTTAACAACTCCTGAGTGAAGAAGTTTCTCCTCATCTCAGTCCTAAATGGCCTACCCCTTATCCTAAGACTATGTCCCCTGGTTCTGGACTTCCCCAACATCGGGAACATTCTTCCTGCATCAAACCTGTCCAGTCCCGCCAGAATCTTATATGTTTCTATGAGATCCCCTCTCATCCTTCTAAACTCCAATGAATAAAGGCCCAGTTGATCCAGTCTCTCCTCATATGTCAGTCCTGCCATCCCGGGAATCAGTCTGGTGAACCTTCGCTGCACTCCCTCAATAGCAAGAACGTCCTTCCTCAGACTAGGCAACCAAAACTGAACACAATATTCCAGGTGAGGCCTCACTAAGGCCCTGTACAACTGCATTAAGATCTCCCTGCTCCTATATTCAAATCCCCTAGCTATGAAGGCCAACATACCATTTGCCTTCTTTACCACCTGCGTGTCCACTTTCAGTGACTGATGAACCATGACACCCAGGTCTCGTTGCACCACCCCTTTTCCTAATCTGCCGCCATTCAGATAATATTCTGCCTTTGTTTTTGCCCCCACAATGGATAACCTCACATTTACCCACATTATACTGCATCTGCCATGCATTTGCCCACTCACCTAACCTGTCCAATTCACCCTGCAGCCTCTTAGCGTCCTCCTCACGGCTCACACCGCCACCCAGTTTAGTGTCATCTGCAAACTTGGAGATAATATACTCTATTCCTTCATCCAAATCGTTAATGTATATTGTAAAGAGCTGGGGTCCCAGCACTGAGACCTGCTGCACTCCACTAGTCACTGCCTGCCATTCTGAAAAGGACCCGTTTATCCCGACTCTCCGCTTCCTGTCTGCCAACCAGTTCTCTATCCACGCCAGTACATTACCCCCAATACCATGCGCTTTGATTTTGTACACCAAACTCTTGTGCGGGACTTTGTCATAAGCCTTTTGAAAGTCTAAATACACCACATCCACTGGTTCTCCCTTGTCCACTCTGCTAGTTACATCCTCAAAAAAATTCCAGAAGATTTGTCAAGCATGATTTCCCATTCATAAATCCATGCTGACTTGGTCCGATCCTGTCACTGCTTTCCAAATGGGCTGCTATTTCATCCTTAATGATTGATTCCAACATTTTCCCCACTACTGATGTCAGGCTAACCGGTCTATAATTACCCGCTTTCTCTCTCCCTCCTTTTTTTTAAAAAGTAGCGTTACATTAGCTACCCTCCAGTGCATAGGAACTGATCCAGAGTTGATAGACTGTTGGAAAATGATCACCAATGCATCCACTATTTCTAGAGCCACTTCCTTAAGTACTCTTGGATGCAGACTCTCGGGCCCCGGGGATTTATCGGCCTTTAATCCCATCAATTTCCCGCCAAATATGGATATCTTTCAGTTCCTCCTTCTCACTAGACCCACCGTCCCCTAGTACATTCGGAAGGTTATTTGTATCTTCCTTCGTGAAGACAGAACCGATGTATTGGTTCAATTGGTCTGCCATTTCTTTGTTCCCCATTATAAATTCACCTGAATCTGACTGCAAGGGTCCTAAGTTTGCCTTTATTCTTTTTCTTTTCACATATTTATAGAAGCTTTTGCAGTCGGATTTTATGTTCCCTGTAAGTTTCCTCTCGTACTCTATTTTCCCCTTCTTAATTAAATCCTTAGTGCTCCTCTGTTGAATTCTAAATTTCTCCCAGTCCTCAGTTTGTTGCTTTTTCTAGCCAATTTATATGCCTCTTCCTTGGCTTTAACACTATCCTTAATTTCCATTGTTAGCCACGGTTGAGCCACCTTCCCAGTTTTATTTTTACTCCAGACAGGGATGTACAATTGCTGAAGTTGATCCATGTGATCTTTAAATGTTTGCCATTGCTTATCCACAGTCAACCCTTTAAGTATCCTCTGCCGGTCTATTCTAGCCAATTCATGCCTCATACCGTCGAAGTTACCTTTCCTTAAGTTCAGGACCCTAGTTTCCGAATTAACTTTGTCACTCTCCATCTTAATAAGGAATTCTACCATATTATGGTCACTTTTCCCCAAGGGGCCTCGCACAACAAGATTGTTAATTAGTCCCTTCTCATTACACATCACCCAGTCTTGGATGGCCAGCTTGGTTCCTCGGCATATTGGTCTGGAAAACCATCCCTAATACACTCCAGGAAATCCTCCTCCACCGCATTGCTACCATTTAGGTTAGCCCAATCAATATGTAGATTAAAGTCGCCCATGATTACTGCTGTACTTTTTATTGCACACATCCCTTATTTCTTCTTTGATGCTGTCCCCAACCTCACTTCTACTATTTGGTGGTCTATACACAACTCCCACAAGCGTTTTCTGCCCTTTGGAATTCCGCAGCTCCACCCATACCAATTCCACATGATCCAGGCTAATGTCCTTCCTTACAATTGCATTGATTTCCTCTTTAACCAGCAACGCCACCCCGCCTCCTTTTCCTTTCTGTCTATCCTTCCTAAATGCTGAATACCCTTGGATGTTGAATTCCCAGCCTTGGTCACCCTGGAGCCATGTCTCCGTGATGCCAATCACATCGTATCCGTTAAATGCTATCTGCGCAGTTAATTCATCCACCTTATTCCGAATGCTCCTCGCATTGAGGCACAGAGCCTTCAGGCTTGTCTTTTTAACACACTTTGCCCCTCTAGAATTTTGCTGTAATGTGGTCCTTTTTGTTTTTTGCCTTGGGTTTCTCTGCCCTCCACTTTTACTATTCTCCTTTATATCTTTTTTGCTTCTGCCCCCATTCTATTTCCCTCTTTCTCCCTGCATAGGTTCCCATCCCCCTGCCATATTAGTTTAACTCCTCCCCAACAGCATTAGCAAACACTCCCCCTCGGATATTGGTTCCGATCATGCCCAGGTGCAGACTGTCCGGTTTGTACTGGTCCCACCTCCCCCAGAACCGTTTCCAATGTCCCAGGAATTTGAATCCCTCCCTTCTGCACCACTCCTCAAGCCACGTATTCATCTGAGCTATCCTGCGATTCCTACTCTGACTTGCTACTTTTGAGATTCTACTTTTTAATTTAACTCCTAGCTCCCTAAATCCGTCTCGTAGGACCTCATCCTGTTTTTTTACCTATATGCACCGCGACAACTGGCCGTTCACCCTCCCGTTTCAGAATGTCCTGCACCCGCTCCGAGACATCTTTGACCCTCGCACCAGGGAGGCAACATACCATCCTGGAGTCTCGGTTGCGGCCGCAGAAACACCTGTCTATCCCCCTTACAATTGAATCCCCTATCACAATCGCTCTCCTACTCTTTTTTTTCCTGCCCTCCTGTGCAGCAGATCCAGCCACGGTGCTATGGACTTGGCTGCTGCTGCTCTCCCCTGGTGAGGACCCCGCACTACCTTCCTTGTACTGCTCTTCCTGTTGCTCTTCCATTCCTTGAGGTAAGACCAACTCGCTAAACGTGCTATTCATGGCATTCTCAGCATCGTGCATGCTCCAGAGTGAATCCACCTGCAACTCCAGTCCCGCAACGCGGTCCGTCAGGAGTGGCAGGCGGATACACTTCTCGCACACGTAGTCGTCAGGGACACCGGAAGCGTCCCTGACTTCCCACGTAGTACAGGAGGAGCATAACATGTGTCTGTGCTCTCCTGCCATGACTTAACTCTTAGATGCACTTAAATTGGCAACAACAATATTAAAAAGTTACTTACTGATTTAAAAAAAAAAGAAAGAAAAGCTACTTGCCAATCACTTACCCCCTTGGCTGTGACGTCACCTTTCGATTTCTTTCTACTTTTTTGCCTTCTCCCTGTAGCTGCACAAGCACGCCTCACCAATAAACTCCCGACGCCTCTTGCGGCCTTTTTATAGGCCTCCGACCCCGGACTCTCTCCTCACCAACGAACTCCCGACGCCTCTTGTGGCCTTTTTATAGGCCTCCGACCCCGGACTCTTGCCTCACCAACGAACTCCCGACGCCTTTCACGGCCTTTTTATAGCCCTCCGACCACGGACTCTCACCTCACCAACGAACTCCCGACGCCTTTCGCGGCCTTTTTATAGGCCTCCGACCCCCGGGCTCTCGCCTCACCAATTTCAGTTCAAACATTTAGTTTCTAGTGTTTGAGTTCTTCTGCAGAAAAAAGTATTTTATTATCCTATTTTTAAAAAGTGTTTTTGTGCCCCTTGTAAAATAAATCCAATACCATAAATATCAGGAAGCATATACTCATGTAATTCGAAATCTCTTTTCGGGCAGCCCCTTTTTTGTGCAATTTTTAAAAAATTCTTCAAATTATCTTTGTGCTGAGCTTTTTATATCCTTAGTTCTGCTTTCCCTTGTTATCCCTTGTTTATAAAAAGACCCATATTTAGTTAAGCACATCAAGTTGAATAAATGGTGATTAAGTAAATTATTGGGAGGTCAGTTTCTACCATGTGGCATTTTCACACCTATTTAAATATTCTGATCAATTTTTACCTGAACAAATGTAGAGAAATGTTTTGGAAAATGTAGGACATATACAGTACCAGCTGTCGGCTATGACTCTGTTGGTAGCATTCTCGCCTCTTGAGTTAAAAGGTTGTGGGTTCAAGTCACACTCCAGAGACTTGAGCACAAAATATAGACTGACTCTCCAGTGCAGTACTGAGGAGTGCTGCACTGCCGGAGGTATCATCATTCGGGTGAGATGTTCAGATAAAGCCTCATCTGCCTTCTCGAGTGGGCATAAAAGATCCCATGGCACTATTTTGAAGTGTCCTGGCCAATATTTATTCCTCAATCAACATCACTAAAACAGATTATCTGATAATTCTCATATTGCTGTTTGTGGGACTTGACTATGAAAATTGACTGCCGTGTTTCCTACATTACAACAGTGACTATACTTCAAAGGCACTTCATTGGCTGGCTGTAAAGCGCTTTGGGACGTCCTGAGGTCATGAAAGATACTATATAAATGCAAGTCTTTATTGTGCCAATACTAATACTTCAGATAAGAATGAATTGTTGGAACCAATCTAGCATAAAGAAACATTTAAATTTAAATTCTAAAATAGAAAAGTTCTTCAACTGCATCTTAGTGGCAGTTGACTAACTTTCAAATTAATTAGAGAAGCAGCAGAGAAAAAACTCAAGATGTAGGCAAGTGGCCCATATTCTGATTAATGATCAGCTTCTGATACAAAATACATCCACCACCTTCAACTACAGGAGAGCTGATTTACTTCACCATGCCTTTTGTTCCCTTATGAATTATTGGCATTAAAGCACTAGAGTTATAATAGAACTTTATAGATCATTGGTTAGGCCTCAGCTGGAGTATTGTGGACAATTCTGGGCACCATACTTTAGTAAAGATGTAAAGGCATTAAGAAAGAGTGAAGAGGAGGTTTACCAAGATGTTACCAGGTTCACGTTGATGGCGAGATCCAACACCGCCTCCAGTGTGCCAGTGCAGCCTTTGGCCACCCTGAGGAAAAGAATGTTTGAAGACCAAGCCCTCAAATCTACCACCAAGCTCATACCCATCCTCCTGTATGGCTCAGACATGGACCATGTACAGTAGACATCTCAAGTCGTTGGAGAAATACCACCAACGATGTCTCCGCAAGATCCTACAAATCCCCTGGGAAGACATTAGCATCCTCGACCAGGCCAACATCCCCAGCATTGAAGCACTGACTACACTTGATCAGCTCCACTGGACAGGCCACATTGTCCGCATGCCAGACACAAGACTCCCAAAGCAAGCGCTGTACTCTGAACTCCTTCACGGCAAACGAGCCAAAAGTGGGCAGAAGAAACGTTACAAGGACACCGTCAAATCCTCCCTGATAAAGTGCAATATCCCCACCGACACCTGGGAGTCCCTGGCCAAAGACCGCCTTAAGTGGAGGAAGTGCATCCAGGAGGGCACTGAGCACCTCGCATCTCATCGCCGAAAGCATGCAGAAATCAAGTGCAGGCAGCGGAAAGAGCATGCGGCAGATCTGTCCCACCCTCCCTTGCCCTCAATGACCATCTGTCCCACCTGTGGCAGGGACTGTGGCTCTCATACTGGACTGTTCAGCCACCTCGGGACTCATTTTAAGAGTGGAAGCAAGTCTTCCTCGATTCCGAGGGACTGCCTGTGATGATGATGACCAGGGATGAGAGTTATGAAAAGTTCCGACTGTTCTCGTTGAAACAGAGATGGTCAGGAGGTGTTGTAATAGAGGTTTTGATAGAGTAACTAGAGACAAAATATTCCCTCTGGCAAGTGGGTCAATAACTGGAGGTCATAGATTCAAAATTATTGGAAAAAGATCTAGAGGGGAGGTTAGGAGAAATTTCACTGAGTTGTCTGGATCTGGAACGCTCTACCTGTAAAGGTGGTGGAACCTGATTCCATAAATAATTTTAAAAGGGAGTTGGACAGGTACTTGAAGATGAACTTAATAGGGTTACGGACAAAAAGCGGGAATGTGGGACAAAGAACGACAGCTTTTTCAAAGAGCCAGCTCAGGTATGACGGGCCGAATTACTTCCTTCTGTGTTTCTATAATTCTATGATGATTTATGGATAAAGAGAATTATTAGACAGAAGCAGAGAAAAATACTTATTTAAGGGCCGTTCATCTTTGCTTAATGTGTTTAAAGTTGTCAATTAGAATAATTTGATTTATATTTCAAAATAATGGCGAGCTTTCACATTGCTCAGCTTTCAAGATACCAATGTGAATGGTTTTTATCTGTTGAGCTTGATGATCTGATTATTCCTGTATGAATCTCTGCTGAAGGTCTACCATGATAGCTGCTTGATATTTTTGTAGTTCAACAGATATAGCATATTAATTGGATGTGGGTGACGCTGGCAATGTCAGCATTTATTGCCCACCCCTAATTACCCTTGAGAAGTGAACTGCCTCCTTGAGCCACCGCAGTCCATGAGATGGAGGTTTTTCCTAGCAGTTTGATACAACTGAGTGACTTGCAAGGCCATTTCAAAGCGCAGGTAAGAGTCAACCACAGTGCTTTGGGTGTGGAGTCATACTTAGGCCAGATCAGGTAAGGGTGGCAGATTTCCTTCCCTTGAGGGTCAAATGGGTTTTACGACAATCCGGTAG
Organism: Pristiophorus japonicus; assembly: GCF_044704955.1. NCBI lineage: Eukaryota > Metazoa > Chordata > Chondrichthyes > Pristiophoridae > Pristiophorus > Pristiophorus japonicus. Next base: position 94,117,201 of record NC_091986.1, on the reverse strand, counting down.
TTTCATGGTCACCATTACTTGATGCTAGCTTTTTATTCCAGATTTTATTTAATTAACTGAATTTAAATTCCACAGCTGCCGTGGTGGGATTTGAACTCTCGTCTCCGGATTGTTGGTACAGGCCTCTGGATCACTCGTCCAGTAACATAACCATTATGCTCCTGTGATATTTGTAGTACATTGGCTAGGAATTAGACAGAAATTTTCAGTGGATGTAGTTGCTTAGTATTACTCTCTCTACAAACCTACAGAAGAATCTTGTTCGGAATATTTTCTTCAAGGTCAGTATCCCATCTTCCCTGACACTCCTTACACCCCCACTATCTAAAATATACAAGCTGTAAACATGAATGTACCTGGTAAGTGTCCAGCTTGGCTAACCATCACTGAAGATGACTCTTTTTTCATGCCTGGATTGTCCCTTAAGTGTACCGCAGGGCTCTATCCTTGGCCTCCTCCTTGTTGTTTACGTGCTGCACCTCAATGATATCAAGAAACCTGGCGTTTGATTCCACAGATGCTGGTGCTCTTTACTTCCATCAAGCTCACAGCTGTTATCACCCTTCAACTGCCAATCTGACATTACCACCTGGATGAGCTTTAATTTCCTCCAGTTTAACATCGACAGAATCAGATCCCACAAATGCCTACATGCCTCCAACCTCAGTTCCATCAACCTGTCCAGCTTACCATTGCAGTCCAGTGGTATAGACCATATGTACCTACATGCTGTACCTACATATGTACCTCTGCTGCACAATTGGCAGCCACTTCTTCACTTGCTTGTGTGTACTCCGGGGTGCCCCTTGTAATGCAGCCCCAGAATGTAAAGGCCCTCCTTTTTGACAATACTTTTGTCCCTTTCTCTCTCTACTCTTCCTCTTGAGGTGTTGAAAACTGGAATTTCCCCCAGCCTTGGTGTATTATGTTAGAAGGTGCATTACGTGTAGGTTATGTTTGCAGTGGATGTGACCATGAAGTCTATATTGCATGAATAATTTATATCAAAATGGATTGATTGAGTCCATGTCACATTTTGGTCTTTTGACCTTGTTTCCACAAAATGGATTTGTAAAAGAGCTAGTTTTAATGTTGAACTTTTAACTAAGTGAAGTCTCGTGTTTTTGTAAAAAATCACTATATAGACAAAAAATGGACGTTGGATCCCTTCTCAAAGATTATAAACAAGTAATCTGTTTGTCTCAATTGGAAAACATCTCACACCCATTGGGCTCAAGTTTCAGCCTGAGTTGCTCCTATTTTTTTGGAGCAACTAGTTTAGAATGGAGTATCTTAGAAATTGCAATTCACGGCATTTAGTTTGCTCCAGTTCTAGTGAGTTAGAACAGTTTCATTTTTAGAACAGATTTTTTTTCAGAAGGGGGCGTGTTCAGCCACTTACACCTGTTTTGCAAGTTTAGGCAGCGAAAACTTACTCCAAACTAACTTAGAATGGAGTAAGTGTAGATTTTTGCACGCTCAGAAAAACTTTGCCTACACTTAGAAATCAGGCGTAGGGAATGAGAGATTGACGGTGGGGGGGAGGGAGGGAAACTTTACAAACATTAAACACTTTACTTTTACAAATAAAGAGCCATCAGCAATAATAAATGATAAACAAATCAATAAATAAACCAATAAATCAAAAAAAAAAATCACACTCAAAATTATAACTCGCCTACTGCAGCACCAAAGAGAGAGAGAAAACAACGCGGGGGGTGGGGGCGGCGGCTGAAGACGACGAGGCAGGACCCTGCCGAGGACTTCGGGCGGGGCCCGCACGCAGAAGACGCCACGACTTCGGGTGGGACCCGCACGCAGAAGACGTCACGACTTCGGGCGGGGCCCACACGCAGAAGACGCCGACAACTCTTCGGGCGGGGCCTGCCCCCAGCGAGATGCCAGGCGGTCGGGACCCGCCTACGAGGTAAGATGCGTCCGGTTCCTTCGGCCAGGGATAGGGTCGTCACCCGGGAGATGGGGAGGGCTGGGAGCTACTGCGCACGCGCGCAGCCTCAACTGCACATGCACACAGCTGCCGGCACTGTTTTTGGCGCAGGGCTGTAGCTCCGCAGCAGCTCCTGCTGCGCCGCGCCTAGGTAGAAACGGGCCTACAGCTATCAGAAAATCGCAAAGTAAGTATTCGGCGCAATTTTTACTCTACAAATTAGGCGGGCCTCCCCGATGTGCGCCGTTCTAGCGGGAGTCTGAAACTTGAGCCCATTGTGTTGGAAAGTCGTTATCTGTCTGCCTATGATATCCTATGATGATAGAGCTACATACACAGGCAGTTAGGTGTTTGAAGAGAAAGCTGCAAAGAGTTTATAAATGTTGGAGGACAGGTTTAAGTCAAGTAATATGACCCACTGATGCAGGAGATTATGGTGTGTTCTTTATTCTGCACTGTTGCATGAAGATAAGTTGTAGTGATTGAATTAAATGAGTCCGATTGTAATTGCTGTATGTTCACTTTGCTGTGAATTAAAGCAACTTATTTTGTATTGAGCCTCATCTCACGAAGTGTTTGCTCGCTCCACATTCAGAAAGATTGAAGACACACATGTATGGAAAGGAAAATATTTGATTCAGCTCACTAGGTGATATTGTTATCCCAAGTTTATGCTATTGTACAAATGGGTATTTGATAGTTTGAGTCAATTTGTGTAAAAATAAGATGGTCAGACCACTTATGGACATGACTGATGCCACTGAACCTAAGAAGGAATCTGACATTTCTGTTGTCCACTTCCCATGTTTCTGGCAGAAGGGATTATAATATCCATGTACACCCATCTGAATATTTCATGATACAATTGCCAATACCTATTGTAGGTGTGATCGGTGTGTGTAGCATTTCATTTTTCAAAGAAACTAAACATACCTAGACTTATCAGACTCATTGACATTACTGAAAGTACCATTAGATGCTGTTAAATTATAAAACTGTAGCTGACTGTTCTCCTACCATCTACTTCAATTAAATTTAAACTCTAGCTTGAAATATTTCTTTAAAATTCTAATTGGCTGATGAAATTAGATTTTTTTTTTTAAATCAATGATGATTATCAGTCCTAATCACATGCTGAGAGGTAATTTTGGCACTGGTGTATATTGGTCTCCAACATGCAAAAAAAGTCTAGTGGACGATAATTATTTTAGCACCGGTTATATGGAAAATTGTAGTGTTAAAGGGGGAAGCACTGGGAGACTGTACAGAGATATTTTTGTCCAGGAGATGTGGTTTTGCTGGGTCTTATGATCTTGCAGGAAGGATTGTGTAGCATATGTGACTGGAACTTGCAGCCCTGGTACAAAATGATGATGTTTATGCCTGTGATCAAACTCTAACAGATAAACCAATTAAAACTTCAAGGTGTAAAATGATTGCTCCTAAAAATTTGCGGTGAAACAGCACATGATTGATTGATTTTAAGCTTTGTCATTGTAGGTAAAAGCCTGGATGGTGTACTGTGCAATTAAAGGGGAAAGATTCCCACTCTTTTTCTCTTCCTGCCCCCCCACTCCAAACAAAAAATAACTTGAAATATAAAGACTGGTTGACAAACTTTCTTCACTGCAATTCCTATACTTGGCCCATCCACACTGCTCTGGATACCCAGGCTAATGAAAGTGCCACAATGCAGATAGATACTAAAGGCATGGAGTGCTGTTAATTTATTCTGGTTTAAGTTGCTGCTTTAGGTTCCTATTCGGTTCTTGCAACCGTTCTGTTTGGCACAAAATGTGCTCGTAAATTTAGTAATCTGTTGATGTGTATGTAAAGTTGTGGGTGTTCAGAAATTAACATACTGCCTTCAAAATAAGGGAAGTTGGGAAGCCTGAACACATCCAAGGTATTTTACTCTTCCGCAGGGAGGAAAATCTGAAGTAGAGTAACAAAGATGCTCTTGCTCAACTGGAAGCTGATGATGATAATGGTTTCCAAGACATTGGCTGAGAATAGGCTGCCATATTTGCCTTGCTAAGTGTCCCTCCCTTTAGATCTTTCACAAAGGGCCCAATTTTGGCCATGACTTGCTCCAATTTTTTTGGAGTAAGTTGTTTTTTTTGGAGTAAGTTTAAAAATGCCATTTTCCCCAATAAACTTGCTCCAGAGTAACTCAGTTAGGTCCGGGTTTTTTTAGTTGAGTTTTTTTTTTCAAAGGGAGCGTTCCCAGCCACTTACGGCAGTTTTGGCCATTTATGCCACTTTGGCCAGCTAAAACGTACTCTAAATCAACTTGGGTCAACGTATGTGGCCAGCTCTGAAAAACATTGCGGGCAGCTAGGAATTCAGCGCAGATTAGTACTTTTAAAGAACCAAGACTTACAAAGCACAAAAATAAGCATTCAATAACAAACAAAAAATACAAGGAAGCTGAGAGGACCTGCACCAAGATTTACAAAGCACTAAACAAACCACAAAAAGTAATAAGCAATCAATCAATAACTAACAAAAAAAAAGTACAAGTCCTACCTATATGCCCACAGCAAGTTTTTTTTTAAGTCTCTCTTTCTCCCCCCCCCCCCCCCCCCCATATCAAAATTCTCCTCACTAAACACAACCATCAATAAATAAAAAATAAAACTCTAGTCCTACCTTGGCCCAGGAAGTCGGGTCAGCCGGTGCGGCAGGTCACTCGGCCGGGGATAGGGGCTGCGAGCATCGGATCCTGCTCACAGCCCGCAGGGAGGGCGAGGAGCATGCGCGCAGACTCCACTGCGCATGCGTACAGCTGCCGGCAGTGTTTTCTGTTGCTCCGCCCCCCCCCCCCCCCCCCCCCACGCCACGCTGAGACATCGGATACTCGGCAGAGCAGGCAGGATGGGGCCGTTTCCTGCGCGCAAAGTCGGCGCATTTAGGGTAAGTGTGCCGAAAAAAAGGGTTGTGGAAAATTGGGCCCATAATGTGAAAGTAGTAAATGGAGTAGGAGGGATAAAATCAAAGGCCTTGCAGTATTGATTTTAAATGGGACACTTTGACTTTTGGAAAGTTTACTTCAGCTTCAATGGAGATAGCCCAATAGCACATTGGGCCGGATATGCCCTGCTGCTATCCTGAAAGTTTGATTCCTTTACTTCAAAAATTGGCTTGGCTTCTGATCATCTGAACTACCACAGAGCCTTATCCTCCTGGTTTATTGGAGAATGCTGGCTGAAAAAGACTGATAATAGTACTGTTTACATCCAGGCTGGAAAATCTGTTTAACTTGATTTTCCTGTTTGACTCGTGTTGAAATTTTTGTTGGCTTTGATGAGTCAGTCTAACGGCCTACAATAAAGAACTTTCTGAATTATATGCCATTTGGAAAATGAGAGTATGAATGTGCTCTTGGCCAAATTTTCTGGGGTATGTTTTTATACTTTTTAAAAAACAAATCAGATGGGTTGTATTAGCAGCTTTTTACGGTTAATAAAGACGCATTGAGCTTATAGCACTATAACATTGTGTATATAAATGTCAGTGAACCAGGACGCCTGCTGTAATTCACACTGAAGTTGATTCATTGGCATCCAACTAGTGATATAAACTGGGTATAAAGTAAGCTAGATTCTTTTTGAATGAAGTAGAATAAACCTTTTAAGTTTCTCAGTATAGCCTTGCTCAATTCTGTGTTGGAATCAATCCTAGACGAAGGGAAGCGTTACTCTGGCGTAGGTTTTGTGCCGGTTATGCCCCCATTATGATAAAGATGTTATATTGCTCGGCTGATATAAAATTATATGTAGCACTGGACAAACAAACAGTAAACTGCGTATCCTGAATCACCACTTCATTTCTTCTCCAGTAGCTGTGAAAGAGATGTACAGACTATTAAGTAGAAAAAGCTTTGTTGGTCTGTCCAGATGGACTGAGCACTCAATTCATTAGAAGCCGCCATCTTTGCTGGTTGCCAAACCATCACTTTTGGTATATCTTGGCAGCAGTATTATTTGGGATAAATTGATCTGAATATTTGTATAATTTTACTAGATCTGTTTCATGCACATTAGTAAATGGACAACTGTTCAGTCATGCCAACAAAGCAGGCAGCTTTCTTTGCCCCCCCACCCCAACCAAAAAAGAAGTTTCTTTATTTGTGCCTTTCCCTTGAATCGGCGCTAACTTGACAGTTGGGGATTGAAAAATTGAAGCATGACCTCTGACGTCCACCCACTGTGACAGCAGATTTATGGTCGAACACAGAAAATGGTGTTGCACGTGAACAAAGTGAATATTTTATCTTCCCATTTTTCTTCAAGTTGTCCCAAATTTGCAAACAAATCCTTCACTGTCATTTTTAAAATTGATTTGCAAGCCACTCATCTAGAAAATCACACTCACTAATCGGTTGTAAATATTCTAAATAGGATCAATCGTGTTGCATATTTTCGCGCCATGTTAATTGTGATCGAAACTTTATTTGACAGGCTTCCAGATTTATTCCTGTTCTAAATATACTGGATCTAATGTGTAAATTATTACTGCAGGGTGAAGGCAAGTCAATTGGCTTTGTCCCGCTGTCTTTCAAGGCTCACTGACAAGTGGGTGGTCAGAAAATCATTGTTCCATAATCAGGACCATTTGGCAAATTAGAGTGGAGGAAAGCTTCAGTGTTAAAAACAAAACAGATAGTTAATGAACACACGATTTTTAATTTATGATGTCGAAAGTGGTTAAATTAGTCACACATTAATTAGAATTGGGGAGGAAGGTACTCGATCTGATGGCTGGTTTGTTGGAATGCTGCAGTTTTGTTTTATGTACAAGCCCAAACAGCTCAAATTATGGGATAGTTCCCCTCTTCACTCCCTTCCCCCTCCACATTATGTAGGCATGGGAACATGACTTGCTTCAAGGCACAAATTGGAGAAAGCAATTCTAAGTGTGAGTATGTCTCGGTGAGTCAGCAGTTGGTTTTGTAAAACTTAATTAAAATCTAGAACATTTTCCATAAGATTCTCCCATTTTAGCTCAGGGTGGCAGAAGTTGAGGCCAGCTGAAGCATTTTAGGTTTTTTGTCTTGATGTATTCTTGCCTCAACTTTTTTTTTAAAGTGGAGATTTCCTGAAGACATCCGGAGCCTAATTAAATGTTTAATGTTGGAGAATCTAGCAGTTACAAAGCTCTGAACTGTCCTCTGTTCTTTTTTTGTATGTCACTGACAAAACTACACTGTATAAAGCTTTTATTCTTTTTTTTTGTAGTTCTCATGACCAACAAACTCCTGGCAGGGGGGGTGGGAAGAGAGAGAAATAGCTGCAAGGAAATAGGCGAATGAAACCAGGAGCAGGCCCTAGCTTTGACTTTTGTGACCCTTTCCTGAAGGGGGCCCCCATCAAGTTTGAGCTATTTTTTTCTGAGACTAATGGTGAAGGGAAAAAGAAAAATTGGCAGCTCTTTGATCAGCAAAGCAAAAACAGTAAGCATGAAAGCAAATGGCCTTTGTTTGTCGGAAATGCTGAGTCAGGGCCTGTCTTCACTGCAAGCTGAGAACGAGACTGGACAGTCACCAAGCGATTACACAAACAAAGCTGTAATAGATTGTTTTTTTAAAAGGGAGATTCTTGCCATAGGATTAATATTTACTTAACCACAGTTTCTGTGTTTAACTATCAGTGCTTGACTGTTTGTCAAAAGGTGAGACAGGGGGGTTCTTTTTATCAGAAATCCTATTCAGCTTTTGAAGAGAGATGATTTTTTTTTTGGCTTTCAGGGATTAATTGATCACAATAGCTAGAAGTCAAATTTGTAGTATACCCATATGGAATCGCCAATTTTCCTTATCTGCATTGTTGCATTTCTGAAGGCCAGATGGGTTTTGATTGCTGCAAATTCATATATAGCATTTTTAAGGGCTTGCTTAATGCTCCTTTTTATAAAGTGACTCAGTTGGTAGTGCCTGTACTCGCTTTGGAGTCAAAAGGTTGTGGTTTCAAACCCCCACTTGAGCACGTAATCTAGGTTGACTCTCAGTGCCGTACTGAGGGGCTGTCATTCGGATGAGCCAACTAGCTGCTGACTTACTGAGTCATGTCCACATTTCGGCTTGTTTTTTCCCTCTTCTCTAAACTGCTTAGCTGGATGTAAAGGATCTTGGGGCGAGTGGGGGCCCGGTGGATGCATCCTAGCGAACATTCCTCCCTCAACCAGCACCACTAAAGGCCAATGTGAGCATTGTTGTATACAAATTGGCTGCTGTACTTCAAAAATAATCCATCACTTGTAAAAGCAGTTTTGGACATCCTGAAAAGTTTTGTAAAAGTTGAAGTTATTTCTTGCCTTTTTAGTAAAGTGAATTATAGATGGACAACTTTCCTTTCGAAACTAAGTAAATAAACTCCTCTTGCTTCTCCCTGATTGGGTAGGGATCTACCTGCTTACCCCATATTAATCCAGAGTTTGGCTGGTGGTGTCTAGGATCCTATTACAGAGGAAATATGATGGGGAGGGGATAAAATGCACAAACATTTAAAACATTTTTATCTTGTCATGAATTCATGTTGCAAAAGAGGAATATTAAAGCATTTGGTGAGCAAGTAGGAAACTGGGATTAGACTCTGTCTCATGGAGAAAAACATTAGTGTAGACCTAATGGGCTAAATGGCCTGTTTCTGTGTGGTGGACAATACTTGTGGCTTTTCTACTTAAGTATATAGTAATGCCATTTGCACGTTGCACCTTTTTACCTTCTGATTAACTGTCGTGCCTATACCGAACTTCTGTGGTCAGTGTGAGTAAATTCATATTGATAAAGATACCACGGCACAATTTCTTGATCACACTTTCGTTGAAGGTATACCAAAATTTATGCCAGTTTCTATGTGATGAACTTGCTGATGGGAAAATTTTGACACACGTTGCCGATAGCATTAGCATATGCCGGAACATAAAAACCAGCAGAAATCAGCCAACAAGGGCCGAGAAAAAAGCGGAACATATACCATCTTCCTTTTTAAGTGTTTCTTTAATTTAAGTTTGAAGATATCTGATCATTTATGCACAGCACATTAAGCACAGCATGTTTTTAGAAAAAGCAATTGTGAAAACTTCTCTTTTTTGAAGCAACAGATTCTGATGCTATTTTTGTAAGTATTCAAAAATATAGGATATACAGTGCATGTCTCACTCAGTAAGGTGAAATGTTTTAAAAATCGCTATAAAACACCAGATAGTGACTTTGGGTCCTGCTGTTCCAAAATAAAGTCTGGGTACAAATTTATGCTTGTTCAGAACTAGCATAAATGCAAGAAACTCACATTTTCAGGTCTTTAACATAGCCACACCCCTATGCAAATGAGCGAAGTGGAGTTTCAGCGTGCGTAACTTGGAAGCAGTGGAAAGGATCGAGGAAATTCGCACACAATGTTTCAACAAAATCTCTTGTGTGAATTTCCATGGGAAAAAAGTGTCGCATCTCCACTCCTGTGCTGTTCCACGCTCAAAACTTTCCAGGAAATATGGACAGATTATTTTAGTTGCAGAAAAACATTGTTCACATTTATATGATCTTTAGCACTGCCACCTAGTGTATCCTGAGTAACTGCACAAAGCTGCCTGTGAGTCAGGAATAAAACTTATGTAGTGCTGTATCACATCCTCAGTAAGTCCCAAAGTAATTTACAACCAATGGATTACTCTCTGCTGTTACTGCTTTAGGTCCTGATCAAAAATCTGTTTTCTCCTGGGGTAAAGTCTTTCTCCACTGGCTTTACTGTGAACACCTTTGTCACTGCTTTCCACTGAGGCTATATTTTCTTTTGAACTGCCTCCATTTGGTCTGCTTCTGCTCCTCCACTGGGAATTTTTCAATCTACAGTTGAGTTAACTTCAATCTTTTCCTGCTGGCTCCCATCCTGCTCTGAGTTCTATTGCATTCCTGCAGATTGATCTCTGCTTTGCTGCTTTCAGTTTGCTTTCTGTAGCTGCTGAGACCATTTGTCCTTAAGCTCCTCTGTCACCCTTGGTTGGACTGGCTCCTCATGCTTCTATTATTGCTCCTGATTGTCTGTGCTCCTCACCTACTACAGTTGTTCTGTGGACCACCTCCATCATTTGCATTGATCCTGTGGATTATCTTTCACTCTCCTGTGGTTTCCTGAACTTCCCTGCTCTTGGTCCTTGGATTTCACTCACACTGATCCTCACTCCTCCACTGATATACCGGAGCCACTGGTGTGCACTGGTAACTACTGAGGCCACTACTCACCTCAGCCGGACTCCTGTATCAGGGTTGACTCCACTCCTCTTGCTCTGTTTCCATTAGACAACCTCCAGCAATGTGCTCATAGATACTCTGCCCCTCACACAGCTCCTGGATTCATTCACTCTCCACAACTGTCTCCAAACCTGTTTTGTCAATGCCGCAAGTTGACCCCACCCTGTCTACAAGTCAACTTAATTCCACTACAGAACCTCCGACTTCATCTTTTATTCTATCATGTCATCTCTCTTGTCCTCTAATTATGCCCAGGACGGGTCTCTTCTAATCTTGGCCATGCCTGTGTAACTTTAATTCCCTCTGTGACCATTTGCATGCACATTTTGCCTGTCACTTCAGAACCAAGTTCATTACTTCTATTCCCCCATGTTTTTGTTATTGGCCCCTCTAAGGCCCTTCTTACCTGCCTCCTTCTCTTCCTGTTATCGAGTTGTGCCACTTTCCATCCCTCTGCCTCTCGGGTAACAACCCCCACCCACTCCAAATCATCTCTGCCACAACCCATCACTATTTGACTGCCTTCCAACTACCACAATCCTAGCTTGAATCGGTCTTTGATAAACCCATAGCTATCTTTTATGCCCCTCAACATTTTCTGAAGGGCCCATCAAGGCTCTCACCGTTGCCTCTGTACTTGCAGCAACTGCCACTGCCCCATGCTCATCATGCTGACTAATCTTGCCAACCTATTTCCTGTCCTGCACTTATCATTGTCCCGTTTGACTTTGCCAGTGAATCAACAATAATTAGCCCTCCAAATTTCCCTCCAGAGCATCCATTCACTCGTGAACAAAGCTCTTGGTATCTACAACCTTCTTGTGAATGACTGTGTTGATCTTGACTGACACTTGATTTGTGGTGGGACACTTTGCTCCTTAGTGAAGCCTCCCCCTCTGGCTATACTTTCCACCACCTGCCTGCCCAAAATGCTGTGTTGGCAGTTGAGTCCTTATCAAATCACATTGCTGGTGTCTCGTCGAACATTTCTGGCACCTTCGTCGTCTTCATGCACCTCGCTTTGTCCCACCTCTCACCTTTCCTTTAAAATCCTGTTATCTAATAGCGCCCCAACCCCATCCTGAGTTCCCCCCCCCGCCCCCCCCGCGCCCCCCGAGATGGCCTCCTTCATTTTCTCTCTGTCTTTGCACTTTACTCCCTCATCCTCTCTTTCAATCTTTTTCTTAACTCACCTTGCTGTCTCTCCCCTGATTTCACTGCCTTGCCTCCTTTCCATATTCATGGCCACCCTTGCTATCTCATGTAGCCTCTTTATTTTTATGGTCTTTCACAAACAAAGCCATTTCTGACCACTTCCTTGTACTCACCACAGCCTCTTTGAACACCACTTCCTTCTATGTCTCAAGTCACTTACAATTGAGTATCACGTGTAGCAAGTTGGTCGTACCACAGGGAAAGGGTCCACAGCCAGATAGGGAATGGAAGACCAACAGGAAGAGCAGTGCAAGGAAGGTAGTGCAGGAGTCCCCTGTGGTCATCCTCCTGCAAAACAGATACACAGCTTTGGGTACTGTTGAGGGGGATGACTCATCAGGGGAGGGCAGCAGCAGCCAAGTTCATGGCACCGTGGCTGGCTCTGCTGCACAGGAGGGCAGGAAAAAGAGTGGGAGAGCAATAGTGATTGGGGATTCAATGGTGAGGGGAATAGATAGGCGTTTCTGCGGCCGCAACCGAGACTCCAGGATGGTATGTTGCCTCCCTGGTGCAAGGGTCAAGGATGTCTCGGAGCGGGTGCAGGATATTCTAAAAAGGGAGGGAGAACAGCCAGTTGTCGTGGTGCACATTGGTACCAACGACATAGGTAAAAAGAGGGATGAGGTCCTACGAAACGAATTTAAGGAGCTAGGAGCTAAATTAAAAAGTAGGACCTCAAAAGTAGTAATCTCGGGATTGCTACCAGTGCCACGTGATAGTCAGAGTAGGAATCGCAGGATAGCGCAGATGAATACGTGGCTTGAGCAGTGGTGCAACAGGGAGGGATTCAAATTCCTGGGGCATTGGAACTGGTTCTGGGGGAGGTGGGACCAGTACAAACCGGACGGTCTGCACCTGGGCAGGACCGGAACCAATGTCCTAGGGGGAGTGTTTGCTAGTGCTGTTGGGGAGGATTTAAACTGATATGGCAGGGGGATGGGAACCAATGCAGGGAGACAGAGGGAAACAAAAAGGAGGCAAAAGCAAAAGACAGAAAGGAGATGAGGAAAAGTGGAGGGCAGAGAAACCCAAGGCAAAGAACAAAAAGGGCCACTGTACAGCAAAATTCTAAAAGGACAAAGGGTGTTAAAAGAACAAGCCTGAAGGCTTTGTGTCTTAATGCAAGGAGTATCCGCAATAAAGTGGATGAATTAACTGTGCAAATAGATGTTAACAAATATGATGTGATTGGGATTACGGAGACGTGGCTCCAGGATGATCAGGGCTGGGAACTCAACATCCAGGGGTATTCAACATTCAGGAAAGATAGAATAAAAGAAAAAGGGGTAGCATTGCTGGTTAAGGAGCAAATTAAGGCAATAGTTCGGAAGGACATTAACTTGGATGATGTGGAATCTATATGGGTAGAGCTGCAGAATACCAAAGGGCAAAAAACGTTAGTGGGAGTTGTGTACAGACCTCCAAACAGTAGTAGTGATGTTGGGGAGGGCATCAAACATGAAATTAGGGGTGCGTGCAATAAAGGTGCAGCAGTTATAATGGGTGACTTTAATATGCACATAGATTGGGTTAACCAAACTGGAAGCAATACGGTGGAGGAGGATTTCCTGGAGTGCATAAGGGATGGTTTTTTAGACCAATATGTCGAGGAACCAACTAGGGGGGAGGCCATCTTAGACTGGGTGTTGTGTAATGAGAGAGGATTAATTAGCAATCTCGTTGTGCGAGGCCCCTTGGGGAAGAGTGACCATAATATGGTGGAATTCTGCATTAGGATGGAGAATGAAACAGTTAATTCAGAGACCATGGTCCAGAACTTAAAGAAGGGTAACTTTGAAGGTATGAGGCGTGAATTGGCTAGGATAGATTGGCGAATGATACTGAAGGGGTTGACTGTGGATGGGCAATGGCAGACATTTAGAGACCGCATGGATGAACTACAACAATTGTACATTCCTGTCTGTCGTAAAAATAAAAAAGGGAAGGTGGCTCAACCGTGGCTATCAAGGGAAATCAGGGATAGCATTAAAGCCAAGGAAGTGGCATACAAATTGGCCAGAAATAGCAGAGAACCCGGGGACTGGGAGAAATTTAGAACTCAGCAGAGGAGGACAAAGGGTTTGATTAGGGCAGGGAAAATGGAGTATGAGAAGAAGCTTGCAGGGAACATTAAGACGGATTGCAAAAGTTTCTATAGATATGTAAAGAGAAAAAGGTTAGTAAAGACAAACGTAGGTCCCCTGCAGTCAGAATCAGAAGAAGTCATAACGGGGAACAAAGAAATGGCGGACCAATTGAACAAGTACTTTGGTTCGGTATTCACTGAGGAGGACACAAACAACCTTCCGGATATAAAAGGGGTCGGAGGGTCTAGTAAGGAGGAGGAACTGAGGGAAATCCTTATTAGTCGGGAAATTGTGTTGGGGAAATTGATGGGATTGAAGGCCGATAAATCCCCAAGGCCTGATGGACTGCATCCCAGAGTACTTAAGGAAGTGGCCTTGGAAATAGTGGATGCATTGACAGTCATTTTCCAACATTCCATTGACTCTGGATCAGTTCCTATGGAGTGGAGGGTAGCCAATGTAACCCCACTTTTTAAAAAAGGAGGGAGAGAGAAAACAGGGAATTACAGACCGGTCAGCCTGACATCGGTAGTGGGTAAAATGATGGAATCAATTATTAAGGATGTCATCGCAGTGCATTTGGAAAGAGGTAATATGATAGGTCCAAGTCAGCATGGATTTGTGAAAGGGAAATCATGCTTGACAAATCTTCTGGAATTTTTTGAGGATGTTTCCAGTAGAGTGGACAAGGGAGAACCAGTTGATGTGGTATATTTGGACTTTCAGAAGGCTTTCGACAAGGTCCCACACAAGAGATTAATGTGCAAAGTTAAAGCACATGGGATTGGGGGTAGTGTGCTGACATGGATTGAGAACTGGTTGTCAGACAGGAAGCAAAGAGTAGGAGTAAATGGGGACTTTTCAGAATGGCAGGCAGTGACTAGTGGGGTACCGCAAGGTTCTGTGCTGGGGCCCCAGCTGTTTACACTGTACATTAATGATTTAGACGAGGGGATTAAATGTAGTATCTCCAAATTTGCGGATGACACTAAGTTGGGTGGCAGTGTGAGCTGCAAGGAGGATTCTATGAGGCTGCAGAGCGACTTGGATAGGTTAGGTGAGTGGGCAAATGCATGGCAGATGAAGTATAATGTGGATAAATGTGAGGTTATCCACTTTGATGGTAAAAACAGAGAGACAGACTATTATCTGAATGGTGACAGATTAGGAAAAGGTGCAAAGAGACCTGAGTGTCATGGTACATCAGTCATTGAAGGTTGGCATGCAGGTACAGCAGGCGGTTAAGAAAGCAAATGGCATGTTGGCCTTCATAGTGAGGGGATTTGAGTACAAGGGCAGGGAGGTGTTGCTACAATTGTACAGGGCCTTGGTGAGGCCACACCTGGAGTATTGTGTACAGTTTTGGTCTCCTAACCTGAGGAAGGACATTCTTGCTATTGAGGGAGTGCAGCGAAGGTTCACCAGACTGATTCCCGGGATGGCGGGACTGACCTATCAAGAAAGACTGGATCAACTGGGCTTGTATTCACTGGAGTTCAGAAGAATGAGAGGGGACCTCATAGAAACGTTTAAAATTCTGACGGGGTTAAACAGGTTAGATGCAGGAAGAATGTTCCCAATGTTGGAGAAGTCCAGAACCAGGGGACACAGTTTAAGGATAAGGGGGAAGCCATTTAGGACCGAGATGAGGAGGAATTTCTTCACCCAGAGAGTGGTGAACCTGTGGAATTCTCTACCACAGAAAGTTGTTGAGGCCAATTCACTAAATATATTCAAAAAGGAGTTAGATGAAGTCCTTACTACTAGGGGAATCAAGGGGTATGGTGAGAAAGCAGGAATGGGATACTGAAGTTGCATGTTCAGCCATGAACTCATTGAATGGCGGTGCAGGCTAGAAGGGCCGAATGGCCTACTCCTGCACCTATTTTCTATGTTTCTGTGTTTCACATTGCCCACTGTCTAGGCTAGCCTTTGACCTTCCATTCATTACAATACTCCTACAGCTGTTGATCTGGTCACCCATTTCCTTGCCTCTACTTTTGATGCCCATGTCCCCATTAAACATAAGAACATAACAAATAGGAGCAGGAGTTTGGCTCCTTGAGCCTGCTCCGACATTCAATAAGATCATAGCTGATCTGATCATGGACTCGGCTCCACTTCCCTGCCTGCTCCCCATAACCCTTTACTCCCTCATCGTTCAAACATCTGTCTATCCCCGCCTTAAATATATTCAATAACCCAGCCTCCACAGCTCACTGGGGCAGAGAATGCCATAGATTCCCCTATGTGAAAATATCCTCTCTGCATCTACCTTGTCGAGCCCTCTCATTATCTTAAGTTTCAATAAGATCACCTCTCATTCTTCTGAACTCCAATGTGTGTAGACCCAACCTACTCAACCTATCCTCATAAGTCAACCCCCTCATCTCTGGAATGATCCTAGTGAACCTTCTCTGAACAGCCTCTGAAGCAAGGTAAAAAAATAGGATGAGGTCCTACAAGACGAATTAGGGAGCTAGGAGCTAAATTTAAAAAGTAGGACCTCAAAAGTAGTAATCTCAGGATTGCTACCAGTGCCACGTGCTAGTCAGAGTAGGAATCGCAGGATAGTTCAGATGAATACGTGGCTTGAGGAGTGGTGCAGAAAGGAGGGATTCAAATTCCTGGGATATTGGAACTGGTTCTGGGGGAGGTGGGACCAGTACAAACCAGACGGTCTGCACCTGGGCAGGACCGGAACCAATGTCCTAGGGAGAGTGTTTGCTAGTGCTGTTGGGGAAGAGTTAAGCTAATATGGCAGGGGGATGGGAATCTATGCAGGGAGACAGAGGGAAGTAGAATGGGGGCAGAAGCAAAAGCTAGAAAGAAGAAAAGTAAAAGTGGAGGGCACAGAAACCTAAGGCAAAAAGGGACACATTACAGCAAAATTCTAAAGGGGCAAAGTGTGTTAAAAAGACAAGCCTGAAGGCTCTGTGCCTCAATGCGAGGAGTATTCGGAATAAGGTGGACGAATTAACTGCGCAGATGGGAGTTAATGAGTATGATGTAATTGGCATAACGGAGACATGGCTCCAGGGTAACCAAGGCTGGGAACTCGACAGCCAGGGCTACTCAACATTTAGGAAGGATAGACAGAAAGAAAAAGGAGGTGGGGTGGCGTTGCATGTTAAAGAGGAAATTAATGCAATAGTAAGGAAGGACATTAGCTTGGATGATGTGGAATCGGTATGGGTGGAGCTACGGAATACCGAGGGACGGAAACCGCTAGTGGGAGCTGTGTACAGACCACCAAACAGTAGTAGTAAGGTTGGAGACAGCATCAAACAAGAAATTAGGGACGTATGCAATAAAGGTACAGCAGTTATCATGGGTGACTTTAATCTACATATTGATTGATTGGGCTAACCAAACTGGTAGCAATGCGGTGGAGGAGGATTTTCTGGAGTGTATTAGGGATGGTTTTCTAGACCAATATGTCGAGGAACCAACTCGGGAGCTGGCCATCCTAGACTGGGTGATGTGTAATGAGAAAGGACTAATTAGCAATCTTGTTGTGCGAGACCCCTTGGGGAAGAGTGACCATAATATGGTAGAATTCTTTATTAAGATGGAGAGTGACAAAGTTAATTCGGAAACTAGCGCCCTGAACTTAAGAAAAGGTAACTTCGATGGTTTCAGGCGAGAATCGGCGAGGATAGACTGGCAAATGATACTTAACGGGTTGATGGTGGATAGGCAATGGCAAACATTTATAGATCACATGGATGAACTTCAGCAATTGTACATCCCTGTCTGGAGTAAAAATAAAACTGGGAAGGTGGCTTAACCTTGGCTAACGAGGGAAATTAAGGATAATGTTAAATCCAAGGAAGAGGCATATAAATTGGCTAGAAAAAGCAGCAAACCGGAGGAGTGGGAGAAATTTACAATTCAGCAGAGGAGGACAAAGGGTTTAAGTAAGAGGGGGAAAATAGAGTACGAGGAGAAGCTTGCCATGAACATAAAAACTGACTGCAAAAGCTTCTATAGATATGGTAAGAGAAAAAGATTAGTGAAGACAAACTTGGGTCCCTTGCAGTCGGATTCAGGTGAATTGATAATGGGGAACAAAGAAATGGCAGACCAGTTGAACAAATACTTTGGTTCTGTCTTCACTAAGGAAGACACACACAACTTTCTGGAAGTAGTAGGGGACCAAGGGTCTAGTGAGGAGGAAGAACTGAAGGATATCCTTATTGGGCGGGAAATTGTGTTAGGGAAATTGATGGGATTGAAGGCCGATAAATCCGCGGGACATGATAGTCTGCATCCTAGAGAAATTAAGGAAGTGGCCCTAGAAATAGTGGATGCATTGGTGGTCAATTTCCAACAGTCTATTGACTCTGGATCAGTTCCTATGGACTGGAGGGTAGCTAATGTAACACCACTTTTTAAAAAGGGAGGGAGAGAGAAAGCGGGTAATTATAGACCGGTTAGCCTGACATCAGTTGTGGGGAAAATGTTGGAATCAGTTATTCAGGATGAAATAGCAGTGCATTTGGAAAGCAGTGACAGGATCAGTCCAAGTCAGCATGGATTTATGAAGGGGAAATCATGCTTGACAAATCTTCTGGAATTTTTTGAGGATGTAACTAGTAGAGTGGACAAGAGAGAACCAGTGGATGTGGTGTATTTGGACTTTCAAAAGGCTTTTGACAAAGTCCCACACAAGAGATTGATGTGCACAATCAAAGCACATGGTATTGGGGGTAATATACTGACGTGGATAGAGAACTGGTTGGCAGACAGAAAGCAGAGAGTCAGCATAAACGGGTCCTTTTCAGAATGGCAGGCAGTGACTAGTGGGGTGCCGCAGGGCTCAGTGCTGGGACCCCAGCTCTTCACAATATACATCTAAATCATTGATGTATATTGTGAACGAATTGAGTGTAATATCTGCAAGTTTGCAGATGTCACTAAACTGGGTGGCAGTGTGAGCTGTGAGGGGGACATTAAGAGGCTGCAGGGTGACTTGGACAGGTTAGGTGAGTGGGCAAATGCATGGTAGATGCAGTATAATGTGGATAAATGTGAAGTTATCCACTTTGGGGCAAAAACGCAAAGACAGAATATTATCTGAATGGCGGCAGATTAGGAAAAGGGGAGGTGCAGCGAGACCTGGGTGTCATAGTTCATCAGTCATTGAAAGTTGGCATGCAGGTACAGCAGGTGGTGAAGAAGGCAAATGGTATGTTGGCCTTCATAGCTAGGGGATTTGAGTATAGGAGCAGTGAGTTCTTACTGCAGTTGTACAGGGCCTTGGTGAGACCTCACCTGGAATATTGTGTTCAGTTTTGGTCTCCTAATCTGAGGAAGGACATTCTTGCGATTGAGGGAGTGCAGCGAAGGTTCACCAGACTGATTCCTGGGATGGCTGGACTGACATATGAGTAGAGACTGGATCAACTGGGTCTTTAACATTGGAGTTTAGAAGGATGAGAGGGGATCTCATAGAAACATACAAGATTCTGACGGGACGAGACAGGTTAGATGCAGGTAGAATGTTCCTGATGTTGGGGAAGTCCAGAACCAGGGGACACAGTCTTCGGATAAGGGGTAAGCCATTTAGGACTGAGATGAGGAGAAACTTCTTCACCCAGAGTTGTTAACCTGTGGAATTCCCTACCGCAGAGAGTTGTTGATGCCAGTTCATTGGATATATTCAAGGAGGAGTTAGATATTCCCCTTACGGTTAAGGGGATCAAGGTATATGGAGAGAAAGCAGGAAAGGGGTATGGAGAGAATGATCAGCCATGATCTTATTGAATGGTGGTGCAGGCTCGAAGGGCCTAATGGCCTACTCCTGCACTTATTTTCTATGTTTCTATCCTTCCTTTAAATACGGAGACGAAAACAGTACGCAGTACCCCAGGTGTGGCCTCACTAATACACTGTACAGTTGTAGCAGGACTTCTCTGCTTTTATATTCTATCCCCCTTGCAATAAAGGCCAACATTCCATTTGCCTTCTTGATTACTTGCTGTAACTGCATACTAACTTTTTGTGTTTCATGCACAAGAACCCCAGGTGTCTCTGTCCTGCAGCACTTTTTGCAATTTCTCTCCATTTAAATTATAATGCTTTTCTATTATTTCTGCCAAAGTGGATAAGCTCACATTTTCCCACATTATACTCCATCTGCCAAATTTTTGCCCACTCTCTTCGCCTGTCTATATTCCTTTGCAGATTTTTTGTGTCCTCCTCACAATTTTCTTTCCCACTCATTGTTGTATCATCAGCAAACTTGGCTGCATTGCACTCTCTGTCTCTTCATCCAAGTCATTAATATAGGTTGTGAATAGTTGAGGACCCAGCACTGATCCCTGAGGCACCCCACTAGTCATTGTTTGCCAACCGGAAAATGACCCATTTATCCCGACTCTGTTTTCTGTTAGTTAGCTAATCCTCCCTCGATATTAGTATATTACCCCCAACCCCGTGAGCTTTTATCTTGTGCAGTAACCTCTTATGTGACACCTTATCGAATGCCTTCTGTAAATCCAAATGCGGCACATCCACTGGTTCCCCCTAAAACTGTAAAACTCGAGCCATGCTGTTTGTTCCTCCTGATATGGGCCCCATCTTCACTCCAAGTCAAATTTGCACACGCATGAGCGTATAATAGTGCACATCTAGGTTAGCCAACCACAGCAAATGCATTTGGCTTCTCTGCTGCGACTGTTGTGCACTGCCCGAGAGTGGTTCTGGAGAATAAAGAAAATCTCTGGCTTCTTCCTCCACTACAAACCATTTTCTGAAATCCCTCTACCGTATCTCCCACCCTCCCCGCCCCTCCTAGCTTGTAACAAATGCAAGGAGCTAAAGCTAATGTGTTTTAATGTAGTGTGATGTGTTTCTTGTAATGTTTCAACTCATCATGTGAAATTTCACCCAGCATCATTTATAGACCTGTAACCATGTTACCATAATGGTCACATTATGGATTTCGAAGTTCACAATCTCTAATTTATTGCTGAATGTTTTTTATTTCTCGATGATATCGTACACATATTATACAGTCAAGATTTTGCTTCACTGCAATACTGAATGAATGCACTTCTACATTTAGCAGTATACTTTGGATCACAAGAGCAACATCCGTATGCCAGCTCTTCTTTACCCAGTTAACACGAGCTCCCTTATCCCATTGCAGAATCTTATTTTGAGCTAATCAGTTTATAACTTGATTGTTGCACTTGCAAATATGTTTTGTTTTCCCCCAAAAGAATTATTATTGAGCCACAAACTGAATATTTTTTTTCCATTTTGCAGTTGGGATAAATAAAAAAACGGCCCCCTTATTCTTCTTGGATTCAATTCAGCTCCAACTGACACTAACCAGTTGAGCTGTGAGCTTCTTGCAGACCATCAAAATGGCTGTCTGTCTGCTCTATAGTACAAACGAGAGTGGCTCTGTTCCAAACCGCTTTATTGAGGTTGGATGCAGAGTTCTGTTGAACAAATAATTCTGCAATGAACCTAATTTGGAATAGTCTGTTTTTGCCTGTGGGCCAATTCAACCAATTAAATTTTGCGTAGTTCAAATTCATGACCGTTCCTAGCTTTTTCACTCAATTATTACATAAATTCTTCTCTGCTTGATCTCATTGCAAGTTTCATTTTCCTCTTATATACTAGCAGTAAGTCCCAACATTGGATGAGCATCTGCTATTATGCCAGTGTGCGAGGTATTTTCACAAATCGCAAGATAAATGTGAATGAGACAATTTGGCTCATCCAGAAAAACTTAGTCATAACCTTGAAATGTCTCTTAATTGATGCTAGTATTTTTGCTTGTAATATCATAGAAACATAGAAAATAGGTGCAGGAGTAGGCCATTCGAGCCTGCACCACCATTCAATGAGTTCATGGCTGAACATGCAACTTCAGTACCTGCCTTCTCGCCATACCCCTTGATCCTCCTAGTAGTAAGGACTACATTTAGCTCCTTTTTGAATATATTTAGTGAATTGGCCTCAGCAACTTTCTGTGGTAGAGAATTCCACAGGTTCACCACTCTCTGGGTGAAGAAGTTTCTCCTCATCTCGGTCCTAGACTGTGACCCCTGCTTCTGGACTTGCCCAACATTGGGAACATTCTTCCTGCATCTAACCTGTCTAAACCCGTCAGAATTTTAAACGTTTCTATGAGATCCCCTCATGCTTCTGAACTTCAGTGAATAAAAGCCCAGTTGATCCAGTCTTTCTTGTTATGTCAGTCCCGCCATCCCAGGAATCAGTCTGGTGAATCTTTGCTGCACTCCTTCAATAGCAAGAATGTCCTTCCTCAAGTTAGGAAACCAAAACTGTACACAATACTCCAGGTGTGGCCTCACCAAGGCCCTGTACAACTGTCATAACACCTCCCCGCCCCTGTACTCAAATCCCCTCACTATGAAGGCCAACATGCCATTTGCTTTCTTAACCGCCTGCTGTACCTGCATGCCAACCTTCAATGACGAATGTACCATGACACTCAGGTCTCATTGCACCTCCCCTTTTCCGAATCTGTCACCATTCAAATAATAGTCTGTCTCTCTGTTTTTACCACCAAAGTGGATAACCTCAATTTATCCACATTATACTTCATCTGCCATGCATTTGCCCACTCACCTAACCTATCCAAGTCACTCTGCAGCCTCAGCATCCTCCTTGCAGCTCACACTGCCACCCAACTTCGTGTCATCCGCAAATTTGGAGATACTACACTTAACCCCCTCGTCTAAATCATTAATGTACAATGTGAACAGCTGGGGCCCCAGCACAGAACCTTGCGGTACCCCACTAGTCACTGCCTGCCATTCTGAAAAGTACCCATTTACTCTTACTCTTTGCTTCCTGTCTGCCAACCAGTTCTCAGTCCGCACACTACCCCCAATCCCATGTGCTTTAACTTTGCACATTAATCTCTTGTGTGGGACCTTGTCGAAAGCCTTCTGAAAGTCCAAATACACCACATCAATTGATTCCCCCTTGTTCACTCTACTGGAAACATCCTCAAAAAATTCCAGAAGATTTGTCAAGCATGATTTCCCTTTCACAAATCCATGCTGACTTGGACCTATCATGTCACCTCTTTCCAAATGCGCTGCTATGGCATCCTTAATAATTGATTCCATCATTTTACCCACTACCGATGTCCGGCTGACCGGTCTATAATTCCCTGTTTCCTCTCCCTCCTTTTTTTAAAAAGTGGGGTTACATTGGCTACCCTCCACTCGATAGGAACTGATCCAGAGTCAATGGAATGTTGGAAAATGACTGTCAATGCATCCGCTATTTCCAAGGCCACCTCAAGTACTCTGGGATGCAGTCCATCTAGTTGGTTCCTTGACCTATTGGTCCAGAAAACCATTCCTAATAGACTCCAGGAAATCCTCCTCCACCGTATTGCTACCAGTTTGGTTAGCCCAATCTATATGTAGATTAAAGTCGCCCATGATAACTACTGTACCTTTATTGCACGCATCCCTAATTTCTTCTTTGATGCTGTCTCCAACCTCACTACTACTGTTTGATGGTCTGTACACAACTCCCACTAGCGTTTTCTGCCCTTTGGTATTCCGCAGCTCCACCCATCCACATCATCCAGGCTAATGTCCTTCCTTACTATTGCGTTAGTTTCCTCTTTAACCAGCAGTGCTACCCCACTTCCTTTTCCTTTCTGTCTATCCTTCCTGAATGTTGAATACCCCTGGATGTTGAGTTCCCAGCCTTGGTCAGCCTGGAGCCATGTCTCTGTGATGCCAATTATATCATATTCACTAATTGCTGCCTGTGTAGTTAATTCGTCCACTTATTACGAATACTCCTCGAATTGAGGCACAGAGCCTTCAGACTTGCCTTTTTAACACACTTTGCCCCTTTAGAATTTTGCTGTACTGTGGCCCTTTTTGATTTTTGCTGTGGGTTTCTCTGCCATTTACTTTTACTTTTCTTCTTTCTATCTTTTGCTTCTGCCCCCATTCTACTTCCCTCTGTCTCCCTGCGTACATTCCGATCCCCCTGCCATATTAGTTTAACCCCTGCCTAACAGCACTAGCAAACACTCCTCCTCTCCGCCCCCCCCCCCCCCCCCCCCCCCCCACACACACACACACCCCCAGGACATTGGTTCCTGTCCTGCCCAGGTGCAGACCGTCCGGTTTGTACTGGTCCCATCTCCCCCAGAACCGGTTCCAATGTCCCAGGAATTTGAATCCGTCCCCTCTGCACCACTCCTCAAGCCACTATTCATCTGAACTATCCTGCGATTCCTACTCTGACTCGCATGTGGCATTGGTACAAATCCGGAGATTGCTATCTTTTTGAGGTCCTACTTTTTAATTTAACTCCTAGCTACCTAAATTCACCTTGTAGGACCTCATCCCGTTTTTTTACCTATATTGTTGGTACCTTTATGCACCACGGCAACTGGCTGTTCACCCTCCCCCTCCCAAATGTCCTGCAACTGCTGCGAGACATCCTTGACCCTTGCACCAGGGAGGCAACATACCATCCTGGAGTCTCGATTTCGGCCGCAGAAACGCCTATCTATTCCCCTTACAATAGAATCCCCTACCACTATAGCTCTCCCACTTTTTTTTTTTTTTCCTGCCCTCCTGTGCAGCAGAGTCACCCACGGTGTCATGGACTTGGCTGCTGCTGCCTTCCTCTGAGTAGTCATCGTCCCCCAACAGTACCCAAGGCTGTGTATCTGTTTTGGAGGTGGATGACCACAGGGGACCCCTTGCACTACCTTCCTTCCACTGCTCTTCCTGTTGGTCATCCATTCCCTATCTATCTTTGTAAACTTTACCTGCGGTAAGACCAACTCACTAAACGTGCTATTCACGGCATCCTCAGCATCACAGATGCTCCAGAGTGAATCCACCCGCAGCTTCAGTGCCGCAGTGCGGTCTGTCAGGAGCTGCAGCTGGATACACTTCCTGCACATGTAGCTATCAGGGACACTGGAAGCGTCCCTGAGTTCCCACATAGCACAGGAGCTCTCCTGCCATGACTTATCTCCTAGATTAACTTAATTTGGCAACAACAATGATAAAGGTTACCTACTGATGAAAGAAAAAGAAAAACTACTGACCAATCACTTACCCCCTTGGCTGTGATGTCACCTTTCGACTTCTTTCTTCTACTTTGTTTACCATGTGCCCCTGCTGCAGCTACACCAGCTGGCCTCCTGACGACATTGGGCCTTTTATAGGCCTCCGCCAACCCCCCCCCCCCCCGGACTCGCACTGCTCCTTCTTAGTCCTTCTTTGCGTATAGAACTTCCAATATATGTGTTTTGGCACTTGGTCCTTTGCCTTCTTGTAACGCTCTGGATTTATTTTCCTTTACTATATTTTAATTACAATATAGGCTAGTATGTTCTGTCTTTTTTTTGTTTGTTATGGGATGTAGGTGTCACTGACGAGGCCAGTATTTATTGCCCATGCCTGTCCAGTGATCATGTCCCATATACCTGCTTTATATTGCAACTTGTTTATTTTGGATTCAGGGAGACTGGCATCTGTGAGCTGATTTTCTTATCCTGATAGCAGAATTGTCGATCCAGTTGTGGCTCTACAAGTCAACCATACGGCTATTGATGCTGAATTTAGCAGTATAAATGCTGGGAGCCTGCTGTTGGACACTGATTTTCAGGAATCTGACCTGAAGTCACTAGTATAAAATTGGCTTTTTATGCAGTTTCCCACTACGACAAACTTGTGACCATAGCCTCCTGTACAGTATTTCCAAGCGTATTGGGGTCATGCCCTAATTAAGTAAATATTACCTACATATATTAGGCTTTTAGTTTTTGTGAGAGCACCAAGATTTTGTAAAATTGCACTTTTGTATTAACAGATAAGTCTGATCTTCCCCAGTGCGTGGTGCCACAACCCTGGTTCAACAAGGGATGTAAAATGTACACCTTATCTACATCATACAAGTACAATGGTGTGTGCATGTGTGTGAATCTTTGGTTCTTTTTCCACTTGATGTAGTATAGGAAAGAAGGCTCCTTTATATACTTTTACTTTGAGTGCAATGACTGATATGTAGGCATACATGGAAACAAACAGCATTGAAATGAATGACCAGTTTTTAGTGGTGTTGGTTGAGGGAGATATTTTGACCAGGAATGCTCTGCTCTTATGGTGGATAACAGTTTAAAAAAAAAATTTTGACTCTTTTTTTTTCCCCCACACGATTTGGAAAAGAGTTGCTTTTAAATATTATTTCAAAGCATAGTGTATTAGAACAGCATATATTGGGCTCAAGTTTTGGCTCGAGTTGCTCCTATTTTTTTGGAGCAACTAGTTTAGTATGGAGTATCTTAGAAATTGCAATTCTCAGCATTTAGTTTGCTCCAATTCTAGTTAGTTAGAATAGTTTCATTTTAGAACAGCTTTTTTTTCAAAAGGGGGTGTTACCAGCCACTTATGCCTGTTTTGCAAGTTTAGGCAGTGAAAACTTACTCCAAACTAACTTAGAATGGAGTAAGTGTAGATTCTTGTACGCTCAGAAAAACCTTGCCTACACTTTAGAAATTAGGCGCAGGCAGCGAGAAATGGGAGAGGGGATGGGAAGTTAGATGGAAGTTGGGGGATTTTACAAAGCATTAAACACTTCACTTTTAACCATAAAGGTGCATAGAAACCATCATCATTTTTAAATAACAATCATCACAGGCAGTCCCTCGAAGCGAGGATGACTTGCTTCCACGCCAAAAAAGGATGAGTTCACAGGTGTTTCAATGAAGGACCCGAACTACATCGTGATGGGTGGAAGATGCTTGTGCGTGGATTTTTTTTTAAGTGGGGTGGCCGTTGCACACCAGCCACCACACGGGCTTGATAGAGCTAGGTCTTGGTCCAGTGGTAAGGATTAAGCAGGACATTTGGAGACCAGCTCTGCTGACAATAAGTGAACATTAAATCAAGTAATAAAAATTAGAAGTCCTAACTTGCCGACTGGAGCACGCGCACCGGATTTGGCGTAATTTGTACCTAGACGCTTATTAATTTAGGTGTTTATTAATTTGGTGATTCCACTTTTAGAATTCCAACCAGTCCGGAATAAAAGCAGGGCGTTTCTCCCCCGGTACGCTCCCGTGGATGCAATCTTCAAGTGTCATCTCCTTACTTTGCCGAAATCTGTGGTTGCCAAAGAATGTTCAAAGACGTGGATTCCCAAGTCCAGCTCAGTCGTCCGTGGCCTGAGCGCCCATCTTCTGAATGGAGCACAAGACTGACTCCGAACATGGGCTTGTGTAACTCCCGGCCACAGCAAGTGAGTGGGCTCTTCCTCCAACTTACTTCGGGCGATTTATCAGTCGGCCTGTCAATGAACCCAGCGATTTCCCTCCCAAACATCTCGGGCAGATGTTGCTTTCTGGGCTCCCAGTTAATCGGATCATCCCACCGATAATGAAATACTTGAATGATGTTCAAATGTATGTACTTGAATATATGCTCTTCATAAATTGACAATTCTGAGCTGATGTTATTTCAAGATAGTGTTAAAATGCTGGGTGTGGGTGTTTCTAGGAAGCCTGAGTCCCAATAACTCAGCACATCTTCAATGCCCGGGGAGCCCATTTGGCCAGCACGAAGGGTGGTGTGTTTCGGGCCCCTCCCATGCAGCGTCACAGAGATTCGGGCTGCGAGGAGGTACTGCACATGCGCGCACACCCTAGGGCGCATGTGCAGAGGTCCTGACACTTTTCAGCCCCCCCACCCCTTGTGCTGCACTATGCCGAGGCTGAAGATGTCCTGAGTAGCTCGAAGAATTACAAAGTAACTTTACGACGCCCTTTTTATTCTAGAAAGTGTTTTTACAGGGGGCAGAAACTTGGGCCCATAGTGTCTTTTAATGTAGCAAAACACTCCAACATGCTCCTCGGAGGCACAGTCAGATAAAAATGGATGCTGAGCCAACGAAGGAGCAACTAGTAGGGGTGACCAAAATCTTAGTCAAAGAAGTTTCAAGGAGAGTCTTGTAAAGGATGAGAGGAAGGCTGAGAAGCAGAAGCGTATTTGAGGGTGGAGACTAGACAGTTGAAGGCATGACTGCCAGTGGTGGGGTAAGGAAAGAGGAGGATGGAAAATAGGTTTAAGTCAGAGGATTGGAGAGTTTTTGGGGGTTGTAGGGCTGGAGGATGGCTAGAGGTGGGGAACAGTGAGGCATTGTAGGGAATTTAAATTTGAGCAGTTCTTGGACTGGGAGCCAATTTAAGTCGACGGCAACAGGATTGATGGGTGACTGGGACTTGGTTACGGGATAGAATATATGCAGCAATTTTGGATGCGCTGATGTTTATTGAAGGTCAAGAATGGGAGGCTGACCAAAAAAGAATTTCAATAGTTGAGTCTGAAGGTGACATAAGCATAGATGAAAGTTTCAGCAGCAGATGTGCTGAAGTAGGGGTAGAAGCAGGTGATGTAGGTGGTCTTTTTGATAGAGATGAGGAGCTTGGGATAGACTAGGACACTGGCGTTGCAAAAGGTCTGAGACAATGACTGAAGAGTGCTGAAATCAATCCATGAAAAAGTTGTGACTAGGGTCAAAGATGAGAGCTTCAGTATTCCCAATGTTTAACTGGATATTGGAATGGTACCAGAGTACTGGAGGATTGCAAATATTACACCCCTGCTCAAAAGGGAGGGGAATAAACTACAGGCCAGTCAGCCGAATGTCGGTGATGGGAAAACTTTGAGATGATAATCCATGGAAAAATTGTCACTTGGAGAAACATTATATAGAATTAAATAGTATGTACAGCACCGAAACAAACCATTTGGTCCAACCAGTCGATGCTGGCATTTATGTTCCACTTGATCCTCCTCCTGTCTTTCCTCATCTAACTTTCACCATAACCCTGTTATCCTTTCTTCTCATGCTTGTCTAGTCTCCCCTTCAATGCAGCTATACTATTCGCTTCAACCACTCCCTGTGGTTGCAAGTTCCACACTCTCTCGGTAAAGAAGTTTCTCCTGAGTTCCCTATTTGATTTCTTAGTGACTATCTTGTATTGATGACCTCTAGTTTTGCTCTTCCCCACAAATGGAAACCTCTCTGGGCTCAAAATTGGCCAGGAGTTGCTCCGTTTTGTTTGGAGCAACTTGATTTTTCTGGAGTATCTTAAAAATCCACATTTTGCACGTTCAATTTGCGCCAGTGTAAGTGAGTTAGTTAGGATTTTTAAAGTTTTTTTTTCAAAAGGGGGCGTTACCAGCCACCTATGCCCGTTTTGGCCATTTAGGCCACTTTGGCCAGCTAATAGTTACTCCAAACTAACATAGACCAGCGAATGTAGCCACTTGTGAAAACCGTTGCAGAGTTAAGAAATCAGCGCAAGTAGGTACATCGGAGACCAGTAGAACTTAATGACTTGACTTGACTAAAGAATTTGAATAGGATCAAACAGCTATACAGGACATCATATGACAAACTTCGCAAAGTTAATTTACTATACAACAGAAGCATTCATGGAAGCTTAAACTACAAAAATAAAAAGTAAAAGATAGTTGAATTAAATTGTCCTAATCTCACAACTAATTTAAACTACTATTTGTTTGCAATGATTATACTGGGCCAAAATTGAGCCCATATTATCTAAATAAAGTCTATTTCAATAAATAAGATATTCTCTGTGTTCCTCTGTCACTTATGTTCTTCTTTCACAATAGCACCAGGTAAATAGGTTTGACAAATAGTCACCATTATTCACAAGAGACAAAACATATTTACATTTTTTCAGAATATCAGAATAAAAAATAGAAGTAAGTAAGTCCTCTACCCTACCTTCATCTTCAGCCTGGGAAGGCAGCGGACTGGCCTGTGCACTTGGCCTGGATAGGGGCGGGACGCACCAGCAGCCGGTATTATGATGATGATGATCGGGTCTCACACTGCAGCACGTACACTGAGGCGCTGGGGGCAGGAGCTACTGCGCATGCGCGCACACTCCAACACACCTGTACAGACGTCCCGGCATTGTTTTATGCGAGGAACGCTGGCTCCGCCCCTGACCCAACTGGCCACTCTGTGCAAAGACCTGGGAGAGGCTGGACAGCGTACAAAGTGGGGACCGATTTTTTTTTCTTTTTTTTTTCCTTTTTCCGGAGCACTTTTCAACACAGAAAAGTGACGCATCTCTGGTGAGTGCACCGAAAAAAGAGGTGGGCCAATTTTGAGCCCTCTATCTACTCTATCAAATCTTTCATAATTTTAAAGTCCTCTATTAGGTCACCCAACCAAGAGAAGAGATTCAGCTTGATCATCCTTTCCTGATGGGTATAATCTTGCACTTCTGGTACCATCCTTTTAAATCTATTTTGCACCCTCTCCAGTGCCTCTATATCCTTTTTATAATATGACGACCAGAACTGTACACAGTACTCCCAAGTGTGGACTAACCAAGATTCGTTACAACTTTAGCATAACTTCTTCTCTACTTTTCAATTGAATCCCTCTAGAAATAAACCCTAGTGCTTGGTTTGCTTTTTTTATGGCCTTATTAATCTGCGACACTACTTTTAGTGATTTGTATATTTGAACTCCAATCTCTTTGCTCCTCTGCACTATTTAGACTGACCTCCTTATTTTTCTTACCAACATTTAATACCTCACACTTATCTGCGTTAAGTCATTTGCAAATTATATGCCCATTCTGCAAATTTATTAATGTCATCTTCTAATTTGTTACAGACCCTCTTTACCCCCCCTGCCCCCCCCCCCCCCCCCCAAGAAAAAAATAATTGGGGTCATCCACGAATTTAGAAATTGTGTTTTTGATTCCAAAGTCTAAATCATTCATATAAATTGTCAACAACAGTAGTCCCAGCACTGATTCTTGTGAGGCGCCACTTTACACTTTCTGCCGCTAAGAATAGTTACCCTTTATCCCTACTCTCTGCTATCTGTCTTGCAGCCAGCTAGCTATCAATTCTGCTACTTGTCCCCTAACTCTGCATGCTCGGACCTTATTCATTCATCTATTATGTAGCACCTTATCGAAGGGCTTCTGGAAATCTAGATAAATTAAACCTACTGCATTAACCTTGTCTATTCCTTTGTTACCTCTTCAAAAGATTCAATGAGGTTGATCAAGCAATATTTTCCCTTTTTTGAAATTCAAGCTGACCATTCATTATTATATTTTTGGTTTCTAGAGATGGGTTAATAAATTACAGCCGGAACAAATTTGTTAAGGGCAAATTTGTGTCTGCCAAACTTGATTGAGTTCTTTGAAGCAACAGAGGGTTGATGATAGTGTGATTGATGTGTGCATGGATTTTCAAAAGGCGTTTGAGAAAGTGCCACATGATAGGCTTGTTAGCAAAATTGAAACCAATGGGATTGAAGGGGCAGTGGTAGCATGGATACAAAATTAGCTAAGAGACCAATACCAGTGATGACCAGTTGTTTTTCAGACTGGAGGGAAGTATACAGTAGTGTCTTCCATGCGTCAGTATGCAGACTACTGCTCTACTGCTCTTTTTGATATTTATTTATGACCTGGACTTGGGTATACAGAGCATCATTTCAAAGTTTGCAAATGACACAAAACTCCAAAATGTAAACCGTGAGCAGGATAGTAACATACATAAGAACATAAGAAATAGGAGTAAGCTATACGGCCCCACCATTTAATAAGATCATGGCTGATCTGATCTTGGACTCTGGTCCACTTCCCTGCCCGCTCCCCATAACCCCTTACTCCCTTATCGGTTAAGAAACTGTATCTGTCTTAAATTTATTCAATGACCCAGCTTCCACAGCTTTCTAAGGCAGTGAATTCCACAGATTTACAACCCTCCTGAGAAGAAATTTCTCCTCATCTCAGTTTTAAATGGGGTGGCCCCTTATTCTAAGATCATGCCCCCTAGTTCTAGTGTCCCCTATCAGTGGAAACATCCTCTCTGCATCCACCTTGTCAAGCCCCCTCATAATCTTATAAGTTTTGATAAGATCATCTCTCATTCATCTGAATTCCAGTGAGTAGAGACCCAACCTACTCAACGTTTCCTCATAAGTCAACCCCCTCAACCCCAAAATCAACCTAGTGAACCTTCTCCGAACTGCCTCCAAAGCAAGTATATCCTTTCATAAATATGGAAACCAAAACTGCATGCAGTATTCCAGGTGTGGCCTCACCAATACCCTGTATAACTGTAGCAAGACTTCCCTGCTTTTATACTCCATCCCCTTTGCAATAAAGGCCAAGATTCCATTGGCCTTCCTGATCACTTGCTGTACCTGCATATTAACCTTTTGTGTTTCATGCACCAGGACCCCCAGGTCCTGCTGTACTGCAGCACTTCGCAAGTTTTCTCCATTTAAATAATAACATGCTCTTCGATTTTTTTTTTTCTCTGCCAAAGTGCATAACCTCACAATTTCTAACATTATACTCCATCTGCCAAACTTTTGCCCACTCACTGCCTGTCTATGTCCTTTTGCAGGTTTTTGTGACCTCCTCACACATTGCTTTTTCTCCCATTTTTGTATCATCAGCAAACTTGGCTACATTACACTCTGTCCCTTCATCCAAGTCGTTAATATAGATTGTAAATAGTTGGGGTCCCAGCACTGATCCCTGTGGCACCCACTAATTACTGATTGCCAACCTGAGAATGAAACATTTATCCTGATTGTCTAACAGAAAACAGTTAGCCAATCCTCTATCCATGCTAATATATTACCCCCAAACCTGTGAACTTTTATCTTGTGCAGTAACCTTTTATGTGGCATCTTGTCAAATGCCTTCTGGAAGTCCAAATGCACCACATTCTCTGGTTCCCCTTTTTATCCACCCTGTTCGTTACATCCTCAAAGAATTCCAGCAAATTTGTCAAACATGACTTCCCCATCATAAATCCATGCTGACTCTGCCTGACTGAATTATGCTTTTCCAAATGTATTGCTACTGCTTTAATAATGGACTCCAACATTTTCCCAACCACAGATGTTGGGTTAACTGGTCTATAGTTTCCTGCTTTTTGTCTGCCTCCTTTTTTAAATAGGGATGTTACATTTGCAGTTTTCCAATCTGCTGGGACCTCCCCAGAGTCCAGGGAATTTTAGTAAATTACAACCAATGCATCCACTATCCCTGCCGCTACTTCTCTCCTTCTCTTAAGAACCTAGGATGCAAGCCATCAGTTCCAAGGGATTTATCTGTCTTTAGTCCCGTTATCTTACGGAGTACCACCTCCTTAGTGATTGTGATTGTGTTATGTTCCTCCCCCCTGCACCCCCCCCCCCCCCCCCCCCCCCCGCATAGCCCCTTGACTATCCACTGTTGGGATATTTTTAGTGTCCTCTACAGTAAAGACTGATGCAAAATATTTGTTCAGAGTTTCTGCCATCTCCATGTTCCCCATCATCAATTCCCTGGTCTCGTCCTCTAAGGGACCAACATTTACTTTAGCCATTCTTTTCCTTTTTTATGTACCTGCTATCTGTTTTTATATTTCGTGTAGTTTACTTTCATAGTCTTATCTTCCCTTTCTTAATCATTTTTTTAGTCATTCTTTGCTCAGACTTCAGGAGGATGTAGACAGACTGGTGAAATGGGCAGATTTCATTTTGGAAGGAAGATTGTGGTGAGACATTACAAACCAAATGGTACAGTTTTAAAGGGGTGCAGGAACAGAGATCTGGGGGTTTATGTACACTAATCTTTGAATGTAGCAAGATAAGTTGAGAAGGCTTTTAAAAAAGCATTCGGGGATCATGGGCTTTATAAATGGAGGCATCGACTAGGATTTTACTAACCTTGGCAGGTCCATGGCAGGCGACGTCGGTGGTGGGTCCCGATCCTGCTCTATAAAATTAATTCCTTTGATTGGGCTAGTTAAGCCTGCCCAGTGTGTTTCCCATCCAATTAGAGGAAGCGGGTCTGGTGACATCATTTGATGACATGTCATGAGCCGGTTTCCTTAAAGGGACCATGACCAACTTCCTTTTGACATTTGTGCTGTCTATGTTCTACAGCATTGAGGTGCTACAAACATTGACAATCACTGCACAAAGATACAGGGCTGTACCCAGGCTCTCCCATGACTCCCTCCGTATGCTTAAGGAGGGAGGCATAACACACAGGGAGGTCCTTTTCCCTTTCAATGGGTGGTAGAGACCTCCCCAGGAGATCAACATAACCTGGTTGCACATTGCAGAGGAGGGCACAAGCAGATGTCGTCAGGAGGACTTGGGTGCAGTGCCGCAAACGTTTCAATGATCTCAGTAGATCACGAAGCATTAGTACAAAGCCACACTCAACCTTATCCTGCTGTGCCTCTCATCACATCCCCATCACTCTGCCGTCCCTACCCTACTCCTGCACATCCTTACTCACACCAACTTATCTTGGACCTCCACCCATCCCTCTCTATCTATATTATCACATCCCCATCTCACTAGCCTCCTCTCACACTCACCCTCATCCTGGTGCAATCATACCAACTAACAAAGAATGACTAAGAAAGCAATAAAGAAATGAAAGATAGATTATGAAAGTAAACTTGAGCAAAACATAACAGATAGTAAAAGCTTTTACCGATATATAAAATGGAAAAGAGTGACTAAAGTAAATGTTGGTCCCTTAGAAAATGAGAAGGGGGATTTAATAATGGGAAATGTGGAAATGGCTGAGACCGTAAACAATTATTTTGCTTCGGTCTTCACAGTGGAAGACACAAAAACCATGCCAAAAATTGCAGGTCACGGGAATGTGGTCAGGGAGGACCTTGAGACAATCACTATCACTAGGGAGGTAGTGCTGGACAGTCTAATGGGACTCAAGGTAGACAAGTCCCCTGGTCCGGATGAAATGCATCCCAGGGTATTAAGAGATGGCGGAAGTTATAGCAGATGCATTCGTTGTAATCTACCAAAATGCTTTGGACTTTGGGGAGGTACTATCGGATTGGAAAGCAGCTAATGTAACGCCTCTGTTTTTAAAAAAAAAAAAGGGGGCAGACAAAAGGCAGGTAACTATAGGCCGGTTAGTTTAACATCTGTAGTGGGGAAAATGTTTGAAGCTATCATTTAAGGAAGAAATAGCAGGACATCTAGATAGGAATAGTGCAATCATGGATTCATAAAGGGGAAATCATGTTTAGCTAATTTACTGGAATTCTTTGAGGATATAACAAGCATGGTGGATAGAGGTGTAGCGATGGATGTGGTGTATTTGGATTTCCAAAAGGCATTCGATAAGGTGCCACACAAAAGGTTGCTGCAGAAGATAAAGGTACGCGGAGTCAGAGGAAATGTATTAGCATGGATAGAGAATTGGCTAACGAACAGAAAGCAGAGAGTCAGGATAAATGGGTCCTTTTCGGGTTGGCAATCGGTGGTTAGTGGTGTGCCACAGGGATCGGTGCTGGGACCACAACTGTTTACAATATACATAGATGACCTGGAGAGGGGACAGTGTAGTGTAACAAAATTTGCAGATGACACAAAGATTAGTGGGAAAGCGGGTTGTGTAGAGGACACAGAGAGGCTGCAAAGAGATTTAGATAGGTTAAGCGAATGGGCTAAGGTTTGGCAGATGGAATACAATGTCGGAAAATGTGAGGTCATCCACCTTGGGGTGGGGGGTGGGGGGGCGGGGGGGGGAAACAGTAAAAGGGAATAGTATTTGAATGGGGAGAAATTACAACATGCTGCAGTGCAGAGGGACCTGGTAGGGTCCTTGTGCATGAAACTCTTTTGAGTTTACCTGCAAAAACATAAACATTAAAACCATGCCACCCGACCTGGGTGACACAGCAGACATTTTCAAGGCCCCTTTTTTTTTTAAATTTATTTATTTTTTGGTTTTTTTGGGGTCCTTGTGCATGAATCCCAAAAAGTTAGTTTGCAGGTGCAGCAGGTAATCAGGAAGGCGAATGGAATGTTGGCCTTCATTGCGAGAGGGATGGAGTACAAAAGCAGGGAGGTCCTGCTGCAATTGTACAGGGTATTGGTGAGGCCGCACCTTGAGTACTGCGTGCAGTTTTGGTCACCTTACTTAAGGAAGGATATACTAGCTTTGGAGGGGGTACAGAGACGATTCACTCGGCTGATTCCGGAGATGAGGGGGTTATCGTTTGATGATAGATTGAGTAGACTGGGTCTTTAATCACTCGTTGGAGTTCAGAAGGATGAGGGGTGATCTTATAGAAATATTTAAAATAATGAAAGGGATAGACAAGATAGAGGCAGAGAGGTTGTTTCCACTGGTCGGGGTGACTAGAACTAGGGGGCACAGCCTCAAAATATGGGGGAGCCAATTTAAAACCGAGTTGAGAAGGAATTTTTCTCCCAGAGGGTTGTGAATTTGTGGAATTCTCTGCCTAAGGAAGCAGTTGAGGCTAGCTCATTGAATGTATTCAAATCACATAGATTTTTAACCAATAAGGGAATAAAAGGTTATGGGGAGTGGGCGGGTAAGTGGAGCTGAGTCCACGGCCAGCTCAGCCATGATCTTGTTGAATGGCGGAGCAGGCTCGAGGGGCTCGATGGCCTACTCCTGTTCCTAATTATTATGTTCTTATGTAACAACACACAAGGGTGTTTTATGTAAATTTTCATGTAAACATCCTGTTAATGTGGTGTCAAACATTGAAACCTTTTATTTTCAACACTTCGCGATCTTGGACAGATTTATGTCCACCTTTGGAAGTGGCTTAGTGAGTTGCATCAGGTGATTTTGGAGAAGGTTGGTGCTGCTGGTGTGCCTGGTGTTGGGGCTGATCATGGTGAGACAACAGTACCCCGCAATGGTGATGAGTGTGAAAGGAATGGGTTGATCATTGTAGGGATGATTATTGGTGTTGGTGTGTGGTGATGCCAACCTGGTGCATCATGTGATAGCCAGGGTGCACCGCATCGAGTGAAGTAAATCAGGCCATGGTGAAGCCATCCCTGACTTCCTGGGCAGCAATGTGGTTGGGTGCTGATGCCCTCTGTCCTGTGCAACGTCAGGTGATTGCGGAGAAGGTTGGTGTTAGTGTGCCTGGTACTGTTGGTGTTGGGGCTGATCGTGGTGGGATTCTGAGGAACAAGGTGAGAGTGTATAAAGGCATCCATGCTGATGGAATAGATGACTGTGAAGTAGAGATGACCAGCGATCTGTCAATGGTGAGAGAGAACATTTGAAATAGGAGCAGGAGTAGGCCACCTGGCCCCTCGAGCCTGCTCCGCCATTTAATAAGATCATGGCTGATCTGATTATGGACTCAACTCCCCTTCCCTGCCCGCTCCCCATAATGAGGTCAGACTGGATGGAGACTCGTGTGAAGACTTGCAGCATGCTGAATCTGTTGTGGAAATATAGTGAGGAAGAGCTTGTGGCTGAGGGAAAATATTTCTGAGGTATGAGCTTTTACTGTACATTTGAAGTTGTCAACTCGACAGCTGATTCAATGGCCACTGAGCACCCACCTCAGCTTGATAGACTTGGTCCACAACTGCATAAAATCAAAGTGAGCTTAAATGCATTAATGTCTAAACAAGGTCATAATTACCTGATTGGGACCCCACCTCTGCGTGTTGGGCGTGCTCAACGCTGACAGTCCAGGCATTGGAAAAGGCGTGTGGCGGCGCCCCCCCGACCCACTTAGGAGGTGGGGGGCGGGGAGAAGAGGGGGAGAAAACACGTTCCCACCCGACCCGCCATCTATCTCCCCCGCTGACCCCCTGCAAAATCTCAGCCATAGGGTGCAACAGCAAAGCAGTTACGCTAAATCGTTCTAAATTACAGGTTAGGCTTCAGCTGGAGTTATGGGCCCAAGTTTCCACAGGATAAAAAACGGGCGCCCCTCCGAGCTGGGCGCCCGTTTTTCGCGCCTAAAACAGCGCCAGAAAAAAAACGCGCTATTCTGGAGCGCTTTGCAGCTCCTTGTCTGTTTGGCGCGGAGCCTACACTCGCACCGATTTTGTAAGTGGGAGGGGGCGGGTACTATTTAAATTAGTTTTTTTCCTGCCGGCAACGCTGTGCGTTGGAGCGTTCGCGCATGCTCAGTGTGTAAAAAAACATTGGCACTTGGCCATTTTTGTAGTTCTTTGTAGCTGTTTAATTTTTGAAAATTTTTTAATAAAATCACATTGCCATCAGCACTGAGGCTTCCCTTCTCACTGTCTCCTTCCCCTCCCTCCCCTCCGCGGCAACAAACGGCTGTCTCCTTCCCCTCCCTCCCCTCCGCGGCAACAAGCCACTGTCTCCTTCCCCTCCCTCTCCTCCCTCCACGGCAACAAGCCACTGTCGCCTTCCCTCCCTCCCCTGCCCGGCAACAAACGGCGGTTTCCTTCGAACGATGGCTGAAGCACTTTCACACAGGTAGGAAGATGGTTTATTTAATCTTTTCTTTGCTTATAAATGTTTATTCAGGTTGGATTTATTTGTCTAATATTTGTAGAAGTATAAATAAGGATTGATTGTAGAATTTAATGAGTTCCCTTCCCCCCCCCCCCCCCCCCCCACCTCGTTCTGGACGCCTAATTTGTAACCTGCGCCTGATTTTTTTAATGTGTAGAACAGGTTTTTTCAGTTCTACAAAAATCTTCACTTGCTCCCATTCTACTTTAGTTTGGAGTACGTTTTCACTGTGGAAACTTTGAAATCAGGCGTCAGTGGCCGGTCACACCCCCTTTTTGAAGAAAAAATTCTGTTCTAAAGTAGAACTGTTCTACCTCACTAGAACTGCAGAAAAGAAAATGTGGAGAATTGCGATTTCTAAGATAGTCCGTTCTCCACCAGTTGCTCCTAAAAATCAGGCGCAAATCATATGGAAACTTTGGCCCATTGTGTCTAGTTCTCGGCAGCATGCTTTTGGAACGATGGCAAATCCTTGGAGAGAATGCAGAGGAGAATTACTAGAATGGTACCAGGGATGAGGAACTTCAGTTATGTGGAGACTAGAGAAGATGGGATTGTTTCCTAGAGCAGAGCAGGCTAATGGAGATGTTCAAAATTATGGAGAGTTTTGATTAGAATAAATAAGAAACTAGTTTCACTGGCAGGAGCGTTGATAACCAGAGGACATAGATTTAAGATAATTGGCAAAAGAAGCAGAAGAGAGAGAATTTTTTTAATGCTGTGAGTAATAATCTGGAATGCATTGCCTGAAAAGGTAGTGAAAGCAGATTCAGTTTTAACTTTCAAAAGGGAATTGGATAAATACCTGTGAGGGAAAGTATTTGCACAGTTGTAAGGTAAGAGCAGGGGAGTAGGACTAATTGGATAGCTTTTTCAAAGATCTGGAATCGGCACGATGGGCCAAATGGCCATATTCTGTGCTTTGATTCTATGGAGGATGTTGTGGCTAATCCAACAATTTGTCAGACAAGCAGCCTGACAACACTAAGGCAATGGACGAGGCAAGTGACATGGTGCGAGGTAGAGCTGGGTACAGGTACAGCGCAAGAATCCGGAAGCCTTGGGACCAAGGCCACTCCAGATTCTGTGTATTTCCGGAATTTTGAATGTCTTTCTGAAGTCCCGAGTTCAGAAATGCCCGGCGGTGGGGGGGGGGGGGGGCGGGTGGCGAGGGAAGGAGCGGCGGGCCAAGGTAAGGAAAGGAGTCCGGCGGGCCAAAGTAAGGACCGGGTGGTCTGGTGCGGGGGAGGGGTTGGCAGTGGCCTGGGGGAAGGGGGGTTGGCGGCGGCGGGTCCGGATTCCAGACGACCCCACCATGGATTGTTCCGGAACTCCGGATTTTCTGTGCTGTACCTGTATTAACGTACATGTGGACGTTGACTTCATGTCTGGTAGATAACGTTGTCACTAGGCAGCATGTGCACATCCTTTGCGAACGTGAGGTAATAGTGTTGGAAGAAAAATCGTTGCTGAAGATGTTCTGGTGAAGAGTGGAATCGTGCAAGGGAAAGCCCACTGAGCTGGATAATGGAGAAGAGGCATTGACTGAGGATGATGTGGTTGATCATGTTAAATGTTGCAGAGAGGACAAGGAGAGATAATGCAGCAGGGTCACAGTCGCAAAGATGTCTTTTGTTACTTTCAGTGATGCTTTTTCAGTGCTGTGGCAGGAACGAACACCTGATTGAAAGATGGGCACAGAATTGAGAGGCGACTTCGCATTCAAGAAATTAGGAGAGGAAAGGAAGGTTGATGGGCAGTTGTATGCAAGCACAGAGGGGGTCATGGGTGAATTTTTTGAGGGGTGGGGGGGATGCAGGCAGTTTTCAAGTGTGACGCAGTACATGAGGCGAGGCAACCATTTACAATGTCAGCTATCATGGGGGCCAGGAAGAAAAGGTGGATGGTCAGCAGTTTATTGGGAATGGGATCAAAGGGACAAGAGATGGTTGATCCTGGATAAAAGAAACTGGGTGTTGTCTTGACTCTGCAGGATGATTCTAGATGAGAGTGCAGTTTTGACAGAGGCGATTGAAGCCTGATGTGATCCAGCCAGATGTGGTGAAGGATGGCTCAGCCTGATCTGGTAATGGATGGCTAAACCAGATGTGCGCCAGTTGTGCTCAGTCTGTGCTCCTTGGACATCAAGGAGAGAAATGGTTTATTAAAAATAAATGGCATGAAGAGTTATCGGATTGATATGCAAATACAAGTTTTCCCAAGAAATTCATATTGTGGGACCGATGACAGCACAGCGTACGGCGTCGCAAGCCTTGTAAAGGGCCCTGCCAGTTCCAGGTTTCGTATGTGCGATAAACTAGAACTTGCTATCTGTCATGGTTCGCTTTTACAGATCTACCGAACCGACAAAAATCATTTTCGCTGGCAGGATGGGCTATTTGCCCAGCAAATGCCCACTAGACCTTTAGCCTGGTAAAAGCAGGTGTAAGGCTTGCTTTCACCAGATTAAGGTAATTGTAAAATTTTAAACTGAAACTAATTTTAAATGTTTGTATGATTTATGTAAAATGTTTTAAATTATTTTTCAAAATATTAACTTTTTATTGTAAAAGGGACTTTTAACTAAATTTGAAAACAGGAACATTTATTTTTATTCCAGTTGTGCAAATTATTTAATTATTTGGGGATTTCTCACATGCTGATGGGGATTTGGTTTGTAAATGGAATCGCCATAAATATATGAGGAATCCTTCTTTCTGATAGGAGGATCTGGCCCACCTGATCCCAGGGACGCTTCCAAACCACCTGCATCCCTGGGCTCCATGGGTTTTTATGCAGGCGTACGCCTGAAGACCCAGGACCAGAAGTCCAGAAGGTAGGTTCGCTTTTTTTTTCGGGTTGGAGGCACACTCCAAGAGATACGCCTCGGACAACAAATTCCAGCCCAATAGTTTGTCTCGGTAGTTGAAGGTTTGTCACCCATTTGTTGCACGGTATTTGATTCCTTTATCTTTTCAGCGGGAAATAAGGCATAGAGACACAGGAAGTCAGTCTGTTTTTTGAAACGGTTGTGAAGCATCTGACATCAAAGGCACACTAAGGGTAGAATGTAGTTGGGAGTTATTTTGTTTTAAGTTGAGCAAAGTGTGCTGACTCGTAGTGACTTCATTGTTTTGTTTTATGCAAGAACAAGTTGTGCTGATTGGGATAAGTGAATCCGATCATAAGTTTTGCTTTTATATGTTTATGTACTGTGACAAAGCAGCTTAACCATTTGTGTTTGGCTTCATCTATTTGTTTGGTCTGCTTTTAGAGAGATTGAAGGTGCATGCTTGTGAAAGGCACACATACTTAGTTTGGATGACGATCCCCTGGGTTATGTTATTGTATACTGGATATTGGGCAATATGGGCCCAGCCCAAAACCTAAGATGCTCAGACCATTTAGAGATGATTAGCACAATGGTAGCACTGTGGTATCTAAGAGCGTATCTATGAACTTGTAACAACGGCATTGAATATTTAATGTCCACCTGGTTTAACATTTTTCTCAACTTCAACAATAAAGGCAGTGCTGCTTCAGCATTGCATTGGAGTGTTGGCCAAGTTTGTGTGCTGACATTATTGTCTCGAGCTCAATCACATAACCACATGACTCAGGTGAGAATGGCATTGATTGAGCTGAACTGACACACAGTATAAATATTTGTCCTTCCAAACTTTCGTTATGTTTTGAGAACACAACTTTGCATCTTGAGAAGCCTATATAAAAGGCAGCTTAAGTGCCCCAAGGCCAGTGCCCAGGAAGACTTGTAATTTGTTCCTGTCTTTTAATGCCTGTCACTGGTCTAATTGTGCTCTGGACTGGCGGTAGCATGATTTTGTGTGTATAGGCAAACCCTCGCTTGCATCCCGCACATGTTTTGCCTATTATGTCGATTTCACTGACTGTCATGGTGCACTTTTATTGCACAGTGGCCATCCTACACATGCATTTACCCTGGAACAATTGCCACCAGTACGCAGTGAGACCAGCAACACAATATAAAAGGTAAATTTAGGAGAGCAACACTCTTGAACCTTTTCCTCGACCTGACTTGCAGCATAAAAGACCCTTTAGTTTCTGCACAACAAGTTTCGGATAACAACAGAGCCCACATGCAGAGCAAATTCCACCTACTGCCAGTGAATGTTTATTTTAGAATTGTTCTGAATCCAAACTGCTTTAAGTGCGATCTAAGTTGCCTGCATGCTTGAAGTAGGTTCCTGGTTGTGTTTAAATAGATGCAAGTTGTTTGGATGGTACTCAAGTCCAGACTTGGCTATTTATTCTCTGAAATCTAATGCTGTATTTACATTCTAGCAGTGCAGTCTAAATAGAGAGGTGGTGTAATCACCACGCTGCTAGAGGCACACTCCAGCAATAAATGGAAACTGGTACTACAGACAGTAGTGATGAAGATCCTTAGCGAGAGAACAGATGCTTCTCTGAAATCATCTAGCAATGTAATTGGGGAAAATTCCACAGCATCAACAGTCAAGATTTATAGAAGTAGTGTCAGCTGTGGCTCAGTGGGTAGCACACTTGCCTCTGAGTCAGAAGGCTGTGGGTTCAAGAACTTGAGCGCACAAATCTAGGCCGACACTGCAGTGCAGTGCTGAGGGAGTGCTGCACCGTCGGAGGTGTCGTCTTTCAGATGAGATGTTAAAACCGAGGTCCTGTCTGTCCCCTTAGGTGGATGTAAAAGATCCCATGGCACTATTTCGAAGAGCAGGGTAGTTATCCCCGGTGTCCTGGCCAATAGTTATATCTCAATCAACATAACATAGAAAAACAAAATATCTGTTCATTAACACATTGCTGTTTGTGGGACTTTGCTGTGTGCAAGTTGGCTGCTGTGTTTCCCACATTACAACAGTGACTACACTCCAAACATACTTCATTGCGGTAAAGTGCTTTGAGACGTCCGGTGGTTGTGAAAGGCGCCATATAAATGCAAGTCCTCCTTTCAGTTGCATTTGAAATGGTTCTGCATCATATAAGTGAAGTATGAATTTTAGCTGCCTTTTCAAGTTGCTTCTTTGCTGGCCAATAAAAGATTGTTGAAAAGTTGTCCATAAAGCTATGGATGATGATGTGCAGGGCAGCCTCTGTTGAACGATGTGTTTATGCTGTTGTTTCTTTCCCAAATGGGCTGCAGTTAGTAGGGACAGTGCTGTACCTAAAAGCAAGAAGCAGTTCAGTCACCAAGCAGTCTTATCCTTCACTCCATCCAGCCTTTATGAATTCAAACCTGTAAATAGTCCTCTCCAGTCTGTTTTTGCAAAGGCTTG
Organism: Pristiophorus japonicus; assembly: GCF_044704955.1. NCBI lineage: Eukaryota > Metazoa > Chordata > Chondrichthyes > Pristiophoridae > Pristiophorus > Pristiophorus japonicus. The sequence goes on along the minus strand of NC_091986.1, from coordinate 94,074,042 downwards.
GGGGAGGGAAAGTTTTCTTGATTAAAGTGTGTATTTTCAAACACATTCTTCCAAACATTTCTGGGAGAGCATGATCTCCAACCTCAATTAGTTGTAGCACCACAACTACCCACTATAACAGTGGAATGATAGCATTTTGAGAGCGGAGAATATTTGATTTGAAGCAATCGGATTTCCCATGTAGTCCTGGGCGGGGGTGGGGGGGGGGGATTACAAGATTTTGCATCAGAAGTAGTTAAATGAAGGCGTCTGCCCTCTGGTCATGTGATGACTGTTGGGCACGGAGGTTTGTTTTGGATTGAAATGCCTGCGGTTTTGTATGATTGTTTGGGTGGGTAGACTTATGGATGGATTAGGTAGACCTATGGACGGATTAGGACATTTATCCTAATTATTAGAATGTAGTGTGTTCAGCATATTCATAATCCTGGCAGTTTTCAATACACTTGATATATTTCTTACCACACCAGCCCAGAACGGAGTCAAAATAACAAATGCAAATACAGGAATGCTAATTGAGAAAGGACCATGGTTATGTACACATTGGACTCACTATTCAACCATAATATGGTAAATATTGTTGCTTCAAGGATTTGAGTTTTGTTAAAATGAGAATTTGAATTAAACAAAAAATTGTTGACCATTTTATTCTATGGCTGCTGTCCATTTTGTGAAATTGGACACAATTTGTCTTTTTGGAATGAATGGTAGGGGGAGGGTGGGGAGTGAGTCTGAGTCTAGGAGGGGGGCGGGGAAGAGAGTCTGAGAGGGGGGGAAAGGCGCGTGGGAGAAACGGGAGTGGGAAGAGAACTCTGGGGAAGATGGATCACATTTTAACAACCCTACTCCCTTTATACCCACACCTGATTTCTCGGAAACTTTGGCGCGCGTGTGTGACAAGCGACATAGTTGGAGTGGATGTCATGGCACTGTTATTATTCACTTCATACCTAATAAACCTGGTAACAATCTGTGACCCACACACAAGGCCCCATCTATGGCGGAGGGGGGGGGGAGAGACTGTCAGCAACTTGGGTTGTCGGGGGGACAGGAACTTGGGCTGGGGCAGGAACTTGGAGGGGGTGGGGGGGGGGTCTTGTGCGAATGCACTCTCTCCTGTCTGGAGTCGGCAATCAGAATGACTCTGATTTTGCAAAGACACTGATTACTTGGGCAGGGCGGATCTAATCATACATTCCAGAGAAACTGCTGGGTGTATCTTTCCTCCATTAGGTCGTATGATCAGGGGTACCCAATCAGAGCATTTTTCTGTTGCAAATAAGTGCGTCCATTCCGAAGGCTGATTGTGTGAAATTGATTTGAGATTTGTTCAGGCCAAATACAATTCAAAAATGAATAAAATATATAAATGAATAAACCAGCAACTTGTGTAAACCTCTTCCTCCTCTCTTCTCTTCCCCCCCCACCCCTCCACTGTCACATTTTCAAATGATTTGCATCCAAATAAAGAACTTTAAAAAGTAGATGAAAATGTTTTTTTTAAAAAGAGAGCACCATAGTCAGTTCCTTGAGTGACTTGCCAGGAGACATAGTGGTGAAGGAAAACATGTACCCCTAACCAGTTTTCATTTAGTGAATGGGCTATGGGCGGCAGGGAGGAACTTAACACAATCACAATCACTGAGGAGGTGGTGCTCAGTAAGATAACGGGACTAAAGGCGGATAAATCCCCTGGATCTGATGGCTTGCATCCGAGGGTCTTTAGAGAAGTAGCGGCAGGGATAGTGGATGCATTGGTTGTAATTTACCAAAATTCCCTGGATTCTGGGAAGGTCCCAGCAAATTTGAAAACTGCAAATGTAACGCCCTTATTCAAAAAAGGAGACACACAAAAAGCAGGAAACTATAAACCAGTTAGCCTAACATCTGTGGTTGGGAAAATGTTGGAATCCATTATTAAAGAAGCAGTAACAGGATATTTGGAAAAGCAAAATTTGGTTAGGCAGAGTCAGCATGGATTAATGAAGGGGAAGTCATGTTTGACAAATTTGCTGGAATTCTTTGAGGATGTAACGAACAGGGTGGATAAAGGGGAACCAGTGGATGTGGTGTATTTGGACTTCCAAAAGGCATTTGACAAGGTACCACATAAAAGGTTACTGCACAAGATAAAAGTTCATGGGGTTGGGGGTAATATATTAGCATGGATAGAAGATTGGCTGACAAAAGGAAAACAGAGAGTCAGGATAAATGGCTCATTCTCCGGTTGGCAATCAGTAACGAGTGGGGTGCTGCAGGGATCAGTGCTGGGACCCCAACTATTTACAATCTATATTCACGACTTGGAAGAAAGGACCGAGTGTAACGTAGCCAAATTTGCTGAAAATACAAAGATGGGAGGAAGGGCAATGTGTGAGGAGAACATAGAGGCTGCAGGAGGACATAGACAGGCTAAGTGAGTGGGCAAGATTTGGCAGATGGAGTGTAATGTTGGAAAGTGTGAGGTCATACACTTTGGCAGAAAAAAATTAAAGAGCAAGTTATTATTTAAATGGAGTATGATTGTAAAGTGCCGCAGTACAGCGGGACCTGAGGGTACTTGTGCATGAAACACAAAAGGATAGTGTGCAGGTACAGCAAGTGATCAGGAAGGCCAATGGAATGTTGGCCTTTATTGCAAAGGGGATAGAGTATAAAAGCAGGGAAGTCTGAGTTACAGCTGTACAGGGTATTGTTGAGGCCACACCTGGAATACTGCGTGCAGTTTTGCTTTCCATATTTACAAAAGGATATACTTGCTGTGGAGGCAGTTCGGAGAAGGTTCACTAGGTTGGTCCCAGGGATGAGGGGGTTGACATATGAGAAAAGGTTGTGTAGGTTGGGTCTATACTCATTGGAATTCAGAAGATTGAGGTGTGATCTTATTGAAACGTATAAGATTGAGGGGGTTGGATAAGGTGGATGCAGAGAGGATGTTTCCACTGATGGAGACTAGAACTAGAGAGCATGATCTTAGAATAAGGGGCCGCCCATTTAGAATGGAGATGAGGAGAAATTTCTTCTGAGGGTTGTGAATCTGTGGAATTCGTTGCCTCAGAGAGCTGTGGAAGTTGAGACATTAAATAAATTTAAGACCGAAATAGGCAGTTTCTTCAGGGGATAAAGGTTTATGGAGAGCGGGCAGGGAAGTGGAGCGGAGTCCATGATCAGATCAGCCATGATCTTATTGAATGGCGGAGCAGGCTCGAGGGGTCTTATGGCCTATTCCTGCACCTATTTCTTTTGTTGGCCGTAGCTTGGGTTTCCTTGGGATGGTAAAAGCTACTCCCTTGGGCGAGCAACAGTGCAAAAATATTGCAATTCACATTTTGGTTTTGTAATTTGGAAGTGCATTGTTCAGTCTACCGAATCACAATAATTGAAAGCTATGTTGGAAAGCTCTGTGCCTGTGTGGCAGTGGATAAATATACTGCAATGTGTTACTGAGGCAGGCAGATTAAAAGCCACGGTTTCACAACTGCTCCAGACCCTTTCTTCACTGCAGTCCTGACTGAAACTAATACCCACTGAAGGAATGCTGTATGCCCCAGCCTTCCAACCTTTCTGCAACTATTTGTCCTGAGCTCCGGAGAATCAATGCCTGCACAGACCCAAGATTTTCATTGGTCTTAGCATCTGCTGTTTGATTACCACCTTCTCTTCTGGCCCACAAAATGTTCTGAGCCAGTTCAGTGAGTCAGCATACTTGTGTTCTGACATGAACACACACACTTTTCCATCCACATCAGTTTCCAGCCTGCCTGCTCTCAGTTCTGAATTTTTAAACATGTTCAATGTTAAAAGCGTGCAATCTTTTGTGTTTCTTCTGGATTCAGGAATTTTAATTTTTTAATTTTGAAGATAACACCCAACTTCCTCGTACTTTGTGCAGTAAAATGTATTCCAGCTAATGGGCAGACTTTTAAAAGGCCTGCAACAGGGGAAAAAATCAAAGGTAGATTTTGTTACTTCTAACTATTTGGTGATCTGTGACCGAAGTGCAGGTGAAGTATGGACTGGATGAGGTTGAACTCTATTTTGGTCAAATAGCTCACCAATATTCACTGCTCATTCTCACATGGTGGATGTACCAGGTACTATCAAGGGCCCAACATGGGCCAAGCCGTTTTTTCGGCGCGTTGACCTGAAGTGTGCTGACTTTGCACGCTGGAAAGGGCGCCAAAAAAAAAGGGCCCCATTCCTGGCCGCTCATCAGAGTCCCTGGAGTCGTGGCGTGGTGTGCAGTCTATAGGAGGGGGTGGGGGAGCAACGGGCCAGTGCAGAAAGCACTGCCAGCACCCGCGCGCATGCTCTTGTCCTCCCAGCGCGTCCTGTGGGCTGTGAGCAGGACCTGATGCTCACAGCCCCTATCCCCTGCCGAGAGGCCTCCAGCACTGGCTGGCTGGCCCACTGAGTTCCTGGGCGAGGTAGGACTTTGGTTTTATTTTTTATTTAGTGGCTGCGCTTGAGACACTTGATTTGAGAGGGGGGAGAGAAAGAGTGTATTGGGGGGAGGGAGAGAAAGAGTGTATTGGGGGGGGGGGAGGTGGGGAAGAGAGAGAGAGAGAGTATTGGGGGGGAGGAAGGGAGAGAGAGAGTGTATTGGGGGGGGGGGCCAGTTCGGCTCCCTGCAGGAGACCCCGTGCTGCGGCCGCTTAATCCGCTCCGCTTGGTGCCGGGTCTGCTCGGACACTGCGCTCAGGGCCGGGTCCGTTCGGACTCTCTGCCTGATTCTCAGATGTATTAGCAACCTCACATCTGTGTGAACTCCTGGACGCCGCTGGGGAGAGGTCTGGACACTGTCCGAGGCCTTGTACATCATGGGAGTACACTGAGCAGCTTCTGTCCTTGGCCAAAGGGACCCCGTACCGGCTGCTTCTCACCCTGGCCGAAGGGACCCGAGGACGTGGAACCGGCTGAAGGGATTCCGAGGCCGCTGCTCAATCCGCCGAAGGGACCGAGGCCAGCGCTAAACCGGCTGAAGGGACCGAGGTGTGACATCGTCTTATACCCCCAACCAACTTTTAATTATTTTTAAATTTTTAATCAACTTTTAAACTTATTAAAACAATTTGGTAGAACTTTTTAAAACTTACATTTTAGACTCTCAATCGAAATACTTTTAAATATCTATTATTAATCTACATTTTTGACTTGACTTAACTTTTAGAAACGTTTTAAATTGGGGAAACATTTATAATCTAATATTGCTTTACATCTTAGACTTTAACAACCCTTAGAAATTCTTGAAATAAATTGGGAATCTTTATCAACTTTTAACTTTTAAAATAATTTTGGAAGTCACCTTCCTAATGCCTGCCCCCCAACCAGGCCTCGGGTCATCCACCATCAATGGCGCTACTCGACACCGAGCTTGCGGCCAACACTTCGCCGTAGGCAATTAGGCTTATTGAGCTGTGCCTGGTCTCCAGTTGTCTTGGACCATCTTGCCACTGGACCAAGACCGTGCTCAGCGAAGCCCGTGTGGGTGCCAGTGTGCAGCGGCCACCCCACGTTAAAAGAACTCACGCACAGGCATCTTCCACTTTGTCAGTATGAAGTTTGGGACCTGGAACGTCAGGACCCTCATGGACAATCTCAACAGCAACAGGCCAGAACGCTGCACCGCAATAGTTGCCCGGGTACTCCGATGTTTTGACATTAACATCGCCGCCCTAAGCGAGACCCGGCGGGCAGGGGAAGTCCAGTTGAAGGAACATGGTGGAGGTTACACCACCTTCTGGAAAGGGAAACCAGAGGCCGAACGCCGCCTTCATGGAATTGGCTTTGCTGTCGAGAATGATCTGGTCGACCGCCTCAAAGGCTCCCCCTGTGGGGTTAACGAACGCCTCATGACTCTCTCTCACCCTATCTCGGAATCAATGTGCCACAGTCATCAGTGCGTACGTCCCTACACTTGATGCAACGGATGAGGCGAAAGAGGGATATTATTCCAACCTCTAGACATCCTTGTCCCGCATCCCCACGGACAACAAATTGATCCTTCTGGGTGATTTTAATGCCAGGGTTGGCAAAGACACAGCCCTCTGGGGAGGTGTGATTGGCAGAGAGGGGGTAGGAAAAACCAACTCCAGCGGTACCCTACTCCTGACAAAATATCTAGAACATGAACTCCTCATTACCAATACCCCGTTCCACCAAAGGGACAAATACAAGGCATCGTGGCAACACCCTCTCTCCAAACACTGGCACCTGCTCGACTATGTCATAATCCGAGCCAGGGATCGCAAGGATGTGCGCATCAACCGCGCCATGACAGGAGCTGACGACTGCTGGACGGACCACCGCCTAATCCGATCCATCATCAACATTAACATTGCCCCAAAGCAGAGGGGACAGCAGAAGCAGTTCCGCAAAAAAATTAATGCCGAGGCATTTAGAAGAGACCCAGCTAAGAGGGCCCTATAGAGCCAGTGCCTCACAGCCAATCTGGCGTGCCTTGATGACCCCGAGATGTCGAATGCCCACAGCGCTTGGTCTGCCCTCCAGACCTCTATAACCAGTGCCTGTGATGAGACACTTCGTCACTCAACCAGAAAACACCAGGACTGGTTTGATGAAAATGATCAGGAGATTGAAGAACTAAAAGATTGCAAGCACAAAGCATTTCTGAGCCTCAAGCAACAGCCCAACTTGGGAGCTGCAAAACAACATTACAGACAGCTCAAGTCCAAAAAAAACTCAGGACCTAAAGAACAGGTGGTGGATGGAGAAAACACAGGAGATACATCAACTGGTCGACATCCACGATATGCGAGGATTCTTCGCTGCAGTCAAGGCCACCTACGGCCCAAACTCCCAAGGCCCCACCCCACTCCTGGCCAAGAACAGGGAAACACTCATCAAGGACACAGAGACTGTCAGGGCCCGATGGAGCACTTTGAAGATGATCTAAGTCGAGACTCTGCCTTTGACTCGAGTGTTCTCGATCGCATTCCGCAGCTTGCGACCCGGCATCAACTCGGTGAAACTCCAACGTTGCATGAGGTAGGCAAAGCCATAAAACAGCTTCAGAATAACAAGGCTACGGGTGCGGATGGAATCCCTGCTGAGGCGCTAAAATGTGATGGAGAGGTGCTGTTGGCGCGGATACATGTCGTCCTCTCTCTCATCTGGAGGGAGGAGAGCATGCCGGGAGATCTCAGAGATGCAGTGATTGTGACCATTTTTTAAAAGGGGGACAGGCCTGACCGCGGCAACTACACCTTTTTGGCTAAGATCATGCGTAACTGACCTGACAGGGGAGTAACCACCATAACCCCAAGGTGGTTCTCCCTGGATCAGGAAGGTATATGCTTGCTTTTTTGGAAATAGGAGGTGGGTGGGGTGGCTTGACCCATCCATCTCCATGGCACGAACCTGGTATTGCAGTACTTCCAGGAACGGTGCAGTGGCTCTCGGCCTTTTGGCTAAGAGCATTGGCGCAGAGTGATCCTTGAATGGGCCCAAGGTGACCTCTGGCGTTTGTGATTTGACAAAGAATTGGAACGATTGGCTACGAATTTCAAAAAAAAACTACAGGGGAATCTCCCTGCTTTCATCCACTGGGAAAGTTGTCGCTCGAGTTTTCCTCAATCGTCTTCTCCCTGTGGCCGAGGAGCTCCTCCCGGAATCACAATGCAGATTTCGTCCCCTACGGGGCACAACAAACATGATCTTTGTAGCATGCCATTTGCAGGAAAATTGCAGGGAGCAGCACCAGCCCTTTATATATGGCCTTTTTCGATCTTACAAAGGCCTTTGACACGGTCAACCGTGAGGGTCGATGGAGCGTCCTCCTCAGTTTCGGATGCCCTCAAAAGTTTGTCAACATCCTTTGCTTGCTTCACGATGACATGCAGGCTGTGATCCTTACCAACGGATCTGTTACAGACCCATTCCACGTCCGGACTGGGGTCAAACAGGGCTGTGTCATCGCTCCAACACTCTTCTCAATCTTCCTCGCCGCCATGCTCCACCTCACAATCAACAAGCTCCCCGCTGGAGTGGAACTAAACTACAGAACCAGTGGGAAGCTGTTTAACCTTCGCCGCCTCCAGGCCAGGTCCAAGATCATCCCAACCTCTGTCGTTGAGCTGCAGTATGCGGATGACGCCTGCGTCTGTGCCCATTCAGAGGCTGAACTCCAGGATAAATTCATTGTATTCACTGAGGCATATGAAAGCATGGGCCTTAGGCTTAACATCCGTAAGACAAAGGTCCTCCACCAGCCTATCACCACCGCACAGCACTGCCCTCCAATCATCAAGATCCACGGCGCGGCCCTGCCCTGGGCAACGTGGACTATTTCCCATATCTCGGGAGCCTCTTATCAACAAAGGCAGACAATGATGTAGAGATTCAGCATCACCTCCAGTGCACCAGCGCAGCCTTTGGCTGTCTGAGGAAAAGAGTGAAGACAAGGCCCTCAAATCTACCAGCAAACTCGTGGTCTACAGGGCTGTACCCACTCCCCTGTATGGATCTGAGGCATGGATGATGTATAGAAGGCACCTCCAGTCGCTGGAGATATATCACCAATGGTGTCTTTACAAGATCCTGCAAATCCCCTGGGAGGACAGGCGCACCAACATCAGTGTCCTCAACCAGGCTAACATCCCCAGTAATGAAGCACTGACCGCACTCTGATCAGCTTCGCTGGGCAGGCTACATAGTACGCATGCCAAATACGAGACTCCCTAAGCAAATGCTTTATGTGGAGCTCCTTCATGGTAAATGAGCCAAAGGAGGACAGCGGAAACATTATAAGGACATCCTCAAAGCCTCGCTGGTAAAGTGCGACATTACCACTGACAGCTGGGAGACCCTGGCCGCAGACTGCCCGAAGTGGAGAAAGTCCATCCGGGAGGGCGCGGCAAACCAGCCCCACTGACCCCTTCCCTCAACGAATGTCTGTCCCACCTGTAACAGGATCTGTGGCTCTCATATTGGACTGTTCTGCCATCAAATAACTCACTTTGGGAGTGGAAGCAAGTCCTCCTCGATTCCGAGGAACTGTCTATGATGATAGTTGAGGGGGGGGGGGGGAAAGAGAGTGTATTGGGGGGTGGGGGGGTGGTGGCACTTGAGCTCTTAAAAACTCTGCTGCTCATATCCTAACCCACACCAAGTCATGTTCAAACATTACCTCTGTGCTCATTGACCTAATATTCACTCCCGGTCCGGCAACACACGATTTTAAAATACTCATCCTTGTTTGCAAATACCGCTTTGCTTAGCCCTTCCATCTCTGAAACCTCCTCTAGCCCTACAATCCTCTAAGATCTTTGCGCTCCTCCAGTTCTGATCTCTTGCGCATCCCTAAGTTTAAAAAAAACTCTGTCCATCATTGGCTGCCTAGGCCCTAAGCTCAGGAATTCCCCCTCTACACCTCTCTGCTCCTTTAAGACGCTCTTTAATATCTACATCTCTGCCAAAGCTTTTGGTCACCTGTCCTAATATCTCCATGTGTGGCTCGGTTTTAAATTTTATTTGATTATGCTCCTGTGAACCTTTGGATGTTTTACTACAATTAGAGCTAAAAATTCGCCTACCATGTGCCCGGTTTTTGGGCGATATTTCGCCGGTTTTGACAAACGGCAAACCGGGAAATTCGGAGAAGTCTTGCGCCAGCAGTTTTTAAGTACCGCTTGGGAGAGGACCGCCGGCGTACAAGACTCGAAATAGTGCTTTCGCCAAAAATTTGGCGCTCAGCGCACCCGTAGTTGGGACGGAAAAAATGCCCGGGAAAAAAACCTGCGTTGCAGCCTTTAGAACAGCAGTAGGTATGAAGACCTGCAAAAACGATAAGTTAAAGTTTTTATTTTTTAATTCTTTGCAGTGATTCGATAGTTAATTGTCTTGAGAATGTTTTGTGATTTTTACATTTTTTGTTTTTTGCAATTTTTTGGGGGTGTTTTCCCCACTCCCAAGGCGCTTCCAGCAGCGGTATCGGCCTCGGAGAAAAGTTGCAGAAAATTTGCTGTTTGCGCCACGAATCCTCGTGCAATGCCGATTTTTACCGTTGGGCGAACTGAAGCCCGAAGTTTAGGCCTCATAGTGGTAATTTGTCAACAAATTACCACTATTACCAAAAATGGAATTTCTAGCCTTATGTGTGCCATAATAATTGCATGTTGTTGCATAGTAAACTGTTCGTGACAGTGCTGCAGTTGGAGTACTTTGGATGTGTGAGGTTCAGTTGTTTTTCAGATAGAAGTGTCGGTGTGGTTCATGTTGTGGTGTGCAAATGCCAGACAGAAACTTTTTGAGCATCTCTCTTTAAATTCTGCAACACGCCTACCTTCACTCTCAGCAGTCCTCCTAACTGGTTGTTCCATTTGTCATGTAAATTCTACTTAAAAAATGTTTTTTCCCAGGTGAGGTATGAAACTACAATTTGTACCTGGCGGATAAAGGTGTGTTGCTGATTTTTCAAAAAGTATAAACATAGAGGGGGGGGGGGGGGTGGGGGGGCGAGGGGTGGATTTGTTGTGAACAGGAAAGAGGGATGTGGTCATGTTGGATTTTGTGGCATAACCCATAATTTAATGAGACCATGTCTATCTCAGATTATGGAGGAGTTGTTTGTGTGAAACATAATGGGCCCAAGTTTTGGGCTGCCCTGACCTGGATGCCCGTTTTTCGCGCCCGAAAGTGCACCTAAAAAATACCTGCAGATTCTCCGGCTCCCTGCAGGTCCTTTGCAGCTCGGCGCAGCGCAGCACGAGCTGTGGGGGACGGAGCCAAGTCCCTGCGCTGAAAACAATGCCGGGACCTCTGCACAGGCACGCTACAGTGAGCGCGCATGTGCAGTAGCTCCAGGCGCCCAAAACTGTGTGGGAGGGGCCCGAAGCACGAAGGCCCTAGCTCTGGCCGAATGGATTCACTGGGGCTGCAAGGATCGGGCTGCACCTCCCTCGTCCAGCTCCTGCTCTGGCTCCAGCTGGCTCTCTCAACTCCCCCCCGCAGCTCCTGCTCCGACCCCCCTCTCCCCCAGCTTCCACTCCGGCGACCCCCCCCCCCCCCCCCCGGCCCGGCATCTTGCTGGGGGCAGGCCCCGCCCGAAGTCTTGGGCCCGGCTTTTTTGCATCAGCCGGGCCCGTTCAGCCTCCTCCCTCTCCCCCTCCCTCTCCCCCTCCCTCTCCTCTCTCTGTCTCTGTCTCTCTGTCTCTGTCTCTCTCTCTCTCTCTCTCTCTCTGCCCTCCTCTCCTCTTCCCCCCCCCCCCCCCCCCCTCGTTGTCAGAAACATAGACACTGACGGACAGAGAGCGACACACACGGGGGGGCTGCTGGAGGGCTCCCGGTGCTGCAGTCAGTGAGTAGAAATTTTTTATTTATTGATTTAAAAAATATATATATTTTATTAATTTTTTTTGATTGATTTATTGATGTATTTATTATTGATGATGACTCTTCATTTGTAAAACTGAAGTGTTTAATGTTTGTAAACTTCCCTTTAAACCCCCTCCTTCCCCCCCACCCCCATTCCCTATGCCTGACTTGTAACCTATGCCTAATTTTTTAAGTGTAGGCAAGGTTTTTCTGAGTGTACAAAAATCTGCACTTACTCCATTTTAAGTTAGTTTGGAGTAAGGTTTCACTGCCTAAACTTTCAAAATGGGCGTAAGTAGCCGGACACTCCCCCTTTGAGGGAAAAAAAATATCTGTTCCAAACTGAAACTGTTCTAACTGACTAGAACTGGAGCAAACTAAATGCCGAGAATTGCAATTTCTAAGATACTCCATTCTAAACCAGTTGTTCCAAAAAAACAGGAACAACTCAGGCCGAAACTTGGCCCCAATGAGTCACAGCACAGTGCAAGATTTAATCATCTTAATCTGAACTCTTTGAATAAACAGTATCCCTCACACCATGGAAATGCTGTATATTTGCTCTCAGAATGTGGGTAAGATCACATTGCCCACCCCTAGTTGCCCTGAGAAGGTGGTGGTGGGCCACCTTCTGGAACTGTTGCAGGCCATGTATTGATGCTCCCACAGTGTGCCCTATCTGTCCAGCTACTGCATATCTATTGTAGCAATGAAATAAGTTCAGATCCACAGAATTCTGTTTCAATTAGGGTTTATGTAATTTACTCCCAGCAAAATTGAGACACTTAGGGACTGAAATTGACCCTTTTTATAGCCCCGGGAGGGATGGGGGGGGTGGGAGGGGCGCTAATGCCTCCGAGGAAATTGCCCCAGAGGTTTTGTGGGGGAGGGGTGGAGATGCTGTGCTGGTAGCGCCGTGCGCACTGTCCTCCTAACACCCCGCAGGGGATATTGCCAGCTTCGCAGGGTGCGAGTCCCTTAGTGTCCCGGGCTGCCATTTTATTTTGTCGGCTGACTCTTGCGTCGTTCTGACGAGGGCGGCCCTCGCGTCGACTGGGCAGCCATAATGTAATTCTGTACTCCATGTTGGGTGCTGGGCCGCTGGCCCGGTCGATTGCACCGCTGGTGGCTCAGTGGCGGCCACCAAAGGGCCTCCCACTTAAATGAAGGGGAGGGGTGTTGTAGCATGTCGGAGCTAGGAGGAGCATTCGCCCGTGGAGCGCCCCTCCAAGGAAACTGAGTGCTGGAGACAGCGCTCTGCTTCCTTTAAGGGACACACAGCCCAATTCCATGTCGGGGGTGGAACTTCTGGGCCGGGCGATAAAAGGTTACCAATCCAAATTGGGGTGAGTGCCAATTTCACCCATTAAGTTTTTTTTTAAACGAACGGGGCATGCTTGTTTAGGGATCGGGCTGCTAGTTGTAGGGATAGGTATATACTGAGATAGTTCCATTACTGTTAGACTGGGGAAGATTTGCCGAAAACTTAGTCTGGAGGGTGGCGGGCAAGGTGAATAGTGAAGTTGTGGAAATGGATAAATATTGTGGAGTTTGCTTTATTAAAGACGAGGATGTTTTATACAGAACATTCCTGTATTAAATGGGTAGGCAAAGTCCATGATAAAGTCAATAGTACATGGAAGGCGTGCGATAGTTATGGTGTATGACTTTTATTCATTTCATCAGTTCATGGGGGCCGAAATTCATCACCGCAAACGGGGAGCACCCACCATTTTTGATTGTTTTGGCCGCCGCGATGGATGCAGCGGCCTAACTTGCGAGATTGTGCTTTTGTTTTTTTTCGAGCGGGGCGGAAGTAGGTCATAATGGGGGAAGGGCGGAGCAGTCGGTCATTAGCGGGGTGGGACAGAGTCTCAGCCGCTGTCAGTCATCAGCGCCGGGCTGGTGACGTCATCGCGCTGGTGCGTCAATGTTTCTGCCCTTCAGTTAAAGGGGAGAGCTGCTATGAACGCTGCGTTTATTTTAGTTGGGTCCACTGGGTCACCAGGGAGGGTTTCGGCCAGGCTTGCAGCTTGGCACATAAGAGGATTTGCCAGGCTGCCTGTCGGCGGCCCGGCCCAGCCCAACCAGGGGGTATATTTGTCGGGGTGACCTGGCAATCAGCCGGCACAAAAATAATATGCTGGCCGTGGCAGTGCGTCTCCCCCTTTAATGGCAGTCGTACCGACATTTCAAACACTACACCAACAGAAAAAGCTATCGGGGGCACCGGCCAGCGGCTGGAAGACATTCTCAGCTGAATTTCCCTTTCAGGGCGGGACATCAGCGGTACGCATCACATGACTCACTTGGGAGTCTTCGGCAGCAGCGGGACAGATACGGTCACCGCTGGGAAAACGCTTGAGAGCAATTGTGCGAACAACGGCTATTCCACAAAAAATCAGTGGCCATTTCGTAATGAGCCCTGGCCACTGCTTTCCTTAACGAAAGGGGCAATTTTGGCCCCCTTGTGTCTTAATTTTTGTGTTATGCATACATTTTTATCAACCTAAATGGAAGGGGGGAAGACGGGCTTGAAATAGGAGAAAAAAATGGCTCCAAATTCAACAGCAGAAACCACATGGATGCGTGTTAGATTCTTTTTGAGAACATTTTTTAAATTCTTGTGCGGTAATATTTGAAGCCCTAATTCCAAAAACCTGGCCAATTCACACAATCGCAATTTGTCATTTGTGGCCTTCCATTTTCACATTTCTACATTTGAAAGCGGGTATGAAACTGGTTTGACACACAAGACTCCATTTTCTACAAGTAATTGTGTAATCATCATCATCGGCAGTCCCTCGAATCAAGGAAGACTTGCTTCCACATCAAAAAGTTCAAGGGGATTTCAATGAAGGACCGAAAATTCTAGGTCCCAAACTAAATCTTGAAGGGTGGAAGATGCCTGTGCGTGGATTTTTTTTTAACGTGTGGTGACCATTACACACCAGCCACACACACAGGCTTGACAGAGCTAGGTCTTGGTCTGGTGGCAAGAATTAACCAAGACGACTGGAGACCAGCTCTGCTGTACAGACCTAGTGTGCACACATATTGCAGTGTGGGCTGGCCCATGCTGCCCCTGGGCCCTCGCCTCTGCTGGGTCCCGAACTAACTCCTCTCCTGGGCCCCGATCACATCCCTCTAGGGATATTGTGTTAGTTGTACCTGTGGATGTGTTGATCTCTCTTTGCTGCTTTCTCGCCAAAACTAATATTTAAACTAAGTTAATAAATTTACTGCTGACTACATTTAAATTTCTCATCATTCAGCCTGTTTCAGAAGAGTACACACAAGCACTAACTTGATTTAACTTTACAAAAGTGCATCTGGCAGGACTGGAAATATGACCATCGCACGTCATAGCTGGTAGTTTTGCCAACATTTTAGATTCTTACTATCTTTTAAAGAGAGTCTAGCTCCTTTACCACAAAGTTAATGTTTAATTCTACTGATTTGAGTTTTATTCTTCAAGGGTCCAGTTTTAATCTTAACCAGATAGGAGAGAGCTGTAGACCTTGTAGTTACACAGAAAATCATTGGGGGTGTAAAAAGAAATGTTGCCATGATAGGGGACAGTATCATTAGAGGAATAGATAAGGTTCTCTACAGCCGAGAGGTGAGTCCCAAATGCTGTGTTGCCTGCCTGGTCGGTGCCAGCGTTAAGGGCATCTCTTCTGGGCTGGAGAGGAACTTGGAATGGGAGGGGGAAGATTCAGTTGTCATGGTCCACGTGGGTACCAATGACATAAGACAAGACAAAGACAGAGCTTCTGCCGAGGGATTATGAGCCGCTAGGGGCCACATTAAAAAGCAGAATCAAATTTGCATAGGGTAAATAAGATCAGAGTTAAACACCTGGCTCAAAGACTGGTGTGGGAGAAATGGGTTTTGGTTTGTGGGATATTGGCACCAGTACTGGGGTAAGAAGGAGCTGTTCTGTTCGTACGGGCTCCACTTAGACTATGCTGGGACTGGGGTCCTGGTGAATCAAATAACTAGGCCTGTAGAGAGGGCTTTAAACTAATTAGTTGGGGGGAGGATAGAGGTGAGCGCAAATTAAAAAAGTCAGAGAAAGAAGGTGGTAATAGAGCAGGGAAGCACTGGAAGAAATGAAAACCAGAGCGTGCTAGGAAGGGACAGAATGTGTAAACATAAAGGTGAATCAGAAAGTGCGGTCAAAGCAGGAAAAAATGGTTTAAAAAAAAAAAACAAGTTTAAAAGTTCTTTATCTGAATTCACATAGCACTCGTAACAAAATAGATGAGTTGACGGCACAAATAGATACAAATGGGTATGATCTGATAGCTATTGGAGATGTGGTTGCAAGGTGATCTGGACTGGGAACGAAATATTCAGGGGTATTTGACAATTCAGAAGGACCAACAGAAAGGGAAGTGTGGTAGCACTGTTAATAAAGGATGAGATCAGTGTGTTAGTGAGAAACTATATTGGCTTAGAAGAGCAAGGTGTTGATTCAATTTGGGTGGCGATAAGGAATAAGGGAAAAAAGTTGCCGGTGGGCCCCAGAACAGTAGCTCCACTGTTGGACCAGAGTATAAATCAAGAAATAATGGAGGCTTGTAAAAAAAGGAACGGCAATAATCATAGGAGATTTTAATCTTATTGATTGGACAAAGCAAATTGGCCAGGGTAGCCTTGAGGAAGATTTCATAGTGTATTTGGGATAGTTTCCTTGAACAGTACGTTGCAGAAAATAACCAGGGAGCAGACTATCTTAGATCTGGTACTGTGTAATGAGAGGATTAATAAATGATTGAGTAAAAGATCCTCTAGGAATGAGTGACCATAACAAGGTTGAATTTCAAATTCAGTTGGAGGATGAGCAAGTTGGTTCTCAAACCTGTGTCCTAAGCTTAAATAAAGGAGACAACAAAGGTATGAGGGAAAAGTTGGCTAAAGTGGACTGGGAAAATAGACTAAAGAATGGGATGGTTGATGATCAGTGGCAGACATTTAAGGAGATATTTCATAACTCGCAACAAAAATATATCCCAATAAGAAGGAAAGACTATAAGAGAAGGGTTAATTGTGGCTAACTAAGAAAATAAGGGATGGTATCAAATTGAAAACAATGGCATACAATGTGGCCAAGATTAGTGGGAGGCCAGAGGATTGGGAAACTTTTAAAAGCCAGTAAAGAACGACTAAAAAAAATGATAGAGGGGGAAGATAGATTATGAAAGTAAACTAGCACGGAATATAAAAACAGGTAGTAAAAGTTTCTACAGGTACATAAAAAGGAAAAGAGTGGCTAAAGTAAATGTTGGTCCCTTAGAGGATGAGACTGGGGAATTAATAATGGAGAACGGAAATGGCAGAGAAGTTGAACAAATATTTTGTATCAGTCTTTACGGTAGAAGACACAAAATACATCCCAATAGTGGATAATCAAGGGACTATAGGGAGGGAGGAATTTGATACTTT
The DNA here is from genome assembly GCF_044704955.1 of Pristiophorus japonicus. Taxonomy (NCBI): domain Eukaryota; kingdom Metazoa; phylum Chordata; class Chondrichthyes; family Pristiophoridae; genus Pristiophorus; species Pristiophorus japonicus. The sequence continues at coordinate 94,057,257 of NC_091986.1, read as the reverse complement.
ATACTATCACTAAAGAAGTAATACTCGATTAAAATAATGGGACTAAAGGCTTGCATCCTAGGGTCTTAAAAGAAGTGGCTGCCAAAATCTACCAAAATTCCCTGGATTCTGGGGAGGTCCCAGCAGATTGGAAAACCGCAAATGTAACGCCCCTATTTTAAAAAAGGAGGCAGACAAAAAGCAAGATACTATAGACCAGTTAGCTTAACCTCTGATTGGAAAAATGTTGGAGTCCACTGTTAAGGAAGCAGTAGCAGGACATTTGGAAAAGCATATAAGAACATAAGAACATAAGAATTCGGAACAGAAGTAGGCCATCTAGCCCCTCGAGCCTGCTCTGCCATTCAACAAGATCATGGCTGAGCTGGCCGTGGACTCAGCTCCACTTACCTGCACGCTCCCCATAACCCTTTATTCCCTTATTGGTTAAAAATCTATCGATCTGTGATTTGAATACATTCAATGAGCTAGCCTCAACTGCTTCCTTGGGCAGAGAATTCCACAGGTTCACAACCCTCTGGGAGAAGAAATTCCTTCTCAACTCGGTTTTAAATTGGCTCCCCAGTATTTTGAGGCTGTGCCCTCTAGTTCTAGTCTCCCCGACCAGTGGAAACAACCTCTCTGCCTCTATCTTGTCTATCCCTTTCATTATTTTAAATGTTTCTACAAGATCACCCCTCATCCTTCTGAACTCCAACGAGTAAAGACCCAGTCTACTCAATCTATCATCAAAAGATAACCCCCTCATCTCCGGAATCAGCCTAGTGAATCGTCTCTCTACCCCCTCCAAAGCTAGTATATCCTTCCTTAAGTAAGGTGACTAAAACTGCACGCAGTATCCAGCTGCGGCCTCACTAATACCCTGTACAGTTGCAGCAGGACTTCCCTGCTTTTGTACTCCATCCCTCGCAATGAAGGCCAACATTCCATTCGCCTTCCTGATTACCTGCTGCATCTGCAAACTAACTTTTTGGGATTCATGCACAAGGACCCCCAGGTCCCTCTGCACCGCAGCATGTTGTAATTTCTCCCCATTCAAATAATAATCCCTTTACTGTTTTTTTTTTCTCCCACAAGGTGGATGACCTCACATTTTCCGACATTGTATTCCATCTGCCAAACCTTAGCCCATTCGCTTAACCTATCTAAATCTCTTTGCAGCCTCTCTGTGTCCTCTACACAACCCGCTTTCCCACTAATCTTCGTGTCATCTGCAAATTTTGTTACACTACATTCTGTCCCCTCTTCCAGGTCATCTATGTATATTGTAAACAGTTGTGGTCCCAGCACCGATCCCTGTGGCACACCACTAACCACCGATTTCCAACCCGAAAAGGACCCATTTATCCCGACTCTCTGCTTTCTGTTAGCCAGCCAATTCTCGATCCATGCTAATACATTTCCTCTGACTCCGCATACCTTTATCTTCTGCAGTAACCTTTTGTGTGGCACCTTATCGAATGCCTTTTGGAAATCTAAATACACCACATCCATCGGTACACCTCTATCCACCATGCTCGTTATATCCTCAAAGAATTCCAGTAAATTAGTTAAACATGATTTCCTCTTCATGAATCCATGTTGCGTCTGCTTGATTGCACTATTCCTATCTAGATGTCCCGCTATTTCTTCTTTAATGATAGCTTCAAGCATTTTCCCCTCTACAGATGTTAAACTAAGCGGCCTATAGTTACCTGCTTTTTGTCTGCCCCCTTTTTTTAAACACAGGCGTTACATTAGCTGCTTTCCAATCCGCTGGTACCTCCCCAGAGTCCAGAGAATTTTGGTAGATTATAACGAATGCATCTGCTATAACTTCCGCCATCTCTTTTAATATCCTGGGATGCATTTCATCAGGACCAGGGGACTTGTCTACCTTAAGTCCTATTAGCCTGTCCAGAACTACCCCCCTAGTGATAGTGATTATCTCAAGGTCCTCCCTTCCCACATTCCTGTGACCAGCAATTTTTGGTATGGTTTTTGTGTCTTCCACTGTGAAGACCGTGGCTATCAAGGGAAATCAGGGATAGTATTAAAGCCAAGGAAGTGGCATACAAATTGGCCAGAAATAGCAGCGAACCTGGGGACTGGGAGAAATTTAGAACTCAGCAGAGGAGGACAAAGGGTTTGATTAGGGCAGGGAAAATGGAGTATGAGAAGAAGCTTGCAGGGAACATTAAGACGGATTGCAAAAGTTTCTATAGATATGTAAAGAGAAAAAGGTTAGTAAAGACAAATGTAGGTCCCCTGCAGTCAGAATCAGGGGAAGTCATAACGGGGAACAAAGAAATGGCGGACCAATTGAACAAGTACTTTGGTTCGGTATTCACGAAGGAGGACACGAACAACCTTCCGGTTATAAAAGGGGTCGGGGGGTCTAGTAAGGAGGAGGAACTGAGGGAAATCCTTATTAGCCGGGAAATTGTGTTGGGGAAATTGATGGGATTGAAGGCCGATAAATCCCCAGGGCCTGATGGACTGCATCCCAGAGTACTTAAGGAGGTGGCCTTGGAAATAGTGGATGCGTTGACAGTCATTTTCCAACATTCCATTGACTCTGGATCAGTTCCTATGGAGTGGAGGGTAGCCAATGTAACCCCACTTTTTAAAAAAGGAGGGAGAGAGAAAACAGGGAATTATAGACCGGTCAGCCTGACATCGGTAGTGGGTAAAATGATGGAATCAATTATTAAGGATGTCATAACAGTGCATTTGGAAAGAGGTGACATGATAGGTCCAAGTCAGCATGGATTTGTGAAAGGGAAATCATGCTTGACAAATCTTCTGGAATTTTTTGAGGATGTTTCCAGTAGAGTGGATAAGGGAGAACCAGTTGATGTGGTATATTTGGACTTTCAGAAGGCGTTCGACAAGGTCCCACACAAGAGATTGATGTGCAAAGTTAGAGCACATGGGATTGGGGGTAGTGTACTGACATGGATTGAGAACTGGTTGTCAGACAGGAAGCAAAGAGTAGGAGTAAATGGGTACTTTTCAGAATGGCAGGCAGTGACTAGTGGGGTACCGCAAGGTTCTGTGCTGGGGCCCCAGCTGTTTACACTGTACATTAATGATTTAGATGAGGGGATTAAATGTAGTATCTCCAAATTTGCGGATGACACTAAGTTGGGTGGCAGTGTGAGCTGCGAGGAGGATGCTGTGAGGCTGCAGAGCGACTTGGATAGGTTAGGTGAGTGGGCAAATGCATGGCAGATGAAGTATAATGTGGATAAATGTGAGGTTATCCACTTTGGTGGTAAAAACAGAGAGACAGACTATTATCTGAATGGTGACCGATTAGGAAAAGGGGAGGTGCAAAGAGACCTGGGTGTCATGGTACATCAGTCATTGAAGGTTGGCATGCAGGTGCAGCAGGCGGTTAAGAAAGCAAATGGCATGTTGGCCTTCATAGCAAGGGGATTTGAGTACAGGGGCAGGGAGGTGTTGCTACAGTTGTACAGGGCATTGGTGAGGCCACACCTGGAGTATTGTGTACAGTTTTGGTCTCCTAACCTGAGGAAGGACATTCTTGCTATTGAGGGAGTGCAGCGAAGGTTCACCAGACTGATTCCTGGGATGGCGGGACTGACCTATCAAGAAAGACTGGATCAACTGGGCTTGTATTCACTGGAGTTCAGAAGAATGAGAGGGGACCTCATAGAAACATATAAAATTCTGACGGGGTTAGACAGGTTAGATGCAGGAAGAATGTTCCCAATGTTGGGGAAGTCCAGAACCAGGGGTCACAGTCTAAGGATAAGGGGTAAGCCATTTAGGACCGAGATGCGGAGGAACTTCTTCACCCAGAGAGTGGTGAACCTGTGGAATTCTCTACCACAGAAAGTTGTTGAGGCCAATTCACTAAATATATTCAAAAAGGAGTTAGATGAGGTCCTTACTGCTAGGGGGATCAAGGGGTATGGCGAGAAAGCAGGAATGGGGTACTGAAGTTGAATGTTCAGCCATGAACTCATTGAATGGCGGTGCAGGCTAGAAGGGCCGAATGGCCTACTCCTGCACCTATTTTCTATGTTTCTATGTTTCTATAAGACCGAAGCAAAATAATAATTTAAGGTCTCGGCCATTTCCACATTTCCCATTATTAAATCCCGCTTCTCATCTTCTAAGGGACCAACATTTACTTTAGTCACTCTTTTCCGTTTTATATATCTGTAAAAGCTTTTACTGTCTGTTTTTATGTTTTGCGCAAGTTTACTTTCGTAATCTATCTTTTCTTTATTGCTTTCTTAGTCATTCTTTGCTGTCGTTTAAAATTTTCCCAATCTGCTAGTTTCCCACTAACCTTGTCCACCTTATACGCATTGGATTTTAATTTGATACTCTCCTTTATTTCCTTGGTTATCCACGGCTGGTTATCCCTTCTCTTAGCGCCCTTTTTTTTACTGGAATATATTTTTGTTGAGCACTATGAAAGAGCTCCTTAGAAGTCCTCCACTGTTCCTCAATTGTGCCACCGTTTATTCTGTGTTTCCAGTCTACTTTAGCCAACTCTGCCCTCATCCCACTGTAGTCCCCTTTGTTTAAGCATAGTATGCTCGTTTGAGACACTACTTCCTCACCCTCAATCTGTATTACAATTTCAACCATACTGTGATCACTAATTCCGAGAGGATCGTTTCCTGGGAGATTGTTTATTATTCCTGTCTCATTACACAGGACCAGATCTAAGATAGCTTGCTCCCTTGTATGTTCTGTAACATACTGTTCTAAGAAACAATCCCGTATGCATTCTATGAATTCCTCCTCAAGGCTACCCCGTGCGATTTGATTTGACCAATCGATATGTAGGTTAAAATCCCCCATGATTACTGCCGTTCCTTTTTCACATGCCTCCATTATTCCCTTGATTATTGTCCGCCCCACCGTGAAGTTATTATTTGGGGGGCCTATAAACTACGCCCACCAGTAACTTTTTCCCCTTACTATCTCTCATCTCCACCCACAATGATTCAACATTTTGTTCATTAGAGCCAATATCATCTCTCACAACTGCCCTAATGTCATTCTTTATAAACAGAGCTACCCCACCTCCTTTTCCTTCTTGTCTATCCTTCCGAATTGTCAGAAACCCCTGTTTAATTTCCAGTCTTGGCCACCCTGCAACCACGTTTCTGTAATGGCCACCAAATCATACCCATTTGTAATGATTTGTGCCGTCAACTCCTTTACTTTATTTCGAATGCTGTGTGCGTTTAGGTAGATTGTTTTAATACTAGTTTTTAAACCATGATTTTTAGTTTTGACCCCTCCTACAGCCCCTTTATATTCATACATATTGTCCCTTCCTATCACCTTGTGGTTTACACTTACCCCAGTGCTACTCTGCTCTGTTGCCCTCCTGCCTTTTGCATTCTTTCTTGGGGTCCTGTTCATCTGAGCTCTCACCCACTCTAACTAGCTCAGAGCCCTCTCCTGGGTTCCGAATACTCCTCGCGTTGAGGCACCGAGCTTTCATGCTTGCAGTTTTATTACACTTTGACCCTTTCGAATTTTGCTGTACAGTGGCCCTTTTTGTTTTTTGATTTGGGTTTGTCTGCCCTCCACTTTTACTCATCTCCTTTCTGTCTTTTGCTTCTGTCTCCATTTTGTTTCCCTCTATCTCCCTGCATTGGTTCCCATCCCCCTGCCATATTAGTTTAACTCCTCCCCAACAGCACTAGCAAACACTCCCCCTAGGACATTGGTTCCGGTCCTGCCCAGGTGCAGACCGTCCGGTTTGTACTGGTCCCACCTTCCCCAGAACCGGTTCACATGCCCCAGGTTTCCATTAAGCAGAGTCGGCATGGTTTTATGAAAGGAAAATCATGTTTGACACATTTTCTGGAGATCTTTGAGGATGTAACTAGCAGAGTGGATAAGGGGAAAACCAGTGGATGTGGTGTATTTGGATTTCAATAAGGTGCAACATAAAAGGTTACTGCACAAAATAAAAGTTCAGAGGGTTGGGGGTAATATATTAACATGGATAGAGGATTGGCTAACTAACAGAAAACAGAGAGTCGGGATAAATGGGTCATTTTCCGGTTGGTAAACAGTGACTAGCGGGGTGCCGCAGGGATCGGTGCTGGGGCCTGAACTATTTACAATCTATATTAATGACTTGGATGAAGGAACCGAGTGTAATATAGCCAAGTTCGATGATGATGCAAAGATGGGTGGGAAAGCAAGTTGGAAGAAGGACACGAAGAATCTGCAAAGGGATATAGACAGGCTAAGTGGGCAAAAATTTGGCAGATGAAATATAATGTGGGAAAACGTGAGGTTATCCACTTTGGCAGAAAAAATAGAAAAGTAAATTATAATTTAAATGGAGAAAAATTTCAAAGTGCTTCAGTACAGAGAGACCTGGGGCTCTTTGTGCAAGAAACACAGTGAGTATGCAGGTATTGCAAGTAATCAGGAAGGCAAATGGAATGTTATCCTTTATTGCAAGGGGGATAGAGTATAAAAGCAAGAATTCCTGCTACAACTGTACAATGTATTGGTGAGGCGACACCTGGAGTGCTGTGTACAGTTTTGGTTTCCATATTTAAGGAAGGATATACTTGCATTGGAGGCTGTTCAGAGAAGGTTCACTCGGTTGATTCCGGAGATGAGGGGTTTGACTTATGAAGATAGGTTGAGTAAGTTGGGCCTATACTCATTGGATTTCAAAAGAATGAGAAGTGATCTTATCAAAACTTACAAGATAATGAGGGGGTTCGACAAGGTGGATGCAGAGAAGATATTTCCACTCATAGGGGAATCTAAAACTAGGGAACATAGTCTCAGAATAAGGGGCCGCTCATTTAAAACTGAGATGAGGAGGAATTTCTTCTCTCAGCATTGTGAATCTATGGAATTCTCTGCCCTAGAGAGCTGTGGAAGCTGGGTCATTGAATATATTTAAGGCGGAGGGAGACAGATTTTTGAGTGATAAGGGAATAAAGGGTTATGGGGAGCGGGCAGAGAAGTGGAGCTGAGTCCATGATCAGATCAATCATGATCTTATTAAATGGCGGAGGGGCCAGGTGGCCTACTCCTGCTTCTATTTCTTATGTGGGCAGAACAGTGGCAAATGGAATTTAATCCGGAGAAGTGTAAAGTAATGCATTTGGAGTGGGCTTACAAGGAAAGGGAATATACATTAAATAATAGGACACTGAGATGTGTGGAGGAACAAAGGGACCTTCGAGTGCATGTCGACAGATCCAGGAAGGTAGCAGGCCAGGTAGATAAGGTGGTTAAGGAGGCCTATGGAATACTTGCCTTTATTAGCTGAGGCATAAAATATAAGAGCGAGCGGGTTATGCTTGAACTGCATAAAATACTACTTGGGCCACAGCTGGAGTACTGCGTGCAGTCCTGGTCACCACATTACAGGAAGGACGTGATTGCACTGAAGAGGGTACAGAGGAGATTTACAAGGATGTTGCCGGGAGTGGAGAATCTAAGTTAGGAGGACAGATTAGATAGGCTGGGTTTGTTTTCCTTGGAACAGAGGAGGCTGAGGGGAGACCTTATTGAGGGATATAAAATTATGAGGGGCCTAGATATAGTGGATAAAAAGGGCCTATTTTGCTTAGCAGAGTGGTCAGCAACCAGGAGGCATCAATTTAAAGTAATTGGTAGAAGGTTTTAGAGGAGATTTGAGGGGAAATTTCTTCACCCAGAAGGTGGTGGGGGTCTGGAACTCACTGCCTGAAAGGGTAGTAGAGACAGAAACTCTCATCATATTTAAAAGTACTTGGATGTGCATTTGAAGTGCTGTATCCGACAGGGCTACGGACCAAGAGCTGGAAAGTGGGATTAGGCAGGATAGGCTCTTGGCCGGCACAGACACAATGGGCTGAAATGGCCTCCTTCCGTGCTGTAAATTTCTATGATACTTGCAACTTCAAGATGCAATGTGGGGAGCGGGCAGGGAAGTGGAGCTGAGTTCATGATCAGATCAGCCATGATCTTATTAAATGGCGGAGCAGGTTCAAGGGGCCAAATGGCCTACTCCTGCTCCTATTTCTTATGTTCTCCTGGCTTTTTTGAGGCAGGAATGTGACCACACTGGCTGGTTTGCCTGAATTTTTTTCTTCTTTTACTTTAGTCACATTGAACAGACAACAACATGGCAAGACCCAAGGAAACCCATGTCTGTGTTAAATTCAACTACACCTGCCAGCCCGGTGTCCATGCAGCAGAACCTAATGAACACAACGTCTTCAGGTAAGCAGAGAGAAGTCATGCTGGAGAGAGGTGAGGGAATTAATGAAAAAGGTGAATGGAGAAGAAGCACTTGTAAACCCAGTTCCCAGCTATCTTCTAAATGTATTATTTATGCTATGCACTTCAATTGTCTGGACTTTGATTTGAGAGCAGGGGCAACCTTGCAAAGTAGAAACAGTTGTGCTAACCAACAATGCATTTCCAACTTCATAAAAGCCCTTCACAATGTGAGCTTATGCTCATTTGATCTCTTTCCAGAATTCCATCCTGCAGTCTTCCCCAATTTCAGGAGTTAACACTTGGGAGTGGTGCAAGGAGAACCTAGTCTATTAAGTGCTATTACTATTTAGTTTAATGATGGGTGGGTGTGCTTAAATATTTATACTATGTCTATTTAAACAGTTTAAAAAAAAAAACACCCAGCAGTACAATTATTACTTCCGTCATTCAGCACCTTGATTGCGTAATACTGGGTTAAAGTACGACCACAGGTTTGATAGTTGTGGGTGGAAATTAATCCAGTAAGTATCGTATAAGTGTATTGATAGAACATTGGTTTAAAGGTGCAGTTTTCCCTATGGCGTGTTGATACAAATACAACAAATGGGTTTAGTGACAACAGTGCTGTTTTCACTGAGAAAATAGAAACTTTACAAGTGCTTCATTGGATTTCAGGGACTTCCTTTCTTGAATATTGTGCTGTCTACCTTTCCTTTGGTCGCAAAATAACTCAATTTTCAGCATTCCACAGGGTTCTGTTACGGGACCACTTCTATTCAGTGTGTACAGCAGTGATTTTAGATGTAGGGCTCGAGGGAGTGGTGTCAACATTTGTAGCCAAAATTATAATAGGGCATAGTAAATCATTCTGAGAGTCAAAGGAAGGTGCATGGTGACAAGATGGTGGAATGGGGAAATAAGAGGCAGATGGAATTCAGTGTCATCAAATGTGAGGTGGTACATTTTTGTTTCTTTTAAGGAAAAAAAAAACTTTTGGGGAAAAGCTGGGTGATGTGAAAGAGCAGAGGCATTTGAGGATTCAGGTTTACAAGGCATTAAAATCAGCACCTAGAGGGGATAAGCCCATTTAAAAAAAAACAGATGACAGTATACTGAGTCTTGTGATGAGGCATAGAGTACAAAGGTCAAGATATAATTAATCTGTAATTAAAAAAAAAAAGCCATAGCTGCAGTATTGTGTTCAATTTTGGGCTCCATGCTATAGAGAGAAAATAGCGAGGGTACAGCACAGATTTACCAGGATGCTGCCTGGTATGAAGAAATACAAATTTAAAAAACTTGAAATATTGGTTCTATTTTGGTAGAACAGGGGAAATTACGAGGTGATTTCAGAGATATTTAAAATGATGTAGAGGATAGATGGAACCAGACTGCTTCCAGTGATCGAGTGATCTAGAAGAATAGGAAATGGAAGAGATTTAGGACAGAGAGCAAGATAAACATCTTTATACAGGGCTGCAAAATGCACTGCCAGAGACCATGTCAATATTTAAGCATAGGTTCATGTAATATATTCTTTATGACATTACAAACATGCTGCACACAAGATAGCTCTACAGGAACTTGTCATCATTGTCACATGACCCTTTTATTGTAAAAACATCAGCAGTTGCATTACCGCAGTAGTCCACTAGGTGGAACTCTTACACTTTTTCCTTAATTAAGTAATCATAACAAATAATCATCATACATAACTTGCATGGTTATAGATAACAAAAGATATAGACTGATTTTGCCATATTTACAAATCAAGCTTAACCACTTTTTTTCTGTTTCAAAGAGGATACCTTCGCTCTCGAACAGAACCTTCCAAACATGGTATCGAACTTAGACTCGTTCGAGGCTGATCCTGAGGAAAGTTTTCCTCCAAGGGATGCCCTTGATTTCTATTTGAACTCTCTACAACTTCAGACTGTTTGTCTGCCTGACTCGGACTCTGACTTAAATTCTGACTTTCTCTTGGACTTGTTTCAAGTACATCTGATGTAGGATTTGCTACTGGTATTGTACTTGTAACGAGACAATCTGACTCATCAGAAATAATTGAATCATTCCAACTTTCAACTTCTTGCATCTGTAGGTAAAATATGATCAATGTGAATAAACCTAACCTTTCCATGATCAAACATCTTGACCAAATATATGCGAGGAACACACATCCTCACTACTCTTCCTGGTAACCACTTTAACCATTTATGGTGATGGTTCTTCACTCTAACCTTCTGATTCAATTTCACACTTCTCTCTCTTACACTACTTCTATCATGATTCTCTTTCTGTCATCATTGTTTCTCTTCTATGGACTGCCAAGTTTGGCTTTAGCATCAAGACCTGGTTCGTGGCTGTCGTTTAAGAAACAACTCTGCTGGTGTTCTACCAGTAGTTGTAGAGAAGTATTACGATAAGTAATTAGAAAATTTGACAATTTGTGGTCCAACGTCAACTGCTGTTTCTTTGGCTTTGGATCCAACATTTGTTTAATGAGGGCACATTTTACAATTTGTACTGTGCGCTCTGCTGCACTATTTGAAGCAGGGTGGTACGGTGGAACTGTGGTACTGTGGTATGTTTCACACCATTTCTGCTCATGAACTGTGCAAATTCTTGTGAACAAAATTGTGCCCCATTATCAGACACACTTTCTTCTGGGAGGCCATATAAAGAAAACAATCTTTGCAAATTGTCTTGTTTTACTTGTTTTCCGCATTGGAAACCCCTCTACCCACTTCGAATGACTATCAATCACAATGCACAATTATTGTCCTTCTAGCTCAGCAAAATCTATATGTAACCTTTGCCACACCCTGGGAGGCCATTTTCATGACTGTAATGGTACTGATGATGGTTTCTTGCTTACCGATTGACATATTGTACATTGACTAATGAAGTGCTCTATATATTTTTCTAGACCTGGTCACCATAAGTAACTGTGTGCAAAACTCTTGGTCAAACACATTTCCAGGTGCTGGTCATGAAGATCTCCTAACAATTTGGACCTGAACTTATTTGGAATAACTTCTCTTGCACCCCACATGATACAATCTTTATCCACTGATAATTCATTCCTACAAACAAAGTATGGATGAATATTTTTCTCTGATACCTGGTTTGGCCAGCCATTTGCTATGTAATCATACACCTTCAACATAACTGGGTCATGTTTGGTTGCTGTACCAATCTCTTCAGCTGTGACTGGCAGTTCATCAATGTATGAAAAATAGAACACTTCTTCCCTATAGGGTGTAACTTGTGATGAGAATGACAACCTGGACACAGCATCAGCAATAGCATCTGACTTGGGTACAACATCAATGGGTGTAGCCTAATCACTTCGATCTACCTTGGAGATAATGTTCTCAGTTTCTAATCTTTTGAGTTCATGCTCAACTTTCTCCTTGAGTGCGCGTGGTACAGGACGTGGCTCGCAGTAAACTGGTCTAACGTACCTTCTGTACCTTGCCTTGAAACCTGGAACGGACTGCCTGTTTCACCTTTGGATACTATTTAATGACATCATCCTTCAAGACAAATCTCATTTCACTGCAAAAAATCTCATACCAATCCAGCTTCAGTGATCCCAACCAATTTCTACCTGGCAAGGCAGGCTTGTCTCCTGACACTACTAAGAGAGGCAAGCTCTGAAACTGATCCTTATATTTCACTGATATGGTGATGCATCCTACCACAGGGATTTGCTCTGATTAGCCTTGCAGCTCTATCTTTGACTTTTCCAGTGGAAAATCACCCAACTTGTCGCGATTTAGTGATTCCAGTACTACGCTCACGAATGCATCAGTGTCTATTTCCATGGGTATCCTTGTTCCTGCAACGTCTATTTGGATGACAATACATCGCAAATTGTTGTTAGGTATCCTTGTGTTCCTGATAACATGCATCTTCAGAACTTCCTCATCCTGTTGCTTCTCTTCAATGTTATGTAGTCTCTGGCGATTTCTACTTATAGCATTGAACATCGTTTTACTCTTCAGTTGGCATGCCTTTGCAAGATGCCCAGTTTTTCTGCAGAAGAAACACACTCTGCCTTCACATATGGACAGCTTTGAGCAATATGTTGTCCTGGACAACGATAGCATGACTTCAGTGTATTGTTACCGTGGCCAGTTGCTGAAGCCTTGGGGCCCAACTACCTTTTACTTTTAAGCTGCAGGCGATTCACCTCGGTTGGCTGACGACTGGAAATGGCACGAGATTCTCTGGAGTATTGGTCGGCCATATCCATTTACATAGCAGTCCGACAAGCTAACTCAAAGGTCAAGTTAGGGGTTGTCAACAACTTTCTTCTGGTTGCTTCATTTTTCATCCCACAAACAAAGTGGTCACGCAATGCTTGGTCCTGAAAGTTTCCAGAATTACAGTGAATGGATAGTTTTCTTAATGCTACAATGTACTCACTGATACACTCATCAGTAAATTAATTTTGTGTTCCAAAATAATAACTTTCAACAATTTCCAGGGGATCAGGACTACTGCCATTCTAACTTGGTTAGAATCTGTGTCAGTGGCGTGTCCTTTGGCTTAATGGGAACAAGTAAATTTTTCAGGGTTTCATATACCGCAGGGCCTGTTTCAGTCAGGAAAATAGCCCCTTTCTAAAATCGGCCGATTTACGGCTTTCATCATCGGATACTTCGATGATACTGTTTGTGGTGAGAAACAGTTCTAGCCGCTCCACATATGTTCTGAAAGTCTCTCGGTCGCGATGGAACTCACCCAAGCGACCAATTATTCCTATAGGCACAGCCATCTGGACTCTTGAGTTCAGCCAAGTGCGCTTGTAATTTACTGTGGATTTTTAGCTGTGCTACAAAACAAAATCTCTCGCAGTCGGTTAGTTGGCTGGAACATCCACCAGAAAAAATTTCAGCTAGGGAATCCAGAAATCTGACGTTGCCAATGTGATATTCTTTATGACACCACAAGCACACTGCACACAAGATAGCTCTACAGAAACTTGTCATCGTGTGACACATGACGCTTTTATTGTTTTACATCAGCTGTTGCATTACCACAGTAGACCACTAGGTGGAGCTCAGATTAAAGGGATATAGTAATGGGGTGGGGATGCAGGTGAGAAGTGCTGTTCGTGGCAGCTGAGCACCAACACGGACTGGTTGTGGGTGAGCTGAATGACTTGTTTCTGTGCTGTAATTTCTACGCAAGTAATTCAACATTCAACCTAAAATGTTTTGAGGTCTGACTTTGACTTTGATTTAAAAGAAAAACATGGAATTTTGGTGTCTGCTTTCAATAGCAGGTTGTGGACTGTTTGTCTGGAAGCTTGTTTATATGTAGAATGTCTTTATACATTTATTTGTGCATATTGTCATTCACCTTGAAAGAACGGTGCTTAATTAATGTTTTGAGTTGTTTTACTGAATCAATCATATGCAATGTTTTGTGTTTTGCTCATGCTTGGTATATTGCTTGATAAATTTTACTCAAAGCAAGCAACCTGCTTTAGTTGCTGATATTAACTGTCTGATTACATTCACTAATCTGATGTTGGCTCAAATTTCACATTCACTAAAATGCAACCAATTATAAAAAGTCTTTCTCCATTACTGAAAAGTTAATTAATTTGCAAAGAGCAATCATCACAAAGGCATCTAATCAAATCCCTGAAAATATTTGTGTTTGAGCAATCGTGTTGTTTTTGTTAATTCGTTCATGGGATGTGGGCGTCACTGGCAAAGACAGCATTTATTGCCCACCCCTAATTGCCCTTGAGAAGATGGTGAACCGCTGCCTTGAACCGCTGCAGTCCGTGTGGTGTAGGCGCTCCCACTTTAAGACTTTAAGAAGTACTGTTAAGGAGGGAGTTCCAGGATTTTGACCCAGCAAAGATGAAGGAACGGTGATATATTTCCAAGTCAGGTTGGTGACTTGGAGGGGAACGTGGAGGTGATGGTGTTCCCATGCGCCTGCTGCCCTTGTCCTTCTTGATGGTAGAGGTCATGGGTTAGAGAGATGCTGCCGAAGAAGCCTTGGCGAGTTGCTGCAGTACATCTTGTAGATGGTACAGTCTGCAGCCACGGTACACCGGTGATGGAAGGAGTGAATGTTTAAGGTGGTGAATGAGGTGCCAATCAAACAGGCTGCTTTGTCCTGGATGATGTCGAGCTTCTTGAGTGTTGTTGGAGCTGCAGTCATCGAGGCAAGTGGAGATACCCATAGCATATATCCTTCTTAAAAATAAAATTTTTTCACAAACATACAAAATTTCAGCAATTGGGGTGAAAAAAATAACTGAATTACCCATCAATTTACCCATTCCTTCTTCTCATCATCCAACAACTTATTGATGGGTGGCCAGAAACTGCTGTTCTGGCTCAGGCACTTTACTGACTACTCCTGAGCCACATGCGAAAGTTTTCCCAGGCAGAGGCAGTCTATTGAACAGCAGCCCCTCCTGAGTTCCTCCTGCTCTCCCTTTACCCTTTTCTCCCCCTCTCTCTCTCCCTTTACTCTTTTCTCCCCCTCTCTTTCTACTTTTACCCTTCTTCCCCCCCCCCCCCCCGCCACTCTCCCTTTACCCTTCTCCTTCTCCCCCCCCCCCCCCCCCCCCCGCCTGCCCTTTCTCCCTTTATGATTCACTTGCAGATATTATTTGGTTCAAACAAAGCTTTCTTAAGTTTATTTTCTTCCCATGCTTCAGTTAAAAACGCTGGATTCAAAATGTCAGTGCCAAAAATACTGGGACATGATTGAGAATAGAGGCTTCTATTAAGGAAATTGGAGAGTGTGGCAGAAAAAGAATTTGGGGCAAATTGTATCTTTAGTTTTCTACTGTTTTATGCAAAATAACGTAACGGAATTATATCACGGCTTATAAATATGTAGGTCAGAAAGGAATCTCAAACTATTACAAATGTCTGGGTGTTACAGGGAGACAACAGAATTTTGTCACATAATTTGGCTATTCTATGCCTCGGTCCCCTTAACACCCCCGCCCCCTGACGGACCTGAATTCCCCTTCCTTGTCCCCACACCAGTCCTAAGATTTGAATCCCACCTTTTCTCTTTCCCACTCCCCTATGTTGGTTCCATTATGCCCAACCCTCCAGCCCTGCTTTATTTGAAAAATTTTAATTGGTTTTGACTGCCCATATGCAATGCCAAGGGAGATTGACTAATATAAAAGAGAAGGAGGATGTGTCAAGGAGTGCTGAGGAATTAGAATTCCGATCAATGTGGATAGGGGAACAGTTAGCCACTGAAGAAGGGAAATACAGACAGTGGTAGGGGGTTGATATGGATGCACAATGCAGTCGGACAGGTTATTGTAATAGGAATGGAGCTGGGTAGAGATGGTGTGTGCGAGGGTGAACTGTAGTTAGAAGAGGGAGGGACAGCGATAGTTAGCAGGTGAGTTGGAATGGGAAATGTAGCTTGCAATCCATGACTTGCGACTAAGTGGGGGAAGGGGGAATGATTCCTGACTGGAGGGAGGGAATTGAGGTCCAAAGGAGAAGTTTGGGAGCTTGCATATTCAGTGGAAGACTGAATCTTCCATTTGACCTTTGTAGTTTTCCTTGGATGCTGAGACTTCATCTGGTGCTTCAGAGATTTTTATACTCACCAGCTACAGAACTTAGAGTGGGGGTTGTGGAGGGTGGTGCGAATACGTGCTCAATGAAGAAGGGTAGCAGAGAGAGGGGTATTGTTTGTCAAGTGCATACCTGTTGAAGCAAATGTCTTCAAAGAACATTGGCTCCTTTCAAATCCATATATTTAAGTGATCTTCACTCATCCAGTATCCTGAAATACTGCTTTCCTACCTATCTGCCCTGTGTCCTGGTGCATTCCTTAGCTGTGAAGATGTAAGTCATCACTCAAGTTAGTGAGAGTCCTTGTGCAGCAGGGAGCCCCCACAGAATTCAATTTAAAACACAAAAGTACCTTTGGGGTACTTAGCTTGGCCCAGGGAAACAGTTCCTAGAACTCCGTACATCTGCACTCCCTGATTGGGCCTTCTACCTCTATTTTGTTATGTATCTATTTTTCAAATTGTCCAGCTTGCAATCTGCTGTTCTCCAAGTCATCTTTTACTGCACATTTTTTGAATGGTAAACACTGTAGCCAGAATTTGCCACTGCTGTGTTACCACCACCTATATCCATTTTTTATTATGGCATTTTGGAGCTGTTCTGAAAGGTTGTAGTCATCCTAATATGCAGCTTCAATCACATCTCGCGAAACACACTCCAACCAGCTTTTCCTCTTCCTTACACCCCACACACACACACACACACACATACACGTGCAAAGTTCTCTTCTCTGCCCTTCCCCCACCAAAGTGCTTGCATCCCATCCATTTTCTGTTCCCAGGTCACTAAACCCTAGGTCACCAGGGTTAATCCTAAAGTTAGTTACCAACCCCTGGCCCCACTCTGTGCCACAGCATCCTGCCATGTGCGATCACATCCCATCCAACACTTGGTGTTCAAGGTGTTATCTCTCTTGCATAATTTCATTGGCCTCATTCTATAGTGATTGCATATCAAAAGGGCAAGCCAAATCCAAAAGCTTGGCAGCACACAGGTGTATTGTGACATGAAACTGGCCTGCTTTCACAAGACAACCACATGCTTTGCATCCTCTTTTAAATTTTGCTTTTCGTCAATAAATATTGCCATCATTTAGATGTACAATTTGATTATATTCTAATGAGATAACAAATTAGATTTTGAACTGAAAATTGTGCACAAATATGTACTAATTAGAAACATAGAAACATGGAAAATAGGTGCAGGAGTAGGCCATTCGGCCCTTCGAGCCTGCACCGCCATTCAATGAGTTCATGGCTGAGCATGCAACTTCAGTACCCCATTCCTGCTTTTTCGCCATACCCCTTGATCCCCCTAGTAGTAAGGACTACATCTAACTCCTTTTTGAATATATTTAGTGAATTGGCCTCAACAACTTTCTGTGGTAGAGAATTCCACAGGTTCACCACTCTCTGGGTGAAGAAGTTTCTCCTCATCTCGGTCCTAAATGGCTTACCCCTTATCCCGAGACTGTGACCCCTGGTTCTGGACTTCCCCAACATTGGGAAAATTTTTCCTGCATCTAACCTGTCTAAACTGTCAGAATTTTAAACATTACTATGAGATCCACTCTCATTCTTCTGAACTCCAGTGAATACAAGCCCAGTTGATCCAGTCTTTCTTGATATGTCAGTCCCGCCATCCCGGGAATCAGTCTGGTGAACCTTCGCTGCACTCCCTCAATAGCAAGAATGTCCTGCCTCAAGTTAGGAGACCAAAACTGTACACAATACTCCAGGTGTGGCCTCACCAAGGCCCTGTACAACTGTAGCAACACCTCCCTGCCCCTGTACTCAAATCCCCTCGCTATGAAGGCCAACATGCCATTTGCTTTCTTGACCGCCTGCTGTACCTGCATGCCAACCTTCAATGACTGATGTACCATGACACCCAGGTCTCTTTGCACCTCCCCTTTTCCTAATCTGTCACCATTCAGATAATAGTCTCTGTCTCTGTTTTTACCACCAAAGTGGATAACTGCACATTTATCGACATTATACTTCATCTGCCATGCATTTGCCTACTCACCTAACCTATCCAAGTCACTCTGCAGCCTCATAGCATCCTCCTCGCAGCTCACACTGCCACCCAACTTAGTGTCATCTGCAAATATGGAGATACTACATTTAGTCCCCTCGTCTAAATCATTAATGTACAATGTAAACAGCTGGGGCCCCAGCACAGAACCTTGCGGTACCCCACTAGTCACTGCCTACCATTCTGAAAAGTACCCATTTACTCCTACTCTTTGCTTCCTGTCTGACAACCAGTTCTCAATCCATGTCAGCACACTACCCCCAATCCCATGTGCTTTAACTTTGCACATTAATCTCTTGTGTGGGACCTTGTCGAAAGCCTTCTGAAAGTCCAAATATACCACATCAACTGGTTCTCCCATGTCCACTCTCCTGGAAACAACCTCAAAAAATTCTAGAAGATTTGTCAAGCATGATTTCCCTTTCACAAATCCATGCTGACTTGGACCTATCATGTCACCTCTTTCCAAATGCGCTTCTATGACATCCTTAATAATTGATTCCATCATTTTACCCACTACTGATGTCAGGCTGACCAGTCTATAATTCCCTGTTTTCTCTCTCCCTCCTTTTTTTAAAAAGTGGGGTTACATTGGTTACCCTCCACTCCATAGGAACTGATCCAGAGTATATGGAATGTTGGAAAATGACTGTCGATGCATCCGCTATTTCCAAGGCCACCTCCTTAAGTACTCTGGGATACAGTTCATCAGGCCCTGGGGATTTATCAGCCTTCAATCCCATCAATTTCCCCAACATAATTTCTCGACTAATAAGGATTTCCCTCAGTTCCTCCTTCTTACTAGACCCTCTGACCCCTTTTATATCCGGAAGGTTGTTTGTGTCCTCCTCAGTGAATACCGAACCAAAGTACTTGTTCAATTGGTCTGCCATTTCTTTGTTCCCCATTATGACTTCCCCTGATTCTGACTGCAGGGGACCTACGTTTGTCTTTACTAACCTTTTTCTCTTTACATATCTATAGAAACTTTTGCAATCCGTCTTAATGTTCCCTGCAAGTTTCCTCTCGTACTCTATTTTCCCTGCCCTAATCAATCCCTTTGTCCTCCTCTGCTGAGTTCTAAATTTCTCCCAGTCCCCAGGTTCACTGCTATTTCTGGCCAATTTGTATGCCACTTCCTTGGCTTTAATACTATCCCTGATTTCCCTTGATAGTCACGGTTGAGCCACCTTCCTTTTTTTATTTTTACGCCAGACAGGGATGTACAATTGTTGTAGTTCATCCATGCGGTCTCTAAATGTCTGCCATTGCCCATCCACAGTCAACCCCTTAAGTATCATTCGCCAATCTATCCTAGCCAATTCACGCCTCATACCTTCAAAGTTACCCTTCTTTAAGTTCTGGACCATGGTCTCTGAATTAACTGTTTCATTCTCCATCCAAATGTAGAATTCCACCATATTATGGTTACTCTTCCCCAAGGGGCCTCGCACAACGAGATTGTTAATTAATCCTCTCTCATTACACAACACCCAGTCTAAGATGGCCTCCCCCCTAGTTGGTTCCTCGACATATTGGTCTAGAAAACCATCCCTTATGCACTCCAGGAAATCCTCCTCCACCATATTGCTTCCAGTTTGGTTAGTCCAATCTATATGCATATTAAAGTCACCCATGATAACTGCTGCACCTTTATTGCATGCACCCCTAATTTCCTGTTTGATGCCCTCCCCAACATCACTACTACTGTTTGGAGGTCTGTACACAACTCCCACTAAAGTTTTTTGCTTTTGATTTAAAAAGAAACTGCAGATTTGGATGCTGTACCATTTAATCCAAAGTTTAGGTGAGGTTAAGAAAGCTGTATTCTTGAGTAACCACAGGGTGGGGGAGGGATTTCTTGGATATGCTAGTTAGCAAAATTGTATGCCCATTCTTTATAAATAACTTTGCGACATCACTTCACTTAGTTCTCAGAAAAAAACAATCCCTTCCCTTTTGCAAGTTTTAATAGGGGTTGAACTACACTCTCTGAACTTAACCGTGATGATCAAGGAAAGATGCAGCTTCAAAATCATACTTTTGTAGATATTTGCTAAAATAGCTTTGACTATACCTAAAATATTTTCTGTTTGTTCAATAGTGGGTATTGCCACTGGTTTAATGACTGGCCTAGCTTTTCTTGTCCAGAATGACTATAAACAATTGTATAGCTGGCCCGAGATGTAGCGTGCTGACTGCACGTAATATTCTGTGGTCAGCTCATTAGCATAATTATTCATGGTTTCATGCAGTTTTGCCCTTGTGCAAGCTGTTATGGGGACTGGAAAATTGTTTTTCAGGTGAAATTTATAAGAATGGAGACGCTTGAAGAAATTATTTTGCAGCCTTTGAAATTACTCAAGACATTTGAACCCATTGGCAGTTTTGCCAGTGCTGAAGAGAGGGGAAGAAAATTATGTGAAAGAATAATTGGAGGCCTGAAACTTAGTCTGCAAATCTACAATGGGGCAATCCATTTCCCAACCCCCTGGTTTATGGCTGGTGAAGTGGAGTTGGTGGGGTATGAGCTAGCTGTAAAAAGGTGATCTTGTTAGCCATTCCAGGACATTATCCCTCATTAGTTAAGATTGTTAGCCTTAAAAGAGATGGAAGCAGCTTTGAGGTCACAGTTGACAATTGGTGTCACTGGCTGTGCCAGTCCTTTGGTGCATTGTAACTGCAAGTGTCCTGCATCTGGCCCTCTACAGGACTCCAACTCCTGTGAAGCCAGCTGCCCACTGGTACTTCCCGGAAGATGCACCTTGGGCTGCAGGTATGGTTGGCCACCAATCAAGCACTGCTAGCTGCTGATCAACCTGGCGTCTTTCATCCAATATCGCTTAACACACGATGCATGGTTATTTGTGTACTTTGGAAGAGCCATTAGCATCAAACAGTAGTCGGGGCGTTACTTATCACATTTGTATCATCAGGTCTGCTATCATGGGCTCTTTTTGGAATTGGAATGTTGCATTCATTAATTCTCTGACGAGGTGAGGTATGTGCACCTGTGTCTGTAGATCTGGCTGTGTGGAGAACACCTCTACTGCAGCCAGACCTGCCTGGCATCCTTCTTAGTTCTCCTCTTCAATCAAAAAGTACAAGTACCCATTGTTGTCGTTATCAAAAAATTGGTTGGACTCTAATTGTCACACTGTCTCTTGACCACCTAAAACAATTGTAGAGCAAGAAAATAGGTTAAAGTGGGCTAAAAATGTTGAACCAGACAAGACTCCTACTTCCAATGATGTGTTCAGTAATCCTGGATGCAGGAACATGATTTGATGCGTTCTGAGCAGAAAGACTGGAAAATCATTTCCTCTAAATGTCACCATGGGGATTTCATATGTAATAAAATTAAGCTCCCACCTGGAGCTTCCTGCATACTAACTGAATGGAAAGATGCGTCACTCACTAAATGGGTGTACATCCTCACTACTTCTAATCTCTCAATTTTCGAATTGGTTTACCCAATTTACATTTAATTATCAGGCAAATCTGATTATTACATAGGAGGCTAGGATTTTTTTAATATACTGTTCATCTGGGACTTGCATACCATAATTGTGTCTATTTTTAATAAAACACAATCAATGGCCTTGTAGTTCAGGGGATATCTGTCACATAATGTGGAGTAGAATTGTAGAATTTGGTCCATTGCTAGCTCTTCAGCTGGAGCTGTTCACGCAAAGGCCATTTCCCTACATCCTTTTACACCTTCCTTTTTGAATACTTGCTAATTTCCTTTTAAAAGGATATTGCATTATTTGCCTTGATAACCACTTGTATGCATGCCATGATCGAAAAGCTAATAATTTCTTATGTATCCCTTCATTCTTCTGCTAATTGTATGTCCATGCCACCTTGTTGATCAACCAATGAAAGCAATAATTTTCTGTTTATTTGAGGATTTTGCCCGCCCCCCCCCGCCGGAACGACTGGAGACCTGCTCTGCTGCATGGACCTAGCGCGCACACATTTCGCAGTGTGGGCTGGCCCGTGCTGCCCCTGGATCCTCGGGGCCCCATACCCTTAGCTGCCGCACCTCCACCTCGATTGATCTCGCGCCCTTCCTCCGCCACGGTCCAAACGGCGACCTGGGTTTTGATGACGTCGTCCACATCGAAGCCGTTGCAGCTCGCGCTGGAAGCTGTAGTGGTATGCTACTTTATCGTCCCGACCTGCGGTGGTGTCCTCTCACAGGTCGGGGGGGCCACGATGTTCCAGGCCAACACCCCATCGTGGCCCCCAGACCTGACATACCAGTAACATCCTGGTGTGCAGTTAGTTAGTTGATCTTTGTGAGAGCAGCACTTGCAGTTTGCCTTCATGTTCCTGGGCGTTGGAGGTGTAAATTTTCCATGGTTCTTGCTCTTCATTGCTGTCCAGTGATCCCTAAAAGTGTGGATGGCTGATGTTTTCATTGGCAGGAGCATCAGTAACCAGAGGAAACAGATTTAAGATAATTGCCATAAAATCCAAGGGGTAGTGAGGAGGCATTTCTTTACGTGGCGAGTTGTTAAGATGTAGGGTGGTGGAAGCAGATCAATAGTAACTTTCAAAAGGGAATTGAATGTGCAGGTTGAATATCTCTCATCTGGCACCCCCAGAACCTGACCAGTGCCGGATGAGAGGATTTGCCGGACGACGGGAGGTCACGCCAACCCTAGCGTTGTCAGCAGTACCCGGTAAGTTTTTAATGTTATGGTTCATTTTGGGGGGTGGCACCAACTCTTGGAACAGCGCGGCCAATGTTTACCTGTGGGGAACATCAGTGAAATGTCGCCGTGGGCTGCAGGTCAGCCGAGAAAGATCAGCAGTGTTTACAGCAGTGTATAAATCCTTCCAACTGATGTAAAGTCCAATGTCTGATCGAGAGATTATCATGTTTCAATCCAACTAGAATCCATCCGCCTATTTCTCTCTCTCACTCTAGGAGAATCATACATGGTCGATTTTTTTTTTATTTGTTTAAAAACGAATATTGACGATTAGGCACATTTTATAGTTGAGGACAAAGTCGGCTGAAGTATTGCAAGCTCTGAACTAATGCTTAAAACAATGAAGTTCGCTCATCGAAAACAAACTCTCAAGATCAGACATTGGACTTTACATCAGCTGGAAGGATTTATACTCCGCTGTAAACACTGCCAATCTTTCTCGGCTGACCTGCAGCCCATGGCGACACTTCACTGATGTTCCCCACAGGTACACATTGACCTCGCTGCTCCAAGAGTTGGTGTCTCTGCCCGAAATGAACCATTACATGAAAAACTTAGCGGGTACTGCTGACAACACTCCGACCCGACCGAGGAGGGAACACCAGAGGCAGTGGGGGGAAGAGGAGCAGCCAGCCCCAGGCTACAGCGCGGGTTGCGACCTCTCTTTTTTTTTCTCTCTCTCCGGGCCAGGTATGTTGCTGGACTAGAGAGGTTCGACCTGTACTTCAAAAGGCAACATTTGCAGGGCTATGGAGAGAGAGCAGAGGAATGAGACTAATTGGATAGTTC
Organism: Pristiophorus japonicus; assembly: GCF_044704955.1. Taxonomy (NCBI): domain Eukaryota; kingdom Metazoa; phylum Chordata; class Chondrichthyes; family Pristiophoridae; genus Pristiophorus; species Pristiophorus japonicus. Next base: position 94,033,898 of record NC_091986.1, on the reverse strand, counting down.
TTTCAAAAGAGCCAGCATAGACACAATAGACTAAATGGCCTCCTGTGTTGTATGATTTTTTTTGTCCCCTATAGTCAAATAGCGTTCTTAAGCTTACTGTTAGAGCTCATGCAGAGAGAATAGCTATTTGGGTGAGGAACTGAAAGCCTGTCATAGTCCAGGATGATTCACTGCCTTCAGGAGGGATGGGGCAATAATTGGAAAGGTTGGGGTGGGGGAGAAATTCATTTTTTAAATACTTTATGATGTTTGTTTCTTTTAAAAAATAAAAAAAAATATGTTTAGAATATGTTCCCGTGTGTTCCCATTCATAAAACATCTGTTAGTGCTTCATCATAATCTTTCATTACAATTTGAGAACATTTAGACATTTGAAACTAATCACTGAACCAATTGAATATTGGATTTTTGCATGAAGAATTGAGTTAGGACTTCTGTTCAAAGATTGCCATATCATTTTGTCTTTTTATAAATCATGCACACATCGTATAATATATTTTGAGTTACTGTGTGTGTGTGTGAGATATAGGTTCACTTCATGCCATATATATATTATGTTTCTTCAAGGTTTATCTGGGCTGTCTCGTTCTATTTATTCATAAGATGCTTATAATGGCTTTCTCAGAGCACCAAGACATGGGTTTATCCCTATTGTTCCTCACAGGATCTTGACTGTGTTGCTATGAAGAAACTAGTTGTTCTCCACTTGTTAGAAAAGAAAATTGAGATTGAGTATGGGCTGTTCTCACCGCTGTAAAGGGCCAAATTCAGAATATTGTCTTTGAAGCATCTTAAGAGTAGGTCAGTTGGAGGCGAAGTTTTAATATATTTAAATAAAAACTTATTGCTATCCCTGAGGTGCTAGTGAGTTTAACCAATGAGGAACTCAGCCAGAGGATCCCAGGTTTTATTGTCAGCATTATTCGCTAATCTGAGCTGAGTGACGGTAACAGTGCGACAATTGGCCTCAGCACCCCTTGGTTAGGGAGGGGAAATCTGTCTTGCTCCTTATCGCCATCCTGTGGATTCTATTGGAAAGTGCATGTGTGAACATCAGGTGAGGGTGCTTAACTGTGATTGTGATGCCCCTACAGTGAAGTAAACTGCCGATACTCATTGTATAGGCTTAAGAATTTATGTTGAGAAAAGTATGAGGGTAACCTCGAACTATACCCCACATGATTCATCCACTTTAAGAAAGAACATTTCCAAAAAAAAAAATTAAACTGCAGGAAAATTAATTTTCATGTTAAGGGCTGCATTTTTTAAGTGCATGTGTGTCCATCTGGGCATTTAAACTGGTCATCCACTTATATAGGTCAAAAAACACTAACTACCTTGAGCGATGTTACCATTGCATTTTTTTGGCGGGCACAGCCCATTTAAAATACCGAGCAAACTCGTTTTTTCCTATTAAAAGCCAGCTGCACAGCTTAAAGGAAACATTGATCTTCGGTGCTTTGGCCAGAAACAGCTGTATTAAGGTTTTTTGACAACTTAATTGTTATCTTCCTTTTTCACACTGATTGTGGAACTTTAATTTAATTAAACTCAAAAGGTGTCAGTTAACAACCAAATGGTTTCAAAAACCTGTGATAGGATCACGCCGGCAGAACTAGTCACAAGCCATTCCATATTTACAGCCCTCGAACTGCAAGTTGCAGACAATCTACTCCATGTAAGAGTTAATTTCTCCAGACATAGTTATTCAGGCTCGTGTAAAATAGAGAAACAAAAACTAATGGGTTACTTCTGGAGCTTGAATCCATTTTACAGAAATCCAGTCAGTCTGACTGGATTGTGTGGGCACATGTGTTTGATGGTTAGTTTGTGCAGTTGACGAAAGAGCAAACATAAGTATTGTCATTGAGAAAGCATAAACGTTTCTGTGACTATTATTCAGCTTGACTGAGTATTGTAAATGGAATTGACAAAACTGATCTTTGATTAAGATTGGTCAGTGAGCATAAAAAGAAAGAACTGATGACTTTTACAGCCATACTGCAGTGCTACACTGTTGCACCGTTCTGTACAAATGCGTCTGCTATAAGCCGTGGGGACTAATGCTTACACAGTAGGTTCCACTGATTCACTGTGAATGGAAAAAGAAACACCTAACCCCACTGGTGTGTAATGTGTCACTCTGTGGCAGTGTCTGTGTGTGTATTTTATATCACTTCCAAATTTGGAGATCTTTACTTCTTCCCCAATTTTCTCCTTGTTCTGTGACAATTGGGGGCCCTCTCTGTTTTATTAATTATGTTAATGTGTGAACTCTGATGAGTGTTGGCAGTCCAATGGGCCATCCCAACTGCACCCAATTCAATTCTTCTTTGATATTCACACATCCATACTTCAAGTAGGAGTCAGTGGATAGCCAACTGATCTCTCCCTCCCTAACTGAGGTCAATTATAGGATCGGCCTTTATCATCAATTTGCAATTATCTAACTCCGTGCAGGCTAGTGATTGAATGTGGGTCCTCCTTGATTTGTATAGCTCAGCTGGATAAACTCGCCAACCTTTTGGGAGCACTCAACCCTGTATTCTTAATTTAATTTATAGGTTCTTTTGGTGGCGAGCTAATTGTAACTTATGTCTTTTGTTTTGAGTACTGTTGGCTAAAACAACTGATTTTCAAACATTGCTTTTTTGTTAAAGAAGCTTATAACATTGTGTCATTTTATTATTGTGACAGTGTCAGCTGTGGCTCATTGGGTAGCACTCTCACCTTGGAGTCGGAAGGTTGTGGGTTCAAGTCACACTCCAGGAACTTGAGCACAAAAACAAATCTAGGCTGACATTGCAGTGCTGAGGGAGTGCTGTACTGTCGGAGGTGTCGTCTTTCGGAAGTGACGTAAAACCGAGGTCCCATCTGTCCCCTTAGATGGACACAAAGGATCCCATGGCACTATTTTGAAGAAGAGCAGGGGAGTAATCCCCGGTGTCCTGGACAATATTTATCCCTCAATCAGCATAACAAAAAAACAGATTATCTGGTTATTATCACATTACTGTTTGTGGGAGCTTGCTTGTGTGAAAATTGGCTGCTGAGTTTCCTACATTACAACAGTGACTACACTCAAAGTACTTAATTGGCTGTAAAGCGCTTTGAGACGTCCGGTGGACGTGAAAGGCGCTATATAAATCCAAGTCTTTCTTTTCAATATTAAGAATGGAAGTATTTATAGCCGAAATGTCATGCCTAGTGACATTAGTAATTCCGAAGCAAAGTCTATGCACAAGAACTTAGCTTGAAAATACTGAGCTGTGTGTATTTTCTAGTATCCGCAGCATTATTGTGCTTGACAAAAGCAAAGCTATATAACCAATTACTGATAAACAACTTTTTCCCCCTTTTTTTAGAGAAAAATCTTCAAACCCTCTTCTTCCCCCTCCTCATCCACTTAAACTGAGAGGGTGGGCAACTGATGGATTCGCAGGCTTCTAACTGACCAGAATAGTTATGGGTCAGCACTTCCTTTTGTGGGTTTTTTTCCCCCGTCTTCCCCACCCTCTTCCCAAGTTGTGATGAGTCCTACTTGTCTCCATTTGGCGCCTTGTCAGAATCCCAGCTAAGATGACAATTCCCCATGTAGGAGAATCAAATGGGAGGAGACATTGCTCCTACTCTGGCACAATGTACTATTGTGTTGTGCTTATAAAAAGGGTAGCATTTCACAGGTCTTGCAGCCATCAGTTATCTACCCCACTAAATATAACTACATTGGGAAAGAAGTAGTTATTGCTTCTCCTCAACCCCCACCCCCGGTAGACTAAATGGGGAATATTTGAACACCGGCTAAGTCCAGTCCATTGGGCTCATTCACTGGCTGCATCTGAATAGAATATTGCAAGTCTCAAAACTATATATGAATTAATTCCAGCAAGATTATGCTTTAGTGATCTGCCCTGTACTGTTGCGGGCAAGACCTTTGCATAAATACACATGTTAAAAGATTTATTTAGCAAGAGTTGCTTTCTTTGTTTTCGTTTTTTGCCTTTATGTTAAAACAAATTTACTTTAAATTTTTTTTGTTTCTATATTGTTTTCTGGTGGTCATGTAATTGTTGAGCTTGCAATATTTCACTCTGCTTAGCAGCCCACCATAAATTCCTTTACTTTTTGTTCAGGCCCACTTCCCGATGGCTGGGAGCAAGGCATTACCCCAGATGGGGAGATTTACTACATAAACCACAAAAACAAGACCACCTCTTGGTTGGACCCAAGGCTTGATCCTCGGTATGGTAAGTGAGCCTTTGCTGCAGGTAATGCTTGACTTGTTTTTTAGCTGTCCAGCCAAACTTTGTAGTATACCTTGTGGAAAATTTTTAACTAAGCAGATTGCTGTATTTTGTTGTGCTAGTCTCTGACTGGCGGGAGCTAAATCAAAACAGTGTGCAGATCACTGAACAGGTCAGGCTGGGAGGACATAAACTCTTTGAAGCTTTACAAGTGTTGACCTAACGACCACTATGGGCCCCAAACCAGAGAGCAGCTTAACTCTTTCTTTGCCAGAGACGCTAAGCCTGTAATAACACAAGTGTGTGCTTTTCATCTCACTAATCTGCCTCGCCTTACCCAGATGAGTTAGTGACAAGTCAAAAGGAATGAATAAGTGTACCAGGTTTAACTCTTGACCATTGTTTGGGCGCTTTGATTCCAAAAACAAAGTGCTTAGTAATTGTTGCTATACGTTCCATTGCACATTGTCACCTTTAGGTGCAATAAGGACTCTGGTGGAATATGTTAAGAGGAAGAATACCTTCCTGAAAATTGTTAGGTAGTTGTTGAAGGTCATCTGTTTGCTTTAGAGAATGGTTATATAGCACCTTGATGTGTTCATGCTGCAGTCTTTTATTTCTGTTTTCCCTGTGTGGGCCCACTGCTTGCGAGTCTGTGCACAGCGCTGCCGAAGTATCCCAGACAGGCTTGAGTGTGTGCCAGGACTTTCTTTGCGGTCGGGCACTTAATCTCTTCCAGGCCTTTTGAGTCAAAGAGCTCAAGTGTAACTGAAGGCAAAACGAAAGTGGGGGGGGGGGGGGGGGAAGAGCATATGTGCTGGTGCAGACTAGATCTAAAACAAGGCTAAATAGAGACAAGCTGTTAGTTGGATTGAACTTGAAAGAATTTCCCTCTCGCATGTGAGGTCAAGGACATTATATTGTGGTTTTCATTTATTTTGTTCTGCAAGCCAAGAACATATTTTTTTTTAAGTTGCTAACCTACATTGGCAGCCTGAGCACACTTGTACAACCAGTATGTTTTTTTTTATAGAGCTGGGTTCTTTTTACTGGTCCATGGTTACTAGTTGTAGTTTAGAATGGCCAGAATTGGGTGAAACAATTGATGTGATTCTCGATGAACACTGCTTTCTTTTTATAATTTTTATAGGAGTGAGTGCAACAATCCTTGCTTTAATTGACCTTTATTGGATGTGACAAAATTAAACTAATTTAAAAAAAATGCTGTTTTTCCATGGCTGAATTAAAACATTGATGTTAACCACAGTATAATCTGCACCACTATATTGACTATGTAAAACCCAGCACTGATGGTGGTGTGTGGCATAATTCACTAAATTTAGGGAACAGAGTGGAGGAAAATTTCTGCTTAGGGTGCAATCAGCGATTCCAGTGCAAATTGCACCCATTTTGAAAAGTGTTTCTCTTCTCATCTCTTTCCCCCCCCCCCCCCCCCCCCTGCCAAGAGTTTCCGCTTAAACTCACTTGCATGTCACTGTATGTAAAATCTGCCATGAACCAGCGCAATCGGGCAGTATTTTTAAAAATAATTTTTTTCAAATTTTGCTTTAAAAAAATGTCATATATTTAATATGAGGTAACTTGAAGTTTGTTTAAAACAGCTGAAAATGGTTTATCTTTATTTAAAAAAAAATGCACTTTTAATCAGTGTCAATCTACCACTTCTCAGTAACCCTGATTTTTAAATTGCTGAAGTTCACTTTTTAAAAAAAAAAGATCTGAAACAATGTTCTAGTTATATTGGGGTACTGTAGTCAATTTCAGTAAATAAAACAAAAATTACATTCAAAAGTTTTTAAAACTTAGCGTCCTTGCGCCCAAAAGAACCAGCTTAATTTTTAAAGCCTCCCTGAAGGTCTGCAAGCGAGGGCAGTTAGCAGAAACTCCCAATGGTAATTAATTCATTCTGGGGACGTGGCCAGATTTGTGGGTGGGACCGACTTACAGAGCGATGTTTTTAAAACTAGTGCAAAAGATCACAGGATGCAAGTTGGACTTAAAATTTGTGACCTTTTGCGCCGATGTCAGCCGAATTGCACTGAAAAAAAATCAGCACAATCGAACAGAAACTCCAGGTGCAAAGGCTATCGAAATGCTGTAGTTCAGTTACTAGCTGCAATTTCTATACTGAATGCTCTGACGAGTTTGAAAAACTGAGTGGTTGGTGTTCTAGTGCTGAGTTGATGAGTAAACCATTTGACTCCACATTGGTAATAAAACATTATCTGATTCCATGTGTAATATATAAAGGAGGTGAATGCTCATGCACAGCTCCACCCCATATCTCCAATGGAGATCAGCTAGTATAACAGACCTGAGCTGGAAAGCTCCACTTGCACTGATGTGGAGTCACAAGCATGGTGCTACAGAGGTCTCTGCTACGGTCGTTGCTGTTCACAATGTATATAAATGATTTGGAATTGAGATCAGAAACACAGCTGACTAAATTTGTAGATATCAAATTAAGGGGTGGGGGTTCAAATAGGGAAGATGCAAACCAAATACAAATGGATCTGCATAAGTTGAAAAGGTTTTGAGTGTGAAATGGCAATGAATGTGGATAAATGCAAATTTGTGAGACTAAAGAAAGGAATTAAATTAAATGGCTCCAAGATGCACAACATGACGTGGCAATGGGATTCTGGGAATAATGATGGATAAATAACTGAGAGCAACAGCACAATGTATGGCAGTAGTAAGGACAGATAAGTAGATTTTGGGATGTGCAGCCACAGCGATAGAAGAGGTGAAATCCCAGGAGGTGATGCTGAATCTGTGTGGTACTTATACGGCAGCACATGGAATAATCTGTACAGTTTTGGTCAGTACTACAGCAAGAATATTTGGTCCTGCCAAATGGGGATCTGGCTTGAGCACTCCTATGTTTTGTTGGTATTAAAAGCAACTAGAATCATTAGACTGGATCAGATTGGCTTACTACATGTTGGTTGGTGCAATGGCACAGCCTTGTTTGATTCCGGTCTTCACTTGTATTATTAGGTCTGTGGCGGATCCATTGGTAAGGATCAAGGCTTGCAGGTCATCGTGAAGCAGGTGGAGGATGGTGACAAATTTTTGAGGACAGCCGAATTTGAGAAGGACACTCCATAATCCTTCTCGGTTGACAGTCAAAGGCCTTTGTGAGGTCAAAAAAGGCCATGTACAGAGGTTGATGCTGCTCCCTGCATTTTTGTTGAATTTGTCGTGTAGTGAAAATCATGTCCGTTGTGCCTTAATGGGTGGAATTCACATTGTGAAGGAAATCCTTGTTTGTCAGGAAATTGTGTTGAGGAAATTGATGGGATTGAAGGCCGATAAATCCCCAGGGCCTGATAGTCTGCATCCCAGAGTACTTAAGAAAGTGGCCCTAGAAATAGTGGATGCATTGGTCATTTTCCAACATTCTATAGACTCTGGATCAGTTCCTATGGATTGGAGGGTAGCTAATGTAACACACTTTTTAAAAAAAAAAAATGAGAGTAAACAGGGAATTATCGACCAGTTAGCCTGACGTCGGTCGTGGAGAAAATGTTGGAATCAATTATTAAAGATGTAATAGCAGCGCATTTGGAAAGCAGTGACAGGATCGATCTAAGTCGGCAAGGATTTATGAAAGGGAAATCATGCTTGACAAATCTTCTCGAATTTTTTGAGGATGTAACTAGTAGAGCGGACAAGGGAGAACCAGTGGATGTGGAGTATTTGGACTTTCAAAAGGCTTTTGACAAAGGTCTCACACACGAGATTAGTGTGCAAAATTAAAGCACATGGTATTGGGGGTAATGTATTGACGTGGATAGAGAACTGGTTGGCAGACAGGAAGCAAAGAGTAGGAACAAATGGGTCCTTTTCAGAATGACAGGCAATGACTAGTGGAATATCGCAAGGTTCAATGCTGGGACCCCATCTATTTACAATATACATTAATGATTTAGACGAAGGAATTGAATGTAATATCTCCAAGTTTGCAGATGACACTAAGCTGGGTGGCAGTGTGAGCTGTGAAGAGGATGCTAAGAGGCTGAAGGGTGACTTGGACAGGTTAGGTGATTGGGCAAATGCATGGCAGATGTAATATAATGTGGATAAATGTGAGCTTATCCACTTTGGTGGCAAAAACAGGAAGGCAGATTATCTGAATGGTGACAGATTAGGAAAAGGGGAGGTGCAACGAGACCTGGGTGTCATGGTACATCAGTCATTGAAAGTTGGCATGCAGGTACGGCAGACGGTGAAAAAGGCAAATGGCATGTTGGCCTTCATAGCTAGAGGATTTGAGTATCGGAGCAGGGAGATCTTACTGCAGTTGTACAGGGCCTTGGTGAGGCCACACCTTGAATATTGTGTACAGTTTTGGTCTCCTAATCTGAGGAAGGACATTCTTGCTATTGAGGGAGTGCAGCGAAGGTTCACTAGACTGATTCTTGGGATGGCAGGACTGACATATGAAGAGAGACTGGATCGACTAGGCTTATATTCACTGGAATTTAGAAGAATGAGAGGGGATCTCATAGAAACATATAAAATTCTGACCGGATTGGACAGGTTAGATGCGGGAAGGATGTTCCCGATGTTGGAGTAGTCCAGAACCAGGGGTCACAGTCTAAGGATAAGTGGTAAGCCATTTAGGAGCGAGATGAGGAGAAACTTCTTCACTCAGGGAATTGTGAACCTGTGGAATTCTCTACCACAGAAAGTTGTTGAGGCCAGTTCGTTAGATATATTCAAAAGGGAGTTGGATGTGGCCCTTACGGCTAAAGGGGTATGGAGAGAAAGCAGGAATGGGGTACTGAAGTTGCATGATCAGTCATAATCTTATTGAATGGTGGTGCAGGCTCGAAGGGCCGAATGGCCTACTCCTGCATCTATTTTTCTATGTTTGCAGCACATACTAGACAATTCTGATAATCCTTTACATTGGTTCTAAGCCCTGGGCCACCATCCCACAGCCTCTACTTCAAGAATGCCTTGTGTTTATGGTTTATTAACTCCTGGATCTCCTGATCGCTCTCATCGAACCAGCCTTGATGTTTTCTGGTAGAGTAACCAAGAGTCTCTTCCCAGGTGCTAATTATGGTAATTATAACTTGAGGGCAGACCAGGCAATATGGACCCTCTGCAGCTCCGGTTCATTGGGAGTTGTCAGATAGGCTGTGAGGTGTTAACTGAATAGTGCTTTCTTTGCAGGTTCTTTGAGCGCTTCAGCGTTGATTTTTCTGCAGCAGCATTTCTGTTGCTGCCGCCATTTTGAGGCTAGGTTGATGGAAATAACAGAGCGAATTGGGCGGTGATCAGTGCAGCAGTCATCCGCTCCTGTTGTGGCACAGGTGATGTGGACATTCTTGCGGTCCCTCGCTGAGATGATGACGTGGTCTAACAGATGCCAAGGCCTGCAACAAGGGTGCTGCCCTGTCTCTGATGAAACAATACTTCCTCTCGCCCTTAATAAGCTCCCCACCAAAATTATTCAATCTTCATCGCCTCCAGTCCAGAACCAAAGTTGTTCCAACCTCAATCATTGAATTACAGTATGCAGACGACGCTTGCGTTTGTGCGCACTTGGAGGCCGAACTCCAAACCATTGTTGATTCCTTCACTGAAGCGTATGAGAGACTGGGCCTTACATTTAACTTACATAAGCTAAAGGTTCTCTAACAACCTGCCCCTGCCACACAGCACTGACCCCGATTATCAAGATCCACGACAAGACCGTGGACAGCGTAGACTACTTTCCAAACCTTGGGAGACCTCTGTCAGTGAGGGCAGACATCGATGACTTAATCCAACACTACCTTCAGTGTGCCAGTGCAGCCTTCGGTCGCCTGAGGAAGTGTGTTTGAAGACCAAGATCTCAAACCCGGCACCAAGCTCGTGGTCTACAGACAAGCAGTGATACCTGCCCTCCTATATGCATTAGAGACATGGACAACGTAAAGTAGGCACCTCAAAACACTGGAGAAGTACCACCAACGCTGCCAAGCATCGAGGCATTGATCGCGCTTAATCAGCTCCGATGGACGGGCCACTTTGTCCGCATGCCTGATCCAAGATTTCCGAAACAAGCACTCTACTCCAAACTCCTTCATGGCAAGTGAGTCCCAGGAGGGCAGAGAAATTGCTTCAAGTACGCCCTCAAAACCTTCTTGAAAAAATGTAACGTCCTCACTGACGTTTGGGAATCCTTGACCCAAGACCGCTCAAAGTGGAGGAGAAGCATTCGAGAAGGTGTCGATCACCTTGTACCTTCGTCGGGAGCATGCCGAAGCCAAGTACAAACAGCGGAATGAGCGTATGACAAACCAAGCGCCCCACCCACCCGTCCCTTCAACCACCGTCTGCCCCATCTGTGACAGAGGTCTGTAGATCCCGCATAGGACTCATTAGTCACCTTAGAACTCCAATAATGTGGAAACCAGTCAGCGACACTGGGGACTGCCTAAGAAGTCATGTTGGTTCATTCTTTCCAGCACCAAGCTATCAATCTTCTACAAGGAGTCCTGCATCTTAACATTCTGCAACAAACCAAAAATTTGGTTTTCCTGATGGTTTACTGGGGAAAGTACTTGGTACAAACCAGAAAGGTCTCTGGTCTACTGGTGACCAATCTCCGGACCCAAGTTTGCCCAGCATTGGATGCCATTTTTTCGGCGCCCAGTGAGTTTTTGGTGCCGCAACCCAGTTCAAAGATTCCCCAATGTTGGGGCACTGGCGTCTACTACCAGCGCCAGAATGTTTGGCGCCATACATTCTGGCGCTGGTGTACCCGTAAAGGAAGGTTGTGTGCCATTTCTGTGCATATGCCAAACTTTCAACAAGAATGACATTTTTAAAACCGCGCGCAGACCCTAGAAGCACCGTAGGAAAAACCCTTGCCTGCAGTTGGAGAATCCGTGCTGGCCCGCTCCTGTCCCCAACCGAAGGGACTCCCTGTTCCTTATAAGTAAACTTTTAGGGAATTTAAAAAGCAAACAATAACTATAGGCAAGTGTAAAAATAGAAGTAAATGTAAACTTACCATTAATGCTGCACCTGCGATGATGAATGTCAGCTTGCAATGAAAGAAAAAATCTTTACCTTTTTCCTGTGATCTTCTCACTCCCCAAAATCTTCCTCAAAGTGCAGAGAAACTTTTTACAATGACCAGGATTGAAAAACTAGCAGCCAAATCGGAGTCGTCGTCTTTAACCATCCAATGCAGCCTTCTCCAGGTTGTCAACTGCAGACACAGCTAGCCCCCGGCTGAAGGTCCTCAGTGCAGATTTATTTTTGTGCGTATGCGCTACCTGCATGCACAGTGCGTTTTTGTTTTTTAAAACTTTTTTTTTAGTTGCCCAGTTTTTTATGGAGCGCATGCGCCGTGCGGTCCCGCACACTGGGAGCCCCGCCCTGCGAGATCAGTTCAGGTAGCGCCGACACCAGAAGGTGTGCATGGTGGAAGAAAACTGAGGTTTTTTATTTTGAGCGCTGAGGCGCCAAATAAAAACAGGCGTCCTGTTAAGTGAGCGCCATTATTTTTTAATAGGGAGACTTGGGCCCTAAGTGCCACCAGTGGTGGTAGTAAGAAATTGCAGGTGGCCTCATTGTTATCAGGTTTTTTTTTAGCACACATGATGGTACTGGATGAGCAAAAATTTCCCCCAGTTGGTCCCCTCCACAAACTCTTCCCCAGCCATGATTCCATACCCCGCCCCTCGTAACCATCTGAGGCTGAATCAGACTGTTGAAACCTTGGTGTTGTATTTGACTTCGAGATGAGCTTCTGGCCACCTATTGGTGCCATCCCTAAGACCGCCTATTTCCACCTCTGTAACTCCATTTCTGCCTCAGGTCATCTGCTGCTGAAATCATCATCCATGCCTTTGTTATCACGAGACTTGACTATTCCAATGTATTCCTGGCCTGCCTCTGACGATCTACCTTCTGTAAACTTGAGGTAATCCAAAACTCTTTACAGAGGTCCTAACTTGCACCAAGTCCTGTTCACCCATTGCTCGCTGACCTACATTGGCTCCTGGTTAAGCAAAGCCTCGATTTAAAAAAAAAATGTAATTTTCCTCCTTATTTTCAAATCCCTCCATGGCCTCGCCCCTCCCTAACACTGTAATCTCCTCCATCCATCCCCCCGAGGTATCTGCGCTCCTCAAATTCTGCCCTCTTGAGCATCTCTGATTTTAATCACTCAACATTTGGTGGCTGTGCCTTCAGCTGGCAAGGCCCTTCGCTCTGGAATTCACTCCCTAAACCTCTCGGCATCAGTTCCCCTCTTTCCTTCGTTAAGCCACTCCTTAAACCCAATCTTTTTGACCAAGCTCTACCCTAATATCTCCTTATGTGGCTCGGTATCAAATTTTGTTTTATAACGCTCCTGTGAAGTGTCATGGGACGTTTTACTGCGTTAAAGGCGCTGCTTTAGTAGTAGTATGCAGTATTAATAGGAACAGTAACAAGAATGTACAGGACAGGAAAAAAAATTCTATCCAGTCCCAGTGTCTTTGAATTGTACGACTGGATCTTTTAGATCCACTCGAGGGCAGATGGAGCCTTGGTTAAATGCCTCATTCAATGAATGACACTTCTGACAGTCCAGCACTGCACTGAAGTGTATGTGCTCAAGTTTCTGGTGTGGGGCTTGAACCCACAACCTACCGACTCAGGCGAAAATGCCATCGTGAAGCCTCGGCTGAAATTAGAGAGCATGAAAAAATGATTCCTTATTTAATACTGAAAATATGCCTTATTTTATTTAGTAGTTTTTGAAGTATTCTTGTTACCTGAAGCAAAGTTACCCTAGAGTCTCCACACCTTTGCTTGAAGGGCCTGAACTTGATGCCAAATAGGAGAATTCACGTCTGCCAGATTAGATATCCACGCAGCTTTACTGACAGCCCAGCTTTAAATTTAATAACCATTGACATTGAACCCTATCTCTATCATTTAAAAAATACTTTAATCTAAAAACAGCTACCGAAAGTTTGTTGTGATGTGAAATGCATTTAGCTCTGCAAACTACAAAAGCTATGTAGGAGAAACATCAATATTTCAGACACAAGTCGATCTAATGCATTCATTAGGAGTACCTGACGTTTTCAGCTGTGTTTCTACTATAGATGGAACAGAGTAAATTCATTTCTGCTGGGTTATAATGCCTTTTAAATTTCAACCAACTCCTGTCTACTGAACATAGGAGCCAGGAATATGCCATTCAGCTCCTCAAGCGTGTTCCGCTGTTCAATTAGATCATCTGTACCTCATCTCCATTTATCTGACTTTGTTTTATAATTCCTTGATACCATTACAGAACAGGAATCTATCTGCCTCAATCTTTACAATTTCCATTGACCTAGCTGAGCCAATTGAAAGGGGGAGTTCCAGATTTCTATTACCCTTTGTTTGCAGAAATGCTTCCCGATTTCACTCCCGAATGGCCTGGCATGGCTCTAATTTTAAGATTGTGCCCCAAAATTAGAGACGAAAAGGCTGGTTCCATAATTAGACTTGATTCAAATTAACATAAAATAGCTTGATTTTTCAATCCCTGGTAATTATCTGTTTATCTGACGCATACCAGTGCAACCCTGGCTTTTGATGCTGTCCAGTGCTAATCTTGGTCAAGGCACTAAACAGCAGTTTATTTTTCTAAAAACTGCCTTGATCTGACCTGAGTCTTTGGATTTTATTGATTTTAACTAAATAATGAAAAAAAAATCTTCCAAGTGACTAATTGTACATTCCTGTCTGGCATAGAAATAAAAAAGGGAAGGTGGCTCAACCGTGGCTATCAAAGGAAATCAGGGATAGTATTAAAGCCAAGGAAGTGGCATACAAATTGGCCAGAAATAGCAGCGAACCTGGGGACTGGGAGAAATTTAGAACTCAGCAGAGGAGGACAAAGGGTTTGATTAGGGCAGGGAAAATGGAGTATGAGAAGAAGCTTGCAGGGAACATTAAGACGGATTGCAAAAGTTTCTATAGATATGTAAAGAGAAAAAGGTTAGTAAAGACAAATGTAGGTCCCCTGCAGTCAGAATCAGGGGAAGTCATAACGGGGAACAAAGAAATGGCGGACCAATTGAACAAGTACTTTGGTTCGGTATTCACGAAGGAGGACACGAACAACCTTCCGGTTATAAAAGGGGTCGGGGGGTCTAGTAAGGAGGAGGAACTGAGGGAAATCCTTATTAGCCGGGAAATTGTGTTGGGGAAATTGATGGGATTGAAGGCCGATAATTCCCCAGGGCCTGATGGACTGCATCCCAGAGTACTTAAGGAGGTGGCCTTGGAAATAGTGGATGCGTTGACAGTCATTTTCCAACATTCCATTGACTCTGGATCAGTTCCTATGGAGTGGAGGGTAGCCAATGTAACCCCACTTTTTAAAAAAGGAGGGAGAGAGAAAACAGGGAATTATAGACCGGTCAGCCTGACATCGGTAGTTGGTAAAATGATGGAATCAATTATTAAGGATGTCATAGCAGTGCATTTGGAAAGAGGTGACATGATAGGTCCAAGTCAGCATGGATTTGTGAAAGGGAAATCATGCTTGACAAATCTTCTGGAATTTTTTGAGGATGTTTCCAGTAGAGTGGATAAGGGAGAACCAGTTGATGTGGTATATTTGGACTTTCAGAAGGCTTTCGACAAGGTCCCACACAAGAGATTGATGTGCAAAGTTAGAGCACATGGGATTGGGGGTAGTGTGCTGACATGGATTGAGAACTGGTTGTCAGACAGGAAGCAAAGAGTAGGAGTAAATGGGTACTTTTCAGAATGGCAGGCAGTGACTAGTGGGGTACCGCAAGGTTCTGTGCTGGGGCCCCAGCTGTTTACACTGTACATTAATGATTTAGATGAGGGGATTAAATGTAGTATCTCCAAATTTGCGGATGACACTAAGTTGGGTGGCAGTGTGAGCTGCGAGGAGGATGCTGTGAGGCTGCAGAGCGACTTGGATAGGTTAGGTGAGTGGGCAAATGCATGGCAGATGAAGTATAATGTGGATAAATGTGAGGTTATCCACTTTGGTGGTAAAAACAGAGAGACAGACTATTATCTGAATGGTGACAGATTAGGAAAAGGGGAGGTGCAAAGAGACTTGGGTGTCATGGTACATCAGTCATTGAAGGTTGGCATGCAGGTGCAGCAGGCGGTTAAGAAAGCAAATGGCATGTTGGCCTTCATAGCAAGGGGATTTGAGTACAGGGGCAGGGAGGTGTTGCTACAGTTGTACAGGGCATTGGTGAGGCCACACCTGGAGTATTGTGTACAGTTTTGGTCTCCTAACCTGAGGAAGGACATTCTTGCTATTGAGAGAGTGCAGCGAAGGTTCACCAGACTGATTCCCGGGATGGCGGGACTGACCTATCAAGAAAGACTGGATCAACTGGGCTTGTATTCACTGGAGTTCAGAAGAATGAGAGGGGACCTCATAGAAACATATAAAATTCTGACAGGGTTAGACAGGTTAGATGCAGGAAGAATGTTCCCAATGTTGGGGAAGTCCAGAACCAGGGGTCACAGTCTAAGGATAAGGGGTAAGCCATTTAGGACCGAGATGCGGAGGAACTTCTTCACCCAGAGAGTGGTGAACCTGTGGAATTCTCTACCACAGAAAGTTGTTGAGGCCAATTCACTAAATATATTCAAAAAGGAGTTAGATGAGGTCCTTACTGCTAGGGGGATCAAGGGGTATGGCGAGAAAGCAGGAATGGGGTACTGAAGTTGAATGTTCAGCCATGAACTCATTGAATGGCGGTGCAGGCTAGAAGGGCCGAATGGCCTACTCCTGCACCTATTTTCTATGTTTCTATGTTTCTATGTTTCTATGTTTCTATGTTTCTATGTTTCTATGTTTCTAATCTTCAGTGCCACATTTTCATTGGAGTGGACAAATTTTTCTTGGAAAAGGGGAGAATGATGTACCCAATGAAACTGCACTGTCTAAAGCATCTCTTCTGTGTGAAATCACCATATCAGCAAATGTGTGGTGAAACTGCTTATTTTTATTTGTAAGTGGCAAGCTGCTTTAAAATCATGCTTTTTTTTTTAAAAAAAAAGGATCTTCCAAGTGACCAACAGTAGTTAATCCAGTGAGTTCACTCTGTGGTTGCCAGAGACCAATGCACTGGGAGCTGACAGTCCTAATGCCACACTAACACACTGGGAGCTGACTCTCCTAGTGCCACACTAACCCACTGGGAGCTGACCACCAACCCCTGCCCCAGTGCCACACTAACACACTGGAATGACAGAGGTTGGGACGATTTTGGATCTGGCCTGGGTGATGAAGGTTGAACAGGTTCACACTGGTTCTGTACTTCTCCAGCAGGGAGCTTGTTGATAGTAAGGTGGAACATTGCAGCAAGGAAGATTGAGAAGAGGGTTGACCCCAGTCTGGATGTGAATTGGGTCTGTGATGGATCCGTTGGTCAGGATCATGGCTTGCATGTCGTCGTGGAGCAGGCAGAGGATGATGCCGAACTTTTGGGGGCAGCCGAATCGGAGGAGGACGCTTCGTAGTCCCTCGCAGTTGACAGTGTCAAAGGCCTTTGTAAGGCCATGTACAAGGGTTGGTGCTGTTGCCTGCATTTTCTTGCAGCTACCGCGCTGTAAAAATCATGTCCGCTGTATTCCGTAGTGGACGAAATCCGCACTGTGACTCTAGGAGGAGTTCCTCAGCCACAGGGAGAAGACGGTTGAGGAGGATTCTAGCGACGACTTTCCCAGTGTTTGTAGTTGCCGCAGTCGGACTTGTCCCCTTTCTTAAAGATGGTCACGATTACTGCATCTGAGATCTCCCGGCATGCTCTCCTCCTTCCAGATGAGAGAGATGAGGTCAATGCATTTGTGCCAATAGTGCCTCTCCGCCATACTTTAGTGCCTCAGCGGGGATTCCATCTGCTCCCATTGCCTTGTTGCATGCATCTGTGCACATTGAGTCTGAACTCCCAAGTCATAGTCAACATCTTCACTGAGGCATACAAAAACATGAGTCTTACACTAAACCTCTAAGACAAAGGTCCTCCACCAGCTTGACCCCGCCACACAACACTACCCCCTAGTCATCAAGATCCACGGCGCGGCCCTGGACAACGTGGACCACTTTCCATACCCCAGGAGCCTATTGTCAACAAGGGCAGACATCGACGACGAGATTCAACACCGCCTTCAATGCGCCAGCGCAGCCTTCGGCCGCCTGAGGAAAAGAGTGTTCAAAGATCAGGACCTCAAATCTACCGTCAAGCTCATAGTGTACAGGGCTGTAGTGATATCTGTCCTCCTGTATGGCTCAGAGATGTGGACCATACACATTAGACACCTCAACTCACTGGAGGAATACCACCAACGATGTCTCCGCGAGATCCTGCAAATCCCCTGGGAGGACAGACGCACCAACGTTGGTGTCCTCGACCAGGCCAACATCTCCAGCATCGAAGCACTGGCCACATTCAACCAGCTCCGCTGGGTGGGCCACATTGTTCGCATGCCTGACACGAGACTCCCAAAGTAAGCGCCCTACTTGGAGCTCCTGCACGGCAAGCGAACCCCCAAGGTGAGCAGAGGAAATGTTTCAAGCACACCCTCAAAGCCGCCTTGATAAAATGCAAAACCCCACTGAC
This sequence comes from Pristiophorus japonicus, assembly GCF_044704955.1. NCBI lineage: Eukaryota > Metazoa > Chordata > Chondrichthyes > Pristiophoridae > Pristiophorus > Pristiophorus japonicus. The sequence goes on along the minus strand of NC_091986.1, from coordinate 94,016,017 downwards.
ACCTAGGAGTCCCTAGCCAAAGACCGCCCTAAGTAGAGGAAGTGCATCTGGGAGGACGCTGAGCACTTCGAGGCTCATTGCCGGGAATATGTAGAAACCAAGCACAGGCAACTGAAGGAGCGTGCGGCAAACCAATCCCAGCCATCTTCCTTCAACCAATGTCTGTCCCACCTGTGACAGAGACTGTGGTTCCAGTATTGAACTGTTCAGTCACTTAAGAACTCATTTTTAGAGTGGAAGCAAGTCTTCCTCAATTTCAAGGGACTGCCTATGATGAACACGCTGGGAGCTGGCTGCCTGGCGGCCACGCTAAGTGCAATATGAAAGTAGCCTGTAAGTAACTCTCTGACACCTGTAATGATTGGGGAAAAGGAACATAGCACAAGTTATTTTACACAAACCACCTTCAGAAAAATGAGAGAGAAACCAGGAAATTATAGATCTGTTCTAACATCTGTTGCAGGGAAGTTCTTGGTATTTATAATTAAGGTCAAAGTGACGAAACACTTGGAAAAATTTGAGCTGATTAGAGAGAACCAACGTGGATTTGTAACAGGTCAGAGAAATGTTTTTTAGCATAGAAATCTATGGCACAGAAGGTCATTCGGCCCATCATGTATGTGCTCGAATATCTAAAACCTAAAATGGAACTTTTTGAGGAAGTAACTAAAGTAATAGATGGAGGAATATCTATGGCTGTAGTTTATATAGACTTCCTGAAAGTATTCAATAAGGTTCCACATAAGAGACAATTGGCTCAAATTAAAGCTCATGGAATTGAAGGAAAATAATTGATCTGTTTAGGAGATTGGTTAGGCGGTAGAAGACAGAACGTGGATAATGAGTATGTACTCTAATTGGAAGGAAGTGACCAGTGATGTCCCACAAGGATCTGTGCTGGGGTCTCAACTATTCACTAATAGATAACACAATCCAAGTTAGCATAAAATTACTAAGAGACATTGATAGAAGTGGACCCATTGGACCAAAATGGGATAGATCCGAGTATTTTTTAAATGGTGACAAACTGGGAACTGGCGGTTCAACGAGATTTATGGGTTCATCTACACAGATCACTAAAATGTAGTTGTTGGGTATGAAAAATGTTGGCCTTTCCATCTAGATGGTTAGAATATAAAGGGGAACAAGTTTTGCTACAGCTATACAAAACCCTCGCTAGACCACATCTGGAGTACTGTGTTCAGTTCTAGGCACCACACCTTCGAAAGGATGTATTGGGCTTGAAAGGATTGCAGCACCGTTTCACCAGAATGTTACCAGGGTTCCAAAGGTTACATTATAAGGAGAGATTACATAAATGATGCTTGTATTACTTCGAATATAGAAGGTTAAGGGAGATTTGATTGAATTTTTTAGGATCTTTAGAGGAATTGAACAGGTAACGAGAGAAACATTTTCCACTGATGGGGTAGTCTAGGAGCACGGGACATAACCTTAAAATCAGAGCCAGGCCATTCCGGAGAGATTAATAAACAGTTCTTCATGCAAAGGGTGACAGAAGTGTGGAGCACGCTCCCACAAAAAGTAGTAGATGCGAACTCAATTAATAATAAATCTGAGATCGATCAATTTTTGCTCGTCAAGGATATTAAGTAATATGGAAACACGGTGGGTGGACGGACAAAGTTGGGATACAGATCAGCCATGATATCATTAACTAGCAGAACAGGCTTGAGGGGCTGAATGACCTACTCCTGTTCTTATGATGCCTCTTAAAATCATAGAAGTTTACAGCACGGAAGGAGGCCATTTCGGCCCATTGTGTCCGTGCTGGCCAACAAGAGGCTATCCAGCATAATTCCACTTTCCAGCTCTAGGTCTGTAAACCTGCAGGTTACCGCACTTCAAGTGCACATCCAAGTACTTTTAAAATGTGGTGAGGGTTTCTGCCTCGACCACCCTTTCAGGCAGTGAGTTCCAGACCCCCACAACCCTCTGCGTGAAGAAATTTCCCCTCAAATCCTCTCAACTTTTTACCAATTACTTTAAATTCATGGTCCTGATTGTTGACCCCTCTGCTAATCCTTTGGACAATCCCATTGTGGGACAGTCACTGGACACAATGCAGAGACAGGACAGTGGATGAGGGGCAGGAAGAGAAGAAAAATACTAACCCGCCAAAGAAAAAGCAACTGTCCTTTAGTACAACTTCATCAAAAATTAGAGCCTCTTCATCTATCGCGTACGCAGTCTTGGAATGGCTGGTCCCACGAGACATTCTTCTTGGCCAAACACTTTTGGCTCAAAAGCTCCTTCAATTGCAAGGCATCTCTACCTTCTTTCTGACTGGTACTTGTGGACAGAGTTGGTGAATCACTATATCGACTGCCTCCACCAGACACAGCAATCCCTCTGTGCCCAAGGCTACTTGCAAGAGTCTGTGGCACTTGATATCGCTGGAATGACGCTGACTCTTGGTGTGGCTGGCGGGAGGGAGAGAGCGATGCAGAACTGGCAATAAATTGAACACTTGGTTTTCAATACTGAGCATCATTAGGTTCAAGGGTGATCCTCTACGACAAATTAAGATTGGATCTGGTAAGCCCATTGCTAATTGCATTAGATTATTAAATGTTGGACTTTTTTTTTAAACAAACAGGTGCATTCAGGTGTTAGCTGTTGTCGCACCCATCACCGAGCTCACCTGGGCAAGCTGCTTAACAAGACTCCAGAAATCTGATCTGAGCTAGATATTGATGGAACTTCGATTCGTTTGGCTGGGGCAGTTTCAAAGCCCCTGTCTGGGACAGCGGTGGTACAGCCCGTTTCAAAGCCCCCATCTCTTCTGTGTACTTACTGATTTTTATTAGTAATATAAGAAATAGGAGCAGGATTAGGCCATTTGGCCCCTCGAGCCTGCTCCACTATTCATTAAGATCATGGCTGATCTGATCATGGACTCCGCTCCACTTCCCTGCCTGCTCCCCATAACCCTTTACTCCTTTTATCGCTCAAACATCTGTCTACCTTTGCCTTAAATATATTCAATGACCCAGCCTACACAGCTCTCTGGGGCAGAGAATTCCATAGATTTACAACCCTCTGAGGAAATTTCTCCTCATCTCAGTTTTAAATGGGCGGCCCCTTATTCTAAGACTGTCCCCTAGTTTTAGTTTCCCCTATGAGTGGAAGTATATTCTCTGCATCCACCTTGTCAAGCCCCCTCATTATCTTATAACCCTAACCCTAACCTAACCCTCATCTCTGAAATCAACCTCGTGAACCTGCTCTGAACAGCCTCCAGTGCAAGTATATCCTTCCTTAAATACGGAGACCAAAACTGCACGCAGTACTCCAGGTGTGGCCTCACCAATACACTGTACAGTTGCAGCAGGACTTCTCTGTTTTTATATTCTATCCCCCTTGCAATAAAGGCCAACATTCCATTTGCCTTCCTGATTACTTGCTGTACCTGCATACTAACTTTTTGTGTTTCATGCACAAAGGCCCCCAGGTCTCTCTGTACTGCAACACTTTGCAGTGTTTCTCCAATTAAATTATAATTTGCTTTTCTATTATTTCTGCCAAAGTGGATAACCTTACATTTTCCAACATTATACTCCATCTGCCAAATTTTTGGCCACTCACTTAGCCTGTCTATATCCTTTTGCAGATTATTTGTGTCCTCTTCACAATTTGCTTTTCCATCCATTGTTGTATCATCAGCAAACTTGACTACATTACACACTGTCCCTTCATCCAAGTCATTAATATAGATTGTAAAGAGTTGAGGACCCAGCACCGATCCCTGCGACACCCCACTTGTCACAGTTTGCCAACCAGAAAATGACCCATTTATCCTGACTCTCTTGTCTTTTAGTTAATCAATCCTCTATCCATGTTAATATATTACCCCCAACTCAATGGGTTATCTTGTGCAGTAACCTCTTATGTGGCACCTTATCGAATGCCTTCTGGAAATCCAAATACACCACATCCACTGGTTCCCCCTTATCCACTCTGCTCGTTACATCCTCAAAGAACTTCAGCAAATTTGTCAAACATGATTTCCCTTTCATAAAACCATGCTGATTCTGCTTGATTGAATCATGCTTTTCCAAATGTCCCGCTACTGCTTCTTTAATAATGGACTCCAGCATTTTCCTAACGACAGATGTTAGGCTAACTGTTCTTTAGTTTCCTGTTTTTTGTCTGCCTCCTTTTTTAAATAGAGGCGTTACATTTGTGGTTCTCCAATCTGCTGGGACCGCCCCAGAATCCAGCGAATTTTGGTAGATTACACCCAATGCATCCACTATCTCTGCAGCCACTTCTCTTAAGACCCTAGTATGTAAGCCATCAGGTCCAGGGGACTTGTCTGCCTTTAGTCCCATTATTTTAGCTGGTACTATTTCATTAGTGATAGTGATTGTATTAAGTTCCTCCCTACTATAGTCCCCCCTTTATCCACTATTGGGATATTCTTAGTGTCCTCTACCATGAAGACCGATACAAAATATTTGTTCAACGTCTCTGCCATTTCCCTGTTCTCCATTATTAATTCCCCAGTCTCATCCTCCAGGGGACCAACATTTACTTTAGCCACTCTTTTTTCTTTTTATGTACCTGTAGAAACTCTTGCTATTTGTTTTTATATTCCATGCTAGTTTACTTTCATAATCTATCTTCCCCCTTTTCTTTTTAGTCGTTCTCTGTTGGCTTTTAAAAATGTCCCAATCCTCTGGCCTCCCACTAGTCTTGGTCACATTGTATGCCTTTGTTTTCAATTTGATACCCTCTCTTATTTCCTTAGTTAGCCACGGATGGTTATCCCTTCTCTTGCAGTCTTTCCTTCTCATTGGGATATATTTTTGTTACGAGTTATGAAATATCTCCTTAAATGTCTGCCACTGCTCATCAACCGTCCCATTCTTTAGTCTATTTTCCCAGTCCACTTTTGCCAATTCTGACCTCATACCTTTGTCGTCTCCTTTTATTAAGCTTGGGATCCTGGTTTGAGAACCAACTTTCTCACCCTCCAACTGAATTTGAAATTCAACCATTCTTTGAGGATCTTTTACTATGAGAACATTTATTAATCCTGCCTCATTACACAGTACTAGATCTAAGGTAGCCTGTTCCCTGGTTGGTTCCGCAGTGTGTTGTTCAAGGAAGCTATCCCGGATACAATCTATGAACTCCTCCTCAGGTTTCAGACCATTCTATCCACTGGCTGGAAACTGGTCTGCAGTAGTGCAAAAATAGTTATTAAGCTCTGCAGCAAAAGTAGAATTGCTTTAACCAGAATCTCATCGACGTAATGTTAGCCAATATTCTTCCCAGTGTGTCAAACATGTGGTTTCTGTAATGTGTGATGTTTATGTCCTTTGTAGGATGATAAAAGGTTTATAGTAACTTCCAATCAGCAGAGGAGGTACTCCGAGATATGAAATTAGCCTGAATCTAGGCTAAATCTGTTAATTGGGCTTCTTCATAAATCATCCAGAAAAGCACAATGAAGATATTGCACAATATCATATATAGTACAATGAGGAAGTTCTTGGAATGTTCTCTATACTGCCATTTGGTTCATTTTGTGACTGAGGTAAACCCCTTTTATCTACAAATAGATTGGGCTAACGAAACTGGTAGCAATGTGGTGGAGGAGGATTTCCTGGAGTGTATTAGGGATGGCTTTCTAGACCAATATGTCAAGGAACCAACTAGAGAGCTGGCCACCCTAGACTGCGTGTTATGTAATGAGAGAGGATTAATTCGCAGTTTTGTTGTGTGAGGCCCCTTGAGGAAGAGTGACATAATATGGTAGAATTCTTAATTTAAGATGGAGAGTGACAGTTAATTCAGAGACTAGAGTCCTGAACTTAAAGAAAGGTAACTTCGATGGTTTGAGACGTGATTGGCTGGGATAGACTGGCGACTGATACTTAAAGGGGTGACGGTGGCAATAGCAGACATTTAAAGATCACATTGATGAACTTCAACAATTGTACATCCCTGTCTGGTATAAAAATAAAACGGGGAAGGTGGCTCAACCGTGGCTAACAAGGGAAATTAGGGATAGTGTTAAATCCAAGGAAGAGGCATATAAATTGGCCAGAAAAAGCAGCAAACCTGAGGACTGGGAGAAATTTAGAATTCAGCAGAGGAGGACAAATTAGGAGGGGGAAAATAGAGTACGAGAGTAAGCTTGCAGGGAACATAAAAACTGACTACAAAAGTTTCCATCGATATATGAAGAGAAAAAGATTAGTGAAGACAAATGTAGGTCCTTTGCAGTCAGAACCAGATGAATTTATAAAGGGGAACAAAGAAATGGCAGACCAATTGAACAAATACTTTGGTCCTGTCTTCACGAAGGAAGACACAAATAACCTTCCGGAAATACTAGGGGACCGAGGGTCTAGCGAGAAGGAGGAACTGAAGGAAATCCTTATTAGTCAGGAAATTGTGTTGGGGAAATTGATGGGATTGAAGGCTGATAAATCCACAGGGCCTGATCGTCTGCATCCCAGAGTACTTAAGGAAGTGGACCTAGAAATAGTGAATGCATTGGTGGTCATTTTCCAACATTCTATAGACTCTGGATTGGAGGGTAGCTAATGTAACCCCACCTTTTTTTTAAAAAAAAAGGAGGGAGAGAGAAAACAGGGAATTATAGAGTGGTTAGCCTGACATCGGTAGTGGGGAAAATGCTGGAATCAATTATTAAAGATGAAATAGCAGCGCATTTGGAAAGCAGTGACGGGATCAGTCCAAGTCAGCATGGATTTATGAAGGGGAAATCATGCTTGACAAATCTTCTGGAATTTTTTGAGGATATAACTACTGGAGTGGACAGGGGAGAACCAGTGGATGTGGTGTATTTAGACATTCAAAAGACTTTTGACAAGGTTCCACACAAGAGATTAGTGTGCAAAATTTAAGCACATGGTATTGGGGGTAATGTACTGACGTGGATAGAGAACTGGTTGGCAGACAGGAAGCAAAGAGTAGGAATAAACGGGCCCTTTTCAAAATGGCAGGCAGTGACTAGTGGGGTACCACAAGGTTCAGTGCTGGGACCCCAGCTATTTACAATATACATTAATGATTTAGACGAAGGAATTGAATGTAATATCTCCAAGTTTGCAGATGACACTAAGCTGGGTGGCAGTGTGAGCTGTGAGGAGGATGCTAAGTGGCTGCAGGGTGACTTGGACAGGTTAGGTGATTGGGCAAATGCATGGCAGATGCAGTATAATGTAGATAAATGTGAGGTTACTCAATTTAGTGGCAAAAACAGGAAGGCAGAATATTATCTGAATGGTGACAGATTAGTAAAAGGGGAGGTGCAACGAGACCTGGGTGTCATGGTACATCAGTCATTGAAGGTTGGCATGCAGGTACAGCAGGTGGTGAAGAAGGCAAATGGCATGTTGGCCTTCATAGTGAGAGGATTTGAGTATAGGAGCAGGGAGTTCTTACAGCAGTTGTACAGGGCCTTGGTGAGGCCACACCTTGAATATTGTGTACAGTTTTGGTCTCCTAATCTGAGGAAGGACATTTTTACTATTGCGGGAGTGCAGCGAAGATTCACCAGACTGATTCCCAGGATGGCAGCATTGACATATGAAGAAAGATTGAATCGACTAGGCTTATATTCACTGGAGTTTAGAAGGATGAGAGGGGATCTCATAGAAACATATAAAATTCTGACGGGATTGGACAGGGTAGATGCAGGAAGAATGTTCCCAATGTTGGGGAAGTCCAGAACCTGGGGTCACAGTCTAAGGATAAGGGGTAAGCCATTTTGGACCGAGATGAGGAGAAACGTCTTCACTCAGAGAATTGTGAATCTATGGCATTCTCTACCACAGAAAGTTGTTGAGGCCAGTTCATTCGGTGTATTCAAAAGGGAGTTAGATATGGTCCTTATGGCTAAAGGGATCAAGGGGTATGGAGAGAAAGCAGGAATGGGGTACTGAAGTTGCATGATCACCCATGATCATATTGAATGGTGCTGCAGACTCGAAGGACCAAATGGCCTACTCCTGCATCTATTTTCTTTGTTTCTATGAGGTGACCAGAACATAGCTGTAAACCTAAATGGCTCTTTTTGAAAGTAATATATCCCTGTGTGTGGAGCAAAATTTTGTGTCTGTCTTCTGAGATGTGCTCTTTACTTAATGAGATTGTTGGTGCTACAGGACTTCAGGACTTTGACCACCACAGTTGGGTCTTTTGTTCTGCGGGCTTTAACTTTGTAAATTGTATTAAAAGTCTTGAAAATAGTCATTTAATGCAATGCTAATGGACTCTCATAATCACCCTGAAGGACAAGCTGAGTGACAGTCACATGATTGCAGAGAAACAAAGGATTATTATGGAAAGTGAAACAATTAATAGTGGGTGGGATAATTAATTAGGGACCTACATAGCCTGAAGTAATGGCTTGTTTATAATAAGAACTCTGGCTGTAACAAGTAGGAGCTGTGACTGATTAATGATGAGACCTAATCTATTTAAATTACAGTAAATAAGGTGGTGTGTTATTTGTGAGAAGACTACGGTAGAGTTGAGTTTAAGTACAGGTGGGTTGGGCCAGATTTCTGACTGGTCCCCTTGGAGGTTTGTTTGGCATATATAATTTGATCCTGTCTACTGTAGAGTAATTGAATGTTCTCTGCAATGTGTAATTTAATCCAGTCATTGTCAGGCAGCCTACAGAGTTCAGACAAGGTACCGTGCTAAAAATCTTGCTTTCAGAGAGTTCACAGCGCCGCACTGCCGAGTTCAGAGAGAAAGGGGTGAAACCTTGGAGGGTTTTGAACATGATGAGAATTTAAAAATCAAGGTATTGGGCCACGAGCCAATGTAGGTCATCAAGCACAAGGCCAGTGGATGAACGGGACTTGCTGCGAGTTAGGATACATGCAGCTGAATTTTGGATGAGCTTAATTTCATTGGTGGAAAATGGAATGCTGGCCAGGAGAATGTTGGAATAGTCAAGACTGATAACACACAAATGTAATGCCAACACAGAATACGTTCTCATTTTAAAATATATATTTATTTTCTGGATTCTTTGGCAAGGCCAGAATTTATTGCCCATCCCTAGTTGCCCTTGAAAAGGAGGTTATGAGCTGCCGCCTTGAACCACTGCAGTCCGTGCTCTCTCAGTAGTGTTAGGGTGGAAATTCCAGGATTTTGGAACAGCGATATACACCGAAGTCAGGATGCTGTGACTTGGAGGGGCACTTGTAGGTTGTGGTGCTCCTATGCGCTGACTGCCCTTGTCCTTCCAGGTGGTAGAGGTCGTGGGTTTGGGAGGTGCTGTCGAAGAAACATTGGCGAGTTTCTGCAGTGCATCTTGTAATTGGTACACTGCTGCCATTGTGCACCAGTGTTGGAGGGAATGAATGTTTAAGGTGGTGGATAGGTTGCCAATCAAGCAGGCTGCTTTGCTCTGGATGATGTCTAGCTTTTTGAGTAGTGTTGGCGCTGCACTCATCCAGGCAATTGAAGAATATTCCATCACACATCTAACTTGTGCCTTGCAGCTGGTTGAAAGGTTTTGGGGCAGGGAGGGAATGTCTATGGGGAGAATCAGGATGTGAGTCACTTGCTGCAGCCTCTGACCTGCTCTTGTAGCCACAGTATTTGTGTCTGGTCCAGTTACGTTTCTGATCAGTGGTGACCCTCGGGATGTTGTCAGTGGAGGATTTGACGATGGTAATGCCATTGAATGTCATGGGGAGGTGCTTAAAATGTCTTGGTGATGGTCGTTGCTTGGATGCGAATGTTACTTACCACTTAGCAGCTCAAGCCTGGTTGCTGTATTGCTGCATGCGGGCACAGACTACTTCATTTTCTGAGGATTGCGAATGGAACTGAACACTCTGCAATCATCAATAAATATTCCCACTTCTGACCTTATAGAGGAAAGATTATTGATGAAACAGCTGAAGATGGTTGGGCTCAGGCCACTGCACTGAGGAACTCCTGCAGTGATGTTCTGGGGCTATGAGGATTGGCCTCCCAACAATGACAGCCATCTTCCTTTGTGGTAGATATGACTCCAGCCAGAATTCTCATTGACTTAAGTTTTTCTAGGGCTCCTTGATGCCACACTGTCAAAATGCTGCCTTGATGTCATGGGCAGTCACTTTCATCTCTGGAATTCATCTCTCTTCTTCTTGTTTGGGCCAAGGCTCTGCTGGGGTCCAGAGCTGAGCGGTCCTGACAGAACCCAAACTGAGCATCAGTGAGCAGGTTATTGGTGAGTAACTGCCATGTAATAGTACTGTCGACAGCACCTTCTATCACGTTGCTAATGAGTAAGAATATGCGGATGGGGCAGTAATTGGCCAGATTGGATCTGCTTTTTATGGACCGGACATACTCGGGCAATTCTCCACTTTGTTAGGAAGACACCAATCGCTGTACTGGAAAAGCTTGGCTAGAGGTGCAGCTAGTTCTGGAGCACAGGTTGTAAGCACCACAGCTGGGATGTTGTCATGGGCTTTTCTGTATCCAGTCATTCTTGCTCAGGCATTCTTGATCTCGTGGAGAAATTAAATTAGCTGAAGATTGACATCTATGATGGTGTGGACCTCAGAAGGGGGCTGAGATGGATCATCCACTCTGGCATTTCTGGCTGAAGAGCGCTGTGAATGCTTCAGCCTTACCTTTTGCACTCTCGTGCTGGGCTCTGCCATTGTTAAGGATGTGGGTGTTCATGAAGCCTCCTCCCCATCATTGTTTAATTGTCCACTCCATTCATGATTGGATGTGGCAGGAATGCAGATCTTTGATCAGATCCATTGGTTGTGCAATTGCTTAGCTCTGTCTTATTGTATGCTGATTCCATTGTTTAGTAACATGTCACCCAGTCTGTGTGGGATGTATCCTAGGTTGCTGAGGGAACTACGATGAAGATAGCTTAAACTCTGACCACAATCTTGAATGCGGCTTGAATATTGCATGTTGTGCCAGAGGACTGGAGGATTGCAAATGTTGTTCAACAAAGGAGAGGGGAATAAACCTGGTAACAACAGGCCAATCAGTGTAACAAAATTAATTCTCACTTGGAGAAGCATGGGTTAATAAGTGGTGTCCAGCATGAATTTGTTAAAGGCAAATTGTAATTGACTAACCTGATTGAGTTATTTGATAAAGTAATAGAGGGTTGATGAAGGTATTGCAGTAGATGTATATATAAGGACTTTCAAAAAGGCATTTGATAAAAGCACCTCATACAGATTTCTTCGGTAAATAGAAGCATGTGGCATTAAAGGTACAGTGGTAACTTGGATATGAAATTGGCTAAGACATAGGAGGAGGAGAGCAGTGGTGAATTTCAGTTGTGACTGGAAAGAAGGATTATGTGGGAAGTCTGCCCATTTCACCAGTCTGTCATTTTCCTCCTGAAGTCTGTTAATATTTCCTCATTGTTTACGACATTTCCGACTTTTGTTTCATTGGCAAACTTTGAAATTATGCCCCGAACATAGAAACATAGAAAATAGGTGCAGGAGTATGCCCTTCAAGCCTGCACCGCCAAGTTTCGACATGATTTGCTCCTGATTTTTAGGAGCAACTGGTGTAGAACGGAGTATCTTAGAAATCGGAATTCTCGCCATTTAGTTTGCTCCAGTTCTAGTCAGTTAGAACAGTTTCACTTTGGAACAGAATTTTTTTTTCAAAAGTGGGCATGTCCGGCCACTTGCACCTGTTTTCAAAGTTTCGTCAGTGAAAACTTACTCCAAACTAACTTAGAATGGAGTAAGTGAAGATTTTTGTACGCTCGCAAAAACCTTGTCTACACTTTAGAAAATCAGGCGGAGGTTACAAATCAGGCTACAAATCAGGTGTAGGGAATGGGGGGGGGGGGAGTTTAAAGGGAAGTTTACAAACATTAAACACTTCAGTTTTACAAATAAAGAGCCATCATCAATGATAAATTATAAAAACATCAATAAATCAACCAATAAATCAATCAAAAAAAAATTAATAAATAATTTTTTAAAAAATCAATAAATAAAACATTTTCTGCTTACCGACTGCAGCACCGGGAGCCCTCCAGCAGCGTGCTGGGATGCCCCCCCCCCCCCCCCCCCCAGTGTGTCTATGTCTGTCTGTCAGTGTCTGTGTTTCTGACAGCGGGAGGAGAAAGGGGAGGGATGGGGGAGAAGGAGGGGGGGGGAGAAGAGGGAGATGGGGGGGTGGGCGGAGGAGGAGAAGGGGGAGGGAGGCTGAACGGGCCGGGCCCAGCCGGGCCCGAGACTTCGGGCAGGGCCCGTCCCCAGCACCAGATTTACAGGTAGGTGGCGTTGGGTCGGGTCGGGGGGCTGGTGGGAGGGAGGTCGGTTCGGGTCGGGGGGGAGAGAGTGGGAGTCCGGTGGGAAGCGGGGGGGCGGGGAAGGAGTCAGGTCGGGAGGAAACAGGAGCTGGGCATGGGAGGAGCCTTATTCACACAGCCCCAGTGAGGCCATTCGGCCAGGGCTAGGGGCCGCATGCTTCGGCCCCTCCCACACAGTTTTGGGCGCCTGGAGCTACTGCACATGCGCGCCCACTGTAGCGCGCATGTGCAGAGGTCCCGGCACTGTTTCCAGCGCAGGGACCTGGCTCCGCCCCCTGCAGCTCGTGCTGCGCCGCGCCCAGCTCCAGAGGACCTGCAGGGAGGTGGAGAATCTGGAAGTTTTTTTTAGGCGCACTTTGTGGCGCAAAAAACGGGCATCCAGGTTGGGACTGCGCCGTTCTAGGCGCGGCTCGAAATTTGGGCCCAATGAGTTCATGGCTGAACATGCAACTTCAGTACCCCATTCCTGCTTTCTCGCCATACCCCTTGATCCCCCTAGTAGTAAGGACTTCATCTAACTCCTTTTTGAATATATTTAGTGAATTGGCCTCAACAACTTTCTGTGGTAGACAATTCCACAGGTTCACCACTCTCTACGTGAAGAAGTTTCTCCTCATCTCGGTCCTAAATGGCTTACCACTGATCCTTAGACTGTGACCCCTGGTTCCCAACATTGGGAACATTCTTCCTGCATCTAACCTGTCTAAACCCGTCAGAATTTTAAACGTTTCTATGAGATCCCCTCTCATTCTTCTGAACTCCAGTGAATACAAGCCCTGTTGATCCAGTCTTTCTTGATATGACAGTCCCGCCATCCCGGGAATCAGTCTGGTGAACCTTCGCTTCACTCCCTCAATAGCAAGAATGTCCTTCTTCAAGTTAGGAGACCAAAACTGTACACAATACTCCAGGTGTGGCCTCACCAAGGCCCTGTACAACTGTAGTAACACCCGATCATTAAATAAATCAAAAAGCGCAGTAGTCCCAACCGACTCCTGGGGGATACTCCCCACTAGTCTGAAAAACAACTGTTCACCACCACTACTGCTTTTTGTCCCGTAGCCAATTTTTGTATCCATGCAGCCCTTTAATCACATGAGCTTTAATTTTGCAACCTAGTTTATTATGTGGTACTTCATAAATCGCCTTTTGAAAGATCAAACCTTTCAATTACTTCATCAAAGAACTCAATTAAGTTAATCAAACACGATTTGCCTTTCAAAACACTGCTGACTTTCAATTATTAGTCCATACTTTTCCAAATATCAATTAATATTGTCCTGGATTATTCACTGTAAAAGTTTTCCCACCACCAACATTGGGCTGACTGGCTTGTAATTACCGGGTTTATACACCTCCTCTTGTTTAAAATAGTAAGTTTATTTCTACTAATTCACTCTACATGCAACAGGGAAGAGGCCTAGTGCACTGGACACAGCAAATATGCCAAGTAAGGTGCAAAAGACTCATGCATCAGAGCTTGCCGCTCACTGAACCAAGCTGCTCCAATGCAACTATGACAATGGAATCTACCTGTAATGTGGAGGGTCACCCAGAAAAGCAAGATAACTCTAACGTGGCAGCCCTGTCGACCTCCTCCCAATCAACAGTCAGGTGATAAAACATAAAATGCTAGAAACGCTCAGCAAGTTGGGCAGCATCTTTGGAGAGAGAAGCAGAGTTAATGGGCCCAAGTTTCGGCCTCAGTTGCTCCTGATTTTTTTGGAGCAACTGGTGTAGAACGGAGTATCTTAGAAATTCAAGTTCTCGGCATTTAGTTTGCTCCAGTTCTAGTCAGTTAGAACAGTTTCACTTTGGAACAGAATTTTTTTTTCAAAAGGGGGCGTGTCCGGCCACTTACACCTGTTTTCAAAGTTTCGGCAGTAAAAACTTACTCCAAACTAACTTAGAATGGAGTAAGTGAAGATTTTTGTACGCTCGAAAAAACCTTGTCTACACTTTAGAAAATCAGGCGTAGGTTACAAATTAGGCGTAGGGAACAAGGTGGGGGGGGAAGGGAAGTCATTAAATTCTACAATCAATCCTTAGTTATACTTATACAAATATTATACAAATAAATCCAACCTGAATAAAAAATTTAGAAGCAAAGAAAAGATTAAATAAACCATGTTCCTACCTGTGTGAAACAGCAGCAGCCTTCGAGCTGAGCTGCTGTGCTGCAGGCAGGCCTTCATTCTGTTAGTGGCTGGCCAGCAGCCGAAGGATCAACACCGTTGATGCACGCAGCTTTTCAAGGGGGTTGAGGCCATTCGGCCATGGGATAGGAGCGACGTCAGTGGCTGGCCGGCAGCCGAAGGATCAACACTGGACGCGCACAGCTTTTCAAGGGGGCTGAGGCCGAGTCCTTTTAAAAATGGGCGAGTGTCAATGTTTGTTTGACACTGCGCGTGCGCGCACGCTCCAACACGCACGCGCAGGGTTGCCGGCACCACGTTGGCTCATTTAAATTGGACCCGCCCCCCCATTACTTACAGAATCGGCGCGAGTGTTTGGCTCCGCCCCCCGATGTGAAGAGCGCGCTGCGCCAAGCTGAGATCGAGCTCCGAGGAGTCGGAGAATATCGAAGTTTTTTTTCTAGCGCACTTTTAGGCGCGAAGAGCAGGCGTCCAGCTCGGAGGTGCGCCGTTTTCGGCGCGGGCCGAAACTTGGGGCCAATGTTTCAGGTCGATGACCTTTCATCAGAACGTGAAGCATTAACTCGGTTTCTCTTTCTGTAAATGCTACCTGATTTGCTGAGTGTTTCCAGCATTTTCTATCAGATTTCCAGCATCTGCAGTATTTAGTTTTTTAAATCAGCAGTGCTGGTAGGAGTCGGGCAACAACAACTGCACACCGCTGAGCTTGTTCACCAATGCTAAGTTCCAGTTGACTTGTGAGCCCTTCAAAAATGTGATCCCATGAACACATGATACAAGATCATGTGGGTTGCTGTAACCATTTGAGGCTGAATTTGACAAATCCAAACATGGATTATATTGCATCATTTGAGCAGCAAGGCTAGCTTAGTGAGGCGTAATTCATTTAACAAGTACAGGTGAGGGTGAAATCATTGCAAGTGACCTCACTAGTGGAGCTGTAGATCTTTAGCATGCGCTGAGAATGACATTATCAAATAAGTGGCGGGGGGGGGGGGTCACCATTTATATTCCCCGTCCCCTCATCTCTTCTCCTCTGGTCGCCTGGTCTCCCTCTCTCCGTTTCCCCCTCTCTCCCCGACCTGCCACCCGCCCCCTCCCCCCGATCGTCTCACTCTTTTTCTCCCCACCCCCGATTTCCTCTCTCTTTTCTTCCCTCTCATCTTCTCTTCAGAATTGCCTGAATGGACTTGTTTTGATAATCCAGGAATTGGCTTTCATGATCTGTAGCATCCCAGAAAACTCTTGTAGCAAGATGGTAGGTAATATGGTAACAATTACACTAGCAGCATATCGTAACCTGAATATCCCATTCATTAAAGGGAAGCTTGTCTTTACTTAAAAGAAGCAAAGCACAAGTGTACTTTTCTGGCTCTTCGCATAGGCCTGTATGTTAAAGCCTCAACCTTTCCAACATTCTGGTGACACTTGCTGTTTTTAACTAAAATTGTAAATTTGGAATTTTGTCTTTTCAGAGGGTCCAAATGAAACTAAAAATGTTAAGTTGCTAGCATTTTGATTTATGCATATGAGCTCCTATCATCAGTTTCAAATTGAGCTGATTTGAATATAGTAAATTGCAAGTTTATTGCCTTACTGAGGGCCTGTATTGCCTCAAACACCGTTTCGGCCTCAGCCTGCATGTCTATCTCGGGTTGCAGATGAGAGCTTGATTGAATCAGTGCCAGAGGCACAGGTTCATCTCTTCTGATTCCCCATGGTAATATAATCTGTAAGTGTGGGGCCCTGTATGGTGAAGACTCCCTGCTCTATCACTTTGCTTCCTCCATCAACCTAAGAGTTGTTGTCACATTCTCCAGCTGCCCATCCGGCATTTAACTGTCGAATGAGACAAAATTCCTCCGACAAATGGGTTCTCATCACGTATGTACCCATGTCCTTGACTCCATTAGCTTCCTCAGCTGTCACTTTGGGTCAGGAGGTATGGAACGTTGGCATACTGCTTGACCAAAAGCCCAGTTAAATCACCCACAAACAACAAGCTGTTTTCCTCTACCACTGCAATGTCACTTCTACCCCTAACTCACATCCTCCTCCGCTTCTTGAGGCTTGAGGCTTAATTTCTCTAATGCTGTCCTCGTCCATCTCTCTACCTCAATCTTCAGCTCATTCAAAACACCACAGTACATGTCCTTACTTCACAAAGTCCCACTCTCTAATTCTGTATGCTCTTCCAGTTCAACTGGTTCCTAATGTCCCAGCAAATTGATTTCAAAATTCTCAGCCTTTCTTAACTTAAACCCACTGCACCTTGTTGATCTCCTCTGGCTTTATGTCTCTGCGTACATCCTCTGCTCCTCTAACCTCTTGCTTCTTGTCCGAACACACACTCCTCTACTATTGGTGGCAATGTATCCTATCCTTTTGAAGTTCCCGGTTTTAAGCCTCGTTGCATTTTTGAAAAACGTGCTACAGAAAGGAGAATTAATAAGCCATTTAAAAACAGTTCAACATTTAAGAAAACAATGTAATAATTAGATTTAGAAACACCATGCGCCAATTACATATCCACAACAAATGAGGGAAAATTCCTACAATTTACAAGTACGCCTGGTGGTGATGCATGTCTTTTTATTTAAAAAAAAAAATTCTCCCCAGTCCTGTATCACCTTACTTGATGGCATTGACCCCCTTACTGAGTTATGGTTCCTTGGGAGGCGGTGGATCTGCAGTACTTCACCCAAGTCAGCATTATTCTTGTAGGAGTCTTGCCAGGCTAGTTGATTACTACAACATCACAGCTGAGCCTGATCCTTTCCTCACACAATATCTATATACGAGTGCTTGCAGCAGGGCAGCTAGATAGCAATTTCTAGCAGGGAATGCAGGTTGATTTTTTGGGGGGAAACTAGCTAAATCAGCACAATGTATAAATCAGACATTGTATAAATGCAAGAACGTTCATTCTTTTCTTCTGGATTATTGGGTGTGGAAACCTTTTTTGTTCTTATGCCAAGTTTTTCAATGGGTAGTGCATGTTGGGTATGTTGTCAGCTATATAAAGCATTATATAGCAATAGGAAATGTAATTTTTGCTCTTCCACTGGTAAAGGCTGCTGTGCCTTGTACATTCCCTCAGCAAGATTGAAAGTTTTTTAAAACTATTATATATGGGCATCTATAATGTCTCCATCATCATCATCATCGGCAGTCCCTCAGAATCGAGGAAGACTTGCTTCCACTCCCAAAGTGAGTCCTTTGTTGGCTGAACAGTCCAGTGCAAGAGCCACAGACCCTGCCACAGGTGGGACAAACATTTGTCGGCAGTGGAACTGATTTGCCGCACGCTCCTTCTGCTGCCTGCGCCTGACCTCTTGTTCGCGGTGTTGAGATTCGAAGAGCTCAACACCCTCCCGGATGCACTTTCTCCACCGAGGGCAGTCTTCGGCCAGGGACTCCCAGGTGTCAGTGGTGATGTCGCACTTTACCAGGAAGGCTTTGAGGGTGTCCTTGTAACATTTCCGCTGCCCACCTTTGACTCGTTTGCCGTGAAGGAGCTCCGATTGGAGCAATTGCTTAGGGTGCCTCTTGTATTGGCATGCGAACTATGTGGCCTACCCAGCGAAGCTGATCGAGTGTGGTCAGTGCTTCAATGCTGGGCGAGAACACTGATGTTGGTGCGTCTATCCTCCCAGGGAATTTGCAGGATCTCGCGGAGACATCGTTGGTGATCTATCTCCAGCGATTTGATGTGTCTTCTGTACATCGTCCATGCCAGGAGAATAGGTTTAACACAAGCTGTAAATGAACAAGTGGCATGAATTGTAGATGGCTGTTTGTTTTTTTTTTAAACTTCAAAGCATTTTCTCTCATTCCATCTTTCTCTAACCAAATTTGATTCCTCAGAGGTGGTGGCAAACAACCAGATGTTGATAGTGTGGGCCGAGAAAACTGCATGCATTTTGATATAAATTGCCAAATTTGCTCAGACAAAAGGATTGCTGTTATAGGAAATGGAAATATTTAGCAGTGTAGCATTCTGTGGTTGAAGAGCAAGATTTTTTAGTATAGTGGGAGTTTTTAATGTGCATCTGATCACACTGCATTGTTGCTGGAAACGCCTGATAACATCAGATGCTCAAAATGCTTCTTTTGAACCGTCTGTGATGGTGGAAAAGGTTAAACTAGGAATCTTGCTGGAAGATCTCTGTGGCGCTCATTAGTAGCAGTTTAAACAAATGGTCCCAGTTAACTGCCTCGCGTATGCGTGACTCTTACCTCCACATTGATCACTATCAGTCATGGCAAAAGCACACAAAGCAATTGGGTCAAGGTGACATCTAAATAATAGTATAGCATCTTTCAGTGGTCCCTCAGCAGAGACAACCAGAAGGTCAGTCCTAATGCTTTGATGCCTTATTGAGCTGACTGCAATAATTTCTACACTGTAAACAACACATCTCATAAACTGTCATGCAGTAGGAAAGCAAGAAAGAGCAAACCCAAGGTGTTGGCTCAATTATTTTTAAACCAATCTTTAAACAAAAAAGGATCAAATAACAAATTCAAAATTCATGCAAAATGGCATAAATGGTCAGTTCATTTGACATTTAATTTTGAATTGCATGTGTGGGTTTTTAGGGCCCAAGTTTCCACATGATTTGCGCCTGATTTTTAGGAGCAACTGGTGGAGAACGGACTATCTTAGAAATCGCAATTCTCCACATTTTTTTTTTCTGCAGTTCTAGTCAGGTAGAACAGTTCTACTTTGGAACAAATTTTTTCTTCAAAAGGGGTCGTGTCCGGCCACTGACGCCTGATTTCAAAGTTTCCACAGTGAAAATGTACTCCAAACTAACTTAGAATGGAGCAAATGAAGATTTTTGTAGAACTGAAAAAACCTGTTCTACACATTAAAAAATCAGGCGCAGGTTACAAATTAGGCGTCCAGAACGAGGTGGAGGGGAGGGAAGTCATTAAATTCTACAATAAATCCTTATTTATACTTCTACAAATATTATACAAATAAATCCAACCTGAATAAACATTTATAAGCAAAGAAAAGATTAAATAAACCATCTTCCTACCTGTGTGAAAGTGCTTCAGTCAGCTCAGCGATGTGGCATCATTCCCGCGAACGGGAGGGAGGGAGGGGCAGGCAGGCAGTAACCAGGCAGCAAGCAGCCTTCCACTTGAGGTGGAAGCCTTACAGTCAGCTCAGCGTCGTTCCCGCGAACGGGAGGGAGGGAGGGGCAGTAAGCAGGAAGCCTCAGTGCTGATGTGCTGATGGCAATGTGGTTTTATTAAAAAATGTTCAAAAATTAAACAGCTACAAAGAACTACAAAATGGCCGAGTGCCAATGTTTCCTTCACACTGCACGTGCAGCGTTGCCGGCAGGAAAAAAACTAATTTAAATAGTACCCGCCCCCTCCCACTTACAAAATCGGCGTGAGTGTAGGCTCCGCCCCCCTGGGCGCCGCGCCAAACAGACAAGGAGCTGCAGGGCTCTCCAGAATCGCGAGTTTTTTTTCCGGCGCCGTTTTTGGCGCGAAAAACGGGCGCCCAGCTCGGAGGGGCGCCCGTTTTTTATCGTGTGGAAACTTGGGCCCATAGTGTGTTGAATAAAGCTTGCTAATGGGGCATAAAAGGCCAGTGTAACCTATTTATATTTAAAAAAAAACGACATTCAGGCTTGGGCTGATAAGTGGCAAATAACATTCGCGCCACACAAGTGCTAGGCAATGACTATCTCCAACAAGCGAGAGTCTAACCTCTGTCCCTTGACATTCAACAGCATTACCATCGCTGAATCCCCTACCATCAACATCCTGGGGTTCACCATTGACCAGAAACTTAATTGGACCAGCCACATGATTACTGTGGCAACAAGAGTAGGTCAGAGGCTGGGCATTTTGCGGCGAGTGTCTCACCTCCTGACTCCCCAAAGCCTTTCCACCATCTACAAGGCACAAGTCAGAAGTATCATGGAATACTCTCCACTTGCCTGGATGAGTGCAGCTCCAACATCACTCAAGAAGCTCGACACCATCCAGGACAAAGCAGCTTGCTTGATTGGCACCCCATCCACTACCTTGAGCATGCACTCCCTCCATCACCGAAGTACCGTGGCTGCAGTGTGTACCATCTACAAGATGCACTGCAGCAACTCGCCAAGGCTTCTTCGGCAGCACCTCTCAAACCTCAACCTCCAGCACCGAGAAGGACAAGGGCAGCAGGCACATGCGAACACCAAAACCTCCACATTCCTCTCCAAGTCACACACTATCCTGAATTGGAAGTATATCTCCATTCCTTCATTGTTGCTGGGTCAAAATCCTGGAACTCCCTCCCTAATAGCACTGTGTGGGAGTACCTTCACCACATGGACTGCAGCTGTTCAAGAAGGTAGCTCACCGCCATCTTCTCTAGGGTAATTAGGGATCGACAATAAATGCTGTCCTTGCCAGAAATGCCAACACCCCATGAACAAATAAAACATTTTTAAACAGAAATCTATAGATTTTGGAATATTAAGGGAATTGAAGGATATGGGAACAGTGCAGGAAAGTGGAGTTGAGGTAAAATATCAGCCATGATATTGAATGGCGGAGCAGGCTCAAGGGACGAATAGCCTACTCCTGCTCCTAACTCTTGTATGTTCTTAAAATATTATGTTTTTGTAAGTGTGTGCCTTTGTTTGATTATCATGGTCTTTTATTTTTGACAACAGCAATGGATCAGCAAAGACTGACTCAAAGTGCTCCTGTCAAGCCACCTCCATCCATGGGTCCTCATAGCCCACAAGGAGGGGCAATATCAGGCTCCAACAAACAGCAACAGATGAGGCTCCAGCAGCTCCAGTTTGAGAAAGAAAGACTTCGACTGAAACACCAAGAGCTCCTACGACAGGTGAGGCCCTGAGTCAGCACTGGAGTAAACTGTAACAATTTTACTGTAGCCGTTGATTTTAGGAAACCAAACTGATAGCACATTTACAAAAGTGATTGACTTCCATTCAAATCATATTGATCCAAACCACATTCAGTTTACTGACATTTATATGATTCAGTTTGTTACAATTACTCAGCCAGTAATCTAATCTGGATTAACATTCAACAATACCGTAGTCTTAAACTGATAATGGACTGATTTCTGTGTGAAACATTTATATTTTTTCTTTCCACTATACTCGTTGCCATCAGTGGATGGGACTGCAGCCATTTTAGAAAGATATATTCTTATGGTTGATATCTACAGAAGGATCTCTAGATCTTCATTTTACTGGAACATCATTTCCTCTCTCTCCCGCCCCCCCCCCCCCCCCCCCCACCATATGTTTCAATGCAAGCATAAACAAAACCTGAAATGGTCCCAATGTCTGTCGGCAAATGCCTGGTGTAATATTGAACCACACAGCCTAGGTACGTCACATGTTCAATCTTTGATCCGTGCTGTATTAGCTGATCTCGGCCAGGACAGCACTGGTGAGACTAAAGTTTGGCTTAATATTGTTGGAATAGTGAATAAAGTAATCTGTTCCAGTGGCCACTTGCAAGTAAGCATCTGGTAAGGACAGAATTGGATTTGGTTGTAATTTCTAATTTCCTCTCCCCGATCAGCCCAGCAACAGTCACTGTCTAGGGTCGTATATATTTTAGTTAATCTGGCAAGGCCCTGGAAGATTGCAAGCATCATGCAAAGGAATACAGCACGAGTTACTTTCAAAAGAGAGGGGGGAAATTGGTGGAGAGAAAGAGAAGAAACAACTTGAGCCTCAGAACATTTTAAACTAGTGGGTTTTTTTGACTGGAGTAACATCAAGCTCTGAATTTACATCATTCATCATAATTTGAAGCAGGCAGACATTAGATTTTTTTTAAAAACTGCATTTCCATGTGTTGTAAAGAGCTTTATATTTTCATATAAATTGGATTTTGTGGTACATGTGGTCCAGTTGCATTAAGCGTGGAGCTGTGCAGCAAAGGTGAATCAAAACAGAGCTTAGCAAGTTGAAAGAAAAAGCAATGTTTTAGTAATTTTCCACTGAAATTGAGGGGGTAGAGGTGTTGATTTGTGGTGCTTCACTTGTACAGGTATCAAGCAGCTTATGGTTTTGTTCTGGAGACCAATGAAGCAGGATCCTACAGGCTATGAGTGGTTTGAGAGAATCTGCTTCATAGGCAGTTTGAAAAGTTTACAGTGCCATTATTAAATTAGTCAACACTGGAATGGAAAGCTGTTTGGTTTAAAAACAAGTCTAAACACATTTTTTCTTGAGCCTGTACTTCTGAATTATTGGCCCGGAGTTTGCAGCCAGTGGCGAAACAAAGGCGCTTCGCACAAAGATCTTGCGATCTCTGTCAAGCAGTTCGGATTTTCCGACGCATAATTCAAATCAGCGGAATATATTGGGGATCCCCAGTGCGAGCTACTGTGACGTCAACAGGCTGTCTAAGCAGTCAACCAAAACGCGGACAGCAAAAAAGAAGTGGGTAAGCTCTTAAAATTCTAACTTTTTATCACTAAGAGAAAGGAAAAGAAAGCAAGGGGCTCTTGCATAGGTAAAACGCGAACCTGAAATAAAGATGAACAAACTTTAAAAAATAAGTTTCTTAAATTTTTATTTTAATTTTAATTAAAATGGATAAATTTGACCCCACACACACTTTAGTTTTTCAGGCCCATAACCCATGTTTAGTAGTCAATACGCTGTTAAAACCCCAGTTACACTTAATCCCTTTGGGCATAACTTTTAGTAGGGCTTGCTTACTGCGGAAGAGACAAAGATTTCATCACTTTCCCTGATTTAAGTGATTTTACTGATTGCCAGTTCTGTTGGGCGGGGGTGGGTGCACAGTGGGGGACCCCACAACTTGCCAAATCCTAAAGTTTGTCAGTTCAAAGGTGGAATTAAGGTTGAAAGCTACCAGTTCATTGTCATCCAGATTGCAAATTCTGTGCCAATATACCTGGTATCCAAGTCAACAGCTGTCTTTGAGAGAATAAAAGTGTGGGTCTTGCACAGAGAGCCAGCATTTGGACGGGTAATTCTTAACTCTCTGAGACTCTTATTTTTGTGTACCTTATTTGCTCTGGTTGCTTGCACATTAGTCGACAAACTTATATCTGTTTAGTGATTTTATGTTAAAAAAGACTACGTCAGATTTATATTTTCCAAAATGTGTAGATTTCAAGCCCTGTTGGACCTACTCCCAATCTGAAATAACGATGAACAAACTTTAAAACAAAAGTTTCTTAAATTTTAATTTTAATTAAAATGGATAAATTTGAACTCACACAAAATTATTAGTTTTTCAGGCCCATAACCTTTGTTTAGCAGTCAATACGCTGTTAAAACCCCAGTTACACTTAATCCCTTTTGGCCTAACTTTTAGTAGGGCTTGGTTACTGCGGAAGAGACAAAGTTTTCATCAGTTTCCCAGCACTATTTTGCTGTTGAGAATAGCCATTACCTTGAAAAATGGGTGATTTTATACTGTTAATGATATGTGATTCCCCAGATTTAAGATTTAATCTTCCTTGCAATGATTTTCATACTTCGGTTTGAAATGAGGAAGTCAAAACTGAGTGAAATTTTGCGTGCTGTTGACAGGATGTGGAAGTCCTGATTTTTTTTTTCTCTCTCCTTTAAGATCAGTCGTGGTTTGATCCATTGCCTGTGCTAAGTTGGTTAATTTCAGCTGGGCTTGCAGTTAGAGGTACGATAGTTGATTGAGTGCTCCTTGACTAGAATATAAGTACCAACGATATAGGTAAAAAACGGGATGAGGTCCTACGAAACGAATTTAGGGAGCTATGAGCTAAATTTTAAAAAGTAGGACCTCAAAAGTAGTAATCTCAGCATTGCTACCAGTGCCACATGCTAGTCAGAGTAGGAATCGCAGGATAGCTCAGATGAATACATGGCTTGAGGAGTGGTGCAGAAGGGAGGGATTCAAATTCCTGGGACATTGGAACCGGTTCTGGGGGAGGTGGGACTAGTACAAACCGGACGGTCTGCACCTGGGCAGGACCAGAACTAATGTCCTAGGGAGTGTTTGCTAGTGCTGCTGGGGAGGAGTTAAACTAATATAGCAGGGGATGGGAACCAATGCAGGGAGACAGAGGGAAGTAGAATGGGGGCAGAAGCACAAGATAGAAAGAAGAAAAGTAAAAATGGAGGGCAGAGAAACATAAAGCAAAAAGGGACACATTACAGCAAAATTTTAAAGGGGCAAAGTGTGTTAGAAAGACGAGCCTGAAAGCTCTGTGCCTCAATGCGAGGAGTATTCGGAATAAGGTGGACGAATTAACTGCGCAGATAGCAGTTAACGGTTATGATGTAGTTGGCATCACGGAGACATGGCTCCAGGGTGACCAAGGCTGGGAACTCAACATCAAGGGTATTCAACACTTAGGAAGGAAAGACAGAAAGGAAAAGGAGGCGGGGTGGCTTTGCTGGTTAAAGAGGAAATTAATGCAATAGTAAGAAAGGACATTAGCTTGGATGATGTGGAATCGGTATGGGTGGAGCTACGGAATACCAAAGGGCAGAAAACGCTAGTGGGAGTTGTGTACAGACCACCAAACAGTAGTAGTGAGGTTGGGGACAGCATCAAACAAGAAATTAGGGATGCGTGCAATAAAAGTAAAGCAGTTATCAAGGGTGACTAATCTACATATTGATTGGGCTAACCAAACTGGTGGCAATGCGGTGGAGGAGGATTTTCTGGAGTGTATTAGGGATGGTTTTCTAGACCAATAGACCACTATGTCGAGGAACCAACTAGGGAGCTGGCTATCCTAGACTGGGTGTTGTGTAATGACAAAGGACTAATTAGCAATCTTGTTGTGCGAGGCCCCTTGGGGAAGAATGACCATACCATGGTAGAATTCTTTATTAAGATGGGGAGTCACGCAGTTAATTCAGAAACTAAGGTCCTGAACTTAAGGAAAGGTAACTTCGATAGTTTGAAGCGTGAATTGGCTAGAATAGACTGGCAAATGATACTTAACGGGTTGACAGTGGATAGGCAATGGCAAACATTTAAAGATCACATGGATGAACTTCAGCAATTGTACATCCCTGTCTGGAGTAAAAATAAAACGGGGAAGGTGGCTCAACCGTGGCTAACAAGGGAAATTAAGGATAATGTTAAATCCAAGGAAGAGGCATATAAATTGGCCAGAAAAAGCAGCAAACCTGAGGACTGGGAGAAATTTAGAATTCAGCAGAGGAGGATAAAGGGTTTCATTTAAGAGGGGGAAAATAGAGTAAGAGAAGAAGCTTGTCGGGAACATAAAAACTGACTGCAAAAGCTTCAATAGATATGTGAAGAGAAAAAGATTAATGAAGACAAACGTAGGTCCCTTGCAGTCGGATTCAGGTGAATTTATAATGGGGAACAATGAAATGGCAGACCAGTTGAACACATACTTTGGTTCTGTCTTCACGAAGACACAAATAACCTTCCGGAAGTACTAGGGGACCGAGGGCCTAGTGAGAAGGAGGAACCGAAGGATATCCTTATTAGGCGGGAAATTGTGTTGGGGAAATTGATGGGATTGAAGGCCGATAAATTCCCGGGTCCTGATGGTCTGCATCCCAGAGTACTTAAGGAAATGGCCCTAGAAATAGTGGATGCATTGGTGATCATTTTCCAACAGTCTATCGACTCTGGATCAGTTCCTATGGACTGGAGGGTAGCTAATGTAACACCACTTTTTAAAAAAAAAGGAGGGAGAGAGAAAACCGGTAATTATAGACCGGTTAGCCTGACATCAGTAATGGGGAAAATGTTGGAATCCATTATTAAAGATGAAATAGCAGCGCATTTGGAAAGCAGTGACAGGATCTGTCCAAGTCGTCATGGATTTATGAAGGGGAAATCATGCTTGACAAATCTTCTGGAATTTTTTGAGGATATAACTAGTAGAGTGGACAAGGAAGAACCAGTAGATGTATATTTGGACTTTCAAAAGGCTTTTGACAACGTCCCACAAGAGATTGGTGTGCAAAATCAAAGCACATGGTATTGGGGGTAATATACTGACGTGGATAGAGAACTGGTTGGCAGACAGGAAGCAGAGAGTTGGGATAAACGGGTCCTTTTCAGAATGACAGGCGGTGACTAGTGGAGTGCCGCAGGGCTCAGTGCTGGGACCCCAGCTCTTTACAATATACATCAATGATTTAGATGAAGGAATTGAGTGTAATATCTCCAAGTTTGCAGATGACACTAAACTGGGTGGCGGTGTGAGCTGTGAGGGGGATGCTAATAGGCTGCAGGGTGACTTGGACAGGTTCAGTGAGTGGGCAAATAAATGCATGGCAGATGCAGTTTCATGTGGATAAATGTGAGGTTATCCAATTTGGGGGCAAAAACGCAAAGACAAAATATTATCTGAATGGCGGCAGATTAGGAAAAGGGGAGGAGCAACGAGACCTGGGTGTCATGGTTCATCAGTCATTGAAAGTTGGCATGCAGGTACAGCAGGCAGTGAAGAAGGCAAATGATATGTTGGCCTTCATAGCTAGGGGATTTGAGTACAGGACCTGGGAGGTCTTACTGCAGTTGTACAGGGCATTGGTGAGGCCTCACCTGGAATATTGTGTTCAATTTTGGTCTCCTAATCTGAGGAAGGATGTTTTTGCTATTGAGGGAGTGTAGCGAAGATTCACCAGACTGATTCCGGGGATGGCTGGACTGACCTATGAGGAGAGACTGGATCAACTGGGTCTTTATACATTAGAGTTTAGAAGGATGAGAGTGGATCTCATAGAAACATATAAGATTCTGACGGGACTGGACAGGTTAGATGCGGTTAGAATGTTCCCGATGTCGGGGAAGTCCAAAACCAGGGGACACAGTTTTAGGATAAGGGGCAGGCCATTTAGGACTGAGATGAGGAGAAACTTCTTCACTGAGTTGTTAACCTCTGGAATTCCGTGCTGTAGAGTGTTGTTGAAGCCAGTTCATTGGATATATTCAAGGGGGAGTTAGATATGGCCCTTATGGCTAAGGGATTCAAGGGGGTATGGAGAGAAAGCAGGAAATGGGTACTGAGGGAATGATCAGCCATGATATTGAATGGTGGTGCAGGCTCGAAGGGCCAAATGGCCACCCCCTGCACCTATTTTCTATGTTTAATAGCAAAAAGAGTTCCCTCTCCTGATTACAATCACCTGGAAATTGTCCACGTGTGTATATCGGATGAGAGCAAAATCTGGCTCGGCTGTCAAATACCTTGCCTGGGTATGCACATTAAGACTGGTGAGGTAGTGTAGGGCTGATAGTACTTGGAACCATACTCTAGTATGAGACAACCCTCTAGAGAGGGGGTATGAAGCCATAAATTCCTGTCATTACGCAAGACCTTGGTATTTAAATGCACAGTCCAGTGTGACACTCGGCTAAAATCTGAGGAAAAATCAGAGTTCCATTTTTGCTTCTGCGCAGTTTTTATGAAAATACTTCTCAGGATTGTGGCTGATGTAGGTAAGGCTGCATTTATTGTTCTTAGCATTCCTTGCTCTGAGTGATGGTGCACATTCTTCAGCAGTTATTTTTCCAATGAGTGCCTTGCTGGGCCCTCATATATCCTCCTATACTTGATGCAGATAAGAAATAATAAGGCAAAGAATTCACAAGTGGGAATTGTTATATTTGTAAACTTGTATGTACTCTTGTATAGCCACCAGAGGGCTCATCCCCTGGAGTCCCAAGGGATCCCACAATCCCTTGGGAGCACAGGTATTCAAGGAGGCTTCACAGGTTGGAGAGGCACTATGGAGACCTGCAATAAAAGACTACAGTCACACTTTACTTTGAGCTCACAGTGTTCAGTCTGACCCTTTCTCCATACATAACAACTGGTGACGAGATACAGAGAGCGAATCCAAAGATGCAGAGAACGGTGGACATCCTGGAGAAATTCTCTGAGGGAGGTGATTGGGAAATTTTTGTGGAGCGATTCGACCAATACTTCGTAGCCAACAAGCTAGATGGGGAAGAGAACACTGCCAAACGAAGGGCGACCCTCCTCACCGTCTGTGGGGCACCAACATATGGCCTCATCAAGAATCTGCTCATTCCAGCGAAAGCCACGGGTAAATCTTACGATGATTTGTGCGCACTGGTCCGAGAGCATTTGAACCCGAAGGAAAGCGTTCTGGTGGCGAGGTACTGGTTCTACACCTACAAAAGATCTGAAGGCCAGGAAGTGGCGAGTTATGTCGCCGAGCTAAGACGCCTTGCAGGACATTGTGAATTTGGAGCACATGCTCAAAGACTTTTTCATACTTGGCATTGGCCACGAACCATACTTTGCAAACTTTTGACTGTAGAGAGCCAAACCTTGAGTAAGGCCATAGTGATAGCCCAGGCGTTCATTGCCACCAGAGACAATACGAAGCAAATCTCTCAGCACACAAGTGCTGCTCAATGTGAGGAGTATTCATAATAAGGTGGATGAATTAACTGCACAGGCAGCAATTAATGAATGATATAATTGGCACCATGGAGACATGGCTCTAGGTTGACCAAGGCTGGGAACTCAACATCCAGGGGTATTCAACATTCCGGAAGGATAGACAGAAAGGAAAAGGAAGTGGGGTAGCATTGCTGGTTAAAGAGGAAATTAATGCAATAGTAAGGAGGGACATTAGCCTGGATGATGTGGAATCTGTATAGGTGGAGCTGCGGAATACCAAAGGGCAGAAAATGCTAGTGGGAGTTGTGCACAGACCACGAAACAGTAGTAGTGAGGTTGGGGACAGCGTCAAACAAGAAATTAGGGATGCGTGCAATAAAGGTGTAGCAGTTATCATGGGTGACTTTAACCTACATATAGATTGGGCTAACCAAACGGGTAGCAATACGGTGGAGGAGGATTTCCAGGAGTGTATTAGGGATGGTTTTCTAGACCAATAGACTAATATGTTGAGGAACCAACTACAGGACTGGCCATCCTAGATTAGGTGATGTGTAATGAGAAAGGACTAATTAGCAATCTTGTTGTGCGAGGCCCCTTGGGGAAGAGTGACCATAATATGGTAGAATTCTTTAAGATGGAGAATGACACAGTTAATTTGGAGACTAGGGACCTGAACTTAAGGAAAGGTAACTTCGATGGTATGAGACGTCAACTGGCTGGAATAGACTGGCGAATGATACTTAAAGGGTTGACGGTGGATAGGCAATGGCAAACATTTAAAGATCACATGGATGAACTTCAACAATTGTACATCCCTGTCTGGAGTAAAAATAAAACGGGGAAGGTGGCTCAACCGTGGCTGACGAGGGAAATTAATGATCGTGTTAAATCTAAGGAAGAGGCATATAAATTGGACAGAAAAAGCAGCAAACCTGAGGACTGGGAGAAATTTAGAATTCCGCAGAAGAGGACAAAGGGTTTAATTAGGAGGGGGGAAATAGATCGAGAGGAAGCTTGCAGGGAACATAAAAACTGACTGCAAAAGCTTCTGTAGATATGTGAAGAGAGACAAACATTAGTGAAGACAAATGTAGGCCCCTTGCAGCCAGATTCAGGTCAATTTATAAGTGGAACAAAGAAATAGCAGACCAATTGAACACATACTTCGGTTCTGTCTTCTTGAAGAAAGACGCAAATAACCTTCCGGAAGTACTAGAGGACTGAGGGTCTAGTGAGAAGGAGGAAATGAAGGATATCCTTATTAGGCGGGAAGCTGATGGGATTGAAGGCCGATAAATCCCCAGGGCCTGATGGTCTGCATCCCAGAGTACTTAAGGAAGTGGCCCTAGAAATAGTGGATGCATTGGTGAGCATTTTCCAACAGTCTATCGAATCTGGATCAGTTCCTATGGACTGGAGGGTAGCTAATATAACACCACTTTTTAAAAAGGGAGTGAGAGAGAAAGCGGGTAATTATAGATCGGCTAGCCTGACATCAGTAGTGGGGAAAATGTTGGAATCAATCATTAAGGATGAAATAACAGCGCATTTGGAAAGCAGTGACAGGATCGGTCCAAGTCAACATGGATTTATGAAAGGGAAATCATGCTTGACAAATCTTCTGGAATTTTTTGAGGATGTAACTAGTAGAGTGGACAAGGGAGAACCAGTGGATGTGATGTATTTCGACTTTCAAAAGGCTTTTGACAAGGTCCCACACGAGATTGGTATGCAGAATTTAAGCACATGGTATTGGGGGTAATGTACTGAGGTGGACAGAGAAGTGGTTGGCAGACAGGAAGCAGAGAGTTGGGATAAACTGGTCCTTTTCAGAATGGCAGGCAGTGACTAGTGGGGTGTGGCAAAGCTCAGTGCTGGGACCCCAGCTCTTTACAGTATACATTAATGATGTGGATGAAGGAATTGAGTGTAATATCTCCAAGTTTGCAGATGACACTAAACTGTGTGGCTGTGTGAGTTGTGAGGAGGATGCCAAGAGGCTGCAAGGGTGACTTGGACTGGTTAGGTGAGTGGGCAAATGCATGGCAGATGCAGTATAATGTGGATAAATATGAGGTTATCCACTTTGGGGGCAAAAACACGAAGACAGAATATTATCTGAATGGGGGCAGATTAGGAAAAGGGGAGGTGCAACGAGACTTGGGTGTCATGGTACATCAGTCATTGTAAGTTGGCATGCAGGTACAGCAGGTGGTGAAGAAGGCAAATTGGTATGTTGGCCTTCATAGCTAGGGGTTTTGAGTATAGGAGCAGGGAGGTGTTTCTGCAGTTGTACAGGGCCTTGGTGAGGCCTCACCTGGAATATTGTGTGCAGTTTTGGTTTCCTAATCTGAGGAAGGACATTCTTGCTATTGAGGGAGTGCAGCGAAGCTTCACCAGACTGATTCCCGGGATGGCTGGACTGACATATGAGGAGAGACTGGATCAACTGGGTCTCTATTCACTGGAGTTTAGAAGGATGAGGGGGGATCTCATAGAAACATATAAAATTCTGACGGGGCTAGACATGTTAGATGCAGGAAGAATGTTCCCGATGTTGGGGAAGTCCAGAACCAGGGACACAGTCTAAGGATAAGGGGTAAGCCATTTAGGACTGAGATGAGGAGAAACCTCACTCACTCAGAGTTGTTAACCTGTGGAATTCCCTACCACAGAGAGTTGTTGATGCCAATTCATTGGATATATTCAAGTGGGAGTTAAAAAAGGCCCTGATGGCTAAAGGGATCAAGGGGTATGGAGAGAAAGCAGGAAAGGGGTACTGAGGTAAATGATCAGCCATGATCTTATTGAATGGTGGTGCAGGCTCGAAGGCCGAATGGCCTACTCCTTCACCTATTTTCTATGTTTCTATGTAAGTACTGTGAACAGTGATGTTTTCAAATCGTAACGTACAGGGCAAGACACACATACCTGCAGCTGCACGTCCGCGGATGTCTGAGTCCACCATCAAGGTTGATGAATGCAAGGCAATTAACACCTTGTTGGCGCTGCGGGGGTGATCATCGTTTCCATTCATGCCGATTCAAGGAGTACGTTTGCAAGGGCTGTGGAACAATGGGACACATCCAATGAGTGTGCAGGCGAGCTGCAAATCCTGCTAAACCTGCAAACCACCATGCAGAGGAGGACCGATCCACGGAGTGTCATGACGAACCAGAGCCTCAGACCAAGAGGGCAGAGGTACATTGGGTGCACACATTCACCACGAATTGTCCTCCGATAATGCTGAATGTTGAACTAAATGGACTCCTGGTGTCAATGGAGCTGGACACGGGCACGATCCAGTCCATCATGGGCAAAAAGACTTTCGAAAGACTGTGGTGCAACAAGGCCTCAAGGCCAGTCTTCACTCCAGTTCGCACGAAACTAAGAACTTGCACAAAAGAACTGATTCCGGTAATTGGCAATGCTACCGTAAAGGTCTCCTACGATGGAGCGGTGCGCAAGCTACCACTCTGGGTGATGCCACACGATGGTCCCACGCTGCTCGGCAGGAGCTGGCTGGGAAAGATACACTGGAACTGGGATGACGTCCAAGCGCTATCACCCGCTGATGACTCTTCGTGTGCCCAGGTCTTAAAACAAATTTTCTTTGCTGTTCGAACCAGGCCTCAGGAAATTCCAAGGAGCAAAAGTGTAGATCCACCTAATTCCGGGGGTGCGACCCACCCATCACAAGGCGAGAGCAGTACCGTACATAATTAGAGAAAGGGTAGAGATCGCGCTAGACTGGCTACAAAGAGATGGCAACATTTCACCGATCGAGTTCAAGTGGGTCAGTCATTTCGTCCCAGCCCTCAAGGGAGACTGCACCGTTAGAATCTGTGGTGCAAGACCGATACCCACTACCAAAGGCCGATGACCTCTTTGCAACGCTGGCGGGAGGAAAGTTCACGAAGCTGGATCTGACTTCAGCCTACATGACGCAGGAACTGGAAGCATCATCGAAGGCCTTCATCTGCATCAACTCGCACAAAGGTCTTTGTTTATAACAGATGCCCGTTTGGAATCCGATCTGCGGCGGCGATATTCCAGAGAAACATGGAAAGCTTACTGAAGTCAGTCCTGCACACCGTGGTCTTCCAGGACGACATCTTGGTCACAGGTCGGAACACAGTCGAGCACCTGCAGAACCTGGAGGAGGTTCTTAGTCGACTCAACCATGTGGGGCTCAGATTAAAACGCTCGAAGTGCATTTTCCTGGCGCCTGAAGTGGAGCTCTTGGGAACGAGGATTGCGGCGGACAGCATCAGGCCCACCAATGCGAAGATGGAGGCAATCGAGAATGCACCGAGGCCACAGAACGTGACGGAGCTGCGGACATTTCTGGGACTCCTGAACTACTTTGGTAACTTCTTACCGGATCTTAGTACACTGTTAGAACCACTATATGTCTTACTACGGAAAGGGGATGAATGGGTTTGGGGCAAAAGCCAAGAAAATGCCTTTGTAAAAGCGAGAAAATTGTTATGCTCAAACAAATTGCTTGTGTTGAATGATCCATGTAAGCGTTTGGTACTCGCATGTGGTGCGTCATCATATGATGTCGGGTGTGTATTGCAACAAGCCAATGATTTTGGGAAACTGCAACTGGTTGCTCATGAATCCAGGAGTCTGTCTAAGGCTGAGAGCGCCTACAGCATGATTGAGAAAGAAGCGTTAGCGTGTGTCTTTGGGGTAAAGAAAATGCATCAATACCTGTTTGGGCTAAAAATCGAATTGGAAACCAACCATAAGCCACTTATATCCCTGTTTTCCAAAAATAAAGGGATAAATACCAACGCATCGGCCCACATCCAGAGATGGGCGCTCACGTCTGCATACAACTATGCCATCCGCCACAGGCCAGGCACAGAAAACTGCGTCGATGCTCTCAGTAGGCTGGCATTGCCCACCACGGGGGTGGAAATGGCGCACCCTGCAGATCTAGCCATGGTTATGGAAGCATTTGAGAGTGAGCAATCACCTGTCACTGCCCGGCAGATCAAAACCTGGACAAGCCAGGACCCCTTATTGGCCCCAAGTTTCCACATGATTTGCTCCTGATTTTTAGGAGCAACTGGTGTAGAACGGAGTATTTTAGAAATCGGAATTCTCGACATTTAGTTTGCTCCAGTTCTAGTCAGTTAGAACAGTTTCACTTTGGAAAATAATTTTTTTTCCAAAAGGGGGCGTGTCCGGCCACTGACACCTGATTTGAAAGTTTTGTGAGTGAAAACTTACTCCAAACTAACTTAGAATGGAGTAAGTGAAGATTTTTGTACGCTCGAAAAAACCTTGTCTACACTTTAGAAAATCAGGCGTAGGTTACAAATTAGGCGTAGGGAATGAGGTGGGAGGGGAGGGGGGGGGGGAAAGGGAAGTAATTAAATTCTACAATCAATCCTTAGTTATACTTATACAAATATTATACAAATAAATCCAACCTGAATAAAAATTTATAAGCAAAGAAAAGATTAAATAAACCATGTTCCTACCTGTGTGAAAGTGCTTCAGGCAGGCCTTTCATGTTGGAGACAGGCAGGGGTGTGGCATCAGTGTCTCGACGGCAGCGGCAGCAAGCTTCGAGCTGAGCTGCAGTGCTTGAGGCAGGCCTTCATTCTCTTCGTGGCTGGCCGCGAAGAAGCAGCACCGGACGGACCCGAGGCCATTCGGCCATGAGATGTCAGCGGCTGGCCAGCAGCCGAAGAATCAACGCAAGACACACGCAGCTCATTAAGGTTCTTGAGACCATTTGGCCACACTTTAGGGGCGGCGTCAGTGGCTGGCCGGCAGCCAAAGAATCAGCAGTGGACGGACGTGAGGCCATTCGGTCATAGGATATCAGCGGCGTCAGTGGCTGGCCGGCAGCCGAAGATACAGCAGTAGCCTTCGAGCTGTGAGGGGGACTGAGGCCATTTGGACAGGCAGCCACATCAACAGTTTTATATTTAAATTTGCAGAATGGGTGCTGCTTTGTCAACACCACGTATTATTGCAAAGTTGAATTGGCACGCTTATTTCTCCAAACACAGTCCTTAATTTGCATGCACCAATTCTGCATGTTTAGCAGTGAAAAGCTGAACTCACTGATTTCAGCAGGTGATTTATTCAGCAGTGCTGCTAAAAGCACTCCCTCACACACACAAATATAAAAAAAAATTAAATTGCAAGCCTTTGCAGGGGTCCAAGAAACAAATCTTCACTTATTCTGCAGTATTTTTAAAAATGGCCGAGTGCCAATGTTTGTGTGAGACTGCGCGCACGCTCCAACGGCACGCGCAGGGTTGCCGGCACCACGAAGGCTAATTTAAATTGTACCTGCTACTTAGAAAATCAGCGTGAGTGTTAGGCTCCGCCCCCTGCTGTGAAGAGCGCACCGCGCCAAGCAGACATCGAGCTCCAAGGAGCTCGAGAATATCGGACTTTTTTTTAGGCGCAGTTTTCGGCGCAAAAAACAGGCGCCCAGCTCGGAGGTGTGCCGTTTTCGCCGCGGGACGAAACTTGGGGCCATTATCTCTAGTTAAAAGCTGTGTGCTTTCTGGGAGCTGGTCCAATGTACCAGTGGAAATGCAGGAAGAGATAAAGCCGTTCCAGCGGCGCAAAGATGAAATGTCTAGATAAGCAGACTGCCTTCTGTGGGGCAATCGAGTAGTGGTCCCCAAGAAGGGCAGAGACACCTTCATCAATGACCTCCACAGTACCCAACCAGGCATTGTGGTGATTAAAGCGATAGCCAGATCCCACGTGTGATGGCCCGGTATCGATGCGGACTTCGAGTCCTGCGTTCACAGTTGTAATATGTTCTCGCAGCTAAGCAATGTACGCAGGGAGGCGCTGCTAAATTTATGGTCTTGGCCCTCCAAACCGTGGTCTAGGGTACACATCGACTATGCAGACTCATTCTTGGGCAAAATGTTCCTTGTGGTTGTAGACACGTATTGCAAGTGAATTGAATGTGAGATAATGTCGGCTAGCATGTCCGCTGCCAAGACTGAAAGCCTGCGGACCATGTTTGCCACTCGCAGTTTACCCGATGTCCTGGTGAACGACAACGGGCCATGTTTTACCAGTGCTGAGTTCAAAGAATTCATGACCCGCAACGAGATCAAACATGTCACATCTGCGCCGTTTAAACCCGCGTCCAATGGTCAGGCAGAGAGAACAGTGCAAACCATCAAGCAAGGCTTGAAGAGGGTAACTGAAGGCTCACTGCAGACTCGCCTCTCCCAAGTCCTGCTTGGCTACCACACGAGACCCCACTTGCTCACTGGGATCCCACCTGCTGAACTGCTCATGAAAAGGGCACAAGACTAGGCTCTCGTTAGTTCACCCTGATCTACATGAACAGGTAGAGCAGGCGGCTTCAACAAAGTGTATATCATGATCGTGCAAATGTGTCACGCGAGATTAAAATCAATGATCCTGTATTTGTATTGAATTATGGAAAAGGTCCCAAGTGGCTTCCCGGCACTGTCGTGGCCAAAGAGGGGAACATGGTGTTTCGGGTCAAATTTTCAAATGGACTTATTCACCGGAAACACTTGGACCAAATCAAACTCAGATTTACGGACTATCCTGAGCAACCCACCTTGAACTCTACCTTTTTTGATCCCCCCAACACACACACCAATGGCAACCAGCCCACGGTTGACCACGAAACAGAACCCATCATCCACAGCAGCCCAGCAGAACCCAACATACCAGTCAGCCCAGCAAGGCCAGCTGCACAGCAGCCAAGCGAGGCCCAACAAATGATTCAACAATACCAGTTTTCACACCGAGACGATCAACCAGGGCAAGAAGGGGCCCAGATCGACTCGCATTGTAAAGAGGGCTCATCCCCTGGAGTCCCAAGGGATCCCACAATCTCTTGGGAGCACAGGTATTTAAAGAGGCCTCACAGGTTGGAGACGCACCCTAGCGACCTGCAATAAAAGACTACGGTCACACTTTACTTTGAGATCACAGTGTTCAGTCTGACTCTTTCTTCATACTTAACAGGAATGATCTACAGGCCTCCTGACAGTAGCCACACTGTAGGACAGAGTATAAATCAAGAAATAATAGAGGTTTGTAAGAAAGATAAGGCAATAATCATGGGCGATTTTAATCTTCTTATTGATTGGACAAATCAAATTGGTAAAGGTAGCCTTGAGGAAGAGTTCATAGACTCTGAGGTGAGGGATGGTTTCTTGGAACACTGTTGTGGAACCAACCAGGGAACAGACTATTTTAGATCTGGTAATGTGTAATGAGTCTAGATTAATTAATCTCGCAGTGAAGGATCCTCTTGGGGAGAGTGACCATAGCATGGTAGAATTTCAAATTCAATTTGAGGGTGCGAAAGCTCGGTTTCAAACTAGTATCCTGAACTTAAATAAAGGTAATTACAAAGGTATGAAGGCAGAGTTGGTTAAAGTGGACTGTAGAAAAGCAGTGGCAAGCATTTAAAGATATATTTCATAACTCTCAGCAAAGATATATTCCAGTAAGTGAAAAAAAATCCGTGGCTAACTAAGGAAGTAAAGGATGGTATCAAATTGAAAACAAAGGCATATAATATTGCGAAGAACAGTGGAAGGCTAGAGGATTGTGAAATTTTTAGAAACCAGCAAAGGATGACTCAAAAAATTAACAGAGAAGATAGCTTATGAGAGTAAACTAGCAAGAAATATAAACAGACAGTAAGAGCTTCTACAGGTATATAAAAAGGAAGCGAGCAGCTAAAGTAAACGTTGGTCCCTTAGAGGATGAAACTGGGGAATTAATAATGGGAAATGGTAGAGACGTTGAACAAATACTTTCAGTCTTTACTAAAAGCATCCCAACAATTGATAAATCAAGGGGCTATTGGGGGGCGGGGAACTTAAAATTATCACGAGAGAAAAAGTACTAGGCAAACTAATGGGACTAGTCCCCTGGACCTGATGACCTGCGTCCTAGGGTTTTACAAGAGGTGGCTGCAGAGATAGTGGATGCATTGGTTGTAATCTACCAAAATTCCCTGGATTCTGGAGTGGTCCCAGCGGACTGGAAAACTCCAAATGTAACACCCCTATTTAAGAAAGGAGGGAGACAGAAAGTAGCATACTATAGACCAGTTAGCCTAACATCTGTCATTGGGAAAATGCTGGAGTCCATCATTAAGGAAGTAGTAGCAGGACATGTAGAATATCATCATGCAGTCAAGCAGAGTCAGCATGGTTTTAAGAAAGGGAAATCATGTCTGACAAATTTGCTGGAGTTCTTTGAGGATGTAATGAGCAAGGTGGATACAGGGGAACCAGTAGATGTGGTGTATTTGGATTTCCAGAAAACATTTGATATGGTGCCACATAAAAGGTTACTGCACAAGATAAGAGCTCACGGGATTGGGGGTAATATATTAGCGTGGATAGAGGATTGGCAAACTAACAGAAAACAGATAAATGGGTCATTTTCAGGTTGGCAAACTGTAACTAGTGGGTTGTCACATGGATCAGTGCTGGGCCTCAACTATTTACAATTTATATTAATGACTTGGATGAAGGGACCGAATGTAATGTAGCCAAATTTGCTGATACAAAGATAGGTAGAAAAGCAAGATGTGAGGAGGACGCAAAGAATCTGCAAAGGGATATAGATAGGCTAAGCGGGCGAAAATTTTGCAGATGGAATATCATGTGGGAAAATGTGAGGTAGGAAAAATAAAACAGCAAATTATTATTTAAATGGAGAGAGATTACAAAATGCTGCAGTACAGAGGGATCTGGAGGTCCTTGTGCATGAAACACAAAGTTAGAATGCAGGTGCAGCAAGTAATTAGGAAGGCAAATGGAATGTTGGCCTTTATTGTAAGGGGGGTGGAGTATAAAAGTAGGGACGTCCTGCTACAACTGTAGCAGGGCATTGGTAAGACTACACCTGGAGTACTGCATACAGTTTTGGTCTCATTTAAGGAAGGATATACTTGCATTGGAGGCTGTTCAGAGAAGGCTCATGAGGTTGATTCCTGAGATGAAAGGGTTGTTCTATGAAGAAAGGCTGAGTAGGTTGTGCCTATACTCCTTGGAGTTTAGAAGACCGAGAGGTGACCTTATTGAAATGTATAAGATTCTGAGGGGACTTGACAGGGTAGAGAGGATATTTCCCCTTGTGGAGGAATGAGAATAAGAGGTCACGCATTTAAAATGGAAATGAGGAGGAATTTCCACGCTGAGGGTTGTGACTCTTTGAAATTCGCTACCGCAGAGAGCTGTGATGGCTGGGCCATTGAATTAATTTAAGGTGGAGATAAACAGATTTTTGACCCGTAAGGGAGTCGAGGTTTATGACGAATGGGTGGGGAAGTGGAGTTCAGGCCTGGATCAGATCAGCCATGATCTTATTGAATGCAGGCTCGAGGGGCCAAATGGCCTACTTCTACTCCTATTATGTTCTTATGTATTCATCAAAGAACTCGATAAAGTTAGTCAAACAAATCTGTGCTGACTTTAATTTATTGGCCCAATGCCAATTAATTTTGTCCCAGATTATTTCTCCGTTTCTCCACCGCTGACGTTAGGTTGACTGGTCGGTAGTTGCCTGGTTTATATCTCCTCTTTTTAAACAGAGATGTGAAAAAGACTGGTAAGGATTTGTAATCCTCCAGTCCTCTGGCACTATCCCCATATCCAAAGAGGATTGGAAGATTGTGTCCAAAGCCTCTGCAATTTCTACCCTTGATTCACTCTGTAAGCTAGGATACATCCAAACAGAGTGACATTTCGACTGTTGACTTTTTAAATACCTCTTTATTTTTATCCTATCCAATTTTTCTACTGCCTCCTCCTTTACTGCTACATTGGCAGCATCCTCCTCTCTAGTGAAGACAGATGCAAAGTACTCCTTTAGTAGCTCTGCATTGCCCTCTGCCTCCACAGGAATATTTCCTTTTTAGGTCCCTAATTGGTCCCACCGTTTTACTATCGAGAGCTAGATTTTTGGTTACGAAAAGGGTAATTTTACGCCAAAATTACCGTTTTTGCTGCGCTACCACTTATAGGTCTAACTTTCGGCCTTTATGTCTGGGCGCATCGGTAAAATAGGCATTGCACGACGATTTGCGGTGCAAACCGCAAGTTTTGGCAACTTTAGTCTGGGAGCGGTAGTGCTGCAAGAGAGGCCTTGGGAGGGAGGGGGATTGTGAGGTGGGGGGGGAGTGGAGAGGGGGGAGGAATTGCAAAAAAAAATTCACAACACCCTTGCCTCCTAAATTGCTGAAAAATAATTTTAAAATAAATTTTAACTTAGCTTTTTTGCAGCTCATTCCTTTTTTTTTAAATCTCTCTCTACTTTCTATATCTGTAATCATCCAAGAAGTCCTAGCTTTGGATGCCCTTCCTTTTCCCCCTTGTGGGAATGTGTTTACTCTGTACCTGAATCAGTTCAATGACTGTTTTGTCTACCAACTTTTGATTCCAACCCACTTAGGCCCAATCCTTTTTCAACTCACTGAAGTTAGCCTTCCTCTAGTTAAGTATTTATACGCTTGATTGTTCCTTGTCCTTTTTTAATAACAATTCTAAACCTGATATAATCACTGTTCCCCAAATGCTCTTCCACAGAGAGGTACCCCAGTTGGCCCAATTCATTCCCCAGAACTAGATCCAGTACTGCTTTCTTCCTCTTTGGGCTGGAAACGCAATGATCAAGGAAGTTTACTTGTACACATTTCAGGAATCCCTCACACTTTGCCCTTAACTCTGATACTATCCCAGTCTATATTAAGATAATTGAAGTCCCCCATTATCACTACTCTATAGTTCTTGATTTTTTATTCTATAATTTGCTTGCAAATATGCTCCTTTATCGCCTTCCATTTATTTGGCGGCCTATAGTATACATCCAGTAGTGTAATAGCCACTCTGTTCCTTCATTTTTTTTAATTCGATCATGGGATGTGGGCGTTGCTGGCATGGCCAGAATTTATTGCCCATCCTTAATTGCACTTGAGAAGATGATGGTGAGCTGCTGCCTTGAACAGCTGCAGTCCGTGTGGTGAAGGTACTCCCACAATGCTGTTAGTTAGGGAGGGAGTTCCAGGATTTTGACCCAGCGACAATGAAAGAATGACGATATATACTTCCAAGTCAGGATGGTGTGTGACTTGGAGGGGAACATGGCGGTGGTAGTGTTCCAGTGCTCCTGCTGCCCTTGTCCTTCTAGCAGGAAGAGGTTGCGGGTTTGAGAGGTGCTGCTGAAGAAGCCTTGGCGAGTTGCTGCAGTGCATCTTGTAGATAGTACACACTGCAGCCACGGTACTTCGATGCTGGTGGGAGTGCATGCTCAAGGTGGTGGATGGGGTGCCAATCAAGCTTTGTCTTGGATGGTGTCGAGCTTCTTGTGTTGTTGGAGCAGCACTCATCCAGGCAAGTGGAGAGTATTCCATCACACTCCTGACTTGTGCCTTGTAGATGGTGGAAAGGCTTTGGGGAGTCAGGAGGTGAGACGCTCGCCACAGAATACCCAGCCTCTGACCTGCTCTTGTTGCCATAGTATTTATGTGGCTGGTCCAGTTAAGTTTCTGGTCAATGGTGACCCCCAGGATGTTGATGGTAGGGGATTCGGTGATGGTAATGCCGTTGAATATCAATGAGTGGTGCTTAGATCCTCGCTTGTTGGAGATGATCATTATCGAGCACTTGTGTGGCGTGAATGTTCGTTGCCACTTATCAGCTCAAGCCTGAATGTCGTCCATGTCTTGCTGCATGCGAGCATGGACTGCTCCATTATCTGAGATGTTGTGAATGGCACTCAACACTGTGCCGTCATCAGCAAACACCCCCACTTCTGACTTGAGGGAAGGTCATTGATGAAGCAGCTGAAGATGGTTGGGTCTAGGACACTGCCCCGAGGATGCAGTGATGTCCTGGGCCTGTGATGATTGACCTCCAACGACCACAGATTATTTTTCCACTTGCATACATCATCCCTCTCCAGTGCTATAATAGTTTCTTCGATCAATACTGTCAACCACCCTTGCCCCTCACACTTTTATTCCCCTTTCCTTTCATTCCTGAAGACCTGGTAGCCAAGAATATTAAGTTCTGAATCTTCCCCTTCTTTGAGCCAGGACTCTTGTTATTGCCACTGTATTATAGTCCTATATGGCGACTTGTGCCTACAGCTCACCAACCTTACTTACGCTGTGTGCATTTCCACGCACGCACTCCAAAACAATTTTGACAACCTTGCCACCAACCCTCCCTCCTCCTCTGATCTCTCTCTTTTACTCAAGCACTATTTGTCTCTCCCAATACACTGATGTACCTTGTTTCTCCTCGCTGCTGTTTCTTCCTGGTGCCTATCTCCTTGCCAAATTAGTTTAATCCCTCCCCCACAGCACTAATTTACCTTCTCGCGAGGACATTAGCTCAGTTGGGGTGGAACCCTTCCACCAGTACATATCGCTCCTGCCCCAGAACTGATTCGAATGCCCCACAAAACTTAAGTCTTCCCTTCTGTACCATTTCTCCAGCTTTCATACTTCATAGCCTATTTCTTTTCCATTCTCCTCTTGATGGTATTTTATCACTTTATTTCAGCCAATTCTTCTGCCTCTATTCCAACATCTTTATTAATCCTGCTCTGTCTCTTGTCTCAAACCCAGGATTTCTCTACCCTTGCTGCCATACAAGTTTAAATTCTTCCCCCAGTTCTCTCTTTATCCTCTCAGTTCAGGTGATGGCCCTTTCTTCAGAAAATTTTCCCTTGTTCCAGTGCCCCAAGAAAGTAAACACCATCTTCATCGTCATTTTCCAATTCTTAACCTGTTCAGCATGTGGCACAGGAAGCACTCCAGAGATCACTACCCTTTGAAGTCTTATGTTTAAGGAGTTGAGCAGTACGAAAAAATAATTATATCTATTATCATTGGTTCCCACATGGACCAGGCCATTAGGTTGCTCTTCCTCCTTTTCCAGAAGTTTCCCACTATTTGCATGAAGTCCCTTCACCCTGGCACCAGAGAAATAACATGCCATTCAGGATTCCCAGTCATAACTGCAAAAATGGCTGTCTATGGGGCTAGACTTTCCAGTGATGATCGCTGGGCTATTGCCCATCTATCGTCCAAATAGGCAGGCTAGCGACCATTTTAGCTTAAAAGTGGAAAGTTGGGCTGAAACATCGCCCACCGCAACGTTCGCCACATTGCCCACGCATCACTGGGCTGATTGCTCGCCGAGAAAAGTTGGTCCCCACTGGCACTACTCAGCAGAACTCGGCACTACAGATGCCATTTTGAACGTCGGAGGAACTGAAAGAGGCTGCTCCAACTTGGAACTCATGAGATTTAATTTGTGAGTGATTTTAAGGGCCTTATTGACTTTTAGCAATCTTCTAATCACATTTAAGTGTTGAGGCCAAATTTAAGGGCACTTAAAGTGATTTATAGTGATGGGGTTGGTAATCTCTCTACCAGTATTGATCAATAATCACATACTGCAGATTGAAGATGGGAGATGGTATATTGAAGAGCATTATGTGCCCAATCAAAGAGATGGCAGACTGCTGTGGAGGAGGAGACTTACGCCGACACACTTACAGGGAAAAGCGATCATACCTGAACTTGTTCAATAACACGTGCCTTAGGAGGTCATCGCTGAGATATGCCAGCTCATCAAGGGAGATTGCAGCCTACAGCACCATCAGGACCACACTGGCCATTGAGATAAAGGTTAATGCGGCACTTTTCTTCAACGCATCGGGCTCCTTTCAGGCCTCGGCTGGCGACATTTGCGGTATCTCTAAGCACGCCACACGTTGCTCCATTCGACAGGTGACTGAAGCCATTTACGCTCACAGGATCGACTTCATAAACTTCCCTATGACCAGGGCGGCACAGACTGAGAGGGCATTGGGTTGCTCGCAAATAACAAACTTTTCCAAGGTGCAGGGAGCAATAGGCTGTACGCACATCACCCTGAGAGCACCTTTACAGGATGCAGAGGTGTTTTTTTAACTGAAAGGGATTCCACTCCCTGAATGTGCAGCTTGTTGTCGACCACAACCAAATAATCATGGCAGTAAATGCTAATTTTCCAGGCAACATCCATGATGCGTACATCTTGCATGAGAGCACTGTCTCTGACCTGTAACAGTCAGACACAAGGTCATGTTGGATTCTGGGAGATAAAGGATATGGCCTTGCCAGCTTGGCTCATGACCCCCCCGCCCCATGCGAAATCCCCAGACGGAAGCCGAGAAGCGCTACAATGAAAGCCATATAGCTACTCGCAATATCATCAAAGACAATTGGAGTGCTGAAGCAGCGCTTCAGATGTCTGGACCACTCGGGAGGCAACCTACAATACCACCCTGACCAGGTCGCTGAGTTCATTGTAGTGTACTGCATGTTGCATAACCTAACTATAAGGAGAGGACAACAATTGCCAGATGGGGCTACTGGTCCGCCTCAGGAGAGAGGGCAAGAGGATGCCCCCCTCCCCCCTGCTCTCTCTCTTTTTCCCCCCCCCCCACCGCCCTGCAAGACTGGAAAAGCCCCATAGGCGTTACGCAGCTGCAAAACTCGTGTCAGCAGCTCATAAATGAATGCTTTGCATGAACTTACATTGGTGACAATTACA
This sequence comes from Pristiophorus japonicus, assembly GCF_044704955.1. Taxonomy (NCBI): domain Eukaryota; kingdom Metazoa; phylum Chordata; class Chondrichthyes; family Pristiophoridae; genus Pristiophorus; species Pristiophorus japonicus. The sequence continues at coordinate 93,971,530 of NC_091986.1, read as the reverse complement.
GTTATGAAAAGACAGCAGTGCAGTTGCGTTACGTTTCACCTTTGCCTGGCCATTGTTTTCCAACAATTGTACTTGTGGTTTACCTTGCCTTGTGTTATTAGAAGACACCGCACAACAATTGTAAAATGCAATAAAATATTTTATAATGTAACTTTTTTTTTACTGTGTTAACCCCCCTCCCTCCCCCCCCCCCCCCCACCCCCAACAGTCACCAACAAGAAATTTATAATACAATAACAATAACACCCTTCCCCCCCCCCCCCCCCAACCTGCGACCACTCTTCCCTCCAGATCCTAATATACCCCCCTGTATCTTAGCCCCCCGTTGTAATCGGGTAACGGGACCAGGACGACTTGCAGCAGGGGACCTCGAGGCCTGCTGCTGTGGGGGTGGTGACGGTGGCAGCCTCCTCTCGGGTTGGAGGAGGAGGAGGAGGAGGAGAAGACATTTCGGAAGCAACGTCTTCTGAGTCAGAAGGAAGTTCTTCCCCCGAATCTCACCTGTGCTGGCGGTTGGTGGGACGGCACCTTGGGGTGCAGTGTCGTCTCCTGACACTATCGCATGCCGCAAGGCATGGACGGCGGTGGTCTGTTGGTTCATTGCCACAATCATGCACTCCATACCCTCCGATATGTGAGCGGACATTCTGACAATGTTCCCAATCAATCCACCAAATGCCTGAAGGAGTTCTCGACTGAGGTCAACGCTCTCCCTGCACAGCACCACCATGTCCTCGTTCGGACCTACCCATCGCAGCACGTGCCGACCTTGCTGACTCCACTTCCGTGAGGTCAGCATGGACACTACTGGATGACTTGGGGTCGCCTGCTGCAAGCCGCTTGGGCCTGCTCCTTTTGTCGAAGATGACGAAGTGGCCGCAGGTACAACAGATACTGGGATGCAAGGAGCATCCTCCTCGGTGATTTCCATCTCCTCCTCTGGCTCAGTGGTCTCCCCGGCACCCGTGGTGATGATCACCTATATACCCTTTGCGCCTGTTGAGTTGGGCGACCTGCAAAACACAATTGAGCTTATTAGAACAGAAGGGTGCACATTATTCTTGCACTGCGCTGGCATACGTAGGAGGAGCAGCACTACTACAATATGTGGAATTCACTGCCTCAGGAGAGCCGAGGAAGCTGGATCAGTGACTATATTTGAGGCGGCGATAGACAGACTTCTGAATGATAAGTGACTGAAGGGTTATGGGGAGCGGGTAGGGAAGTGGAGCTGAGCCCTACATCAGATCAGCAATGATCTTATTAAATGGCGGAGCAGGCTCGAGGGGCCAGATGGCCTGCTTCTGCTCCTATTTCTTATGTTCTTATGTTGTTAACCTGAGCGTAGCACAGAAGCTGCATGCATAACATGACATCATTCGTATATTATAATAAAATGCTGTTACATTACTTTGAATTAACACTGCTTTACACATTACTCACGTGATGCAAGGGAGGGATCTGCACCACCACGGGTGGTGGCCGAGGAACTGGGTGCCCACAAATGCTGCCGCACATTCCTCAACGTCACTGAGCAGGACGAGCAGAGCAGGGCCTCCTCCAGTGCACCTCCACTCACTGTGATTCTTAGATATCTTCCTCTGCAAAAGTGACAAGAGCATAAGCTAATTGCCTAGGTGCTATCATGGAAAGATAACCGGTTCCACCGTTACATGCTAATACGGTTTGTATCCACAATTGATGCATGCTTACAACATCTACATTCAAATAAAATATTTCATAAGATCATGTTTAGGATCTAATACGTGACGCACAACATATTGACTACAATCTCCATGAGGGCCAACCGGGGAGGGGTGAGGGGGGGAATCTGGTGAGCTTGGCAATGACAGGAGTTAAAGTCCAAAAGTGGCTCAGGGCAAACAGTGAGCCAGGGCAGATTACCCCCAGTCCAGGCTGGCTCACTGTGTAAGTGACAGCAGTCTGAGAGACTGACATAATCTGGGTAAAGGTGACCGGACCCCTCATTGCTCAGTTGTGCTCCATCCACCAACGTAACCCAAAAGGAGACAGTGCCAAAATTAGACTTAAAGGGCATAGGTTCCGAACCCTGTCCAGATCTTAGCAGGGAATCTACACCAGAATACCCAGCTTAATTTCAATCCGGCAGATTTACATATTCTGTGAATCATGACAATTTAAAATCTATTTACTACTTACTCGTGCCGAAGCAACCAGGCTGTTCCAATGCTTGCGGAACTGGTCGGAACCCCTCGCCTCGTGCAACGCCGACACCACGTCTGCGATCTCTCCTCAAAATTTCCTGTAGACCCGGGATGGATGTTTCCCACGCCCACCCCGGGTTAATTGGCCCCACCAACTGTGGACCTCGTTGACGAGGGCCTCATTGGCTTCGTCGGAGAAGGGCTTTGCCCTCCTTCTCCCCTTCACATCCTGCCCACTTTCCACCGACTCTTGCTCGTGTTGGGACATTTTTTGCTTACTGATTTGAGCAGCCTACTTTGGCTCGCTCCCTCTCTCTCCCTTTGCCTTCTGTGCATGCCCAGATGACCCCATACCTCCCAAATCGCAAGAAACCACCTTTGCAAAAAAAAAACGCATGTGCAGAAAGGCTGTTGCTAGAAACGCCTTGCCTTCCACATCGCTGAGGCCCATTCCACATCGCTGAGCAATCGCCAAAAAAAAGCCAAAAGTGATCAGAAAAATGGGCAATCTTCCAGCAATCCTGAAAGCTGGAACATCGCCCATTTATTGGGCGATAGCCAGCTAAGTGGAAGTCTAGCCCTATATGTCTGACTGTAGAATTCCTCATTACTACCACTCTATATAGTTTACCTTTCAGCCCCTTGAGTAGTCCCTTTATCCATGGTGTTGTAATATTGCTCGGGACCACCCCTCTGAGTAGCTGTCACTATCCACCTCATCATTATCCAACATTATGTCCTTATTGGACAGTTTCCCATAGCTTGGATTCTTCGCCACCTGTGTGTCAAGTCGTCTTCAGCTACCCCTGCGAATGGTCTCTTAGTTTGCTCTTTCTACATTAACTATATGTCCTGAACTGACCTATACTGCCTCTGAGTGGCCATATCCTGGAGAATATGGCCCAGAAACCCCTCATTATCTTTGATGCTACGGAGCGAGGTCAGCTGTACACAAGACAATCATAAGTTGCAGCCTTAAGGAGAGGAGTATTGGGAGAAAATCACAGAAAAATGCAAGAAAATGTGAATCATCAGTAGGCCTTCTGATCTTTGCTCTCCCCAGCCCCTATTTAGTTTAGATCAACAAATCAATGTGGCATTAGCTGTAAGTAAATGCATGCTTTTTTGGGTTGAAACTTTAAACTTAATTTTTCTAATTAAGATTCATCAGGTTTATTCAGCAAAACAACTTTGGAAGGAACAAGTAGACAATACTTTAAATGCAATTAACTTCATAGAGTAGAGTGCTAAAAGGAACTGATGCGCATCATTAACTGCATCCTCAGTGCCTTTTCTCCCATGGAACTGCAGTCAGCCCTTTATACATGATGCAGGCAACTGAATGTACACTTTACATTGATGCTGCCTGTCACTATGGAGAGAGAAGGAAATGCTTCCTGTACCAAGTGTATCATGCTGGATCTGCTTTATGCCAACTTTGACATTACTTGAGTTTACCAGTTTTAGCGCTAAAACTATTACCAATTGATTATTGTCCTTTCATTAAAAATAGGATAAGATTGAGTTGTAGCATAGTACATTCTCGAGAAAAGCCATGAATGAGCTGTTACTACATTTATTATTAAAGACTTTCCTGTGGTCTTGTGCTTCACTCTTTTTGCATACTGTTCACAGGAAATGGCCTTGCGCAGTCAACTGCCAACCATAGAACAAGATGGCACCCCTCAGAATCCAGTTTCATCATCTGCAATGTCCCAAGATGTAAGGACGATGACAACTAACAGTTCAGATCCATTCCTTAATAGGTAGGTACTCAGCAGTGTTCACATTAAGCTGCGCATGCGTGCAGCTCTCTGGAGGTCCCGCGCAGCCCACTTGCAAATTTCACAATGGGGGAAAAACTGCACATGCGTGGAAATTTGAATGGGCCGCACATCCAAAAAATAATGAAAGAGAATATTGGTACTCAGTCTAAAATCTGTTGTGGCTGTCGGTGATGACCCTGTTCAAAAATCATTTTAAAATGCAGTGCTCTTGAGGTTTGAGGCAATTACATCCTCAGAGAATGAGACTCCTTGCCTCTGACTGAAAGTTTCACTGGTAGTAACTGTCAACAGTGCTTACAGGCAGCAGAAAAGTAAAGTCTGCCATTCTGGACTCTGGTGCAGGGTAGACAATCGACATTGCAGGTCTGTATAGACCTTCCACTGATATCACATGCAATGTCCACGAACTGCATATGCTTGAGGTTTGTTAGAGTAGTATTAAAGTCACTTTTGGGGAAACTGCACACGGTATAAATGGGGGGGGGAAATTCAGTTCAATCAAAACCACACAATTGCTGAGCCTTTTCCATCAGAACATAAAAGGGCATTGAACCTATTTGTGAAGTAAGGCTCATGCAGGAACTGATTGAAATGTAAGGAACATAAACCAGAATGGTGTAACAGTTATGGTCCAAAGTATGAGACTAATTACAGGTCCATTTGAAATGTATGGAGTGTACTTTAGTTTTAAGAGTGAGATATATTTAATTTTTAAGCCAAATTGATAGACTTGACAGTTACATTAAAAACCATCAGTAGTTAAGTGCTCCTTCCATACTATATAACATACTTCCTTGTTGGTGGCTGTACAGCGCCGCTGTTTAGATGTTTCTATATGCTCGATCTGTGTGCACACATCTAATATAGAGGGGCTGCTCCAGTCTTTGTCATAATTTAGATGAACAGGCTAAGAGGAAGAGAAAAAATATAGATTCATTAAGCACAATAGAATATTTAATCAATGCACAGCTTTGACTTAGCGGGAGCAATAGTATAGTGCTCTAGAGGTCTGGACTAATGATCCAGACACGAGTTCAAATCCCACCACAGAAGCTGAGGAATTTAAATGCAGTTAATTAAATAAATCGGGAATTTGAAAAAAGCTAGTATCAGTAATGGTGACCATGTCATTAAAAACCCATCTGGTTCACTAATGTTCTTTCGGGAAATAAATCTGCCGTCCTTACCTGGTCTGGCCTATATGTGACTCCAGACCCACAGCAATGTGGTTGACTCTTAACTGCCCTCTGAAATGGCCTAGCAAACCGCTCAGTTGTACACAACTACTACGAAAAATAATAAAAAGAACCATCCAGCATTGACCTCAGCACCGGCTACGGACATGACAACGGCACACCCAGCCCAGTCGATCCTGCAAAGTCCTCACCAACATCTGGGGACATGTGCTAAAATTGGGAGAACCATCCCACAGACTAGTCAGTCAACAGCCTCACATACTCATACTCACAGAATCATACCTTTCAGCCAATGTCCCAGACTCCTCCATTACCATCCCTGGGTATGTGCTGTCCCATCAGCAGGACAGGCCCGCCAGGGGTGACGGCACAGTGGTATACAGTCAGGAGGGAGTGGCCTTGAGAGTCTTCAACATTGACTCTGGGCCCCATGAAGTCTCATGGCTTCAGGTTAAGCATGGGCAAGGAAACTTCCTGCTGATTACCATCTACTGCCCTTCCTCAGCTGATGAATCAGTACTCCTCCATGTTGAACACCACTTGGAAAAAACAGAGTAGCAAGGCACAGAATGTACTCTGGGTGGGGGACTTCAATATTCATCAAGAGTGGCTCTGTAGCACCACTACTGACTGAGCTGGCCGAATCCTGAAGGACATGGGCCTCCTGCAGCAGGTGATGAGAGTACCAAAATGAGGGAAAAAACCTATTTGGCCTCGTCCTCACCAACCTACCTGTCGTAGATGTATCTATTCATGACCGCAATGGTAGCAGCGACCACCGCAAAGTCATTGTGGAGACAAAGTCCCATCTTCACACAGAGGACACCATCTGCCGTGTCGTGTAGCACTACCACCGTGCTAAATGGGAGAGATTCAGAACAGATCTAGCAGCTCAAAACTGGGCATCCATGAGGCGATGTGGGCCATCAGCAGCAGCAGAATTGTAACCTCATGGCCCAACATCTCCCTCACTCTACCATTACCATTAAGCCAGGGGACCAAAGAGTGCGGAAGAGCATGCCAGGAGCAGCTCCAGGCGTACCTAAAAATGAGGTGCTAACCTGGGGAAGCTGCAACACAGGACTACATGCATGCTAAACAGCAGAAGCAGCATGCTATATAGACAAGCCTACGCGATCCCATAACCAACAGATCAGATTGAAGCTCTGTAGTCCTGCCACATCCAGTCGTGAATGGTGTTGGACAATTGAACAACTAACGGGAGGAGAAGGCTCCATGAATATCCCCATCCTTAATTAAGGTGGAGCCCAGCACGAGTGCAAAAGGCAAGGCTGAAGCGTTTACAACTATCTTCAGCCAGAAGTGCAAGTGCATGATCCATATTGGCCTCCTTCTGAGGTCCCCACCATTACAGAAGCCAGTCTTCAGCCAATTCGATTCACTCCATGTGATATCAAGACACAGCTGAGCATACTGGATATAGTAAAGGCTATGGGCCCTGACAACATCCCGGCTGTTGTGCTGAAGACTTATGCTCCAGAACTAGCCGTGCCTCTAGCCAAGCTGTTCCAGTAATACAACACTAGCATCTATCCGACAAAGTGGAAAACTGCCCAGATATGTCCTGTCTACAAAAAGCAGGACAAATCCAATCCGGCCAATTATCGCCCCATCAGTCTACTTTCAATCATCAGCAAAGTGATGGAAGGTGTCATCAATAGAGCTATCAAGTGGCACTTACTCACCAATAACTGCTCACCGATGCCGAGTTTGGGTTCCGCCTGATCCACTCGGCTCCAGACCTCATTACAGCCTTGGTCCAAACATGGACAAAAGAGCTGAATTCCAGAGGTGAGGTGAGAGTGACTGCACTTAACATCAAGGCAACATTTGACTGAGTGGCATCAAGGAGCCCTAGTAAAACTGACATCAATGGGAATCGGGGAAAAGTCTCCACTGACTGGAGTCAGACCTAACATAAAGGAAGATGGTTGTGGTGCTTGGAGATTAATCAAGCCCCAGGGCATCGCTGCAGGAGTTCCTCAGGACAGTGTCCTAGGCCCAACCATCTTCAGCTGCTTCATCAATGACCTTCCCTCCATCATAAGGTCAGAGGTAGGGATGTTCGCTGATTGCCCATTCAGCGCCATTCGCAACTCCTCAGATAATGGAACAATCCATGCCCACATACAGCAAGACCTGGACGACATTCCGGCTTGGGCTGCTAAGTGGCAACAACTTTTATTTATATAGCACCTTTAACATAGTAAAACATCCCAAGGCACTTCACAGCAGTGTTATAAGACAAAACAAATAAATTTGACATCAAGCCACACAAGAAGAAATTACGGCAGATGACCAAAGGGTCAAAGAGAGAGGTTTTAAGGAGCGTCTTAAAGGAGAAAAGAGAGGCGGCGAGGTTTAGGGAAGGAGTTCCGAGTTTAGGGCCCAGGCAGTTGAAGGCACAGCCACCGATGGTTAAGCAGTTATAATCAGGGATGCTCAAGAGGGCAGAATTTGAGGAGCACAGACATCTCATAGGGTTGTGAGACTGAAAGAGAATACAAAGATAGGGAGGGGCGAGGCCATGGAAGGATTTGTAAACCAGGATGAGAATTTTGAAATCGAGGCATTACTTATCCGGGAGCCATTGTAGGTCAGCGAGCACAGAGATGATGGGTGATCGGGACTTGGTGCGAGTAAGGACATGGGCTACCAAGTTTTGGATGACCAAGTTTACGAAGGGTAGAATGTGGGAGGCCAGCCAGGAGTAAGTTGGAATAGTCAAGTCTAGAGATAACAAAGGCATGGATGGTTTCAGCAGCAGATGAGCTGAGGCAGGGGCGGAGGCGGGCAATGTTACGGAGATGGAAATAGGCGGTTTTAGTTATGCCGTGGCTCTATGGCCGGAAGCTCATTTCAGGGTCAAATATGACACCTAGGATGTGAACAGTCTGGTTTAGCCTCAGATGTTAGGGAGAGGGATGGAGTCAGTGGCAAGGGAACACAGTTTGTGGCGGGGACCAAAGACGATGGCTTCGGTCTTCCCAGTATTTAATTGGAGAAGATTTGTGCTCATCCAGTACTGGATGTCGGACAAGCAGTCTTGCAGTTTAGGGCCCAAGTGTCCGTCCTGTGGAAAAACGGCATCTCGATAAGGTGCGCCGACTTTCTGGAAGAAAAAGGGCGCTGAAAACTTACCTTGTGATTCTGCGAGTTCTTCAGGAGGTCTTCGTGCTCGGTGCGGCGCAGCACAAGGGGTCGGGGCGGAGCTAGGTCCCGGCGCTGAAAACCGTGCCGGGACCTCTGCACATGCGCGCTAGAGTGTGTGCACATGTGCAGTAGCTCCTCGCCCCCGAGACTGTGTGGGAGGGGTCCAAAGCACGCAGCCCCTAGCCCTAGCTCACTGAGGCGGCGAAGATTGGACTCTGGCCTCCCTCCTCTTCAACTTCACGTCCTGCTCCGATTTTCTCTCTCTCTCCCTCCCTCCCTTCCTTCCTCCCTTCCTTCCTCCCTCCCTCCCTCCCTCCCTCCCTCGCGCCCCCCCCCCAGTTCAGGTCCGGCTCTCCCCCCCCCCCCACTCCTCTCCCCTCCCCTCTCTTTCCCCCCCCTCTCTCCCCCTCCTCCTCTCTCCCCCTCCCCCTCCTCTTTCCTCCGCCCCCTCCTCCTCTTTCCTCCGCCCCCTCCTCCTCTTTCCGCCCCCCTCCTCCTCTTTCCTCCCCCCCTCCTCCTCTTTCCTCCCCCCTCCTCCTCTTTCCTCCCCCCTCCTCCTCTTTCCTCCCCCCTCCTCCTCTTTCCTCCCTCTTTCCTCCCCCTCCTCCTCTTTCCTCCCTCTTTCCTCCCCCTCCTCCTCTTTCCTCCCTCTTTCCTCCCCCTCCTCCTCTTTCCTCCCTCTTTCCTCCCCTCCTCCTCTTTCCTCCCCCCTCCTCCTCTTTCCTCCCCCCCTCCTCCTCTTTCCTCCCCCCCTCCTTCTCTTTCCTCCCCCCTCCTCCTCTTTCCTCCCTCTTTCCTCCCCCCCCTCCTCTTTCCTCCCTCTTTCCTCCCCCTCCTCCTCTTTCCTCCCCCTCCTCCTCTTTCCTCCCCCCCTCCTCCTCCTCTTTCCTCCCCCCCTCCTCCTCCTCTTTCCTCCCCCCCTCCTCCTCCTCTTTCCTCCCCCCCTCCTCCTCCTCTTTCCTCCCCCCCTCCTCCTCTTTCCTCCCCCCCTCCTCCTCTTTCCTCCCCCCCTCCTCCTCTTTCCTCCCCCCTCCTCCTCTTTCCTCCCCCCTCCTCCTCTTTCCTCCCCCCTCCTCCTCTTTCCTCCCCCCTCCTCCTCTTTCCTCCCTCTTTCCTCCCCCTCCTCCTCTTTCCTCCCTCTTTCCTCCCCCTCCTCCTCTTTCCTCCCTCTTTCCTCCCCTCCTCTCCTCTTTCCTCCCCCCCTCCTCCTCTTTCCTCCCCCCTCCTCCTCTTTCCTCCCTCTTTCCTCCCCCCCCTCCTCTTTCCTCCCTCTTTCCTCCCCCTCCTCCTCTTTCCTCCCCCCCTCCTCCTCCTCTTTCCTCCCCCCCTCCTCCTCCTCTTTCCTCCCCCCCTCCTCCTCCTCTTTCCTCCCCCCCTCCTCCTCCTCTTTCCTCCCCCCCTCCTCCTCTTTCCTCCCCCCCTCCTCCTCTTTCCTCCCCCCCTCCTCCTCTTTCCTCCCCCCTCCTCCTCTTTCCTCCCCCCTCCTCCTCTTTTCTCCCCCCCTCCTCCTCTTTCCTCCCCCCCTCCTCCTCTTTCCTCCCCCCCCTCCTCTTTCCTCCCCCCCTCCTCCTCTTTCCTCCCCCCTCCTCCTCCTCTTTCCTCCCCCCCTCCTCCTCCTCTTTCCTCCCCCCCTCCTCCTCCTCTTTCCTCCCCCCCTCCTCCTCCTTTCCTCCCCCCCTTTCTCCTCCTCTTTCTCCTCACCCCCTCCTCCCTCTACCCCCTCACCCCCTCCTCCCTCTACCCTTCTCCCTCTACCCTTCTCCCTCTACCCCTCCTCCCCTTCTCCCTCTACCCCTCCTCCCCTTCTCCCTCTACCCCTCCTCCCTCCACCACTCGCTTTCAGAAACACAAAGACACTGACAGAGGGAGAGAGAGAGACACTGTGGGGGGCGTCCCAACACACTGTTGGAGGGCTACCGGTGCTGCAGCTGGTGAGTAGAAACTTACTTTATTTTTTTTTTTTTGATTGATTTATTTATCATTCATTATTGATGGCTCTTTATTTGTAAAAGTGAAGTGTTTATTGTTTGTAAACTTCCCTCCCCCCCCCCCCCACCCCCCCAATCTCTCGTTCTCTACGCCTAATTTCTAAGTGTAGGCAAGGTTTTTCTGAGCGTACAAAAATGTACACTTACTCCATTCTAAGTTAGTTTGGAGTAAGTTTTCGCTGCCTAAACTTGCAAAATAGGCGTAAGTGGCTGGACACGCCCCCTTTTTGAAAAAACATCTGTTCTACAATGAAGTCTAACTCACTAGAACTGGAGCAAACTAAATGCCGAGAATTGCAATTTCTAAGATGCTCCATTCTAAACAAGTTGCTCCAAAAAAATAGGAACAACTCAGGCCAAAACTTGAGACCATGGAGGGGTGGAAAGGTAGAGCCGGATGCCACCAGTGTACATGTGGAAACTGACTCCGTGTTTTCGGATGATATTGCCAAATGGCAGCATATAAATGAGTAATAGGAGGGGGCTAAGGAATAAATCCTCGGGGGACACCAGAGGTATTGACGAGGAAGTGGGAAGAGAAGCCATTGCAGAAGATTTTCTGGCTACAATTAGATAGATAAGAATGGAACCAGGCGAGTGCAGTCCCACCCAGCTGGACGATGGTGGAGAGCTGTTGGGAGGAGGATGGAGTGGCCAACTGTGTCACAGGCTACAGACAGGACAGTCACAAAAGATGTAATTTGTGACTTTGATGAGAGCTGTTTCAGTACTATGGCAGGGGCGGAAACCAGATTGAAGGGATTCAAACATGGAGTTCCGGGAAAGATGGGCACGGATTTTGGAGGTGACAACACGTTCAAGGACTTTGGAAAGGGAAGTTGGAGATAGGGTGGTAGCTAGCAAGCACAGTGGGGTCAAGGGTTTTTTTTTGAGGAGAGGTGTGATGACCGCAGACTTGAAGGAACAAATTTGGCAAGTAACATTTGTGCCACACAGTTAGGCAATGACCATCTCCAACAAGCGAGAGTCTTAACAAGCCCCCACCATCAACATCCAGGGGGTCACCGTTGATCAGAAACTTAACTGGACCAGCCACATAAATACTGTGGCAACAAGAGTAGATCAGAGGCTGGGTATTCTGTGGCGAGTGTCTCACCTCCTGACTCCCCAAAGCCTTTCCACCATCTAAAAGGCACAGGTCAGGAGTGTGATGGAATATTCTCCATTTGCCTGGATGAGTGCAGCACCAACAACACTCAAGAAGCTCGACACCATCCAGGACAAAGCAGCCCGCTTGATTGGCGCCCCATCCACCAACTTAAGTATTCGCTCCCTCCATCACCGACGTGCCATGACTGCAATGTGCACCATCTACAAGATGCACTGCAGCAACTCGCCAAGGCTTCTTCAGCAGCACCTTCCAAACCTGCGACCTCTACCATCTAGAAGGACAAGGGCAGCAGGCACATGGGAACACCATCACCTTCGCATTCCCCTCCAAGTCACACACCATCCTGACTTGGAAGTATGTCACCATTCCTTCATTGTCACTGGGTCAAAATCCTGGAACTCCCTCCCTAACTGCACTGTTGGGAGTACCTTCACCACACAGACTGTAGCGGTTCAAGAAGGCAGATCACCATCATCATCTTGAGGGCAATTAGGGATGTGCAATAAATGCTGGCCTTGCCAGTGATGTCCGCATCCCATGAATGAATTTTTTTTTTTTAATTGCTATAATGACCTTTGTGGCTTCGGGCCTGGCTGATATTTGGAGATGGTCATTTTGTGTCTTGCCGATGAAATGCCTGAAAAAGGAGCCGGAGAGGTCAATATCCTTCTGCTCATGGTTTGCCTTTAATAAGGCATCTTTAGGATCTCCCAATACATGGTGGATCATCCTACAGTGTTCGGCATGTACCCTTGTATCTTGCAGACCGCAGTACAGCGGGTGCTTGGCTACCTGCCCACAATAGTGCTATTCTTCAAATGAACACATTTTTCCTATTTTTTAAAATGGAAATGGTCTTCCTAAAAAGTAGGAATGAACAACTTGCCTTACAAAACTTAGAATTCTCATTTTACAATTCTGCCAAAATGCTGATGCAGTTTATTGCATATAAAATATATATACATTGCTACAACAGTTCGGAGCACATTTCTTCTCGAAGTGATCTGAAAGGATTGCTAAATTAAAAGTGAATTGTAAATTTTCTCTAAGGATTGAAAAACCTTGGATAGAAACTAAATCCGATTTGTACATTAAAATGTGACTGGAAAATTTGCTGGTCTGCTGCCAGATATCTTAAAACATGCCCATTTGTCCAAGGCGGTGAAGGTCTACTTCACTAAAACAACTTGCTGTCCTTGATTGACGTCCTTTTAAAATATAGATTATTGCAAGTTCATATTCAGTGAATCATAGATTTGGTGCCCTTTTAAAACTGCCCTTAAAAAAAAAAATGTGTTTTTTTTTAAATCACCTTTGATCCTTCTGTTCTTGTAAAAACTGCTGCCTCCCAAATCCATGCCCATCTTTCCCACAAGTCTGTGAATCTCTCCAATCAGGTTTCCACCTCCAGCACAGCACTAAAACAGCTCGAATTAAAATTGCAAATGATGTCCTCTAGTACATTATCCTGTAGTGACTAGTGCATATCCATCCTCATTCTCTCTGCAGCCTTACGGTCGACCAAACCATTCTCCAGTGCCTCTCCACTGCCTTGCTCAATGGGACTACCTTCCACTTCTAGCCAAAGCATCTATAAGAAAGACTTGCATGTATATAGTGCCTTTCATGACTTCAGGACATTCCAAAGTGATTTACAATCAATGAAGTACTTTTGAAGTATAGTCACAGTTGTTACCTCTAGACTGGACTATTGTACTCCTGGCTGGCCTCCCACATTCTGCCCTACATAAACTATAGGTAATCCAAAACTCGGCTGCCCGTGTCCTAACTTGCACCAAGTCCCACTCACCCACCACCCCTGTGCTCACAGATCTACATTGGCTTCCGGTTAAGCAATGTCTCGATTTCAAAATTCGCAGCCTTTATTTTCAAATCCCTCCATGGCATCGCCTCTCCCTAGCTCTGTAATCTGCTCGAGTCCCACAACCCTCCAGAGGTGTCTGTACTCCCCTAATTCTGCCCTCCTAAGCATACCTGATTATAACCGCTCAACCATTGGTGGCCGTGCCTTCTGTTGCCTAGGCGTCAAGCTTTGGAATGCCCTGCTTAAACCCCTCTACCTCTCTTTCCTCCAAGGTGCTCCTTAAAACCAAGCTTTTGGTCACCTACACTAATTTCTACTTATGTGGCTCAGTGTCAAATTTGTATCGCACAATACTCCTGTGAAGGGCCTTGGGACGTTCCACTGCATTAAAGGTGCTATATAAATACAAGTTATTGTTGTAATTTAGGAAAACATGGCAGCCAATTTGTGCACAGCAAGGGTTCACAAACAGCAATGATATAATGACCAAATAATCTGATCTAATGATGTTGGTTGAGGGATAAATATTGTCCAGGACTCTGGGAGAACCCCCCTGCTCTTCTTTGAAATAGTGCCATGGGATCTTTTGCATCTACCTGAGGGCAGATGGGGCTTCAGTTTAATGTCTCATCTGAAAGATGACTCCTCCAACAGTGCTGCACACACTCAGTACTGCACTGAACTGTCAGCCAAGTTTTTGTGCTCAAGTCTCTTGAGTGTGGCATGAAACCACAACCTTTTAACTCTGAGGTGAGAATGCTACCACTGAGCCACAGCAAGCACCTGTAACAATAACTTCTCTTCCCAACCCTGCACTGTTACCTCTTGAATGCTCCCAAGGATCTAACCGTGACCTCTCCTCTTCATCATCTACTTGCTCCCCCTTGGCGACATCATCCAGAAACGTGGCCGAGCTTCCACTTGTACACTGATGACACCCAGCTTTACCCCTTTACTGACTGTTGTCAGAATACTTGTCCAACAACTAGTTTTGGCTGAACCGCAGTTTTCTCCAGGTAAATATTGGGTTGACTGAAGTAAGTATCTTAAACCTCTTTCACAATTTCCATGCCCTTGCCATGTCCTCCCCAGCCACTGTCTGCCCATTCACTATCTTGGCATCCTATTTGACTCTGAGCTGACCCAATATTCTCTCTATCGCAATGATTATCTACTTTTGCCTCCATATCATTATCCTACTCTGCCCTACCTCAGTCCATCTGCTGCTAAAACTTTTCTCCTTTCCTTTCTTGCCTTCAGACTTGACCATTCAAATGCTCATCCAGCTGGCTTCCCATTTTAAGAACATAAATAGGAGTAGAACATTCGGCACTTCGAATCTGGTCCGCCATTCAATAAGATCATGGTCAATCTACCACAACTCTCCTTTCCCACACTATCTCCATATCTTTTGATTCTGTTAGTATTCAAAAATCTGTCAATCTCTGTCTTAAATGTACTCAACAACTGAGCATCCACAGCCCTCTGGGGTAGAGAATTCCAAAGATTCACAACCCTTTGAAGAAATTTCTCCTCTTCTCAGTCCTAAATGGCCGACCCCTTATTCTGAGAATGTAACCCCCAGTTCTTGCATCTACCCTGTCAAGCCCTGCAAGAATTTTGTGTTTCAGTGAGATCACCTCACATTTTTCTAAACTGTAGGAGGCTTAGTCTCCTCCATCTCTCCTCATAGGACAATTCCTCTATCCTAGGAATCAGTCTAGTGAACTTTTGTTGCACTCCCTCGAAGTCAAGTATATCCTTCCTTGAGTAAGGAGACCAAAATTGTACACAGTACTCCCAGGTGTATATCACCAGGCCCTATTTATTTGCAGTAAGACTTCTTTACTCTTATACGCCAATCCTTTTCTAATAAATGCTAAAATACTATTTGCTTTCCTAATTGCTTGCTGTACTTTGTGATTCATGTACAAGGACACACAGGTTCCTCTGAATACCAACATTTTCCAATCTCCCCATTTAAAAAAAAAAAAATTCTGCTTTTCTATTTTTCCTACCAAAGTGGATAACTTCACATGTCTCAGCATTATATTCCATCTGCCACGTTCTTTTCCATTCACTTCACCTGTCTATATCCCTTTGCAGCCTCTTTGTTTCTCCTCACAACTTACTTTCCCGCCTAGCTTTGTATCATCAGCAAACTTAGATACATGACACTCTGTCCCTTCATCAAGGTCATTGATACCGATTCTAAATAGCTGAGTACCCTGGCAGTTACAGCCTGCCACCCCAAAAATGACCCGTTTATTCCTACTATGTTTTCTGTTATCCAATCCTCAAGCCGTGCTATTATATTATCCCCAATCCCATGAACCCCAATTGTATTTAATAACCTCTTGTGTGGCATCTTATCGACTTGCTTTTTTGAAAATCCAAATACATCACATCCACTGGTTTCCCCCTTATCTAATTACAACCTCAAAAAACTCAACAGATTTGTTAAAACAAATCTTTCGTAAATTTGTGTTGACTCTGCTCAAGTCCCCTGTTGCCACGTCCCTAATACCTGTAACAGATTCTAAAATTTTCCCTACTACTGATGTCAGGTCTATAATATCCTGTGTTCTCTCCCACCTTTCTTGAACAGTGGGGTTACATTTGCTACTTTCCAATCCACAAAGACTGATCTAGAATCTCGGGAATTCTGGAAGATCAAAACCATTGCATCCACTATCTTTGTAGCCACCTCTTTTAACAACCTAGGATGTAGGTCACCAGGTCCAAGGGATTTTCAGGCTTTTGCTCCCATTAATTTCTCCAGTTCTATTTTTTTTACTAATACTCATATTTTTTTAAGTTCCTTATTCTCACTAAACCCTTGATTCCCCACTGTTTCCATAATGGTTTTTGTGTCGTCTTCTTTGAAGATAGATGCAAGGTATTTGTTTAATGTCTCTGCCATTTCCTATTCCCCATTATAAATTCTCTTGACTCTGCCTGATTTAATTTCTCTTGTCCCCAGATTTAATTTTGTTAATAAAAACATAAAATGCTGGAAATCTCAGTGGGTCAGGCAGAATCTGTGGAGAGAGTAACAGTTAACGTTTCAGGTCGATGACCCTTCGTCAGTACCCTCAATATCGACCTGTTTCTCTCTCCACAGATGCTGACTGACCCACTGAGATTTCCAGCATTTTATGTTTTTATTTCAGATTTCCAGCATCCGCAGTATAGGTGCAGCATCCAAACTCCGGACAGGTTGGTGGCAGCGTCGTCCGGAATCCGGACCTTGCCAACCCCTCTGCCGCCGCTGCCCGACCTCGGGCCTCGCCGCACCACTCCTCGCCGCCGCCTGACCTCTGGCCTCGCCGCACCACTCCTCGCCGCTGCCCGACCTCGGGCCTCACCTCGCCAGCCAGCCCTAACACCACCTCTTCACTGGGGCCCTGCCCGACCAGCTCCATGGCGACTGGGCCCCACCCAAATACTTCCACGGCTGGGGACCTTATCGCCCAGCGACCCGAACAGCTCTTCAACGAGCACCCCAACCCCACCCCACCCCCTTTCTGACGTTCGGAAATACCCGAACCTGGGCACGGGTGTTTCCGATTCGTGACATCAGAAAGATGATCCAAAGTCCGGCAAAGCGCAAAATCCGGAACAGCCTCTGTCCCAAGAGTTCAGGATTCGGGACGTTGCACCGGTATTTTGGGATTTTTTTAAACTTTCGCTAATCTCCTCTTACATACCTATAGAAGCTTTTACAAAAATGTTTTTTGTGTTTCTTGCTAGGTTACTCTTGTTCTATTTTCTTTTTGTCAATTTCTTGGTCATTCTTTGGCTGAATTCTAAAATCCTCCCGATCCTCTACTCTTTTTGGCAATACTATATGCCTCTTCCTTTAATCTAATACTATTCCTAACGGGCATGTATATTTTTTTGCGAATTATGAATTATTTCTTTCAATGTTTGCTGACATATCTTTTAATCTAGTTTCCCAATTTGCCTTGGCCAGCGCGCTCCTCATACCTATGTAGTTTGCTTTATTCAGATTAAGACCCTAGTTTTCGAATTAACAATGTCATTCTCAAACTCAACTTAAAATGTTTTCATATGATCACTGCACCCATGAGGCTCCTTTACTACAAGGTCATTAATTAATCCTGTCTCATTGCAGAATACTTAATCTAAAATAGCTTCTTCCCTAGTTGGTTCTTTGACATGCTGATCTAGAAAATTATCTTGAATGCATTCTGCGAACTTGTCCTCCACACTATTACTGCAAATTTGGTTTGCCCAGTCTAGAACCAGGGGCCTCAGTCTCTGAATAAGTGGTCAGCCATTTAGGATTGAAATGAAAAATGTCTTCACTGAGGGTGGTGAATCATTGAAATTCTCTACCCCAGAGGGCTGTGGATGCTCAGTCATTGAGCATATTTAAGACAGAGATCGATAGATTTTTGAATATTAAGGGAATCAAGAGATATGGGGATAGTGCAGGAAGGTGGAGTTGAGGTAGCAGATCAACCATGATCTTATTGAATGGCGGAGCAGGCTCAAGGGGCTGGATGGCCTACTCCTCCTAATTCTTATGTACTCATGAAGATTAAAGCCCCCCCCATGGTAACTGTATTGCCGTTGTTACATACACCTCTAATTTCTTGGTTTATGTTGTGCCCGACACTATTACTATTGGGGTGCTTGTAATGAACTCCCACCAGTGTTTTATGCCCCTTGTTGTTGCTTAGCTCCACCTAAAGTGATTCTACATCTTGACTTTCCGCAGCTAAGATCTTTTTTTTTCTACCACTTTATTCCATCGTTTATTATCAAGCAACCCCCACCCCCCACCTTTTGCATTTTTGCCTATCTCTTCTAAAAGTCAAGTATCCTGGAATATTTAGTTCCCAACCTTGGTCACTCTGAAATCATGTCTCCATAATGGCTATTAGATCAAACCTATTTATTTCTATCTGCTATGAATGCCTCTATTTTGTTGCGAATGCTTCATGCATATAATATAGTCTCTCTAGCGATGTTCCTTTTAGCCGCGCAGTCAGCTCACCGGCTTTTAAATGGGGAAAAACTGCACGTGTGGTATTTTGAATAGGCCATGCAGCCTCTTAAAGGGGCCGCCACCCCAAATAAATTACAGGGAACATTGGCCTTTAGCTTTTTTCTATTTTGTCAGATCGCACCTTAGTTACTAATGCCTTATTACTCTGTGTATTTTTCACCAAATTGCTCCTTTGCTCTGCAACCTTGCCATTTCTTTTACTGCTTTGGAATTTATCTTTTCCTGAATCCTCCCAAACGCCTCCTTTCCTCCCCCCGCCCACTTCATTTAGTTTAAAGCCTTACTTCCGCTCTAGTTATTCGATTCTCCAGGACGCTGATCCCAGCCTGGTTTAAGTGGAGCCCGTCCCAATGGGACAGCTCCCTCTTTCTCCAGTACTGGTGTCAGTGCCCCATGAATCGAAACCTCTTTGTTCAACACCATTCTTTGTCAAGCATTTAACGTTCTAATTTGTTTGTCCCTATGCCAATTTATGCTTGCATCAGGTAACAATCCAGAGATTATTATCTGTGAGGTTCTGTGTTTTAATTTTGACCCAGCTCCTCAAGCTCTTTCAGCAGAATCTCATTCCCAATTCTACCTATATCATTGGTTCCTACGTAGACCATGAAAACTGGATCCTCCAAGTTCTTCTTCAGCGTGGGGGGATGTCCTTAACCCTGGCAACGGCCAGGCAACACAGCCTTCGGAACTCCCGGCCGTGGCTGCAGAGATCAATATCTATCCCCCTGACTATAGTCCCCTGGCACTACAACTTTTCACCCTCCCCACTCTCACTTGAATGGCCTTCTGTACCACGCTACAGTGATCAGTTTGCTCATCCACCCTGCAGACTTTGTCCTCATCGACAGAGGCAGCAAGGACCTCGCTTCTGTTGGATAAGGACAAAGGCTGACTCTCCTCCAGCACTGCACCTGGGATCCCCTTTCCTGCCTGATTCACAGTCACCCTCCTGTTGCTGATCATGAACCAGACCTGTACCACTACCTAACCTACTCCATCAACGTGTCCTGGTAACTCTTCCCCCTCCCTGATGCCCTGTAATGTCTGAACCTCGGACTCCAGCTCAGTAACTTTGAGCTGAAGTTCCTCGAGATGCAGACGTGGTTGCCTGGAATCGTGATGCTCACAACAAACTCCCACATGCTGCAGTTGCGGCGCACCTCCTGCACTGCTGTGCCCATCTATCCTGGTTTTAGTTCTTTAATTAAAATGTATGTATCTAATCAAGCTAGCTTATAGTTTTAAATTTTTTACCCAATTACTTGATCCAGTTTAAGTAATGGAGAGATTAATTAAATATTTACCTGTAACACAAACCACTACAAGTAATAGAGGCAAAAAACAATGCCTTATTCCCCCCTCTGCACGGAATTCCCACTGTCACCAAATTCCCAACTTTTACACTCTATGATGCACTGCATTTATGTGCACTCTGCAACCACTCTGTAAACTGCAGCTTATCGTACATTAATTCCCACTCACCTGTAATCCAATGTCCATGTCCTTGTCCCTGCCCCTGACCTATTTTGGCACGCAGTCCCCCAACACCTCAAATTTAAATTTTCTTCCTCATTTTTAAATCCCTTCATGGCCTCACCCTTCCCTATCTCTAATCTTCTCCTGCCTGCAACCTCCCCAACTCCCCACCCCACCACACTTTAATGTGCCCTTGTTGCACCTTTTTCATCTGTTTCCCTCCCTCTTTCTTTCCCCCCCCCCCACCTTTCTTCTGCCATCCAGCAGTTTGCTACAAAGCACCTGCTTTGGCAACCATACGTCATCCATCATAACATGTCCAGCTCAATGAAGCTGTGTATTGGTTATCATAAACTCAATGCTGACAGTATATTCCAATACTTTATTGGTAATCATCTCCTGCCATCTAATACAAAATAAGGGGCGATGTTATCTTTTGAAACCTTTCCATCTGTTGAGTTCACCTTCTATAGTGTCCATATTTTGCAACTATACAAGAAGGATAGCTGAATTGTAAACCTTCAGTTTAGTGGTATGCCATGCTGATTCCTAGCATGCTTAGTCAGTCTACCAAAGACAACATTTGCTGTCTGTAAACGAGCTGTCCCTTCCTTAGCAGTTGTGCCTACGGGTGCATTTACACTACATGTTTAGTATCACTGTGAAGCAGTTTCCACTTTGCACCATGTGAAACAGTGCGTAGTGTAAATTCAGATTTACTGCTCCATCTGACTTGCCTGAAATGGAGTGACTTCCTCCACATTCCACTTTGATATCAAATGAGGCCTTCACTCCAGAGTTAGGCTACATTTACCCTGCATCAGTGTAAAACAAAAAAACATTCTGCTGCAGCTGTAGTGCAAATGCAACCATCTCCTGAGGGACGACACCATCTTTCCTAGCAAAATATGAATCAAGTACAAATAAATTATACCTCTGTCTATTCTAAATTATTGTTTCCCAAATGTGCAAATTACAATAGTCATCTAATTTCAAACATTGTCTCAAGTATAGCAGGACTGTTGTTTAGTTGAGCTATATTACTCAAGTTTTTAAAATTTGCTTGTCTACATTTAAGTCATTAACTTTTTATTAATCAGTGTTCTAGTACAAATGTTACACATTGTCTCCCAAGATATCTAAAATGTAATCTTGCTGTGGATTGATAATTGACATTTCTCATTTGGATTTTCTTCAAAGACTATGAGCGTAAAAAATGCAGGGGTGGGGGGTGCGTACTCTTTATTTTGTAAAATTGAAGTTTTCAGCAAAAACTGAAACCAACATTCTGCAACAATGAAAGCATTTATGTAAAATCTAGTAGGCTGATAAGGGGCTTAATTTCACGTTGGTGTTGAAAACTTCAGCTTTCAAGTATTGAACACTACACCACATTCCTCACTTGGATCAACAGATAGGGATATGATTTTCTTAACTGCTGGTTTTCTGAGATTCACACTAACTTTCAATGATGTAGTATTTGTATAAATTAATTGGGTCCAGTTTCCACAGAGCTAACTGATATGGGTAAGCACAAATGAAAAACAAATGGAGCATGAGAGCACGTGGTTGCAAAAAGCAGACACTATAAAGCCTCTTGCTTAAAGCTACACAATGAAGTTATTCATACTCGGCATTACCAGTTTCTGCCTACATATGATTTTCTGCTAATTGGCTTGGATTCACCGGGCTGTCCAAAGGCTTTGCTGATCGGAAGCCGAAATCCAGAGGATGTTTGTATATGTTTTTCTGAGGGGGAGAAGAAGGGATGTGCATGTGAAGAGAATTACTTTTCGTAGACTGTCGATGCATAGCTTTCGCCCCCTCCCCCCTTCATCTTTCCCCTCAACTGCGTTTATTTTTCTTATAGTGGAACATACCATTCCAGGGAGGAGAGCACCGACAGTGGACTCGGCATGAGCAGCTACAGTGTACCTAGAACACCTGACGACTTTCTTAACAGCGTTGAGGAAATGGACACAGGTCTGTTGGGTTCCTGGGACAGGAAACTCCCTTTTGTTCTTGCAGATGCAATGTTTAAAAAAAAACAGTAATTCAATCAAACCAGTTTCTAAAATCAAGAAATGAATAGCATCAAGTTAACCAGAGATTTAGATTCAAGTTTACATTCAATAACTTATTCAGTGCTCCAAAATTTAATTTTATTTCCTGTTAATAAAATATTTCCCTTGATGTTTCAGTGGATAAATGTGCTATACTAATCTATATATAGAGCAAGAAGCTCCCTCCTTTGTGCTGAGTTAGTGGATCTCTGCCAAGGTGGCAGCCAGTACACCATAATGGCCTTAGTACACCTGCACTTGGAAAGAGATGCATGGGTTTTTATTTCCCATTGTTGTCCAGTGACCCCTGCTAAAAAGTATAAATGAGCAAATATTGGATAAAGGCATAATTGTGTCAGCTGTGTTTCTTTCCAAACAACCTGGCAGAGAACTATACACCAACAAGCATCAGCATATTTGGAATAGAAAAAAGGGGAGAACATTTGGGGGGAATGAGTACATTGCAGGTAGACAAATGGCATTGTATTTTCCTTTCAGTATTTGAATTTTATTACAAGACAGGATGTCTTTGGTGCAATTGAGCTATTCTCAGTTTCTTTTGATTTGTTTACCCAGGTGAAAGCCTTGGCCCAAATAATATGGGCTCTCAGCAAAGCCGTTTTCCAGACTACTTGGAAACTATCCCTGGTACCAATGTGGACCTTGGAACACTGGAGGAAGACAGCATGAATGTGGAAGGAGAGGAATTAATGCCAAGCCTGCAGGAGGCACTAAGCTCTGACATTCTCAATGACATGGAGTCTGTCCTTGCTGCCACAAAGATAGATAAAGAGAGCTTCCTGACATGGCTATAGGGCCCTTGGTCCCATCAGACTGCCTTTGATTCTGTGAAGGATATGAAAACTTGACATTTTTATGACTTGTTTGGAACTTAACTGATGTCTCTTCTTCTGATGCAAGATTGGATAAGCTCTGAATATTTGAAAAGGATTCTGCCATTTAGTATTTCTCACATTTCTGAAGTGATTAGCAAAAACTATACAATTTTGACCTGCTTTATCTTGAAAGGTTAGAATATATGTCTAGCTGTATCCTGTTGTTTTTTTTCTGACCCATTTCATACATGTGGGATAACACATTGAGTATAATTCTTTTACTTGTTTAAATTGTACAGTTTTGCAGCAATGATCACATTTTTGTTTTTCCCGTGATTTTTGAGTTTGAAAAACCTCAATATTTTAAGCGAGTAACATTAACTCTAACTCTAATTTAGGCTTCTACTGTGTTATCAGATTTACTCAACGGCTGCTAAGACGTCAACAGAGAATCTGGTGCCAATTAAGTGCCTTTGCCCAGCTTCTTTGAAGCTCTGTTATATCTTGCTTCCAAATATGCTGCCTACATGACATTTTTAGACTGCGTCTTCCATTTTACAGCATACACTACAGTACCTAATTTTTTTTGGCCTTTGCGCTTTTGAAATATAAATTTCAAACAATTGTCCAATTAATTCTGGAAATTGGGTGACTTCAAAATGAACTCCCAGCTGTTAGTTTCATTTGGTCTTATTTAAACATGAAAGATTTGTCAATGGTTTTTAATTACTTGTACATGTTTTTACAGTATATTGGACGTACATTTTTCTGTAATGTCTTATCAAAATTACTTTAGATAATTTTGGAAGTAGGTTTTTTTTCTTTTGCAGTTGATGAACAAAGGGTTATTTTTAAACCAAAAGACATTGAGGCATGACCAATATAAAGAAGTGCTGGTTATATACATGCTTAAGGAATAAACCCTTGAACTTTGTAGGTTGTAGAGGGGTTAAATGGTTTATGTGTTAGATGGTTAGCAGAACAGATAGTCAAGAGTCCTATATACAGTAGTGAATGGTTAGGTGGGGTTAATGGTTATAAGGACATATATATGTGTATTATAATAAAAGATTAGATTAAGAATTGTGACAAATCAGCAAGAGCTTTGTGATCAAATAGGTCTCCAAAGAGTATTCCCGTCAACGCTGAAGTACATAAGCCTATTTTTGCAACATAATTCATTTTCTAATTATGAGCAGCTGAATACGTTGTACCTTTTGAAAACCAAGTGTTTGGGTTTTTATTTGTGAAGATAATGTGGCTCGTGATTTGTGTTTTTTAAATAGGTACTGATGGAAGAATCCTGGGGAATACTTTTAATTTCAATGTTACTAAATCCTCTTGTTTTCCAATTTCTTGTTCAATCTTCGCAAGTGTTGCTTTCAGATCCTGTCCAGGTAAAGAAAAAAATGCATATATGACACAGCTGCTTCACTGTACATAGGCCATGAAAATGGTTGTTTCTCGGGCTACGGTTTTAACGATTTTTTTGTATTGTGAGTCTTAAGCAGTGTATTTATTGAAAGTGCTACATGCTAAGGCTTGTGGATTGCCTGAGCTCCCATTTGTCTTGTGGCATTTTAAAAATCTATACACAAGTCAACATTAATTTTGTAGGAATTGTATAAATTGGAAAATGTGCTATGCAACTTGTGCTCCAGGGGCGAGCAACAAGATTGTATTCACCCACCTTTTAGTTTGGGAATTTATGTAGTTTTGTACTTGCCTTTGTGCAAGTAGTACTAATTTGAGTAGCCATTATAAATTCTAAACTTCTGTTTTTAAAACCAAGTCTTGAACAAGACCCACAACATTCCCCACCTCCTTTCCACCTTTTAAAAGGAGGAGGATTCTGATGTATGTCATGTATTTTTGATGATTGAAGTTAATTACCTTTTTCGAAGTAAGTTACATAGTCACTGCTTTGCATGGTCATGTACAGACAGTTATACCAGTGAGAAGAAAGGTTGTATTTTTTAATTTCTAGGGTTTGGTGACCTAAATTGTTTAACTGGTAGGAGATGAGATGAGAACCAATCAGTGTTGGAACTAAAGCAATGCAACAAATGTTTTAAATTTACAAAATATTTCCAAATACTCATCTGAGTAAGTGTACAATTTCTTTGCACATGCAAAATGAAATCTTACTGAACATGACCTAAATATCTTTAAATAGCCAGAATGTATGCTTGGCATACTGATATCTGTATGCTTGGCATACTGATATTTCTTTGTCTTGTGATAGTTGTTAAATGTGTACAATTATTTTATATCCAGAGCATGGATAAATGCAAACATACAATTTATATTCAGTAATGTTGATTTTTTTTTCCAGATGTACCAGCATGTCAGTATATAGATACATACAGTAAATCCTGTTGCATTTTATTTCTGTATGTAATACTTTCCAATGGTTTGTGATGATTATTGTGGTATAAAATATATTCTTTGTGATAAAAAAAATTGCTTTGTTTTCTTGTATCTTTCTTTTGGTTTTAGCATACTGCCCCCCTGTGATGTTTATAGGATGCAAATTTACTGCTCTTCCAGTGAATTAGAAGAGTGATCTATGAATTCACAAATCACTTCTATGGTGTCCTAATTGGAGTTAGTCAATATTGTATTACACATTCTATCATAAGAAGATGCCACTCCATGACAAACAATGAGATTAGATTAATAATTTTTCCCCAGTGGCACTGAATTTAATGTTAGCAGCTCAACTGTTACCTGGGTCACTCTGCGCTATATCTGTTTAGTTCACTTGGCAGCTCACACTGGTTAAATTGTGTGCAACAGCCCTACACTGGGACTTGCCATATAACTTAGGCTTGCACTTCAGAGGGAGTGCTGCCTTGCCAGTTTCTTTGTATGAAATGTTTAATTTAATATATTCCACAGTGCAATTTGAGGAAGAGTAGCGAGTTCTCCAGATGTCCTGGTCAAATTGCCTCCTTCAACCCATACCACCAAAACAATAAATAGCTCATTCAATTTGTGTGCAATGTTGATAGTACAGAATGGCTGATATGTTTATAAAAGTCATTGCACTCAAAGTGAGAGCATGATCCGATGGCCATTACATGGGTATGATCTAATAGCCATTACAGAGACGTGGTTGCAAGGTGACCAGGACTTGGAACTAAATATTCTGGGGTATTTGGAAGGATAGACAAAGGAAAAGGAGGTGGGGTAGTTCTGTTAATAAAGGATGAGATCAGTGCAGTAGTGAGAAATCATATTGGCTCAGAAGATCAAGATGTAGAATTAGTTTGGGTGGAGATAAGGAATAATGAGGGGAAGAAGTCACTGGTATATGTAACCTAAAGGCCTATATGGGGTGCCACAGGGATCGGTGCTGGGGCCTCATCTATTTCCAATCTATATTAATGATTTGGATGAAGGGACCGAGTTGAATGTAGCCAAGTTTGCTGATGATACAAAGATGGGTGGGAAAGCAAGTTGTGAGGAGGACACAAAAAATCTGAAAAGGGATATAGACAGGCTAAGTGAGTGGGCAAAAATTTTGCAGATCGAGTATAATGTGGGAAAGTGTGAGGTTATCCACTTTGGCAGAAAAAATAAAAAAGCAAATTATTATTTAAATGGAGAAAAATTACAAAATGCTGCAATAGAGGGACCTGGGGACCCTTGTGCATGAAACACAAACGGTTAGTAAGCAGGTACAGCAAGTAATCAGGAAGGCAAATGGAATGTTGGCCTTTATTGCAAGGGGGATAGATTATTAAACCAGAGAAGTCCAACAACTGTACATGGTATTGGTGAGGCCACTGCTGGAGTACTGTGTACGGTTTTGGTCTCCGTATTTAAGGAGGGATATACTTGCATTGGAGGCAGTTCAGAGAAGGTTCACTAGGTTGATTCCTGAGATGAAGGGTTTGACTTATGAAGAAAGATTGAGTAGGTTGGTCCTATACTCATTGGAGTTTAGAAGAATGAGGGGTGGTCTTATTGAAACACGTAAGATAATGAGGGGGCTCGACAAGGTAGATGCAGAGAGGACATTTCCACTCATGGGGGAATCTAGAACTAGGGGGCATAGTTTCAGAACAAGGGATCGCCCATTTAAAACTGAGATGAGGAATTTCTTTGAGGTTTGTAAATTTGTGGAATTCTCTTCCCCAGAGAGCTGTGGAGGCTGGGTCATTTAATATGTTTAAGGCGGAGATAGACAGATTTTTGAGCGATAAGGGAGTGAAGGGTTATGGGGAGCAGGCAGGGAAGTGGAGTTGAGTCCATGATCAGATCAGCCATGATCTTATTTAATGGTGGAGCAGGCTCGCGGGGCCAGATGGCCTACTGCAGCTATTTCTTATGTTCGATGTGATGGAAGTGTGCTGTAAATGCTTATTGTGTGGCTTTGCTCATCCTTCCTCTTAAAATGGGCAAGTACATCATCTCCATCAGTTTTTGTCCGTGGGCAACCAGCTATTCTAATTATTCCATTACTCTTCATGTGCAGCCACATACAGAACTTGCAGTCATCGGTCTAAGTCTTAGATCTCATCTGTTGTATTTGGAGTGGTTGTGACATGGCTTCTAGTAAATGTGGTTTTAGATTAATGTACAATCCTCAAACTAGTTTGTTAACATGGGCCATAAAGGGTTGGGAGGGACTGATGCTATATATCTGACTAACTAACCAACAGAGCTTTAAACACTGTTCTGAGTTTAACTTGGAATAATGTTGCTCTTTAACTGGCCACTAGGTGTTGCACCAGAGCTTTTACTGATTTCCCCACCCTCCCTTTCTTTGTGCAGAAATGTTTGTTCTCCATCAGTTCCTTCCAACAAAAAACAATTTCATGAACTGAACACTGGAGTGAGATTACGTGTACAGGTAATACATAGGCTGTTCATGGACTGTCTTTGTACATCTTTCCCCATGCCCCCCTCAAATATGTCCTCGCATACAATGATTAGTCATGGCCTCTGATGAAAAATGCTGGCTAATCTTTGCAAGAATACTCAATACACAAAGCTATTTCAGTGCTACTAATGTATTTTTGTAGATGACTATGACACATCAGTGCTGTGTTACTGCTTCCCCTTGGTCACTCTTGGGGGTGGGTGAGGAATTTTAGCCCCCAAGGATTGGTGGGTTGGGAACGGGTGGGAAGATAAAAATTGTAAAACTCAAACCCTACTCTAACGTGCCTGCTTCTGCGTTTCACAGAGGCGCATTTGGCTACATGCAAGTAACTTGCTCACCAGAATCAGGTCAATCATTATCACAGGTGTTTTGCTCATTATCATATGCTAATGAAACACATTTCAAATGATTTTAACAGGGATTTGAATTTAACTCCTCCAGCACTGGTTTACCTGGGGCTCTGGAAACTCACCTGTGAAATGGAGGCGAGATTGAGTGGTGCTTCATTATTTAAAGTTGAGGTTGCCCAATATGAATAAAAGCTCAGTCAGTGCTTACAGCTGCTTTGTCAATTCCCTCTGACGAAGGTTTGCAGTGAGTTCTTGTGATCATAGAAGTTTTTCAGACGTTTGGCAGCTTTTGAACGGCCAACATCAGGATGGGAGGCACTACCCATGTATGAGGATTTACAGACAGTAGCTCCGCTTCCGTCATCTATCTAAAGAGCAGTGCTTCCACAGACTCCGATTGGCATAGCAGATGGTTACAGACATCTGCAGCCTCCTTCAAGACAAGCTGCTGCTCCCTGCTGGACCTGGGGGCCATGCATTGCCAGTCACTGTGAAAGTCACCACTGCCCTTAATTTATTTGGCTCCATCCAGTGCGCCATCAGAGACATCTCGAGGATCTCGTCGGCTGCACATAAATGCATTTGCTGTAGCTGTTCCATGTCTGCTACTTTGTGGCAGAAGGGTTTGGAAGTGTTGGTGTGCTGAGACCCAGCACCAATATCCGTGCCCATTCTTCTCTTGACTGTAGTACTAGGCTCTATCTTGTCATGACCAACAATTGACATGATGCCAGCTCTAGTGGCACTTATAAAATCAACAGATTCCTAAGCCTGTCTAAGCTGGAGAGGATGGTCCATTCTGCTCTGAATCCCCAGATGTTTCTGGAGAAGCCCTGACTGGCTTTAGAGCCTCTCAGGGATGGGAGGGGGCTGGGGTGTGGAAGCTCTGCTGCAGATGACTCTGGAGTTGCCACATACTCTGGAGGAATGTTGTGTTGCAAAACCATCGTGTAAGGTTTCACACGTGGCTAGTGGACTCTTCCACTTGATCTGCCATTTGCTGCTTGCCATGGCCTCCAATATCTGCACCAATATTTAATGCTCAGGGGACATCCATTTAAAATTGCATCCTGTGAAGTCAAGACCCTCAGGCTCATCAGCTAACATGGGATCCAAGTTAGCCATCTGGACAGCAGATTCCTCTTTCACAGCCACCACCATCTGCTAGTGCTCTGTCATGTGTATGCATTCCTCTCAAGCAGACCAGGATGGATGGCTCTGAGCTGATGCTTGGGAGGGAGAAAGAGAGAATATCCTTATGATGGCCTGGCATGTTTTGATGTGGTGCATCTAGAGAAAGACGAAGACCAGTTTAAAATGATGCCCAAACGAGCAGCCTTCATATGTTTTGATGTAATGAGAATGTGAAAAAGGATTGCGAAAGTGGTAGATGGCTAGAGAAGGTAGCAAAAGGATGGAGATAGGGAATCATGGGAAAATGGCTAAAAGAAAATGTCAAGCTGAGATATTTGTAATGTCGACACAAAAAGGGGTTACTCAGAGTTGTGGTCAAACACGAGTTACACGAAAAGCAAAGTCAGACATGAGTCAGACGAGGGGCTGCTATATCAAGCCATGAAATAGGGAAATGCTATGAAAATCGAAACAATAAACACATCCCTGGAGCCCGCCCTATTTGGAGAGTTGTTAGCCTGCAATTGGGTATGCTATGGGGGAAATCGACCAATGATTGTATAAACTGAGTCACTCAAATGTGTTCTGCTGTAACAATGTATAAGTGTTGAGCTTTTGTACTGTTACGAGACTTGTCAGGAGAGAGGTGGACAGGCTCGAATCGAGAGTGTTCCCTTTATCTTAACAGGTCCCGGCCGGAGAATCTCTAATAAAGGTCTTATGTTGCTAAGACTAAAAGTGTTCGTGTGTCAGTGAATTCGCTGAAACAGATTGAAGGGAAAAGAATCCAGTATCTACATTTGGTGTCAGAAGTGGGATCTCAATGGACGACTGCCGAAAACTTGCGAATTAAGAGCTAGACTAGCCTTGGACGAGACGAGAGGAAAATGGCCACTGGAGTAAGTATAATTTCAATACTGCTCCAGTTTCCTCCGGTTTCAAAAGTCTGAGGAAAGTTTAGCCACGCGCTGGTTCTCAGGTGGTGTCTGAACGAGATCCAGGTCAATCTGGCGAACACTTTCTGAACTTAGGAAATAAGTGTCCAAGTCAGGTATGACGTCGACCTTGTATATCACTTGGCCCGTCTAGGCACTGATTGGATTTAATTAGGAAGCTGTGTAGCGACACGAAGAGAAAAATCGCGCGGGCCACATAGAAAAACGCAGAGATTTGGGATAAGCCGTGTAGCGACACGAAGAGAGAAATCACGTGATAAGCCGTGTAGCGACACGAAGAGAGAGATCGCGTAGGAAACCGTGTAGCGACACGAAGAGAGAAATCGCGTAGGAAACCGTGTAGTGACACGAAGAGAGAAATCGCGCAAGCCGAGGGGTGACACGGGATTGTGTAAATTTTAAATTGTACTTGCGCCAGGAGTGGTGTCGATCTTGTATATCACTTGGTCCACCTCTGCTCTGGGCAAGCTAAACTAGAACTAGCACGGGACGACGTGGAGGTAATTTGGATTAATTAGGACCCTGATCCAACGTGCGGCGACACAAGGATGGGTAATTTAGATAAAACTACGAATTCCCTGAAAGGTCATGGATCCAAAAAAAAAGAGAGACTCTTGTGAACGTCTGTTTTAAATGCTTGTATGCTTTTTACTGTGGAGAAGGAAGCTTGTGTGGGGAAACCGAGGAGTTGTGGTTTGCTTTAGCTCCACCCACTTTTTCAAACAGTGAAAGTTTTTTTAACCCTTCGTAGTGTTGTCCTGTATGTGGGAAGTTTAAGAGTGTGAACCTTATTGAATTACGTATATTCGGATGATAAGTTACGGAGCCAGGAAATGCACAAAGGATAGGTTTGTTGAGTAAAAAAAAAAAATTATATGGTCCCGGTGGTTAAAAAAGGATTTAATAGCCAAATGGAGACAGAACTGTCAAAAGCTGAAAGATGAGTCCCTTCTGTCAAGCTGGCAGGAGAACGCCACTAAACTAGGGCTGTCCTTGACAGAAGGAGGACATGTTAAAACTGTAGACATCGTAAAGAAAGAGTGCGCGCACGAGAAACGTACTATGAGTTCCCTTGGGACCTCTGAGAAGGGTACAGATAGACTACGTAGTCGAATGGTTGACTTTGCATTGACCGAGGCTGATGATGAAATTGATGAATGGACACAGCCGCGCCCAACGGCGCCTCCTGCAGCCTCTGACCCTTTGTCACAGCCTCTTTCCCATCCCCCTCCACCTTACACTCCAGCGAGAGGAGTTAAAGATAAATGTAACCCTACACCAACGAAGCGACAAGCCCAAACGGACTCCAGTTTATAGATCATCTTCGAACTACTATTTCAGTTTGTAATGCAGAATCAAGAGACTTGTGGTCCTTAGTGCAGCAGACCCTGAGCCCGACTGAACACGTCCGGTTCTTCGAAAATTTGAGGCGAGCCACCCATGATGCATTAGTGACTGCTCACCCTAATAATGCCCAGGATCGCCTAAATGCTATCTTTAATGCTCTCAGCAAGAACCTTCAGAAGCCCATCAGTATGGCAGCAGTATTAGAAACTAAACCCAAACGAGAAGAAACTGCCGATGAATTCGTGGAAAGATTTATTGAAATATACGGAGGTCAATCAGGAGATAATGCCTTCAGGGCAGGGGATAATTCACCTCAATTCTGCGCTATTCTACTTCAGTGCCTGCCCTATTGGATTGCTCACACTATCCGGACAAATAATATGAATTGGGCAGATAACAGTAGAGCCCAAATGGAAAGAGCGGTTAAATATTATTGGCAGGAAAAGAAAGGAGAAGGGGGAGGTGTGCCCCCAACCCGGGTCAAGACTGAATACGTGACTAGAAAGGAAGAGCTGCCTCGGGTGGAAGGACCAAAACCCGACCCAAGGGGATACCAGATGGAACCGCAGTGTTGCGTGCAGGGTTGGGTGGATAAACAGGGATACGGTTATACCAAACATCCAAATGGCCCGGGCCCTGCTAATTACGGACCGCCCTACTGTCCCCGGCCTGGTATGGGAAGAGGTCGGGGCTGGGAAAGACGAGATGGATGCTTTAATTGTGGGTAAGAAGGACATTGGAGTAGAGAGTGTCCCTCCCGTCGGCACGAAAGAGGAAGAGGAGGGGGCAAGGGGGGAGAGGATGGGGATCTTACACTAACTTCTCCCAGAACAACCCCTTTGGCCAACCATCCCCCGATTACGTAACTTGATTGTACAGAGAACCTCCCCAGATGACAAACCAATTTGCCGGTTTCCAGTCCCTAGCATAGCTAAACAAATGCGACAGTGGTTGGGGATGATCAATTACTGCAGATCCTGGATCCCTAACGTCGCCCTGATGACTAAGCACCTTACCCTGTATACAAATGAGGAAGGCAGCTTTAAAATAAAAATTGCAGATGTCCAAGCCTTTAAGGAACTAAAGACAGCCCTGCTGCAAGCTCCGGCTTTGGGCCGGCCCCTCTATGACCGGCCCTTTCAACTGTATTGTATCATCCTGAAAGACTGTGCTACTGCTGTCTTAACTTAGAAACACGGTGATAAGCATAGGCCTGTTGCCTACTACTCTTCCAAAATAGACCCCGTTGCCTTGGGGCACCCTGTATGTACTCAAATATTAACCGCCATCTACAATAGCCTTCAATCCGCTGCCAACATTACCCTCCAGCAGGATATTGTATATACCTCTCGCTCTGTAGCTGCCCTCCTGGGCCAACTGCAGACTCAACACCTTACCATGGCCAGGCAAAGCAGATATGAGATCTACCTACTGAATAATCCTAAGCTGACCTTTCGGCACTGTACTGCAATTAATCCGGCCTGTTTTCTTACTGAGCCACCCCAAGATGAGGAAGAACCCAGTCATGATTGTTTATCTTTAATTCAGGAGGCCTCATCGGTCAGGGAAGATTTAGTTGACGTACCAATGGAAGACCCAGACTGTATTATGTATGTTGATGGAAATTCTTCTATTAATTCAGAAGGTACACGAATCTCAGGATACGCCATAGTAAACCAGGAGAATCAGGTCTTGGAATCTGCCGCCTTTGAAACGGCCTATTTTGCCCAACAAGCTGAACTATTCGCCCTCACCCAAGCCTGTATCTTGGCCAAAGACCTCAAAGTTAATATCTATACCGACTCTAGGTATGCCTTTAGGGTAGCCCATGATTTCGGACAATTATGGAAAAACAGGGGATTCCTAACCTCACAGGGGAATGAGATATCCCATAAGCAACTAGTATCTGATTTGTTGCAAGCCCTCATGCTCCCTAAACGTATTGCTATTGTTAAGTGCACTGCTCTACCGGAAACTCTCCGGTCGATATAGGAAACCGCCGTGCTGACAGAGGCGCTAAACAGGCCTCTTGCGGACAACAAATGGTGGTGCCTAGAATGATGAGTCAAACTAAAAGTCCTGCCAAGGATAAGTTAGCCTCGGAAAAACCAATGCCAACTATCCAAGATGTCATTAAAGCACAGGAGGACGCTCCTGAAAAAGATAAACTGTTGTGGAAAGATTATGGATGTACTTATGACAATGTTTTTAAACTCTGGACCACTCCCGGGAACAGACTTGCATGTCTGACGAGTTGGCTCTATGGGTAATTGAATGTATGCATTTTGCTACTCATTGTGGAGCAAGCACAACAAGTGACACGCTTTTGGCCACTTGGTGGCACCCTAGACTCCAGATGCTAGCCCAGAACATCAGTAGTCGCTGCCTTGTTTGCCAACAGCATAATCCAGGGAAGAGAGTCCCCTGTGATTGGGGTAATAAGCCCCTACCAGAAGGTCCCTTTGAGACATTGCAGTTGGACTACATTGAGTTGCAAAAAGTTCAGTGTTACAAATATGTGTTAGTAATAGTAGATGTGTTTAGCAGATGGATTGAAGCCTACCCTACCCTGGACAATAAGGCTCAAACTGTTGTTAAGATGTTAATGAGGGAAACTGTTCCTAGATATGGTATCCCAGCTCGACTGATGACCACCTATGTTCTTTCTCTGACTCAGGCTCTGCGACTAGCTCACAACCAGGTTTGAGAGGCTCACCTCGACCTCCCAGTTTTACCCGAATCGTCCCTCGTGGCACCAGGGAAGTATGTCCTGATTATGAAATGGATTCGAAAGGGACTAGAGCCACGATGGGAGGGGCCCTTTCAGGTGTTACTCACTACCCCCACCGTAGCTAAGGTTGAAGGGAGAAGCGCCTGGGTTCACCTGCACCACTCTAAACTTATTACTTCATAATGAGCCTCTCACTGGTCGTCCTAACCCTCGTTTCTGTTCCAGACTTCCTCTCCTCCATAGCTGAATAAACCACATCCTTAGGGCAGGAAGAAAAACGCCAAGAACACGGCAGGAGAAAGGAACAAGCAGACTTAGCTGTTTTCTGAGCTATCCTTATCTTATTGTTAACTAATGTATAGTATCATCTAAAATTATTTAAACGTGTGTAAGCTAGCAGGTATAATTGTGCTATCCTAGCAGAACTAGAAGGGCTACAGGATAACTTATTTTATCAGACCCATACCCGATTGCATGGTAATCGAACTGTGTGTTACCCACTAGCCCAATCAGTAGAGGCCCTGTTCGTGGTCACCCCTGGGTGGACTCCCTGCGACTTATATATGACGGATACCTCAGACGCACCCGAGATGGGAGCTGAGATGTTGATCCTGCAGGCTAAGACCACGCACCAAGACTGCGAGGACCTGGCCAAGGCTGCCCTGAGGGATCTCGGCTGCAAAGTGGAGCTTCACGAGTTGTGGACGGGGCAGAAAGGTGGGATCTCCCATTAACCGCTGCTCGGGCGATCACTCGCGAATAAGACGAGACAATTAAAACCCCGAACAGAGACATCATGTTGCACGTTGCTGGTTTTTTAATCTAAAGGAAATAGTTGGTTGGATTGGTTATTTGGAGGATCCTGGAGCAGTTATTCTCGTTATGATAATAGTTACCTGTTGTCTGATTATTGGTTGCTTTAATGTCTGTTGTAAAGTAATGATGGCAAAATTGGAGCAAACTCTTAGTCACGGGCTCCCGGAATCTGGTTCAACAGACTAAAGATTTACTCGAGAATCAAGAAGAGTATGAGAAACAAGAAGGGGTATACCGGGAAGATGTGTGGAATTAATAGACTCCATGAATCCTGAGTGCAGGGGATCCCAGGGAAAGAATGGAGCGGTATGCTCGGACATTGCAAGCTACCCGCTTTGCTTCTCAGGACAAGGGTGGGGTTGTGTATATGCCCTGGTCCCCGGGAACGCCACCTGTGTGCAGATGCAGTGTGCCTGTCAGCACTGTCAAGTGCGTAAGGGCCAGTTTACCTGTACCTGTAACGAGCAAAGATGCCTGAACGTGACCGCAGGAAGGCAAGTTATCTGCGGTCAGTGTAACGGAACTCATGTCAGCTCAGAAACATGGGCATACCCGTTTGATGCTTACCAATTGGTAGGATCAGGCTCAAATTCAAGGGAACCTAGCAATTGGTGGTATAAGCAGTTCACGAGTGTTAGCAACACCGACATAAAGTGTTATAGAGCTAAGGAAGGATTCGTATTCCTCCTCAACGGCACCTTCAAGACAGCAACACCGACCCTCCCGGTCCTCTTTGCAGTAGGAACTATAGGACCACTCACTGTCCCATGCCCCAAAAGGGGGTATACCCAGAGAAAGGAAATAGTTGGTTGGATTGGTTATATGGAGGATCCTGGAGCAGTTATTCTCGTTATGATAATAGTTACCTGTTGTCTGATTATTGGTTGCTTTAATGTCTGTTGTAAAGTAATGATGGCAAAATTGGAGCAAACTCTTAGTCACGGGCTCCCGGAATCTGGTTCAACAGACTAAAGATTTACTCGAGAATCAAGAAGAGTATGAGAAACAAGAATGCGAATGGCTGAATGCGATACTCCTGGAATAATCACCAGGGTTATCATGGAATGATAAAAGGGGGGAATGAGAATGTGAAAAAGGATTGCGAAAGTGGTAGATGGCTAGAGAAGATAGCAAAAGGATGGAGATAGGGAATCATGGGAAAATGGCTAAAAGAAAATGTCAAGCTGAGATATTTGCAATGTCGACACAAAAAGGGGTTACTCAGAGTTGTGGTCAAACACGAGTTACGCGAAAAGCAAAGTCAGACATGAGTCAGACGAGGGGCTGCTATATCCAGCCATGAAATAGGGAAATGCTATGAAAATCGAAACAATAAACACATCCCTGGAGCCCGCCCTATTTGGAGAGTTGTTAGCCTGCAATTGGGTATGCTATGGGGGAAATCGACCAATGATTGTATAAACTGAGTGTCACTCAAATGTGTTCTGCTGTAACAATGTATAAGTGTTGAGCTTTTGTACTGTTACGAGACTTGTCAGGAGAGAGGTGGACAGGCTCGAATCGAGAGTGTTCCCTTTATCTTAACAGGTCCCGGCCGGAGAATCTCTAATAAAGGTCTTATGTTGCTAAGACTAAAAGTGTTCGTGTGTCAGTGAATTCGCTGAAACAGATTGAAGGGAAAAGAATCCAGTATCTACATTAAGGCCTTAAGTATGTGTTTTGCTGGCAGCAAATGAATTATGTAATAGATTATGAAGGAAGAGCAGCAGAGATTCTTAACAAACCTTGAACTGGTGGCAGATAATCAATTTCTCAATCGCCTGCATTTCTTACAGCTCCTTTCCCAGGATTTCAAGGGCTTCCCCATCTGGGATGAGGCCTCCAGTTAGGCGGTCAACCTCCTGTAAGTGATCTTTTCCCATTGTTACGGACTGTCTTCTGCAAACAGAGTAAAAGTGAGAAGTTCTTTATGTTGTAGTACAGTGCCCAAGTGTCAGCCTGCCAGCCCATAATGGGTGTAATGGCAAGTACAAATAACATTAACAGGAGAATTCTTTGGGCTGAAAAGATGTGAGTGGAGCAGCACTTCCAGATGAAGTGTTAGAGGTGTGAAGGGCATCCCGCAATGTCACAGAAAAGTTTGAAATTACTTTACCATTTGGAGAGGGAGAAAAGAAATTGTAAGTGCCAGCTTATTGTAGCAAGATGAAAGACTATTAGTAGATTGGAGTCCAAGATCTCTATTGTAGCAGTCTGAGCATTTACAAGAAATAGTGTGTGTTTAGGACCTGTACCACAAAGGAAATGTGCTGCAGCTGTCTCTGGAGTTGTTACAAGTTCCATACACTGCAGCGCAGAGAGATTTCCCTACACAACTACACAAATGTGGCTAGTGGACTTCTCCACATTCCGAGCCATAACTTGCAGGATGTTTTTTTACAGACTCAAATGACTCCAGGAGATGATAATGCTGAGACTGCAATCTTTTGCAAGTGGACTGTGTAGCTGTGGAAGGAAGCAAGCTAACTTTATGGCCTGATACTTCCTCAAGCTGATCCTCCAGACTAGATGTACCTATGCTGTTGCTCGCAGGCAGTAGGAGTGAAACAGGATCCTGTGAGATGCTACTTGTTTGTAATTCCTGCAACAAGCCTGCAAAAACAGTAAAGGATCATATGTTACAATGCTGCTTGCCCATTTTATCATTTTGCAAAGATGAGCTTTACCAAATGATTGAAGTGAATATGCTTGTACTCTGTATATTCTATGGTATATCCTATGGAGTAAAGCAGTTTAACCATTTGAATTGCGCCTCAATTCACGTATTAACTCGGTCTGCCTTTGGAGAAATTAAATAATTAAGTGTGTGAAAGACCATTATAAAACAAGAGATTGTCAAGTGGCAGATGTGATGTAAGCATAACACAACAGGAGGAAAAACAAGAGGAATCAAAGAAATAAAGATAGAGCGAGTGTGTGAATAGATAAAAAGATGGGAGAAAGGCAGATGAAAAGGAAACATGGAAACAGGTGTGCGAAAGGCTAGTACTTATATACGTCGTATTACTAAAAACATCGAAGTGTGAGCATAGAATACTAAACTTCCCATTAACCAAGTATCTATAACCAACTTCTAAGATTCTGAATGACCCGCACATGAAATGCTGAGGTTTGCTTAACATGAAACTGCAAAGACAAACAGGACGATGTGATCTTGATAAAAGCCATGATGTGATCTTAAAAATCATATTGATG
Source organism: Pristiophorus japonicus (assembly GCF_044704955.1). Classification (NCBI taxonomy): domain Eukaryota; kingdom Metazoa; phylum Chordata; class Chondrichthyes; family Pristiophoridae; genus Pristiophorus; species Pristiophorus japonicus. Next base: position 93,933,382 of record NC_091986.1, on the reverse strand, counting down.
GAATGTTTAACAAGAGAAGACCAGATCCCCTTTGAAGAAGCGATCGAGTTTATTCAGGAACGTATGAAACAAACTAGGCGCTCAGATTGCTCGCCTATGCAGCATTGTGCTCAGAGAGATGAGTATTGCACAAAACAAAGCAAGGAGGTAGAAGAGTTAGAGACAGCAAAGTCAGGAAGTGGCGAACTGCTGACTTGGAGAGCCAGACCTCTCAAGCTGCGGAAGTTCTGCAACAACAAACTTTATACGCAGTACAGGTTGGAAGCGCGTTGCGTGAATTAGAGGGAACCAAACATGTGTTACAATCTTGAGATAGAGAAGGAAAACTTCATATGCGACGTATAGGATGCCGGAGGCGCCCTGAGAGAAGTCCTCCAGAGCCGGCTTTGAGCGACTGACCACACTCATTGTAGATTGAAAATGTATGAACTAGAGGGACAGCTGGGTAAACAGAAGGCTGTTGCAGCTGCAGTTGCTGCCAGGACACACGACATAAGCGGCAGGCGGAGGCGAGATGATAGACTAGGACACACTGGGAGAAAAGGCTTATCAGTACGGTCGTCACGACAGTTGGGGAGACCCTGCGGAGGTCCCTCGACAACGACAACATTAACGATTCGGCCCCTGTGAATGTCATAGTCAGTAAGTACCCAGTCCTGTAATGCACAGGGAGATATAACTTCCAGAGTGACGCATTCCGTTCCCCTGAACGCTGCCGAGTTGCAAGCTTGCGTAAATGAGTTGCGTCCCAAAACATTGTCCGAGTGCCCCATCGAGGTGATAGTTCCATAGGATACTTGGAGGCGGGGATGCAATGAATTGGAAAACGCTGACTTGAAACGTGTCCTTCTAGCGGCCACCAACCCCAAGATACGACAGAACCTCCTCTTTTCGGTTTATAATACGGACACTAACACAACGATAGTTATGGAATCCATTCAAGAACAACTAGGCATTAACAGCATGGATACAGAGACCAGTAGAGTCACCTCCTGTATACAGGGAGAGGCTCTACACAGTTTATGGTCGCTCCCGACTCTGAGGCTGACGGGAAGAAGTAGGGGTTCTTGAACGATTTACAAGTTTCGCTGAGGCATGCCCTGGGACTAATTGGACCAATTTACTCCAAGCCACGAATGAAGCATGGACCTTTGCTAGGGGCGAGTATAGACCAAAACAACATGTCAATGCAGTGGAAGGGCCAGAAGTGACGCCCTCTGCGCCCCCCTTGTCCTCCAAATTTGAAGGGAACTGTGGTAGGCCTGGACACTACTCAAAACATTGTAAGAAACCCCTGCAACAGGGTCAGCGGTATCCTCCCTTTCGGGGAAATCCACCCTCGTATATGGAAAAAAAAACCCTAGTCCCTTGGAGACGAAGTTGGATCAATTGGCCGGGGAAATGAGTAAATTGACCGCTAAAATGAAGACCCATATTGCTGCAAGAGCTAATCCGGTTGCTGTCGTTTCGCATCTGGCAGCGCAACAGCCGCGGAGATCCCAGGCGGCGGTCCCATGAAGGGGACAGGCCCCTCTTGGACGGAAAATTGGGTTCCGATGTGATGCTAACGGGACGACCAGTAATATCGGTTGTTTTACCGGGAGACAGACAACAAATTATGCTTATTGACACTGGTTCATCCGTTACCATCATCCATACCCCACACCCTGAATGTCATGCTGCGGTGGGCAAGAGTTGCTTGACTTTACAAAGCTTTGATGGGAAGTCAACCTCTGCCTTTAGGGGAGAAATTATAACTTTGCGAACTAGATTGATTTGATTATTGACATCCCTGTCAATGATAACAACTCCTGACGAGAGGGGCATATTGGGAAGCGAAGTTTTGGAAGGTTACGGAACGATTATTGATTTCAATCAGAGATGTATTTGGATCTGGATGGGAGGTAAATTGGTCGAGGTATCGGATGCCCATTCCGTATTCGCGATTAAGAGGGCTTGCTTGTACGAGACGCCAGATCACTCAGATGAGAGAGTCAATGTAATGATTCAAACCCACTCGGCTATATTCGCCACTAACAAACACAACTGTCGTCGAATGGAGGGTGAGGAAACGATTAATGGCCCACCCACTCCTTTGTTAAACAATATCCAATTCCCAAAGAAAGTTATCCCTATATCCGAAACGTTGTTGACTCTCTTTTAAAACAAGGTGTCCTGAGGCCCGGCACTTTCACGACCAACCCTCCTCCGGCTTGGCCCGTTTCGGAAGCTGAACGATAGTTGGAGACTCACTATCGACTACCGAAGCCTTAAGAAAGTCACACCCAAGAGCGCCCCCATTGTCAGGCACGCCTCAACTTTACTATCTGAACTCCCGAAAGACTCTAAATACTACTCCACACCGGATATTGCGAACGGGTTTTGGAGTATTCCCCTTAGAACAGAGGATCAATATAAATCTGCCTTTACTTTTAGTGACCAGAGTTACACTTGGACATCCTACCACAAGGCTTCCACAATGCCCTGCCTATTTTCCATACCAGAAAGGCACGGATCCTGAAGGCTTTCTCTAAACCCCAGTGCCTGCATCAGTACGTTGGCGACCTGTTACTGGCCACTAGCACAATTGAAGAGCTAGACGAACTTTTAACAGTGTTAGGCAGTGCAGGCTTGAAAATTAATCCTCGGAAAGCTCAGTTATTGAAAGAACAGGTCACCTTTTTGGGGTTAACGTTCTCTCCATTGGGTCTCATCCCGAAGAACTCGATAGATGTCATCCAATAGCTTCAATTTCCCGTGTCCAGGCCAGCATTTCGATCATTTCTAGTGGGGTACCAATGAAACTTTATTCCAGGATTTGCAGTGCTCGCGAAACCTCTTTGAGTTGTTAAAAGGAAAGGAGGACCGGATTTCCTCCTTGCCGGGGTCAGATCACACAGCTCCAGTTGAGAAATTAAAGAAGGCCGTCACGCAAACTACCTGCCTGATCTCTCCAGACCCAACACAACCCTTCCATCTCGGCCAAAGCCTGACTACGGTCCTATGTCATGTAGGGTGTTCGTTTTGGACTCTACTTTGGTTCATAGATCTTGGGAATTACAGGAAAAGGACTCCATGTAACACAAAGTTTAGCCTTAACCCAACTGTTAGTTTTATTATGCAAAAACCAACTAAAAATTACAGAACAAGACTTCTGGGAGAATTGACCGAAGACATGCAATCACCGATCCAGTTGGTTGCTGTTGCTGTAGATTGTAGGCTCGTGGTCGTTTCTTCCTTGACCGGTTGTTCCTCTCCGGGTAAAATGATGGAATCAATTATTAAGGATGTCATAGCAGCGCATTTGGAAAGAGGTGCTATGATAGGTCCAAGTTAGCATGGATTTGTGAAAGGGAAATCATGCTTGACAAATCTTCTGGAATTTTTTGAGGATGTTTCCAGTAGAGTGGACAAGGGAGAACCAGTTGATGTGGTGTATTTGGACTTTCAGAAGGCTTTCGACAAGGTCCCACACAAGAGATTAATGTGCAAAGTTAAAGCACATAGGATTGGGGGTAGTGTGCTGAAGTGGATTGAGAACTGGTTGGCAGACAGGAAGCAAAGAGTAGGAGTAAATGGGTACTTTTCAGAATGGCAGGCAGTGACTAGTGGGGTACCGCAAGGTTCTATGCTGGGGTCCCAGCTGTTTACATTGTACATTAATGATTTAGATGAGGGGATTAAATGTAATATCTCCAAATTTGCGGATGACACTAAGTTGGGTGGCAGTGTGAACTGTGAGGAGGATGCTATGAGGCTGCAGAGTGACTTGGATAGGTTAGGTGAGTGGGCAAATGCATGGCAGATGAAGTATAATGTGGATAAATGTGAGGTTATCCACTTTGGTGGTAAAAACAGAGAGACAGACTATTATCTGAATGATGACAGATTAGGAAAAGGGGAGGTGCAACGAGACCTGGGTGTCATGGTACATCAGTCATTGAAGGTTGGCATGCAGGTACTGCAGGCGGTTCAGAAGGCAAATGGCATGTTGGCCTTCATAGCGAGGGGATTTGAGTAGAGGGACAGGGAGGTGTTGCTACAGTTGTACAGGGCCTTGGTGAGGCCACACCTGGAGTATTGTGTACAGTTTTGGTCTCCTAACTTGAGGAAGGACATTCTTGCTATTGAGGGAGTGCAGCGAAGGTTCACCAGACAGATTCCCGGGATGGCGGGACTGACATATCAAGAAAGACTGGATCAACTGGGCTTGTATTCACTGGAGTTCAGAAGAATGAGAGGGGACCTCATAGTAACGTTTAAAATTCTGACGGGTTTAGACAGGTTAGATGCAGGAAGAATGTTCCCAATGTTGGGGAAGTCCAGAACCAGGGGTCACAGTCTAAGGATAAGGGGTAAGCCATTTAGGACCGAGATGAGGAGAAACTTTTTCACCCAGAGAGTGGTGAACCTGTGGAATTCTCTACCACAAAAAGTTGTTGAGGCCAATTCACTAAATATATTCAAAAAGGAGTTAGATGTAGTCCTTACTACTAGGGGGATCAAGGGGTATGGCGAGAAAGCAGGAATTGGGTACTGAAGTTGCATGTTCAGCCATGAACTCATTGAATGGCGGTGCAGGCTCGAAGGGCCGAATGGCCTACTCCTGCACCTATTTTCTATGTTTCTATGTTTCCCTCTTTCTCGTCCTGCTTGTCCTTCTGGTCTACTCCATTCCTCTCATTCCATTGTTTTCTTCCTTCCATTCCTTTTCTCCCTTGAGCTGCTCTTAGCTCGTACATATATATTAATTAAATCTCCTGCTGGGCTAGGTCTTCCGTTAACACGTCTGGATCGGTTTCGATGTTCATGGTGATCTGTTTGGACTGCTGCAGTGATGGGTTTGGGTGGCCACAATTTGCACACGGAGTCGACAGGGCAAAAGATAACTCCTTATATTTAGTGTCCCGTTATCCAAAAATGTGCACCTTGTGGGATACTTTGTTCTTCTGGTTTTTCATAGACTTGTAGTCTCCTAGGGAACTATTTTTCCTTCTCCAGCCAATCAATCCAGGGGCTCCTCTGCCTGATTGTATCAAACCCTTTGTCCCTTTGTACAATCAGGCCTAGCTCCTGACCGCAGAGATTGTATCGATCGGTGATGAGTCACCACCTGCCTCAGGCTGGCACCCTTTTTCCCACCCAGGCAGTCCCAAAAGTTTCTTTAAACCATATTTATTTTGTGGCCTCTTCCTGTGCCTTTTATGAAAATGTGTAAACTTTACACTACCCCCTTTAATGTCTCTTGCTATCAACTCAGAGACATTACTTAGGTGGCTTCTTCTTTTCCATGAGCCCTTTTGGGTGTATTGCAGCCTTCAGTCAAATTACATGCTCTTTACACACAAAAAAATGCGTTTTACAACAAAACAATACTTTTTACAACAAAACAATGTTCGGCCTTAATCCATCTGACTTCAATTTATATGTTTGGTTGTGTATGCAATAACTGTTAGACTGAGTACTGTTTAGCTCCAAGAGGTATGACCTTGGCTCTGCTTTATTAAGGCCCAAAGTGACTAATATACAAAATGGCTGGCCTTTTATACTTGGGCTGCACGCCTCCAACATTGACACCATCTAGTGGCTAGTGATTCCAAAAGTACATACATAACACTTTTACAAACACTTTGGCTGTGGTTCATTTTAATAATCCTTCAAGATTCCTTTCCCTCATCTTTTGCTTTAATTTACAGGACAAGACACATAGATACAACACTATTACCAACTGTACAATCACTAATGAGTGTGATACGATTTGAACCCAGCGGGGATCTCACTATTGAGTCCCATATCCCATCGTGGAGGGGCAATCATCTCCTCAATTTCCTCCCTTACGTTTTCGTTCTCTTGGTGTAATGTGTAATAATGTTTGTGGGACAGCTCAATGTTCTTTAATAGTTCGGTCAAATGTTCGGGTAACAGCGGGATATCGTATCCAAAACGTGATATGTATCCCTGGAGATTCGGTAAAGTACCGTTGACTGTAATACTTAGGTGGTTGTGGTCTGAGATAGGAATTATCCTTTCTTGTGTTATTTGTGCCTCTACCTGGGGTTTGAAACAAAAGGTAGAATCTTTCACTGGGCACCAAGTGTCCTGGTGTACTCTATACTGACTTTCGCTGGTGGTGACACAGTATGTCCCGTTCCCCTTGTACGCAACTTGCGGTGGGACATGGTTGTGAGCCATCAATTCTATGATACAGCTTATAGGCTGCCCTTCTCTGTACTTGAACCCACATACCGGCCGGTCGAAAGGATTCAGATGATAGGGGCACAATACCACATGTGTACCTCCTCTCTGACATCCCTCCAGACTAGCATCGATTATTGAGTCTCCCAATTTCACCACATACTGAGGGGCTTTATGATGTCTCACATGTACCCCGTTTCAAATCACCCCAATGTTTTCCACCCGTTATACCAGTACGGGTCATTCCGACTGATCCATCGCCGGTATTCCAAGCACTATCCCCATTATAGACTGTTTACTCTGACCACAGTTGACCGGGACTGGGTACGCTTTGGAGGCTGACCGCAGCTGGCACGAATTCAGGAGGTTATTGTAGACACTCAAAGCTTTTAGATGCTTGTTACTGACCCATGATGGTATGTGGCCTTTTTTAAATCCTCTAATTTACTGCATCTTTCATTTAACAACCAAGCCCCGTTCATGACACACACGTCATTCTGAGCAGCTTGATCTGACGCGTTTCTTCCCTCCTTTATTAAAGCATTGATGGTTTGAGCGTGTGTTTCCACCTCAGCTACCATCTCCTTCAAATGGATTATTATTACCTGGTCCTCCTGTAGTTCTTGACCCTCTATGTCACTACCCTCCTCCAGTATTTTCTTCAACCTTAAGGTATTTACTTGGACTTGCAACTGCGCGTTGTCTACACAATTGACCAGTGATGTCCCTGTATTAAAGGCTGTTGCTACATCATTCATCAGTCCCCTTTTTCCTCTCCCCCAGCCCGTCTGGCTTTGCTTATCAGTTTGTACACTTCCCCCTGACTTTCGTCCCCATAATTCTTCTGATAGAATTGTTTAAACATTTCTGTAAATAATCGTTCGTATAACTTTTCCATTTCTGGCGGGCACCACCGGGGTAATTGTAACTCTGTTAAATTCAGAATAACCGATGCTACTTCGTAATACACAGTATGATACAACATTTTCCCTGTTGGGATTAACATCAGCCCATTCTTAGGCCTGGGTATTAGGACAGGACATGGAATTTCTTGATTTGGAATTTCCAGCATTTTAGGGAGAGGTTTTAATCTGCTCGCAATCAGCTCGGTTGCATTGACTGTCTTTGGAGGGTTCAAGGTCACACAAGAATCAAACCCCTGCGACCAATTCATACCCGACCCAGAATCCTGCCACTGTCGTTTAAAGACAATCGCCACACCTCCTCTGCACTTGTGGCTTGATCCAACCACACAGATATAAATCTCTTGTTCCTCCTTCCGCCATCTCTCCCAACACAATTTCGCCCCTTCTTTTGTTCTTGTGGTCCGCCTGTTGGAACTATTCCCCAATTTCTCCCATTCTGTGGATGCAATAGTTTTCCTCCTGTGTGTTTTCTGTAACCACCACCACCCTCCCAGGGAGGTGCTTCCTTTACATTCCAGACAAACTCGTCTACCCTCTTTTACCCGTACCTTTCTGGTTGTGATGTTTACCCTTGGGCAGGCCACTGATACCTCCCCAAGTTTACCCTTGGTTTGTCTGGAGTACTTGGTCGAATTTTACCATAACTACCCTGACCACTCCCAGATTGTGCATAGGTGTTTGTGCCCTTGTTGCTCCGCATTGCTCCCTCTTGAGTTAGATGGGGCCAGTTCCTCCCATACACTCGTATGTAAGGAATGTCTCGGTGTCTCCCTGATCTCCCCATCCTGCTATAATCAGGGCCATCCACATGCTTATCCACAACATCCACTTCATCTCATAAGCCTGGCTCGATTCGCTCCTATAAAGATAAAATGAAAGAAATACTTTTGCTCTGTGAGGGGTTCCTCTTCACAGGTCCTTCTTCAGTTTTACACATATGTACATTTTCAGATCACTGCTTCCCTCTTTTTTTTATCCCAATGCTTGGTCTTTCTGAGGCTCGGGGTTGAAGATGGAGGAGGCATCCAGGGCACCCTAGGTCGCGGCACCTGACCATTCCGTCTTAATGCTCCGTCCCTTACCTCTCCATCATCATCATCCCACAGCATTGGTGGAAGGCTTACATCGATCAAACTCATCACAGTTCCTTGGGCCTTTGCCCGCTTTTTACTTTTCTCTCAGGAGTTATACAGCTTACATTGGTTTATGTGAAACCACTTTATTAGTTTTGGCAGCTGGATTGCATAGACCATCGGGGTCTCTTTATCTAATATGCTATATGGCCCTTTGTACAACGGTTCAAATGCCCCTAGTCTGGCATAATTTCTGACCATTACCTGATCCCCTACCCTCCATTCCTGTGTAACCCGAGGTTCCAGCAGCATTTTATTCTGCTGGTGCTGCCTGCCCATATTGTTAGATACTTCCCAATGCAGAGTAGCATACAGATCTCTGACAAACCTGTCCCGTGTGACCTCTTTAACCTGCGTTTCTGTCAGGACTGGTGCTAGGATATGGGTCGGGGTCCTCATTAGTCTCCCTGTCATCAGTGCATGTGGGGAGTGTCCCGTACTTTTAGAGAGACTGGTTTGGTGATGCATCAGTATTAGGGGTAAGATCTCATCCCATTTCTTCAGGGTATCTCCTATCTCCTTCCTAAGCCTCTCCTTTAAGATCCGGTTTGTCCTCTCTACTGGACCTGATGATTGGGGGTTATACACCACATGCCATTTTCCCTGTATTCCTAACAGCTTTAGGGTGGCCTGCAGTACCACTCCGGTGAAATGACTCCCTTGATCCGATTCCACTATCAGGGGCAGTCTCCATTGAGAGAATATCTTTCACACCATAATCTTTGCTGTGACTACTGCGGTGGCCGCCTTACAAGGAAAAGTTTCGACCCATTTCATGAAAAGATCTACTAACACCAAACAATAATTATTGCCTCTGCCTGAGGTGGGCAGTGGCCCAATGAAATCTATCTGTATAGACTGCTATGGCCCCTCTACCCTCCTCCGCAAGATCCTGCATATCCTCTGGGAAGACAGATGCACAAACATTAGCGCCCTCGTCCAGGCCAACATCCCCAGCATTGAAGCACTGACCACACTTGATCAGCTCCGCTGGGCAGACCACATAGTTTGCATGCCAGACACGAGACTCCCAAAGCAAGCGCTCTACTCTGAACTCATCCATGGCAAATGAGCCAAAGGTGGGCAAAGAAAACGTTACAAGGACACCCTCAAAGCCTCCCTGATAAAGTGCGACATCCCCACTGACACCTGGGAGTCCCTGGCCATAACTGCCCTAAGTGGAGGAGGTGCATTTGGGAGGGCGCTGAGCTCCTCGAGTATCGTCGTCGAGAGCACGCAGAAATCAAGCGCAGGCAGCGGAAGGAGCGTGCGGCAAACCAGGCTCCCTGCCCACCCTTTCCCTCAACGACTATCTGCCCCACCTGTGACAGAGACTGTGGTTCTCATATTGGACTGTACAGCCACCTAAAAACTCATGGTAAGAGTGGAAGCAAGTCTTCCTCGATTCTGAGGGACTACCTATGATGATGATGACCCTCCTCGTGTGTCCCATCGGAGCCTTCCTCCGGTGGGGGTCTGGATTGCAGACCCCAGCTATTTACAATATACATTAATGATTTGGACGAAGGAATTGAATGTAATATCTCCAAGTTTGCAGATGACACTAAGCTAGGTAGCAGTGTGAGCTGTGAGGAGGACGCTAAGAGGCTACAGGGTGACCTGGACGGGTTAAGTGAGTGGGCAAATGCGTGGCAGATGCAGTATAATGTAGATAAATGTGAGCTTATCCACTTTGGTGGCAAAAACAGGAAGGCAGAATATTATCTGAATGGTGGCAGATTAGGAAAAGGAGAGGTGCAACAAGACCTGCGTGTCATGGTACATCAGTCATTGAAGGTTGGCATGCAGGTACAGCAGGCGGTGAAGAAGGCAAATGGCACGTTGGCCTTCATAGCGAGAGGATTTGAGTATCGGAGCAAGGAGGTCTTACTGCAGATGTACAGGGCCTTGGTGAGGCCACATCTTGAATATTGTGCACAGTTTTGGTCTCCTAATTAGAGGAGGGACATTCTTGCTATTGAGGGAATGCAGCGAAGGTTCACCAGACTGATTCCCGGGATGGTAGGATTGACATATGAAGAAAGACTGGATTGACTAGGTTTATATTCAAGAGAATTTAGAAGAATCAGAGGGGATCTCATAGAAACATATAAAACTCTGACGGGATTGGACAGGTTAGATGCAGGAAGAATGTCCCTGATTTTGGGGAAGTCCAGAACCAGGGGTCACAGTCTAAGGATAAGGGCTTGGCCATTTAGGATCGAGATGAGGAGAAACTTCTTCACTCAGAGAATTGTGAACCTGTGGAATTCTCTACCACAGAATGTTGTTGAGGCCAGTTCGTTAGATATATGCAAAAGGGAGTTATATGTGGCCCTTACGGCTAAAGGGATCAAGGGGTATGGAGAGAAAGCAGGAATTGGGTGCTGAAGTTGCATGATCAGCCATGATCATTTTGAATGGTGGTGCAAGCTCGAAGGGCCGAATGGCCTACTCCTGCACCTATTTTCTATGTTTCTATGTTTGCGGCACATATTAGACAATTCTGATAATCTTTTACATCGTTTCTAATCCCAGGCCACCATCCCACAGCTTCTACTTTATTCTATGTCGTTTCTGGCCCTGGATGTCCAGCCCCTAGATCCCCATGAGCTAGCTGCATGAATTCTTCCCTGCACTGCCCAGGCACAATCCAACTCTCTCCTTTAAATAGCATTCCCTGTCTTACAGCTATGTCTGCAGCTCCCAAAGGTCCCGCTACAGACTTCCCATTTATTTTGTCTCTAATCACTGCTCTAAGGTCTGCATCTCGTAGCTGAGCCTGTTTTAAATCAGGCGGCAATCGTACTTCTGTGGGCCCCTCTCTGCCTGTTGCAGCCATGATCTGTCCACAGTGATATGGATCCCAAGGTGTCCCTTCTCCTGCCCCTGTTTTGGCAACGTGTCAGCTTTCTTATTCCCTTTCCACTTGGGCTCTGTCTTAGAGTGTGCTTTGACCTTTTGGATGTAGTAACCCTTCTGGTCCCTACCCGTGATGTCCGAAATGACTTTTAACAAAGAAGCTGTCACCAACGGCTTCCCGTCTGAGGTCTTAAATCCTCGCCTGGCCCATATTGCTAAATACTCTGTACAGGAGTTACAAGTGAACATGGAGTCCGAACATATCGTATAGCGAGTTGGGAATTCACTAGGGTGTGTGACCACATATGCTACGGCTGCCAGTTCAGCCTGCTGTGCACTTAAAGTGTTGGGGAGCTTTATGGCCCTTTCTATGCCTGCCTCTGGATTGTAAATCCCGCAGCCTGTTTTTCTCTCTCCATTCGTCACCGAACTAGACCCATCTACATAAATGTCTCTGCCCGTCGGATGTTCCCCTGCTTGGAATCCCACCTCAACATCCCACACTCCTTCCACTGAGCACACGTGAGCTGCCCCCGGATAAACCAGGTTCGGGGCTAGCTTTGGTTCTCCTAGCCTTTCTACCTTCAGGTCTAACTGAGTAAGCAACAATGTCCAGCGGGCAGTCCTGTTACTGCTCACTGTCCCATCTTTCATTCTACCGTCCAGTAACATATGTGTCAGGGTGTGACAGGTCAGCAGAGTCAGTGTAGCTAACCCTGTGAGCGACCGAAAATGTTTTACTGCCAAAAAGTTGCTAACAGATGTAATTTGCAATTCGAAAAGCTCTTTTCTAATTCTGTGAGAACTCGGGAGGTGTAGGCCACCGGTCTCAGCTTGCCGTGTCGTTCCTGGAGTAACACTGCACTCAAACTGTCCCCAGTCGCTGCTACCTCCAGACTAAAGTCCTGGTCCCCATTTACTGCTCCCAACGCTGGTGCTGTCTGTAACACCTCTTTTAACTGGATGAAAGTTTCCTGACAACTCTCACTCCATTCCCACTCTACTTTCCTAAGAAGCCTCAACAAAGGAGCTGCCATGGCTGCATATCCTTCGATAAATTCCTTGCAGTAACCCGTTTTCCCAGGAAAGACCTTACCACAGACACGTCCTTAGGAATGGGTAGCTCCTGGGCTGCCTTTCTCTTAGCTCCATCTATAGCTCTCTCTCCTGGTCAATCCTAGAAACTGCACCTCCTCTTGGCCGACTTGAGCTGTCTTTAGATTCACCTTAAAACTTTCTTTTTTGAACAAATGACTCAATAATGGCCCGTGGTCCTCCGCACTTTCGGAGAATAACAACAGATCGTCCATATATTGGACCAACCGATCCGGCTGACTAAAATCTTTTAGTGCTCGGCCATACTCTGGTGAAAGATTGAGGGACTGTTGTGAAACCCTTATGGAAGGCATGCCACGTGTACTGCTGACCCTTAAAGGTGAAGGCAAACTTATACTGGTCCTCCCATCTCAGTGGCATGGACCAAAACCCATTTGAAATGTCCAGCATGGTAAAAGTTGTTGCGGCCGCAGGTCCCTGATGACTACGTGTGCGGGAAGTGTATCCACCTCCAGCTCCTGACGGTCCACGTTGCAGAATTGGAGCTGCGGATGGATTCACTCTGGAGCATCCACGATGCTGAGAATGATATGAATAGCACGTTTAGCGAGTTGGCCTTACCGCAGGTAAAGAGTACACAGCCAGATAGGGAATGGAAGACCAACAGGAAGAGCAGTGCAAGGAAGGTAGTGCAGGGGTCCCCTGCGGTCATCCCCCTGCAAAACAGATACACCGCTTTGGGTACTGTTGAGGGGGATGACTCATCAGGGGAGAGCAGCAGCAGCCAGGTTCATGGCACCGTGGCTGGCTCTGCTGCACAGGAGGGCAGGAAAAAGAGTGGGAGAGCAATAGTGATAGGGGATTCGATTGTAAGGGGAATAGATAGGCATTTCTGTGGCCGCAACTGAGACTCCAGGATGGTATGTTGCCTCCCTGGTGTAAGGGTCAAGGTTGTCTCGGAGCGGGTGGAGGACATTCTGAAAAGGGAGGGTGAACAGCCAGTTGTCGTGGTGCATATTGGTACCAACAATATAGGTAAAAAATGGGATGAGGTCCTACGAGACGAATTTAAGGAGCTAGGAGCTAAATTAAAAAGTAGGACCTCAAACATAGTAATCTCGGAATTGCTACCAGTGTCACATGCTAGTCAGAGTAGGAATCGCAGGATAGCTCAGATGAATACGTGGCTTGAGCAGTGGTGCAGCAGGGAGGGATTCAAATTCCTGGGGCATTGGAACTGGTTCTGGGGGAGGTGGGACCAGTACAAACCGGATGGTCTGCACCTAGGCAGGACCAGAACCAATGTCCTAGGGGGAGTGTTTGCTAGTGTTGTTGGGTAGGAGTTAAACTAATATGGCAGGGGGATGGGAACCAATGCAGGGAGACAGAGGGAAACAAAATGGAGACAGAAGCAAAAGACAGAAAGGAGATGAGTAAAAGTGAAGGGCAGAGAAACCCAAGGCGAAAAACAAAAAGGGCCACTGTACAACAAAATCCTAAAGGTCAAAGTGTAATAAAAAGGCAAGCCTGAAAGCTCGGTGCCTCAATGCAAGGAATATTCAGAACCCAGGAGAGGGCTCTGAGCTAGCTGGAGTGGCTGAGAGCTCAGATGAATAGGACCCAAGAAAGAATGCAAAAGGCAGGAGGCAACAGAGCAGAGTAGTACTGGGGTAAGTGTAAACCACAAGGTGATAGGAAGGGACAATATGTATGAATATAAAGGGGCTGCAGGAGGGGTCAAAACTAAAAATCATGGTTTAAAAACTAGTATTAAAACACTCTACCTAAACGCACGCAGCATTTGAAATAAAGTAAATGAGTTGACGGCACACATCATTACAAATGGGTATGATTTGGTGGCCATTACAGAAACATGGTTGCAGGGTGGTCAAGACTGGGAATTAAACATACAGGAGTATCTGACGATTCTGAAGGATAGACAAGAAGGGAAAGGAGGTGGGGTAGCTCTGTTAATAAAGGATGATATCAGGGCAGTTGTGAGAGATGATATTGGCTCTAATGAACAAAATGTTGAATCATTGTGGGTGGAGATTAGAGATAGTAAGGGGGCGTAGTTTATAGGCCCCCCAAATAATAACTTCATGGTGGCGCGGACAATAATCAAGGGAATAATGGAGGCATGTGAAAAAGGAACGGCAGTAATCATGGGGGATTTTAACCTACATATCGATTGGTCAAATCAAATTGCACGGGGTAGCCTTGAGGAGGAATTCATAGAATGCATACGGGATTGTTTCTTAGAACAGTATGTTACAGAACCTACAAGGGAGCAAGCTATCTTAGATCTGGTCCTGTGTAATGAGTCAGGAATAATAAACAATCTCCTAGTAAAAGGTCCTCTCGGAATGAGTGATCACAGTATGGTTGAAATTGTAATACAGATTGAAGGTGAGGAAGTAGTGTCTCAACAAGCGTACGATGCTAAAACAAAGGGGACTACAGTGGGATGAGGGCAGAGTTGGCTAAAGTAGACTGGGAACACAGACTAAACGGTGGCATAATTGAGGAACAGTGGAGGACTTTTAAGGAGCTCTTTCATAGTGCTCAACAAAAATATATTCCAGTGAAAAAGAAGGGCGGTAAGAGAAGGGATAACCAGCCGTGGATAACCAAGGAAATAAAGGAGAGTATCAAATTAAAAACCAATGCGTATAAGGTGGCCAAGGTTAGTGGGAAACTAGAAGATTGGGAAAATTTTAAATGACAGGAAAGAATGACTAAGAAAGCAATAAAGAAAGGAAAGATAGATTACGAAAGTAAACTTGCGCAAAACATAAAAACAGACAGTAAAAGCTTTTACCGATATATAAAACGGAAGAGAGTGACTAAAGTAAATGTTGGTCCCTTAGAAGATGAGAAGGGGGATTTAATAATGGGAAATGTGGAAATGGCTGAGACCTTAAACAATTATTTTGCTTCGGTCTTCACAGTGGAAGACACAAAAACCATGCCAAAAATTGCTGGTCACGGGAATGTGGGAAGGGAGGACCTTGAGACAATCACTATCACTAGGGGGGTAGTGCTGGACAGGCTAATGGGACTCAAGGTAGGCAAGTCCCCTGGTCCTGATGAAATGCATCCCAGGGTATTAAAAGAGATGGCGGAAGTTATAGCAGATGCATTCGTTATAATCTACCAAAATTCTCTGGACTCTGGGGAGGTACCAGCGGATTGGAAAGCAGCTAATGTAACACCTCTGTTTAAAAAAGGGGCAGACAAAAGGCAGGTAACTATAGGCCGGTTAGTTTAACATCTGTAGTGGGGAAAATGCTTGAAGCTATCATTAAAGAAGAAATAGCGGGACATCTAGATAGGAATAGTGCAATCAAGCAGACGCAACATGGATTCATGAAGGGGAAATCATGTTGAACTAATTTACTGGAATTCTTTGAGGATATAACGAGCATGGTGGATAGAGGTGTACCGATGGATGTGGTGTATTTCGATTTCCAAAAGGCATTCGATAAGGTGCCACACAAAAGGTTACTGCAGAAGATAAAGGTACGCGGAGTCAGAGGAAATGTATTAGCATGGATCGAGCATTTGCTGGCTAACAGAAAGCAGAGAGTCGGGATAAATGGGTCCTTTTCGGGTTGGAAATCGATGGTTAGTGGTGTGCCACAGGGATCGGTGCTGGGACCACAACTGTTTACAATATACATAGGTGACCTGGAAGAGGGGACAGAGAGTAGTGCAACAAAATTTGCAGATGACACAAAGATTAGTGGGAAACAGGTTGTGTAGAGGACACAGAAAGGCTGCAAAGAGATTTAGATAGGTTAAGCGAATGGGCTACGGTTTGGCAGATGGAATACAATGTCGGAAAATGTGAGGTCATCCACTTTGGAAAAAAAACAGTAAAAGGGAATATTATTTGAATGAGGAGAAATTACAATATGCTGCGGTGCAGAGAGATCTGGGGGTCCTTGTGCATGAAACTCTTTTTGGATCCTTGTGCATGAAACTCTTTTTGGAGTTCACCTGCAAAACATTAAACGGTGCCACCCGACCTGGGTGACACTCCAGACATTTACAAGGCCCTTTTTTTTTCCCCCCCTTTTTTTTTGTGTTTTTCTTTTTTTGTTTTTTTTTTTTGGGCACTAAAATCACAATTTTCCCCAGTGCCCCCTATAAAAAGGAAGGGGGACACTAAAAGCACCGGCAATTAAAACAAATTAAACTTAAAAACGTAAAATCAAATTAAAATTTGGTTGCCGGGCGTGATGATGCACTCCAGTCCCTCCGGTGCCCACCTCTCGCGGAAGGCCGCGAGCGTACCGGTGGACACCGCGTGCTCCATCTCCAAGGACACCCTGGACCGGATGTAAGAGCGGAAGAGAGGCAGGCAGTCAGGTTGAACGACCCCCTCGACCGCCCGCTGCCTGGACCGGCTGATGGCACCCTTGGCCGTGCCCAGGAGCAGTCCTACCAGGAGGCCTTCGGACCTATCCGCTCCCCTCCGCACAGGGTGCCCAAAGATCAGGAGAGTGGGACTGAAGTGCAGCCAGAATTTCAGGAGCAGCCCCTTCAAATAATGGAACAGGGGCTGCAACCTCGTGCACTCAATAATACCATGGAACACGGACTCCTCCAGACCGCAGAAATTGCAGGCGGCCTGGGAGTCCGTGAACCGGCTTAAAAATTTGTTGCACGGCACTGCTCCGTGCACCACCCTCCAGGCCAAGTCCCCGATGAATAGTGGGAGGACCCCTGCGTAGAGTGCCCTCCATCGGGGACCCCCGCCTCCTCCGGACGGCAAGATGGTACGCCATGGCGTGTCCGGACGGCCGGCGAGGATGGCAAAGTTGAGGGTGTGCAGGAGCAGCCCGTACAGGAAACCCCTCCGCGCGGAACTGAAAGGCGCGGAGGGGATTTCCCCGAGGCGGCTCAAGTTGTGAGGCGCCGGCCCCCGAGGGAGGTTCCGGGGTTTGGCGCCAATGAGGAATTCCGTCCGGACGGGGGTCAGTTCGGACGGGATCTCCCCACGTGCTTGAGCCTCCTCGATGCACCTAACGGAGTCAGGGCCCAGAGCTGTTTTTAGCGACTCGATGGCATCGGCCGCGTGGCAGACGTTGGCAGAGTTTAGGCGCCGCGCCAGCGTGTCTGGCGCCATCCAGCCCACTCCTCCGCCATCGAGCAGGTCCCTGACCCTGGTCACCTCACCAGCCACAGCCCTCTCTTCCGACCGCCACATGAAACCTCGGCCGTGGAGGTACGGATTCCCGAGCAGCGGCTCCTGCAGGACGGCCGCCACTCCAGCCGGTGGAGAGCTGCGCTTCGTGGAGACTTTGTTCCAGACCCTGATGAGTTCCCTGTAAAAGACAGGCAGCTCCCGGAGGGCGGTCCTGGCACCCACCAAGTTCACAAACAGGAGCTGCGTGTCATAATTGAGGTCGCGCTGCTGGCGGAAGAAATACCTCGCCAGAGCACACCACCTAGGAGGGGGCTCGACGTAAAGGTATCTCTGCAGGGTCTGAAGACGGAAAGTCGCGAGCTGGGCGCTGACGCAAACCAACGACTGACCGCCCTCCTCGAGCGGGAGACTCAAGACCGCGGCAGAGACCCAGTGCTTCCTGTTGTTCCAGAAGAAGTCCACCAGCTTCTTCTGTATCTTGGCGACAAACGCAGGGGGAGGGGTCAAAGTGACCAGCCGGTACCACAACATTGCGGCCACCAGCTGGTTTATGACTAGCGCTCGACCCCTGTAGGACAGCACTCGGAGCAGTCCTGTCCAGCGCCCTAGGCGAGCGGCGACCTTGGCCTCCAGCTCCTGCCAGTTCGCCGCCCAGGCTCCCTCGTCGGGGCTAAGGTAGACTCCCAGATAGAGGAGATGGGTCGTGCTCCAGCCAAAAGGCCTGAGCTCCTCCGGCAGGGAGTCCACCCGCCACTGACCCACCAGGAGTCCGGAACATTTCTCCCAGTTGATCCTGGCGGAGGACGCGGCCGAGTAAATCTCCTGGCACTCACGCTTCCTCCGCAGGTCAGCGGGATCCTCTACCGCGAGGAGCACGTCATCGGCGTAAGCCGAGAGGACGACCTCCACGCCCGGCCCTTGCAGAGCCAGTCCCGTCAACCTCGTCCGCAAGAGGCGCAGGAAAGGCTCCACGCAAACGGCGTATAACTGGCCGGACATGGGGCATCCCTGGCGCACCCCTCTCCTAAAGCGAAGGGGCGCCGTCAAGGACCTGTTAACCTTAATCAGACACTCCGCGGCGGCGTACAAAAGTCGGATCCGGGCGACGAAATGCGTCCCGAACCCGAAAGCGCGCAGAGTTCCGAGCAGATAGTCGTGATCCACCCTGTCGAACGCCTTCTCTTGGTCGAGGGATAGGAAGGCGACCGACAGACCAGCCTCCTGGGAACAATGGATGAGGTCCCGGACCAGATGGATGTTATCGTGGATTGTCTGGCCCGGGACCGTGTAGGACTGGTCGGGGTGGATCATGTGGTCCAGCACGGCACCAAGGCGAGCAGACATCGCCCTGGCGAAGATTTTGTAGTCCGTGCTGAGGAGGGAGACCGGGCGCCAGTTCTTAAGGAGGCGGAGATCGCCCTTTTTAGGCAGCAGGACAATGACTGCCCTGCGCCAAGAGAGGGGCATCTCGCCGGTCGCCAGACTTTCCCCCGGGACCCGCGCGTAGTCGCCCCCAGGACGTCCCAGAATGCCCTGTGGAACTCCACGGTCAGCCCGTCCAGCCCCGGAGATTTTCCCCTCGAGAGCCGGGCGAGGGCACCGGTCAGCTCCGCCAGGCTTAGCGGGGCTTCCAGATTTTCGGCGCCCTCCGGGCTGACCTTCGGCAGGTCCTCCCACAAAACTCTACGCGCTTCCTCGATGGACGGATCCGGAGAGAACAGAGCCCCGTAATATTCACGGGCCCTGTTGTTGACGCCCTCCGGATCCGAGACGAGAGAGCCTTCGTCGGCCAGCAGCGTCAAGAGCTGCTTACGGACACTCTGGCTTTTTTCCAGCGAGTAGAAGAAGGGGGAGCCGCGGTCCAGATCCCGCAGGAACCGGATCCGCGACCTCACGAACGCGCCTCGGGACCCGACGAGCTGCAGGTCCTTCAGCGCGGCCTTCTTCGCTTCGCACACCGTCCGCAGGGCCGGGTCCTGGACGACTTGACCGAGACGGGCTTCCAGGTCGAGCACCTCTTTTTCTAGGCGCCCGACTCTGGCCGCCCGCCTCTTGGTCGACCCCCTCGCGTACTCTTGACAGAAGACGCGGACGTGAGCCTTGCCCACGTCCCACCATAGCCCCCCTGCTTCCTTCTCCAGTCGGACCAGAATCGACGGAACGAGTCCTGGAACCGCACGTCCTCCAGCAGCCGGTTGTTAAAGTGCCAGTACGCGGACCCCGTCCTCGCGCGGAGCGAAGCGAGCTCCGCCCACACCAGGTGGTGGTCCGAACACGGCACCGGCCGCATGGAGGCCGCCGGGACGCAGGAAACGTACGCCCGAGACACGTAAAGGCGGTCAACTCTGGACCATCCTACTCCAGGCCTCACCCAAGTAAAGGCGCTGGAGTCGGGGTGGAGATTTCGCCAGACGTCCACCAAGTCGAAGGACCCGACCAGGTCCCTCAACTTCTCCATCGCCGTCATGCACTGCGGGGCACCGGAGCGGTCCCTCGCCTCGAGGGTGCAGTTAAAATCCCCCCCGAGGACAATGCAGTCGCCGACGTCGACGGAGCCAAGAAGAGCGGACACCTCTTCAAAGAAGCGCGTTTGCTGCGGGCCGGGCTGAGGGGCGTACACGTTCACGAGATGGAGCGGCATGTCCCCCAGGTGAACCGTTACGTGCAGCAAGCGGCCTGGCACTGGCTCCTCGACCCCCAAGATCTCCGGCTGAAAATGCGGGCCCAGCAAGATGGCCACCCCACTAGAAATGGCAGTGAGGTGGCTCATGCGGACCTCTCCTTGCCATTCCAGGAGCCACGTGGCTTCGTCTCCCGGAACGGTGTGGGTTTCTTGCAGGAAGCACACCGCATATTTCCCCTCCCGCAGGAGCGAAAAATTGTGAAATCTACGGCGTGCCCCTCTGCCGCCGTTGATGTTGAGGCTGGCTATGGTTATCTTCATGGCAAAAGCATAGTGCAACCTCTACCTTAACCTATTGTGGGGGAGGGAGCGGAGTCTTTTGTTGAGCTCCGCTCCCTCCGCAGCGCAGCGAGGAGTCCCTCGAGCTCGCGCAGCTCAAGGTGTTGCTCCTTTGTCAAGGGCCCGCCCGCGGCCAAGGTTTTAACGGCGGCGCGGACGGACGCCT
Source organism: Pristiophorus japonicus (assembly GCF_044704955.1). NCBI lineage: Eukaryota > Metazoa > Chordata > Chondrichthyes > Pristiophoridae > Pristiophorus > Pristiophorus japonicus. The sequence continues at coordinate 93,912,927 of NC_091986.1, read as the reverse complement.
TGATCAGCTCTGGCTCGGACCATTTTTCCAGGGCCAGTCGGGCTTGGTCGCAGCGACCCCGGCTCTGGGCCAAAAAGTCCCGGAGTTCCTTTGCAGGAATGAGGATGGTCTCGGCGGCGGCCGCGAGCAGATCCACCGCCTCGCTGGCGGTGGTCTCTAGGTCTTCACCCGCGTCCCCCACCGAGTCCCCGTCCTCCTCCGGGAGGTGGCCGCCAGCAGCCGGCCCATCGACCGCACAAGGTACGGCAAATGAACCGGCCGCTCCAACCGGCCCTGGCTCTGCCCCGATCCCACCCCCAGGATCGTCGGCAGAGGAGTCCCCACTGGGCTCTTTTAAAAATGGTGCTGGGTCGGGAAACGACAGCGGAAGGGGTTCCCCCTCCGCCCCAGGAACCGGGGAACAAGGAGAGACCCGGCCATAGGAAATCCCCAGGCTCCCCAAGTGCTCCAGCTCCAAAGTAAGGGGCGAGGGTGGGTGTTCCTCCCCCTCCCCGCTGCCACCCCCCGGCCCAGCATCTACAGTTTCATTAAAATCAGTTGTTTCATTCTCTGCCCGGTCGAGCAAATCCCGGGGGAAGTTGTGTATTGGCTGGGCGGGCACAGGTTCGGCCTTTTCGGCCCCGCCTGCCTCAGTCCCCGGGACGCCCGGCCCGCCGGCAATGCTTTCCTCCGCGGTCCCCACGCCCCCCACGACGGGCAGATCCTCCACGCCATCCCCGGGAGGCTGAGGCTGGGCAGCCTCAACTGTCTCACCCTCCCCGGGGACAGACTCCTCTCGCCTACGGCGCAGCTTGGGGGCGCTGGTGGGGGATCGCGGGACACGCGGCGGGCACCAACTCCTCCGCGGAGGGATGTTGTTCCCCCTCCGCCTCAATGGAGCGGTGCCTCCTTTTGTTGCTGGAGGTGCGCTGAGGCAGGGAGACCTCCATGTCTGCCGAGGCCTCCCGCACCACCTCCACCTTTTCCTTTTCTTGCCCGCGCCCGAGCCCCTCTGTGGTATTGGTCAAGGGCTCAGGCACGGGCTCGGGGCACCCCGCGCTCGCCGGTGACTGGGTTGGGCTGAGCGCGGTGGTCAAATTGTCTGGCGCACTGAGGGGACCCGCCTCTGGATGTTTTGCCTTCTTCCGCGTCTTCTTTCCAGTCGGACGCTCTCCCTCCCCCCCGCCGGAGGCCCCGAAAACAAAGGCCTCCGATGATGCCCACGCACCTACGGCTCCCGGCACGCGGACGCAACTAGGGGGAGGGGTGGCGGCGGCGCCAGCCTTGGCCGCCTTCGGTGGTTTGGCGGCCTTGGAGGCGGGGCAGTTCTTGCGAACGTGCCCCACCTCCTTGCAGGCATGGCACCGCACGCCGTCCGACGTCCAGAAGACGCGGTAGGCAGTCCCCTCATGCACCACATTAAAATTTCCCTCCGTCGTGTCCTCCCGCGCCAGCCGGACAAAGAGCTGGCGGCGGAAGGAGAACACGTGGCGCAGGCTGTTCTCCCTGAGGCCGAGCGGTATGGGGTTGATCCCTGACCTTACCTCCCCCAGTTGTTGTAGGTGAGGGAGGAGGAGCTCAGCGGGAACAAAGGGCGGGACGTTCGACACGATGACCCCCTGCGCGGTGGCCTCGAGAGGATCCACCGGCAGGAACGTCCCGCCCACCGTGAGCCCCCTTTCGAGGGCCAGGGACACCGCCCGCTCCGACCCCAGGAAGAAAACAGCCTTCCCAGACATCTTGGAGGCCGCGACAATGGCCGAGGGGCCGACTACCCCAGCCATCGCCCGCACGCACTCCTCGATGCTCATTGTGGGGTGAGTGTAGCTCTTGACCCCGTGTTTCTTCGTAATGAGTCTGAATGGTGGCAGGGCAGCGGGTGGCGCAGGAGGTGCCGTGGAAGCGGTTGCCACCTGCGCATATGTCTTCGCTGGCCCTGCCACCGGCGTGGATGGGGTCGCCATCACGGGGTCCCTACACCCACCCCAAAGTCACAGGCCTTAATGGTCTTTATTAGCCTCGTTGGTGTTTGAGCAGAGGGAGCTCTGAAAGAGGCACACCTCTCCCCTTGTTAATGATTGGGGAGGGGCCTTGTTCCCTCTGCTCAGTGTCTTAATTGTTTTTTTTTTAAATTAGGAGAAAGGGGCCTCAGAGAGAGAGGGGAGAAACAGTGTAACAGAGAAAGAGAGAGGGGGGTGGGAAGGGGGGGGGGGGAACTGCGAGGGCAGGTCTCCCCTCGCAGCTGTGGGTGGGTGCACTCCCCAGATGGCAAAACACAAAAAACACAGTCCTTGGGGTGGGTCTTCAGGTGGGGGGAGAAGACGTCTTCACCTGGGGCAGCTAGAGCCACCAGGCACACACTCCTAACGATGTTAATAGGGTAAATGAGAAATAATCTTCAGCCTGGTAGCTCCAGCTATCCCAGGCTAGGCAATTGGGGGGGGGGGGTTCAATTGTGGGGGGGGCCTAGTTGTAAACAATGTTCCGGCCCTCAGTGGTCTTCTTTCCTCCCCCCACCGATACAACAAAGTCTGTTTGGGAAATGCACCCACACCCACCTGTAGAAATGTAGAGTCTCCCTCCTTCCACACTGGATGTTTGTTGTTGGTTTTTCCCCCTCTCTCCAACTCTTTGCAGAATGGTAAAAAGATGTACAAAGTTTTCTGCTTTTTCCTCCTCTCCCTCTGGGTGAAAGTGGTGGTGAAGCCCCTTCCTTCCTTCTTTTCCTGGGCTGGTCTCAGGGCTCTCCAGGCAGGAGCAGAAGTTGATAGCTGCTCCTCTCTGCAGCTCAGCTCCAACTGAGCAGGACACGCCTCCACTGCTCCACGATTGGTCCTTGTGCATGAAACTCTTTTTGAGTTCACCTGCAAAACATAAAACATTAAACTGTGCCACCCGACCTGGGTGACACTCCAGACATTTACAAGGCCCTTTTTTTTTCCCTCCCCCCACTCTTTTCTTTTTTTTTTTCTTTTTTTTTTTGGGCACTAAATTCACAATTTACCCCAGTGCCCCCTGTAAAAGGGAAGGGGGACACTAAAAGCACCGGCAATGAAAACAAATTAAACTTTAAAACGTAAAATCAAATTAAAATTTGGTTGCCGGGCGTGATGATGCACTCCAGTCCCTCCGGTGCCCACCTCTCGCGGAAGGCTGCGAGCGTACCGGTGGACACCGCGTGCTCCATCTCCAAGGACACCCTGGACCGGATGTAAGAGCCGAAGAGAGGCAGGCAGTCAGGTTGAACGACCCCCTCGACCGCCCGCTGCCTGGACCGGCTGATGGCACCTTTGGCCATGCCCAGGAGCAGTCCTACGAGGAGGCCTTCGGACCTACCCGCTCCCCTCCGCACAGGGTGCCCAAAGATCAGGAGAGTGGGACTGAAGTGCAGCCAGAATTTCAGGAGCAGCCCCTTCAAATAATGGAACAGGGGCTGCAACCTCGTGCACTCAATAAAAACATGGAACACGGACTCCTCCAGACCGCAGAAATTGCAGGCGGCCTGGGAGTCCGTGAACCGGCTTAAAAATTTGTTGCACGGCACTGCTCCGTGCACCACCCTCCAGGCCAAGTCCCCGATGAATAGTGGGAGGACCCCTGCGTAGAGTGCCCTCCATCGGGGACCCCCGCCTCCTCCGGACGGCAAGATGGTACGCCATGGCGTGTCCGGACGGCCGGCGAGGATGGCAAAGTTGAGGGTGTGCAGGAGCAGCCCGTACAGGAAACCCCTCCGCGCGGAACTGAAAGGCACGGAGGGGATTTCCCCGAGGCGGCTCAAGTTGTGAGGCGCCGGCCCCCGAGGGAGGTTCCGGGGTTTGGCGCCGATGAGGAATTCCGTCCGGACGGGGGTCAGTTCGGACGGGATCTCCCCACGTGCTTGAGCCTCCTCGATACACCTAACGGAGTCAGGGCCCAGAGCTGTTTTTAGCGACTCGATGGCATCGGCCGCGTGGCGGACGTTGGCAGAGTTTAGGCGCCGCGCCAGCGTGTCTGGCGCCATCCAGCCCGCTCCTCCGCCATCGAGCAGGTCCCTGACCCTGGTCACCTCACCAGCCATAGCCCTCTCTTCCGACCGCCACATGAAACCTCGGCCGTGGAGGTACGGATTCCCGAGCAGCGGCTCCTCAGGACGGCCGCCACTCCAGCCGGCGGAGAGCTGCGCTTGGTGGAGACTTTGTTCCAGACCCTGATGAGTTCCCTGTAAAAGACAGGCAGCTCCCGGAGGGCAGTCCTGGCACCCCCCAAGTTCACAAACAGGAGCTGCGTGTCATAATTGAGGTCGCGCTGCTGGCGGAAGAAATACCTCGCCAGAGCACAGCACCTCGGAGAGGGCTCGACGTAAAGGTATCTCTGCAGGGTCTGAAGACGGAAAGTCGCGAGCTGGGCGCTGACGCACATCAACGACTGACCGCCCTCCTCAAGCGGGAGACTCAGGACCGCGGCAGAGACCCAGTGCTTCCTGTTGTTCCAGAAGAAGTCCACCAGCTTCTTCTGTATCTTGGCGACAAACGCAGGGGGAGGGGTCAAAGTGACCAGCCGGTACCAGAACATTGCGGCCACCAGTTGGTTTATGACTAGCGCTCGACCCCTGTAGGACAGCACTCGGAGCAGTCCTGTCCAGCGCCCTAGGCGAGCGGCGACCTTGGCCTCCAGCTCCTGCCAGTTCGCCGGCCAGGCTCCCTCGTCGGGGCTAAGGTAGACTCCCAGATAGAGGAGATGGGTCGTGCTCCAGGCAAAAGGCCTGAGCTCCTCCGGCAGGGAGTCCACCCGCCACTGACCCACCAGGAGTCCGGAACATTTCTCCCAGTTGATCCTGGCGGAGGACGCGGCCGAGTAAATCTCCTGGCACTCACGCATCCTCCGCAGGTCAGCGGGATCCTCTACCGCGAGGAGCACGTCATCGGCGTAAGCCGAGAGGACGACCTCCACGCCCGGCCCTTGCAGAGCCAGTCCCGTCAACCTCGTCCGCAAGAGGCGCAGGAAAGGCTCCACGCAAACGGCGTATAACTGGCCGGACATGGGGCATCCCTGGCGCACCCCCCTCCTAAAGCGAAGGGGCGCCGTCAAGGACCCGTTAACCTTAATCAGACACTCCGCGGCGGCGTACAAAAGTCGGATCCGGGCGACGAAATGCGTCACGAACCCGAAAGCGCGCAGAGTTCCGAGCAGATAGTCGTGATCCACCCTGTCGAACGCCTTCTCTTGGTCGAAGGATAGGAAGGCGACCGACAGACCAGCCTCCTGGGAACAATGGATGAGGTCCCGGACCAGATGGATGTTATCGTGGATTGTCCGGCCCGGGACCGTGTAGGACTGGTCGGGGTGGATCATGTGGTCCAGCACGGCACCAAGGCGAGCAGACATCGCCCTGGCGAAGATTTTGTAGTCCGTGCTGAGGAGGGAGACCGGGCGCCAGTTCTTAAGGAGACGGAGATCGCCCTTCTTAGGCAGCAGGACGATGACTGCCCTGCGCCAAGAGAGGGGCATCTCCCCGGTCGCCAGACTTTCCCCCAGGACCCGCGCGTGGTCGCCCCCCAGGACGTCCCAGAACGCCCTGTGGAACTCCACGGTCAGCCCGTCCAGCCCCGGGGATTTTCCCCTTGAGAGCCGGGCGAGGGCACCGGTCAGCTCCGCCAGGCTTAGCGGAGCTTCCAGATTTTTGGCGCCCTCCGGGCTGACCTTCGGCAGGTCCTCCCACAAAACTCTACGCGCTTCCTCGCTGGACGGATCCGGAGAGAACAGAGCCCCGTAATATTCACGGGCCCTGTTGTTGACGCCCTCCGGATCCGAGACGAGAGAGCCGTCGTCGGCCAGCAGCGTCAAGAGCTGCTTACGGACACTCTGCCTTTTTTCCAGCGAGTAGAAGAAGGGGGAGCCGCGGTCCAGATCCCGCAGGAACCGGATCCGCGACCTTACGAACGCGCCTCGGGACCCGACGAGCTGCAGGTCCTTCAGCGCGGCCTTCTTCGCTTCGTACACCGTCCGCAGGGCCGGGTCCTGGACGACTTGACCGAGACGGGCTTCCAGGTCGAGCACCTCTTTTTCTAGGCGCCCGACTCTGGCCGCCCGCCTCTTGGTCGACCCCCTCGCGTACTCTTGACAGAAGACGCGGACGTGAGCCTTGCCCACATCCCACCATAGCCTCAAGGAGGGGAAGCCCCCCTGCTTCCTTCTCCAGTCAGACCAGAATCGACGGAACGAGTCCTGGAACCGCACGTCCTCCAGCAGCCGGTTGTTAAAGTGCCAGTACGCGGACCCCGTCCTCGCGCGGAGCGAAGCGAGCTCCGCCCACACCAGGTGGTGGTCCGAACACGGCACCGGCCGCATGGAGGCCGCCGGGACGCAGGAAACGTACGCCCGAGACACGTAAAGGCGGTCGACTCCAGACCATCCAACTCCAGGCCTCACCCAAGTAAAGGCGCTGGAGTCGGGGTGGAGATTTCGCCAGACGTCCACCAAGTCGAAGGACCCGACCAGGTCCCTCAACTTCTCCATCGCCGTCATGCACTGCGGGGCACCGGAGCGGTCCCTCGCCTCGAGGGTGCAGTTAAAATCCCCCCCCGAGGACAATGCAGTCGCCGACGTCGACGGAGCCAAGAAGAGCGGACACCTCTTCAAAGAAGCGCGTTTGCTGCGGGCCGGGCTGAGTGGCGTACACGTTCACGAGATGGAGCGGCACGTCCCCCAGGCGAACCGTTACGTGCAGCAAGCGGCCTGGCACGGGCTCCTCGACCCCCAAGATCTCCGGCTGAAAATGCGGGCCCAGCAAGATGGCCACCCCACTAGAAATGGCGGTGAGGTGGCTCATGCGGACCTCTCCTTGCCATTCCAGGAGCCACGTGGCTTCGTCTCCCGGAACGGTGTGGGTTTCTTGCAGGAAGCACACCGCATATTTCCCCTCCCGCAGGAGCGAAAAATTGTCAAATCTACAGCGTGCCCCTCTGCCGCCGTTGATGTTGAGGCTGGCTATGGTTATCTTCATGGCAAAAGCATAGTGCAACCTCTACCTTAACCTATTGTGGGGGAGGGAGCGGAGTCTTTTGTTGAACACCGCTCCCTCCGCAGCCCAGCGAGGAGTCCCTCGAGCTCGCGCAGCTCAAGGTGTTGCGCCTTTGTCAAGGGCCCGCCCGCGGCCAAGGTTTTGACGGCTGCGCGGACGGACCCCTTGATCAGCTCTGGCTCGGACCATTTTTCCAGGGCCAGTCGGGCTTGGTTGCAGCGACCCCGGCTCTGGGCCAAAAAGTCCCGGAGTTCCTTTGCAGGAATGAGGATGGTCTCGGCGGCGGCCGCGAGCAGATCCACCGCCTCGCTGGCGGTGGTCTCTAGGTCTTCACCCGCGTCCACCACCGAGTCCCCGTCCTCCTCCGGGAGGTGGCCGCCAGCAGCCGGCCCATCGACCGCACAAGGTACGGCAAATGAACCGGCCGCTCCAACCGGCCTTGGCTCTGCCCCGATCCCACCCCCAGGATCGTCGGCAGAGGAGTCCCCACTGGGCTCTTTTAAAAATGGTGCTGGGTCGGGAAACGACAGCGGAAGGGGTTCCCCCTCCGCCCCAGGAACCGGGGAACAAGGAGAGACCCGGCCATAGGAAATCCCCAGGCTCCCCAAGTGCACCAGCTCCAAAGTAAGGGGCGAGGGTGGGTGTTCCTCCCCCTCCCCGCTGCCACCCCCCGGCCCAGCATCTACAGTGTCATAAATATTTGTTTCGGTTTCTGCCGGGTCGAGCGACTCCCGGGGGAAGTTGGGTATTGGCTGGGCGGGCTCAGGTTCGGCCTTTTCGGCCCCGCCCGCCTCAGTCCCCGGGGCGCCCGGCCCGGCGGCAATGCATTCCTCCGCGGTCCCCACGCCCCCCACGACAGGCAGATCTTCCACGCCATCCCCGGGAGGCAGAGGCTGGGCAGCCTCGACTGTCTCACCCTCCCCGGGGACAGACTCCTCCCGCCTACGGCGCTGCTTGGGGGCGCTGGTGGGGGACGCGGGACACGCGGCGGGCATCGACTCCTCCGCGGAGGGATGTTGTTCCCCCTCCGCCTCAACGGAGCGGCGCCTCCTTTTGTTGCTGGAGGTGCGCTGAGGCAGGGAGACCTCCATGTCTGCCGAGGCCTCCCGCTCCGCCCCCCCCTTTTTCTTTTCTTGCCCGTGCCCGGGCCCCTCTGCGGTGTTGTTCAAGGGCTCGGGCACGGGCTCAGGGCACCCCGCGCTCGCCGGTGACTGGGTTGGGCCGAGCGCGGTAAACAAATTGTCTGGCGCACCGAGGGGACCCGCCTCTGGATGTTTTGCCTTGTCCCGCGCCTTCCTTCCGTTCGGACGCTCTCCCTCCCCCCCGCCGGAGGCCCCGAAAACAAAGGCCTCCGACGATGCCCGCGCACCAATGGCTCCCGGCACGCGGACGCAACTAGGGGGAGGGGTGGCGGCGGCGTCAGCCTTGGCCGCCTTCGGTGGTTTGGCGGCCTTGGAGGCGGGGCAGTTCTTGCGAATGTGCCCCACCTCCCTGCAGGCATGGCACCGCACGCCGTCCGACGTCCAGAAGATGCGGTAGGCAGTCCCCTCGTGCACCACATTAAAATAGCCCTCCGTCGTCTCCTCCCGCGCCAGCCGGACAAAGAGCTGGCGGCGGAAGGAGAACACATGGCGCAGGCTGCTCTCCCTGAGGCCGAGCGGTATGGGGTTGATCCCCGACCTTACCTCCCCCAGTTGGTGTAGGTGAGGGAGGAGGAGCTCAGCGGGAACAAAGGGCGGGACGTTTGACACGATGACCCTCTGCGCGGTGGCCTCGAGAGGGTCCACCGGCAGGAACGTCCCGCCCACCGTGAGCCCCTTTTCAAGGGCCAGGGACACCGCCCGCTCCGACCCCAGGAAGAACACGGCCTTCCCAGACATCTTGGAGGCTGCGACAATGGCCGAGGGGCCGACTACCCCAGCCATCGCCCGCACGCACTCCTCAATGCTCATTGTGGGGTGAGTGTAGCTCTTGACCCCGTGTTTCTTTGTGATGAGTGTAAAAGGTGGCAGGGCAGCGGGTGGCGCAGGAGGTGCCGTGGAAGCGGTTGCCACCTGCGCATATGTCTTCGCTGGCCCTGCCACCGGCGTGGATGGGGTCGCCATCACGGGGTCCCTTTAAGGGCTACACCCACCCCAAAGTCACAGGCCTTGATGGTCTTTATTAGCCTCGTTGGTGTTTGAGCAGAGGGAGCTCTGAAAGAGGCACACCTCTCCCCTTGTTAATGATTGGGGAGGGGCCTTGTTCCCTCTGCTCAGTGTCTTAATTGTTTTTTTTTTAAATTAGGAGAAAGGGGCCTCAGAGAGAGAGGGGAGAAACAGAGTAACAGAGAAAGAGAGAGGGGGGTGGGAAGGGGGGGGGAGAACTGCGAGGGCAGGTCTCCCCTCGCAGCTGTGGGTGGGTGCACTCCCCAGATGGCAAAACACAAAAAACACAGTCCTTGGGGTGGGTCTTCAGGTGGGGGGAGAAGACGTCTTCACCTGGGGCAGCTAGAGCCACCAGGCACACACTCCTAACGATGTTAATAGGGTAAATGAGAAAAAATCTTCAGCCTGGTAGCTCCAGATATCCCAGGCTAGGCAATTGGGGGGGGGTGGGGTTCAATTGTGGGGGGGGACTAGTTGTAAGCAATGTTCCGGCCCTCAGTGGTCTTCTTTCCTCCCCCCACCGATACAACAAAGTCTGTTTGGGAAATGCACCCACACCCACCTGTAGAAATGTAGAGTCTCCCTCCTTCCACACTGGATGTTTGTTGTTGGTTTTCCCCCTCTCTCCAACTCTTTGCAGAATGGTAAAAAGATGTACAAAGTTTTCTGCTTTTTCCTCCTCTCCCTCTGGGTGAAAGTGGTGGTGAAGCCCCTTCCTTCCTTCTTTTCCTGGGCTGGTCTCAGGGCTCTCCAGGCAGGAGCAGAAGTTGATAGCTGCTCCTCTCTGCAGCTCAGCTCCAACTGAGCAGGACACGCCTCCACTGCTCCACGATTGGTCCTTGTGCATGAAACTCTTTTGAGTTTACCTGCAAAAACATAAACATTAAAACCATGCCACCCGACCTGGGTGACACAGCACACATTTTCAAGGCCCCTTTTTTTTTTTAATTTATTTTTTTTTTGGTTTTTTTTGGGGCGCTAAAATCAAATTTTTCCAGTGCCCCCTATAAAAGGGGAGGGGGACACTAAAAGCACCGGCAATGAAAACAAATTAAACTTTAAAACGTAAAATCAAATTAAAATTTGGTTGCCGGCCGTGATGATGCACTCCAGTCCCTCCGGTGCCCACCTCTCGCGGAAGGCCTCGAGCGTACCGGTGGACACCGCGTGCTCCATCTCCAAGGACACCCTGGACCGGATGTAAGAGCGGAAGAGAGGCAGGCAGTCAGGTTGAACGACCCCCTCGACCGCCCGCTGCCTGGACCGGCTGATGGCACCCTTGGCCGTGCCCAGGAGCAGTCCTACGAGGAGGCCCTCGGACCTACCCGCTCCCCTCCGCACAGGGTGCCCAAAGATCAGGAGAGTGGGACTGAAGTACAGCCAGAATTTCAGGAGCAGCCCCTTCAAATAATGGAACAGGGGCTGCAACCTTGTGCACTCAATAAAAACATGGAACACGGACTCCTCCAGACCGCAGAAATTGCAGGCAGCCTGGGAGTCCGTGAACCGGCTTAAAAATTTGTTGCACGGCACTGCTCCGTGCACCACCCTCCAGGCCAAGTCCCCGATGAATAGTGGGAGGACCCCTGCGTAGAGTGCCCTCCATCGGGGACCCCCGCCTCCTCCGGACGGCAAGATGGTACGCCATGGCGTGTCCGGACGGCCGGCGAGGATGGCAAAGTTGAGGGTGTGCAGGAGCAGCCCGTACAGGAAACCCCTCCGCGCGGAACTGAAAGGCGCGGAGGGGATTTCCCCGAGGCGGCTCAAGTTGTGAGGCGCCGGCCCCCGAGGGAGGTTCCGGGGTTTGGCGCCGATGAGGAATTCCGTCCGGACGGGTGTCAGTTCGGACGGGATCTCCCCACGTGCTTGAGCCTCCTCGATGCACCTAACGGAGTCAGGGCCCAGAGCTGTTTTTAGCGACTCGATGACATCGGCCGCGTGGCGGACGTTGGCAGAGTTTAGGCGCCGCGCCAGCGTGTCTGGCGCCATCCAGCCCGCTCCTCCGCCATCGAGCAGGTCCCTGACCCTGGTCACCTCACCAGCCACAGCCCTCTCTTCCGACCGCCACATGAAGCCTCGGCCGTGGAGGTACGGATTCCCGAGCAGCGGCTCCTGCAGGACGGCCGCCACTCCAGCCGGCGGAGAGCTGCGCTTGGTGGAGACTTTGTTCCAGACCCTGATGAGTTCCCTGTAAAAGACAGGCAGCTCCCGGAGGGCGGTCCTGGCACCCCCCAAGTTCACAAACAGGAGCTGCGTGTCATAATTGAGGTCGCGCTGCTGGCGGAAGAAATACCTCGCCAGAGCACACCACCTAGGAGGGGGCTCGACGTAAAGGTATCTCTGCAGGGTCTGAAGACGGAAAGTCGCGAGCTGGGCGCTGACGCACACCAACGACTGACCGCCCTCCTCGAGCGGGAGACTCAAGACCGCGGCAGAGACCCAGTGCTTCCTGTTGTTCCAGAAGAAGTCCACCAGCTTCTTCTGTATCTTGGCGACAAACGCAGGGGGAGGGGTCAAAGTGACCAGCCGGTACCACAACATTGCGGCCACCAGCTGGTTTATGACTAGCGCTCGACCCCTGTAGGACAGCACTCGGAGCAGTCCTGTCCAGCGCCCTAGGCGAGCGGCGACCTTGGCCTCCAGCTCCTGCCAGTTCGCCGGCCAGGCTCCCTCGTCGGGGCTAAGGTAGACTCCCAGATAGAGGAGATGGGTCGTACTCCAGGCAAAAGGCCTGAGCTCCTCCGGCAGGGAGTCCACCCGCCACTGACCCACCAGGAGTCCGGAACATTTCTCCCAGTTGATCCTGGCGGAGGACGCGGCCAAGTAAATCTCCTGGCACTCACGCATCCTCCGCAGGTCAGCGGGATCCTCTACCGCGAGGAGCACGTCATCGGCGTAAGCCGAGAGGACGACCTCCACGCCCGGCCCTTGCAGAGCCAGTCCCGTCAACCTCGTCCGCAAGAGGCGCAGGAAAGGCTCCACGCAAACGGCGTATAACTGGCCGGACATGGGGCATCCCTGGCGCACCCATCTCCTAAAGCGAAGGGGCGCCATCAAGGACCCGTTAACCTTAATCAGACACTCCGCGGCGGCGTACAAAAGTCGGATCCGGGCGACGAAATGCGTCCCGAACCCGAAAGCGCGCAGAGTTCCGAGCAGATAGTCGTGATCCACCCTGTCGAACGCCTTCTCTTGGTCGAGGGATAGGAAGGCGACCGACAGACCAGCCTCCTGGGAACAATGGATGAGGTCCCGGACCAGATGGATGTTATCGTGGATTGTCCAGCCCGGGACCGTGTAGGACTGGTCGGGGTGGATCATGTGGTCCAGCACGGCACCAAGGCGAGCAGACATCGCCCTGGCGAAGATTTTGTAGTCCGTGCTGAGGAGGGAGACCGGGCGCCAGTTCTTAAGGAGGCGGAGATCGCCCTTCTTAGGCAGCAGGACGATGACTGCCCTGCGCCAAGAGAGGGGCATCTCCCCGGTCGCCAGACTTTCCCCCAGGACCCGCGCGTAGTCGCCCCCCAGGACGTCCCAGAACGCCCTGTGGAACTCCACGGTCAGCCCGTCCAGCCCCGGAGATTTTCCCCTCGAGAGCCGGGCGAGGGCACCAGGCTTAGCGGAGCTTCCAGATTTTCGGCGCCCTCCGGGCTGACCTTCGGCAGGTCCTCCCACAAAACTCTACGCGCTTCCTCGCTGGACGGATCCGGAAAGAACAGAGCCCCGTAATATTCACGGGCCCTGTTGTTGACGCCCTCCGGATCCGAGACGAGAGAGCCGTCGTCGGCCAGCAGCGTCAAGAGCTGCTTACGGACACTCTGCCTTTTTTCCAGCGAGTAGAAGAAGGGGGAGCCGCGGTCCAGATCCCGCAGGAACCAGATCCGCGACCTCACGAACGCACCTCGGGATCCGACGAGCTGCAGGTCCTTCAGCGCGGCCTTCTTCGCTTCGTACACCGTCCGCAGGGCCGGGTCCTGGACGACTTGACCGAGACGGGCTGCCAGGTCGAGCACCTCTTTTTCTAGGCACCCGACTCTGGCCGCCCGCCTCTTGGTCGACCCCCTCGCGTACTCTTGACAGAAGACGCGGACGTGAGCCTTGCCCACGTCCCACCATAGCCTCAAGGAGGGGAAGCCCCCCTGCTTCCTTCTCCAGTCGGACCAGAATCGACGGAACGAGTCCTGGAACCGCACGTCCTCCAGCAGCCGGTTGTTAAAGTGCCAGTACGCGGACCCCGTCCTCGCGCGGAGCGAAGCGAGCTCCGCCCACACCAGGTGGTGGTCCGAACACGGCACCGGCCGCATGGAGGCCGCCGGGACGCAGGAAACGTACGGCCGAGACACGTAAAGGCGGTCGACTCTAGACCATCCAACTCCAGGCCTCACCCAAGTACAGGCGCTGGAGTCGGGGTGGAGATTTCGCCAGACGTCCACCAAGTCGAAGGACCCGACCAGGTCCCTCAACTTCTCCATCGCCGTCATGCACTGCGGGGCACCGGAGCGGTCCCTCGCCTTGAGGGTGCAGTTAAAATCCCCCCCGAGGACAATACAGTCGCCGACGTCGACGGAGCCAAGAAGAGCGGACACCTCTTCAAAGAAGCGCGTTTGCTGCAGGCCGGGCTGAAGGGCGTACACGTTCACGAGATGGAGCGGCACGTCCCCCAGGCGAACCGTTACGTGCAGCAAGCGGCCTGGCACGGGCTCCTCGACCCCCAAGATCTCCGGCTGAAAATGCGGGCCCAGCAAGATGGCCACCCCACTAGAAATGGCGGTGAGGTGGCTCATGCGGACCTCTCCTTGCCATTCCAGGAGCCACGTGGCTTCGTCTCCCGGAACGGTGTGGGTTTCTTGCAGGAAGCACACCGCATATTTCCCCTCCCGCAGGAGCGAAAAATTGTCAAATCTACGGCGTGCCCCTCTGCCGCCGTTGATGTTGAGGCTGGCTATGGTTATCTTCATGGCAAAAGCATAGTGCAACCTCTACCTTAACCTATTGTGGGGGAGGGAGCGGAGTCTTTTGTTGAGCTCCACTCCCTCCGCAGCCCAGCGAGGAGTCCCTCGAGCTCGCGCAGCTCAAGGTGTTGCTCCTTTGTCAAGGGCCCGCCCGCGGCCAAGGTTTTAACGGCGGCGTGGACGGACGCCTTGATCAGCTCTGGCTCGGACCATTTTTCCAGGGCCAGTCGGGCTTGGTCGCAGCGACCCCGGCTCTGGGCCAAAAAGTCCCGGAGTTCCTTTGCAGGAATGAGGATGGTCTCGGCGGCGGCCGCGAGCAGATCCACCACCTCGCTGGCAGTGGTCTCTAGTTCTTCTCCCGCGTCCCCCACCGAGTCCCCGTCCTCCTCCGGGAGGTGGCCGCCAGCAGCTGGCCCATCGACCGCACAAGGCACGGCAAATGAACCGGCCGCTCCAACCGGCCCTGGCTCTGCCCCGATCCCACCCCCAGGATCGTCGGCAGAGGAGTCCCCACTGGGCTCTTTTAAAAATGGTGCTGGGTCGGGAAACGACAGCGGAAGGGGTTCCCCCTCCGCCCCAGGAACCGGGGAACAAGGAGAGACCCGGCCATAGGAAATCCCCAGGCTCCCCAAGTGCTCCAGCTCCAAAGTAAGGGGCGAGGGTGGGTGTTCCTCCCCCTCCCCGCTGCCACCCACCGGCCCAGCATGTACAGTATCATTAAAATCAGTTGTTTCATTCTCTGCCCGGTCGAGCAAATCCCGGGGGAAGTTGGGTATTGGCTGGGCGGGCTCAGGTTCGGCCTTTTCGGCCCCGCCTGCCTCAGTCCCCGGGACGCCCGGCCCGCCGGCAATGCTTTCCTCCGCGGTCCCCACGCCCCCCACGACGGGCAGATCCTCCACGCCATCCCCGGGAGGCTGAGGCTGGGCAGCCTCAACTGTCTCACCCTCCCCGGGGACAGACTCCTCTCGCCTACGGCGCAGCTTGGGGGCGCTGGTGGGGGACGCGGGACACGCGGCGGGCACCAACTCCTCCGCGGAGGGATGTTGTTCCCCCTCCGCCTCAACGGAGCGGCGCCTCCTTTTGTTGCTGGAGGTGCGCTGAGGCAGGGAGACCTCCATGTCTGCCGAGGCCTCCCGCACCACCCCCCCCTTTTCCTTTTCTTGCCCGCGCCCGGGCCCCTCTGTGGTGTTGTTCAAGGGCTCAGGCACGGGCTCGGGGCACCCCGCGCTCGCCGGTGACTGGGTTGGGCTGAGCGCGGTGGTCAAATTGTCTGGCGCACTGAGGGGACCCGCCTCTGGATGTTTTGCCTTCTTCCGCGCCTTCTTTCCGGTCGGACGCTCTCCCTCCCCCCCGCCGGAGGCCCCGAAAACAAAGGCCTCCGACGATGCCCGCGCACCTACGGCTCCCGGCACCCGGACGCAACTAGGGGGAGGGGTGGCGGCGGCGCCAGCCTTGGCCGCCTTCGGTGGTTTGGCGGCCTTGGAGGCGGGGCAGTTCTTGCGAACGTGCCCCACCTCCTTGCAGGCATGGCACCGCACGCCGTCCGACGTCCAGAAGACGCGGTAGGCAGTCCCCTCATGCACCACATTAAAATTTCCCTCCGTCGTGTCCTCCCGCGCCAGCCGGACAAAGAGCTGGCGGCGGAAGGAGAACACGTGGTGCAGGCTGTTCTCCCTGAGGCCGAGCGGTATGGGGTTGATCCCTGACCTTACCTCCCCCAGTTGGTGTCGGTGAGGGAGGAGGAGCTCAGCGGGAACAAAGGGCGGGACGTTCGACACGATGACCCCCTGCGCGGTGGCCTCGAGAGGATCCACCGGCAGGAACGTCCCGCCCACCGTGAGCCCCCTTTCGAGGGCCAGGGACACCGCCCGCTCCGACCCCAGGAAGAAAACAGCCTTCCCAGACATCTTGGAGGCCGCGACAATGGCCGAGGGGCCGACTACCCCAGCCATTGCCCGCACGCACTCCTCGATGCTCATTGTGGGGTGAGTGTAGCTCTTGACCCCGTGTTTCTTCGTAATGAGTCTGAATGGTGGCAGGCCAGCGGGTGGCGCAGGAGGTGCCGTGGAAGCGGTTGCCACCTGTGCATATGTCTTCGCTGGCCCTGCCACCGGCGTGGATGGGGTCGCCATCACGGGGTCCCTTTAAGGGCTACACCCACCCCAAAGTCACAGGCCTTAATGGTCTTTATTAGCCTCGTTGGTGTTTGAGCAGAGGGAGCTCTGAAAGAGGCACATCTCTCCCCTTGTTAATGATTGGGGAGGGGCCTTGTTCCCTCTGCTCAGTGTCTTAATTGTTTTTTTTTTAAATTAGGAGAAAGGGGCCTCAGAGAGAGAGGGGAGAAACAGAGTAACAGAGAAAGAGAGAGCAGGGTGGGAAGGGGGGGGGAACTGCGAGGGCAGGTCTCCCCTCACAGCTGTGGGTGGGTGCACTCCCCAGATGGCAAAACACAAAAAACACAGTCCTTGGGGTGGGTCTTCAGGTGGGGGGAGAAGACGTCTTCACCTGGGGCAGCTAGAGCCACCAGGCACACACGCCTAACGATGTTAATAGGGTAAATGAGAAATAATCTTCAGCCTGGTAGCTCCAGCTATCCCAGGCTAGGCAATTGGGGGGGGGGGGTTCAATTGTGGGGGGGGCCTAGTTGTAAGCAATGTTCTGGCCCTCAGTGGTCTTCTTTCCTCCCCCCACCGATACAACAAAGTCTGTTTGGGAAATGCACCCACACCCACCTGTAGAAATGTAGAGTCTCCCTCCTTCCACACTGGATGTTTGTTGTTGGTTTTTCCCCCTCTCTCCAACTCTTTGCAGAATGGTAAAAAGATGTACAAAGTTTTCTGCTTTTTCCTCCTCTCCCTCTGGGTGAAAGTGGTGGTGAAGCCCCTTCCTTCCTTCTTTTCCTGGGCTGGTCTCAGGGCTCTCCAGGCAGGAGCAGAAGTTGATAGCTGCTCCTCTCTGCAGCTCAGCTCCAACTGAGCAGGACACGCCTCCACTGCTCCACGATTGGTCCTTGTGCATGAAACTCTTTTTGAGTTCACCTGCAAAACATAAAACATTAAACTGTGCCACCCGACCTGGGTGACACTCCAGACATTTGCAAGGCCCTTTTTTTTTTTTTTCCCCCCCCCCCTTTTTTTTTTGTTTTTTTTTTCTTCTTTTTTTGTTTTTTTTTTGGGCACCAAATTCACAATTTTCCCCAGTGCCCCCTATAAAAGGGAAGGGGGACACTAAAAGCACCGGCAATGAAAACAAATTAAACTTTAAAACGTAAAATCAAATTAAAATTTGGTTGCCGGGCGTGATGATGCACTCCAGTCCCTCCGGTGCCCACCTCTCGCGGAAGGCCGCGAGCGTACCGGTGGACACCGCGTGCTCCATCTCCAAGGACACCCTGGACCGGATGTAAGAGCGGAAGAGAGGCAGGCAGTCAGGTTGAACGACCCCCTCGACCGCCCGTTGCCTGGACCGGCTGATGGCACCCTTGGCCGTGCCCAGGAGCAGTCCTACGAGGAGGCCTTCGGACCTACCCGCTCCCCTCCGCACAGGGTGCCCAAAGATCAGGAGAGTGGGACTGAAGTGCAGCCAGAATTTCAGGAGCAGCCCCTTCAAATAATGGAACAGGGGCTGCAACCTCGTGCACTCAATAAAAACATGGAACACGGACTCCTCCAGACCGCAGAAATTGCAGGCGGCCTGGGAGTCCATGAACCGGCTTAAAAATTTGTTGCACGGCACTGCTCCGTGCACCACCCTCCAGGCCAAGTCCCCGATGAATAGTGGGAGGACCCCTGCGTAGAGTGCCCTCCATCGGGGACCCCCGCCTCCTCCGGACGGCAAGATGGTACGCCATGGCGTGTCCGGACGGCCGGCGAGGATGGCAAAGTTGAGGGTGTGCAGGAGCAGCCCGTACAGGAAACCCCTCCGCGCGGAACTGAAAGGCACGGAGGGGATTTCCCCGAGGCGGCTCAAGTTGTGAGGCGCCGGCCCCCGAGGGAGGTTCCGGGGTTTGGCGCCGATGAGGAATTCCGTCCGGACGGGGGTCAGTTCGGACGGGATCTCCCCATGTGCTTGAGCCTCCTCGATGCACCTAACGGAGTCAGGGCCCAGAGCTGTTTTTAGCGACTCGATGGCATCGGCCGCGTGGCGGACGTTGGCAGAATTTAGGCGCCGCGCCAGCGTGTCTGGCGCCATCCAGCCCGCTCCTCCGCCATCGAGCAGGTCCCTGACCCTGGTCACCTCACCAGCCACAGCCCTCTCTTCCGACCGCCACATGAAACCTCGGCCGTGGAGGTACGGATTCCCGAGCAGTGGCTCCTGATGGAGGCAGCTCCCGGAGGGCGGTCCTGGCACCCCCCAAGTTCACAAACAGGAGCTGCATGTCATAATTGAGGTCGCGCTGCTGGCGGAAGAAATACCTCGCCAGTGCACACCACCTAGGAGGGGGCTCGACGTAAAGGTATCTCTGCAGGGTCTGAAGACGGAAAGTCGCGAGCTGGGCGCTGACGCACACCAACGACTGACCGCCCTCCTCAAGCGGGAGACTCAGGACCGCGGCAGAGACCCAGTGCTTCCTGTTGTTCCAGAAGAAGTCCACCAGCTTCTTCTGTATCTTGGCGACAAACGCAGGGGGAGGGGTCAAAGTGACCAGCCGGTACCACAACATTGCGGCCACCAGCTGGTTTATTTCTAGCGCTCGACCCCTGTAGGACAGCACTCGGAGCAGTCCTGTCCAGCGCCCTAGGCGAGCGGCGACCTTGGCCTCCAGCTCCTGCCAGTTCGCCGGCCAGGCTCCCTCGTCGGGGCTAAGGTAGACTCCCAGATAGAGGAGATGGGTCGTGCTCCAGGCAAAAGGCCTGAGCTCCTCCGGCAGGGAGTCCACCCGCCACTGACCCACCAGGAGTCCGGAACGTTTCTCCCAGTTGATCCTGGCGGAGGACGCGGCCGAGTAAATCTCCTGGCACTCACGCATCCTCCGCAGGTCAGCGGGATCCTCTACCGCGAGGAGCACGTCATCGGCGTAAGCCGAGAGGACGACCTCCACGCCCGGCCCTTGCAGAGCCAGTCCCGTCAACCTCGTCCGCAAGAGGCGCAGGAAAGGCTCCACGCAAACGGCGTATAACTGGCCGGACATGGGGCATCCCTGGCGCACCCCCCTCCTAAAGCGAAGGGGCGCCGTCAAGGACCCGTTAACCTTAATCAGACACTCCGCGGCGGCGTACAAAAGTCGGATCCGGGCGACGAAATGCGTCACGAACCCGAAAGCGCGCAGAGTTCCGAGCAGATAGTCGTGATCCACCCTGTCGAACGCCTTCTCTTGGTCGAAGGATAGGAAGGCGACCGACAGACCAGTCTCCTGGGAACAATGGATGAGGTCCCGGACCAGATGGATGTTATCGTGGATTGTCCGGCCCGGGACCGTGTAGGACTGGTCGGGGTGGATCATGTGGTCCAGCACGGCACCAAGGCGAGCAGACATCGCCCTGGCGAAGATTTTGTAGTCCGTGCTGAGGAGGGAGACCGGGCGCCAGTTCTTAAGGAGGCGGAGATCGCCCTTCTTAGGCAGCAGGACGATGACTGCCCTGCGCCAAGAGAGGGGCATCTCCCCGGTCGCCAGACTTTCCCCCAGGACCCGCGCGTAGTCGCCCCCCAGGACGTCCCAGAACGCCCTGTGGAACTCCACGGTCAGCCCGTCCAGCCCCGGGGATTTTCCCCTCGAGAGCCGGGCGAGGGCACCGGTCAGCTCCGCCAGGCTTAGCGGAGCTTCCAGATTTTCGGCGCCCTCCGGGCTGACCTTCGGCAGGTCCTCCCACAAAACTCTACGCGCTTCCTCGCTGGACGGATCCGGAGAGAACAGAGCCCCATAATATTCACGGGCCCTGTTGTTGTCGCCCTCCGGATCCGAGACGAGAGAGCCGTCGTCGGCCAGCAGCGTCAAGAGCTGCTTACGGACACTCTGCCTTTTTTCCAGCGAGTAGAAGAAGGGGGAGCCACGGTCCAGATCCCGCAGGAACCGGATCCGCGACCTCACGAACGCGCCTCGGGACCCGACGAGCTGCAGGTCCTTCAGCGCGGCCTTCTTCGCTTCGTACACCGTCCGCAGGGCCGGGTCCTGGACGACTTGACCGAGACGGGCTTCCAGGTCGAGCACCTCTTTTTCTAGGCGCCCGACTCTGGCCGCCCGCCTCTTGGTCGACCCCCTCGCGTACTCTTGACAGAAGACGCGGACGTGAGCCTTGCCCACGTCCCACCATAGCCTCAAGGAGGGGAAGCCCCCCTGCTTCCTTCTCCAGTCGAACCAGAATCGACGGAACGAGTCCTGGAATCGCACGTCCTCCAGCAGCCGGTTGTTAAAGTAAGTGCCAGTACGCGGACCCCGTCCTCGCGCGGAGCGAAGCGAGCTCTGCCCACACCAGGTGGTGGTCCGAACACGGCACCGGCCGCATGGAGGCCGCCGGGACGCAGGAAACGTACGCCCGAGACACGTAAAGGCGGTCGACTCTAGACCCATCCTACTCCACGCCTCACCCAAGTAAAGGCGCTGGAGTCGGGGTGGAGATTTCGCCAGACGTCCACCAAGTCGAAGGACCCGACCAGGTCCCTCAACTTCTCCATCGCCGTCATGCACTGCGGGGCACCGGAGCGGTCCCTCGCCTCGAGGGTGCAGTTAAAATCCCCCCCGAGGGCAATGCAGTCGCCGACGTCGACGGAGCCAAGAAGAGCGGACACCTCTTCAAAGAAGCGCGTTTGCTGCGGGCCGGGCTGAGGGGCGTACACGTTCACGAGATGGAGCGGCACGTCCCCCAGGTGAACCGTTACGTGCAGCAAGCGGCCTGGCACGGGCTCCTCGACCCCCAAGATCTCCGGCTGAAAATGCGGGCCCAGCAAGATGGCCACCCCACTAGAAATGGCGGTGAGGTGGCTCATGCGGACCTCTCCTTGCCATTCCAGGAGCCACATGGCTTCGTCTCCCGGAACGGTGTGGGTTTCTTGCAGGAAGCACACCGCATATTTCCCCTCCCGCAGGAGCGAAAAATTGTCAAATCTACGGCGTGCCCCTCTGCCGCCGTTGATGTTGAGGCTGGCTATGGTTATCTTCATGGCAAAAGCATAGTGCAACCTCTACCTTAACCTATTGTGGGGGAGGGAGCGGAGTCTTTTGTTGAACTCCGCTCCCTCCGCAGCCCAGCGAGGAGTCCCTCGAGCTCGCGCAGCTCAAGGTGTTGCGCCTTTGTCAAGGGCCCGCCCGCGGCCAAGGTTTTGACGGCGGCGCGGACGGACCCCTTGATCAGCTCTGGCTCGGACCATTTTTCCAGGGCCAGTCGGGCTTGGTTGCAGCGACCCCGGCTCTGGGCCAAAAAGTCCCGGAGTTCCTTTGCAGGAATGAGGATGGTCTCGGCGGCGGCCGCGAGCAGATCCACCGCCTCGCTGGCGGTGGTCTCTAGGTCTTCACCCGCGTCCCCCACCGAGTCCCCGTCCTCCTCCGGGAGGTGGCCGCCAGCAGCCGGCCCATCGACCGCACAAGGCACGGCAAATGAACCGGCCGCTCCAACCGGCCCTGGCTCTGCCCCGATCCCACCCCCAGGATCGTCGGCAGAGGAGTCCCCACTGGGCTCTTTTAAAAATGGTGCTGGGTCGGGAAATGACAGCGGAAGGGGTTCCCCCTCCGCCCCAGGAACCGGGGAACAAGGAGAGACCCGGCCATAGGAAATCCCCAGGCTCCCCAAGTGCACCAGCTCCAAAGTAAGGGGCGAGGGTGGGTGTTCCTCCCCCTCCCCGCTGCCACCCCCCAGCCCAGCATCTACAGTGTCATAAATATTTGTTTCGGTTTCTGCCGGGTCGAGCGACTCCCGGGGGAAGTTGGGTATTGGCTGGGCGGGCTCAGGTTCGGCCTTTTCAGCCTCGCCCGCCTCAGTCCCCGGCGCGCCCGGCCCGGCGGCAATGCATTCCTCCGCGGTCCCCACGCCCCTCACGACAGGCAGATCTTCCACGCCATCCCCGGGAGGCAGAGGCTGGGCAGCCTCGACTGTCTCACCCTCCCCGGGGACAGACTCCTCCCGCCTACGGCGCTGCTTGGGGGCGCTGGTGGGGGACGCGGGACACGCGGTGGGCACCGACTCCTCCGCGGAGGGATGTTGTTCCCCCTCCGCCTCAACGGAGCGGCGCCTCCTTTTGTTGCTGGAGGTGCGCTGAGGCAGGGAGACCTCCATGTCTGCCGAGGCCTCCCGCTCTGCCCCCCCCTTTTTCTTTTCTTGCCCGCGCCCGGGCCCCTCTGCGGTGTTGTTCAAGGGCTCGGGCACGGGCTCAGGGCACCCCGCGCTCGCCGGTGACTGGGTTGGGCCGAGCGCGGTAAACAAATTGTCTGGCGCACCGAGGGGACCCGCCTCTGGATGTTTTGCCTTGTCCCGCGCCTTCCTTCCGTTCGGACGCTCTCCCTCCCCCCCGCCGGAGGCCCCGAAAACAAAGGCCTCCGACGATGCCCGCGCACCTATGGCTCCCGGCACGCGGACGCAACTAGGGGGAGGGGTGGCGGCGGCGCCAGCCTTGGCCGCCTTCGGTGGTTTGGCGGCCTTGGAGGCGGGGCAGTTCTTGCGAATGTGCCCCACCTCCCTGCAGGCATGGCACCGCACGCCGTCCGACGTCCAGAAGATGCGGTAGGCAGTCCCCTCGTGCACCACATTAAAATAGCCCTCCGTCGTTTCCTCCCGCGCCAGCCGGACAAAGAGCTGGCGGCGGAAGGAGAACACGTGGCGCAGGCTGCTCTCCCTGAGGCCGAGCGGTATGGGGTTGATCCCCGACCTTACCTCCCCCAGTTGGTGTCGGTGAGGGAGGAGGAGCTCAGCGGGAACAAAGGGCGGGACGTTTGACATGATGACCCTCTGCGCGGTGGCCTCGAGAGGATCCACCGGCAGGAACGTCCCGCCCACCGTGAGCCCCTTTTCAAGGGCCAGGGACACCGCCCGCTCCGACCCCAGGAAGAACACGGCCTTCCCAGACATCTTGGAGGCTGCGACAATGGCCGAGGGGCCGACTACCCCAGCCATCGCCCGCACGCACTCCTCGATGCTCATTGTGGGGTGAGTGTAGCTCTTGACCCCGTGTTTCTTTGTGATGAGTGTAAAAGGTGGCAGGGCAGCGGGTGGCGCAGGAGGTGCCGTGGAAGCGGTTGCCACCTGCGCATATGTCTTCGCTGGCCCTGCCACCGGCGTGGATGGGGTCGCCATCACGGGGTCCCTTTAAGGGCTACACCCACCCCAAAGTCACAGGCCTTAATGGTCTTTATTAGCCTCGTTGGTGTTTGAGCAGAGTGAGCTCTGAAAGAGGCACACCTCTCCCCTTGTTAATGATTGGGGAGGGGCCTTGTTCCCTCTGCTCAGTGTCTTAATTGTTTTTTTTTTAAATTAGGAGAAAGGGGCCTCAGAGAGAGAGGGGAGAAACAGAGTAACAGAGAAAGAGAGAGCGGGGTGGGAAGGGGGGGGGGAACTGCGAGGGCAGGTCTCCCCTCACAGCTGTGGGTGGGTGCACTCCCCAGATGGCAAAACACAAAAAACACAGTCCTTGGGGTGGGTCTTCAGGTGGGGGGAGAAGACGTCTTCACCTGGGGCAGCTAGAGCCACCAGGCACACACTCCTAACGATGTTAATAGGGTAAATGAGAAAAAATCTTCAGCCTGGTAGCTCCAGCTATCCCAGGCTAGGCAATTGGGGGGGGGGGGGTTCAATTGTGGGGGGGGCCTAGTTGTAAGCAATGTTCCGGCCCTCAGTGGTCTTCTTTCCTCCCCCCACCGATACAACAAAGTCTGTTTGGGAAATGCACCCACACCCACCTGTAGAAATGTAGAGTCTCCCTCCTTCCACACTGGTTGTTTGTTGTTGGTTTTTCCCCCTCTCTCCAACTCTTTGCAGAATGGTAAAAAGATGTACAAAGTTTTCTGCTTTTTCCTCCTCTCCCTCTGGGTGAAAGTGGTGGTGAAGCCCCTTCCTTCCTTCTTTTCCTGGGCTGGTCTCAGGGCTCTCCAGGCAGGAGCAGAAGTTGATAGCTGCTCCTCTCTGCAGCTCAGCTCCAACTGAGCAGGACACGCCTCCACTGCTCCACGATTGGTCCTTGTGCATGAAACTCTTTTGAGTTTACCTGCAAAAACATAAACATTAAAACCATGCCACCCGACCTGGGTGACACAGCAGACATTTTCAAGGCCCTTTTTTTTATTTATTTATTTATTTTTTGTTTTTTTTGGGGCGCTAAAATCAAATTTTTCCAGTGCCCCCTATAAAAGGGGAGGGGGACACTAAAAGCACCGGCAATGAAAACAAATTAAACTTTAAAACGTAAAATCAAATTAAAATTTGGTTGCCGGGCATGATGATGCACTCCAGTCCCTCCGGTGCCCACCTCTTGCGGAAGGCCGCGAGCGTACCGGTGGACACCGCGTGCTCCATCTCCAAGGACACCCTGGACCGGATGTAAGAGCGGAAGAGAGGCAGGCAGTCAGGTTGAACGACCCCCTCGACCGCCCGCTGCCTGGACCGGCTGATGGCACCCTTGGCTGTGCCCAGGAGCAGTCCTACGAGGAGGCCCTCGGACCTACCCGCTCCCCTCCGCACAGGGTGCCCAAAGATCAGGAGAGTGGGACTGAAGTGCAGCCAGAATTTCAGGAGCAGCCCCTTCAAATAATGGAACAGGGGCTGCAACTTTGTGCACTCAATAAAAACATGGAACACGGACTCCTCCAGACCGCAGAAATTGCAGGCGGCCTGGGAGTCCGTGAACCGGCTTAAAAATTTGTTGCACGGCACTGCTCCGTGCACCACCCTCCAGGCAAAGTCCCCGATGAATAGTGGGAGGACCCCTGCGTAGAGTGCCCTCCATCGGGGACCCCCGCCTCCTCCGGACGGCAAGATGGTATGCCATGGCGTGTCCGGACGGCCGGCGAGGATGGCAAAGTTGAGGGTGTGCAGGAGCAGCCCGTACAGGAAACCCCTCCGCGCGGAACTGAAAGGCGCGGAGGGGATTTCCCCGAGGCGGCTCAAGTTGTGAGGCGCCGGCCCCCGAGGGAGGTTCCGGGGTTTGGCGCCGATGAGGAATTCCGTCCGGACGGGGGTCAGTTCGGACGGGATCTCCCCACGTGCTTGAGCCTCCTCGATGCACCTAACGGAGTCAGGGCCCAGAGCTGTTTTTAGCGACTCGATGGCATCGGCCGCGTGGCGGACGTTGGCAGAATTTAGGCGCCGCGCCAGCGTGTCTGGCGCCATCCAGCCCGCTCCTCCGCCATCGAGCAGGTCCCTGACCCTGGTCACCTCACCAGCCACAGCCCTCTCTTCCGACCGCCACATGAAACCTCGGCCGTGGAGGTACGGATTCCCGAGCAGCGGCTCCTGCAGGACGGCCGCCACTCCAGCCGGCGGAGAGCTGCGCTTGGTGGAGACTTTGTTCCAGACCCTGATGAGTTCCCTGTAAAAGACAGGCAGCTCCCGGAGGGCGGTCCTGGCACCCCCCAAGTTCACAAACAGGAGCTGCGTGTCATAATTGAGGTCGCGCTGCTGGCGGAAGAAATACCTCGCCAGAGCACACCACCTAGGAGGGGGCTCGACGTAAAGGTATCTCTGCAGGGTCTGAAGACGGAAAGTCGCGAGCTGGGCGCTGACGCACACCAACGACTGACCGCCCTCCTCGAGCGGGAGACTCAAGACCGCGGCAGAGACCCAGTGCTTCCTGTTGTTCCAGAAGAAGTCCACCAGCTTCTTCTGTATCTTGGCGACAAACGCAGGGGGAGGGGTCAAAGTGACCAGCCGGTACCACAACATTGCGGCCACCAGCTGGTTTATGACTAGCGCTCGACCCCTGTAGGACAGCACTCGGAGCAGTCCTGTCCAGCGCCCTAGGCGAGCGCCAACCTTGGCCTCCAGCTCCTGCCAGTTCGCCGGCCAGGCTCCCTCGTCGGGGCTAAGGTAGACTCCCAGATAGAGGAGATGGGTCGTGCTCCAGGCAAAAGGCCTGAGCTCCTCCGGCAGGGAGTCCACCCGCCACTGACCCACCAGGAGTCCGGAACATTTCTCCCAGTTGATCCTGGCGGAGGACGCGGCCGAGTAAATCTCCTGGCACTCACGCATCCTCCGCAGGTCAGCGGGATCCTCTACCGCGAGGAGCACGTCATCGGCGTAAGCCGAGAGGACGACCTCCACGCCCGGCCCTTGCAGAGCCAGTCCCGTCAACCTCGTCCGCAAGAGGCGCAGGAAAGGCTCCACGCAAACGGCGTATAACTGGCCGGACATGGGGCATCCCTGGCGCACCCATCTCCTAAAGCGAAGGGGCGCCGTCAAGGACCCGTTAACCTTAATCAGACACTCCGCGGCGGCGTACAAATGTCGGATCCGGGCGACGAAATGCGTCCCGAACCCGAAAGCGCGCAGAGTTCCGAGCAGATAGTCGTGATCCACCCTGTCGAACGCCTTCTCTTGGTCGAGGGATAGGAAGGCGACCGACAGACCAGCCTCCTGGGAACAATGGATGAGGTCCCGGACCAGATGGATGTTATCGTGGATTGTCCGGCCCGGGACCGTGTAGGACTGGTCGGGGTGGATCATGTGGTCCAGCACGGCACCAAGGCGAGCAGACATCGCCCTGGCGAAGATTTTGTAGTCCGTGCTGAGGAGGGAGACCGGGCGCCAGTTCTTAAGGAGGCGGAGATCGCCCTTCTTAGGCAGCAGGACGATGACTGCCCTGCGCCAAGAGAGGGGCATCTCCCCGGTCGCCAGACTTTCCCCCAGGACCCGTGCGTAGTCGCCCCCCCAGGACGTCCCAGAACGCCCTGTGGAACTCCACGGTCAGCCCGTCCAGCCCTGGGGATTTTCCCCTCGAGAGCCGGGCGAGGGCACCGGTCAGCTCCGCCAGGCTTAGCGGAGCTTCCAGATTTTCGGCGCCCTCCGGGCTGACCTTCGGCAGGTCCTCCCACAAAACTCTACGCGCTTCCTCGCTGGACGGATCCGGAAAGAACAGAGCCCCGTAATATTCACGGGCCCTGTTGTTGACGCCCTCCGGATCCGAGACGAGAGAGCCGTCGTCGGCCAGCAGCGTCAAGAGCTGCTTACGGACACTCTGCCTTTTTTCCAGCGAGTAGAAGAAGGGGGAGCCGCGGTCCAGATCCCGCAGGAACCGGATCCGCGACCTCACGAACGCGCCTCGGGACCCGACGAGCTGCAGGTCCTTCAGCGCGGCCTTCTTCGCTTCGTACACCGTCCGCAGGGCCGGGTCCTGGACGACTTGACCGAGACGGGCTTCCAGGTCGAGCACCTCTTTTTCTAGGCGCCCGACTCTGGCCGCCCGCCTCTTGGTCGATCCCCTCGCGTACTCTTGACAGAAGACGCGGACGTGAGCCTTGCCCACGTCCCACCATAGCCTCAAGGAGGGGAAGCCCCCCTGCTTCCTTCTCCAGTCGGACCAGAATCGACGGAACGAGTCCTGGAACCGCACGTCCTCCAGCAGCCGGTTGTTAAAGTGCCAGTACGCGGACCCCGTCCTCGCGCGGAGCGAAGCGAGCTCCGCCCACACCAGGTGGTGGTCCGAACACGGCACCGGCCGCATGGAGGCCGCCGGGATGCAGGAAACGTACGCCCGAGATCCTTGTGCATGAATCCCAAAAAGTTAGTTTGCAGGTGCAGCAGGTAATCAGGAAGGCGAATGGAATGTTGGCCTTCATTGCGAGAGGGATGGAGTACAAAAGCAGGGAGGTCCTGCTGCAACTGTACAGGGTATTGGTGAGGCCGCACCTGGAGTACTGCGTGCAGTTTTGGTCACCTTACTTAAGGAAGGATATACTAGCCTTGGATCGGGTACAGAGACGATTCACTGGGCTGATTCTGGAGATGAAGGGGTTACCTTATGATGATAGATTGAGTAGACTGGGTCTTTAATCGTTGGAGTTCAGAAGGATGAGGGGTGATCTTATAGAAACATTTAAAATAATGAGAGGGATAGATAAGATAGAGGCAGAGAGGTTGTTTCCACTGTTCGGGGAGACTAGAACTAGCGGGTACAGCCTCAAAATACGGGGGAGCCAATTTAAAACCGAGTTGAGAAGGAATTTCTTCTCCCAGAGGGTTGTGAATCTGTGGAATTCTCTGCCCAAGGAAGCAGTTGAGGCTAGCTCATTGAATGTATTCAAATCACAGATAGATAGATTTTTAACCAATAAGGGAATTAAGGGTTATGGGGAGCGGGCGGGTAAGTGGAGCTGAGTCCACGGCCAGATCAGCCATAATCTTTTTGAATGGCGGAGCAGGCTCGAGGGGCTAGATGGCCTACTCCTGTTCCTAATTCTTATGTTCTTATACTCCCTACCAAGACTGCTACCATTGCTACCATGGATGCACAGGCTGGAATATTTTTATTCAGGACTCGGTAATCTATCGTGGCCTTCTATGAGTTATCGGGTTTCTTTACTGTCCATAGGGATGAATTTATGTGAGTGGCTATGGTTCTTAACACACCTTGCTCCACCAGGGAATTGATAGTGATTTCCAAATCCCTTTCTGCTTCCTGGGGAAAATTATACTGTTTCTGGGGCCTTGTCATTGGGTCCCCATCTATCTTCACCTCTACCCCAGTTACTCTCCCGCAATCATGCTAGTGCGCTGCAAATCCATCCATATTCTCCCGTCCATGCTCTTGATACCTGGCCGGAACGTTATCGACTAATCTTTCTAAGTCATAACTCCCTTTCGACTTCATCGTGCAGGTGCTGCCTTTATCTGTACTGTCTCTGGGAATCACTGCAATCTCACCTATCGTATCTGCATCAACTGCCCCCCCATAGACAATTGTTCTTCATATCCACTGTGGCATGGTGTGCCAACATGTAGTCGGCCCCAAAAACTCCCGAACCAGGCTGCTCCCACTTCATTAAAATGCATTCCCACTTTGTTGTGTTTGGTCCTAATTCTATGGTTAAGGGTTTTGACACTGCCCCAGCCTGTTCATTACCCATAAAACCCGCCAGTGTAAATGAGACTCCGCTCGACCATGGAGAAGTGGTCGGATGCTAGAGGCTCTTGTATCGACCAGATATCTTCTCCTAATGATTTCCACCTTCACATCCACACATGGCCTTCCCCACTCATCATACGTGAGCGGAGACAGGTAGTCTGGCTGGGCACAACGTCAAAGTGGGGATGCCGACGCATTGGGTCCCTTTTCAGCCACTGCAGCGTCCAGCTTTCCTCCACCCGTGCCCATAACCTGCTGTAATGTGGCCACTAAAGCCTGTACTGGGTCTTCGGCTACCTTCCTTTGGCCCTTTTCTGCCTCAGCACCCTCGTAACCTGGCTTCCCTCCTCTCGCGAGTCTACAATCCTTGCTCCAGTATCCCAATTTCCCACAGTTAAAACACGCTCTGGATCGACCCGCATTACCTCTCTCTTGTCTCCATTCTCTCTTTGTCCGAACATCTCCTTTTACTTCGTGCACTTTCCCTTTTAGTTTCTCCTCTTCTCCTTGTCTGGACTTAAATGCTAGGGTCAATCTTCTCAATACCCCTGCCTCAGTATTTTGGAGATCGTCTGGGTAAAATCATGCTTCAACCTTCGCTCTGAGCCGTGGCAAACTGTTAGCCATTATAGTTCTCAGCCAATGGTTTCTGGGTTCCCCTATTAAGCCTGCCCGTACCAGATTTCCTCCAGTGGCCCTTAAATAAATAGGCCACAGTCTGTCTGCAAACGTCTCGAGTGATTCGTTTACTTGCAGCCTAGTCTGTTCTACCTGCCAGAACGGACTATCTTGACTATACCCTAACGCTGCCAAGATCTCCTACTTTAAGCCCTGTGGGGTTCCTCCCCTTAACTTGGTGGCTGTTGACAAACTCTGATATAGCTTCCCTTCCAGGGAGAGCAGTGTTAACTTCACCATCTCCTCGCTGCAGTTATTGATACCTCTATCTGCTCCATGTTGGCAAAATGAACGGAGGCATCCCCCCCTTGCTTTAATTTTACCACACCCGTCAGCATCTCCTGCAGCTGAAGCAGTGTGTATGGGATCACATAGTCACTCTGTAATGGTGCCAGACCACCATTTGGTGGGGGTGGACCGAATTTCTGCTGTCTCAAGAGACACATCGGTTTCGGGGGTCCTGGTGACTCGGGAGCTGGTCGATGCTCACTATACTGGGGCCATCGTCTGACTCCTTCCCCTCTGGGTCCCAATCTTTCTTGCCTCCTCTTGGTGCCATGAGACAAGCCATCCCTTTGGCCCCGTCTAACTCTGCCGTTAACTGGCGGATCTTTTCTTTACAAGGTCGGTGATCTGCCTCTCATAACCCTGGTCCTGCGTTATCTGATATGCTATCTTTATCTTTCTTAGCTGTTCTGCTTCTTTGGCTCTCTCTATGTGCCTTTCACTTTGCTCGATGTACGTTTGCTGCTGCCTTTTGCACTCGGTCACCTGACACTGCAAATATTCGAGCTGATTACACGCCATTTCGTCTTTGGTCCTGCTTTTCTCTCTCGACACTGCTTATCTCACCTTTTAATTCCCTATTCTCATCCTCCAGCTGCCCTACCTTTTCTTTTAACAGTTGCGTTTGCTTCTGCAGGCACATGAGCCAAATCGCCTTCTCTTTTGACCCTTTGTGGTTACTACTAACTGTCCGCTTTTTCCTGTGGATCCCCAGAGTGTAGCATTTCTTGTGCCCATGGCTCCGAAATGTCCAGTTTGTTGCATATATATGCAGCTACCTTAGTCTCCATGAACTTCCTACGACTGCTCTTAGCCGCGGGCTCTAGAAACATAGAAAATAGGTGCAGGAGCAGGCTATTCGGCCCTTCGAGCCTGCGCCACCATTCAATAAGATCATGGCTGATCATTCACCTCAGTACCGCTTTCCCGCTTTCTCTCCATACCCCTTGATCCCTTTAGCCGTAAGGGTCATATCTAACTCCCTCTTGAATATATCTAATGAACTGGCATCAACAACTCTCTGTGGTAGAGAATTCCACAGGTTAACAACTCTCTCAGTGAAGAAGTTTCTCCTCATCTCGGTCCTAAATGGCTTATCCCTTATCCTTAGATTATGTCCCCTGGTTCTGGACTTCCCCAACATTGGGAACATTCTTCCTGCATCTAACCTGTCTAGACCCCTCTCATACTTCTAAACTCCAGTGAATACAGGCCCAGTCGATCCAGTCTCTCCTCATATGTCAGTCCTGCCATCCCGAGAATCAGTCTGATGAACCTTCACTGCATTCCCTCATTAGCAAGAACATCCTTCCTCAGATTAGGGGACCAAAACTCAACACAATATTCCAGGTGAGGCCTCACTAAGGCCCTGTACAACTGTAGTAACACCTCCCTGCTCCTATACTCAAATCCCCTAGCTATGAAGGCCAACATACCATTTGCCTTCTTCACTGCCTGCTGTACCTGAATGCCAACTTTCAATGACTGATGTACCATGACACCCAGGTCTTGTTGCACCTCCCCTTTTCCTAATTGCCGCCATTCAGATGATATTCTGCCTTCGTGTTTTTGCCACCAAAGTGGATAACTTCACATTTATCCACATTATACTGCATCTGCCACACGTTTACCCACTCACCTAACCTGTCCAAGTCATCCTGCAGCCTTTTAGTGTCCTCTTCACAGCTCACCCCGCTACCCAGCTTAGTGTCATCTGCAAACTTGTAGATATTACACTCAATTCCCTCATCCAAATCATTAATGTATATTGTAAATAGCTGGGGTCCCAGCACTGAGCCCTGCGGCACCCCACTAGTCACTGCCTGCCATTCTGAAAAGGATCCGTTTATCCCGACTCTCTGCTTCCTGTCTGCCAACCAGTTCTCTATCCACGTCAGTACACTACCCCCAATACCATGTGCTTTAATTTTGCACACCAATCTCTTGTGTGGGACCTTGTCAAAAGCCTTATGAAAGTCCAAATACACCACATCCACTGGTTCTCCCTTGTCCACTCTACCAGTTACATCTTCAAAACATTCTAGAAGATTTGTCAAGCAGGATTTCCGTTTCATAAATCCATGCTGACTTGGACCGATCCCGTCACTGCTTTCCAAATGTGCTGTTATTTCATCTTTAATAATTGATTCCAACATTTTCCCCATTACCGATGTCAGGCTCACCGGTCTATAATTACCCATTTTCTCTCTCCCTCCTTTCTTAAAAAGTGGTGTTACATTAGTTACCCTCCAGTCCATAGGAACTGATACAGATCGATAGACTGTTGGAAAATGATCACCAATGCATCCACTATTTCGAGGGCTACTTCCTTAAGTACTCTGGGATGCAGACCATCAGGCCCCGGGGATTTATCGGCCTTCAATCCCATCGATTTCCCTAATAATTTCCCGCCTAATAAGGATTTCCTTCAATTCCTCCTTCTTACTATACCCTCGGTCCCCTAGTACTTCCGGAAGGTTATTTGTGTCTTCCTTCGTGAATTGTTTAACTGGTCCGCCATTTCTTTGTTCCCCATTATAAATTCACCTGAATCTGACTGCAAGGGATCTATGTTTATTTTCACGAATCTTTTTCTCTTCACATATCTATAGAACCTTTTGCAGTCAGTTTTATGTTCCCAGCAAGCTTCCTCTCATACTCTATTTTCCCCCTCCTAATTAAACCCTTTGTCCTCCTCTGCAGTATTATGAAATTCTCCCAGTCCTCAGGTTTGCTGCTTTTTCTGGCCAATTTATATGGCTCTTCCTTGAATTTAACACTATCCTTAATTTCCCTTGTTAGCCATGGTTGAGCCACCTTCCCCATTTTATTTTTACTCCAGACAGGGATGTACAATTGTTGAAGTCTACTGCCTTTTGCTGCAGTGAGTTCATTTCCAGTGCCTCTGGTTGAGAAATTTCCCCTGATTACCTTGGTCTCTCCTGAGACCACCTCGCAGTGACCTGTGGTTACTGTTACTCAGGTTTCTCTCTGTGGCTACCCTAGTCGACCCAAAATTACTGCAGCCTATCCGAGACTGTTTCTCTCCTCCGGTTGCCCTAGCCGCCCTTGAGATTACCTTGCCCTTCTCTGTGGCTACCCTAGTCAACCCGGGATTACTCCAGCCTACCCAAGACTGTTTTCCACCTTCTCTGGTTGACCTAGCCGCCCTTGAGATTACTTTGGTCTCCCTGAGACCCTTTCGCAGACAACCTACAATGACTTTTCTCGGTGGCTACCCTAGTGAACCCGGGATTACTCCAGCCTACCTAAAACTGTTCCCTCTTTCTCTGGTTGCCCTAGCCACCCACACGTCCTACGATTTTGGAAGACTGGAACTGCGCATGCTCGAGATATTCGCCTGATACAGTTTGTCAGTAAACGTGTCCAAAGATCATGAGTGATATTTTATTTCACTCAGAAATTGCATCTCTCGCGATATATTCGTGAGAGTTGGCAATACTGAGATCACCAGTACGGTGTTCTGAGGGAGGAGATATTAAATGATTTGATTCTCATCATTGATGAGGCAGACAATATCTTGTGGTGCACACCAGTCATGTAGCGTTTTGATTGATCCAGTGAACATCACGTGATCACGCTTCAAAGTGACCCAGGTGCACACCCATAGTGCTCAGAAAAGTGGCAAACAAGCAGAGACCCCCTTTTGCCCAGCAATCATATATATCCTAGCTGAATGGATGAAAACAAAATAAAAATAAAAAATAATGTGCATGATTATTAGACAATTACAAGAGAAACATTAAATTACAGAGCATTGTTTTTCAGTGCGAGTAAAAATATCTGTCCGTCCATTGTGTTGTATTGGAGAATTCCACGATTTATTCATAAAAAATGTGTTGAACTCCTTTTTGGAAGGTTCTTTGGGCTAGAACCTCCACTTTTTTTGCATGCTTATCGCCCACTTAACGCCATTTTACTGCTGAAATGACGTATAACGCCCATATATCGCCCATTTTGGCACAAAATGGAAACTGGTGGGCATTTTTCAGAAACTTATCGCCGAACGTTACTTTCCCCATGTGCTTAACGGCGAGGAAAAATATGACTGCCCGCCCACTTTTTTTGGGCGGAATCAACAGAATGGATGAATTCAACGGCCATAATATCGTCCAGCGTTACTTTCCACACGGAATTAATGCCGAGATTCAATATTAACTCCCACCCACTGTTTTTTGTCATAAAGAGCATATTTACCCAAACTAGCGGCCATGGAGATCGCCCATTGTCAATTTCACCACCTCGCACACATATTGCCCACAATATCGCTCGCCCCCAAAAAAACGGCCAAAAAAGTGGAACTAACCGGAATGAATCAAGCGTTATGGACGCCATGTTCTTGATCACATGTCGCGTCCTTTAAAAGGCTGCTGTGCTTCAATCTCGGTGGAGTTTGGATGTACTCTGCAGGTCGTTGGAGTTGATGTGAACATCTGTAAAAACTTCTTGACCATACTGTGACCAATTGGAATTGAAGACATATCTTCGTCGGGACATTCCTCGTTTGTGAGCATTCAGTGGAAAACAGAGAGCTACTGTAATGGGGCCTGTCCTTTCTCACCCTCTCTTGGTGACCAAATACATGCAGCAGACTCGACATCGCTGAAGGAATACTCCACTGCATTATGTGCCCAATGTAAGAAGTGACAGATGAGGAGGACCAGACATTACACCCCCCGCAAGTACAAGCAGAAGCATTCTTACCTCAACTTGCCCGACATCACCTGCCTTTGGAGACTGCACATCCACAAAGAGGTTATCACTGAGGTATGCCAGCTGATAAGGGCAGATCTGCAGCCCATCAGTACTGCACTGTCCGTCGAGGTCAAAGTCACTGCGGCACTGTCGTTCTATGCCTCAGGTTCTTTTCAGGCCACAGCTGGCAACATTTGTGGACTTTCTCAGCATGCCACACATTGCTGCATTAGACAGGTCACTGAAGCCCTGTACGCATGCAGGAGGGAGTTGATCAGCTTCCCTATGACCAGGGAGGCACAGAGTGAGAGGGCTCTAGGATTCTCCAGAATTGCAAACTTCCCCAAGGTACAGGGAGCAATAGACTATATGCACATTGCGATGCGGGCACCTTTTCAGGATGCTGAGGTGTTCAGGAACCACAAGGGATTCCACTCCCTGAATGTCCAACTGGTTGTCGACCACCAGCAAATTATACTGGCAGTGAATGCTCAATTTCCGGGCAGCAACCATGATGCTCACATCCTGTGTGAGAGCACTGTATCTGACTTGTTTAACAATGAGTCACAAGGTCAATGCTGGATGCTTGGTGACAAAGGATATGGCCTCGCCACCTGGCTGATGACCCCGCTGCGTGACACCTACACCAAGGCCGAGAGGCGATACAACGAGAGGCACAGAGCAACTCGCAATATCGTGGAGAAAACCATTGGAGTGCTGAAGCAGCGCTTTAGATGCCTGGACCACTCAGGAGGCGAGCTCCAATACCACCCTGAGCAGGTAGCTCAATTTGTGGTGATGTGCTCCATGCTACACAGCTTGGCTATCAGGAGGGGACAAGGATTGCCTGATGAGTCTGACAGTCCACCTCACCAGAGAGAGGAAGAGGAGGACGAGGAGGCATACACTGACATCGGCCCAGACAATCAGACTGATGCTGAAGCCATGCCCCCACCCCCATGTAGACTGCATGAAAGGGCCCATGGTGGCATAGCTGCAAGAGCCTTACATCAGGAGCTCATCAATGATCGCTTTGCCTGAAAGAACGTTGGCGTTATTTACAAGGCTGACACACTGCTGGGTGTGCAGGTCATACATCAATGGTGGGCTTCATCTTGGTGACAGTTAAAGTTTAAGTTGATTGAAGTTAAGTGTGATTGTACCCTTTGATGTTAAGGATTCACCAGCGTGTAACGGTGCAGCCAACTGAGCCAATGTGCTAAAAGGTTTTGTTAAATAAAAAACATTTAAACCGAACATTAGTCTGAAATCATAAGTATTTCTGTACAAACCAACCCTTCCCCCCCCCTACCCCGCCCCCGCTTCTCCTTCGCACCTCTACCCCTTCCCATTCCCCTCCTGACTCCAAGCCGCCAGGCCGAGGAGGTCCTCGGGCGATGCTTCATTGTGGGGTGGGGTTGACGGCCAAAGCGCTGCTTGGACAGATACAGGAGAGGAAGGTCCCAAGGTGGGAACGTGCTCCAAGCTAGAAACAAGATGTTGCTGCTGGCTCTCGTGTGGTTGGCAATGGGGGTGCGTCACCTTGGGATGCAGTGCGGTGCTCCGGGACCACTGGCTGCCCTCTGCTACCAGTGTTCCTGGCTACCAGCTCCAGGGCCTCCACCATCCCTTCCATGTTATATCTTATTTGTTGGACATAA
This sequence comes from Pristiophorus japonicus, assembly GCF_044704955.1. Taxonomy (NCBI): domain Eukaryota; kingdom Metazoa; phylum Chordata; class Chondrichthyes; family Pristiophoridae; genus Pristiophorus; species Pristiophorus japonicus. The sequence continues at coordinate 93,876,530 of NC_091986.1, read as the reverse complement.
ACTCGGTGCCAACTATGTTCTTGATGTTTAGTAGGCTTTTTGCTACTGCTGAATCTCTGTTGTGCCTCCCACAACAGCCAGACAAGCACACACCACAGCCACACACGCTTTTAGTGCCTCTGAGCTCCCCCTCTCTCTGTCTCCTCTTCTGCGCATGTCATGATGACCCATGACCTCCTGAATCGCGGGAATCGAGCGTTGCCATGCCTTTGCTAAGGATGGCCACATTTTACGGCCGAAGGTAAAAAAAACGTAACGCTACCGCCCATTTGATATTGCTCGCGGTAACGCCCATTTTCAAAAATGGAAACTAGGTGTTTTGAGAATGGGCGAGAAGCCGGCAATCTGAAAACCTTTTTTTAATGCCCATGCCAGAAATAATGCCCATTTTTGGGCGATAAGCACAAAAGTGGAGGTTCTACCCCTTTATCATCTGTTCAATGTATTGTTTTTGTAAAATGTTCAGATTCTGCTACAGCTTTGTGTGTGTCATAAAACTCTGACCATATAAAATGTTCTAGATCTGACATCAATACTGCAACATAAAATACATGCAGGATAAAAGAGCTTGAAAGTTTAGTTTTGAACAATTTTAACTATTTCAATAATTAATTGCATGCTTATACAGACAAATTTCAACCTTTAGAATTCCCAATGCACTGCTTCATGTGCCAGGAGTGTGCATTAGAAATTCAGATAATTGCTCCTATGATGTCGTATAATATCCTATGATGATAAAATTAATCAACAAAGCCAAAATCCCAAAAAGTGTTCCCAGTGTGCAAAGCTTTCTGCCAGGATCGATAAAGGAGAACATCTATCACACTTTTGTGATAGTACACATTTTCTCTCAGTGCGGTACTGAAGGAGCTATTGTTGGAATTACTGTCTTTTGGATGAGATGTAAAACTGAGGCCCCACTTGCCTGGTCAGATGGATACAAAAGATCAAGCGGCATTATTTGAAGAAGAGCAGGGAGTCCGAGCTAACATTTAGCCCTCAACCATCATTATCAAAACAACAAATTATCTGGTCATTTATCACATTTGTCATTTGCAGGACCTTGCCCTATGCAAACTGACAGCCTTGTTTGCCTGCATAGCAACAGTGCCTTTTAAAAAGTAATTAGCTAACCTGCTTTAACAATTCACACATTCTCTGCATCTTATATGTGCCTTTTATCTCCCTAATCTCTCTCTCTTCCTATCTCACCTATTGGGGGGAAAATTGCGGTCGGAGGCTTCCTTTGTATGAATGCCTCCGACCCGAAAAAAATCTACGAAAGTACCTGGTGATCCCAGAAAAATGTAGGATCCCGGTCAGAGGCCGAGATTCGCTGCGCAGCGCACGGGGAGATGCCTTTCAGGTACGTACGTACATGCTGGAGTCACATGGGCCTGGACCACCAATCACTATGCAGTATTCCCAATGATAAAAATGGGAGCTCTGTATGAAATTAAATGTAATTAAATGTTTTAGAAAAACAAAATCATTTTTGGAACTTTTTAATGTGTTCTAATAATGTTAAAATTAAACTTACCTTAATGGACAGTGTTTTTAATATAAAAATGAGTGTTTAAATAACATTTTTATATGTTTTAAAAGTGTTACGCTGGTAAAAGTAAGCTATGCGCCTTCTTTTACCAGGTGTAAAAGTTTTAAGAACATTCACTGGGCATGAGTTGGGCAAATAACCCAATCTCTCCCGCGCGAATGTCCTTCTCCCGGGGATGCAGAGAATCTGTACAGAGAAATTTTGACAGATCGGAAAAGCTAGTTCTCGGCGCAAGCGCATCATGTCCCCAAAACCGGCTTTTTTGAGGCCTCGGTGGGTCCGTGCACACTTCGCACTGACCCGGCGAGGCCGCAATTTTCAACCCATTGTCTTATGCCATTATCAGTGCTGTCAACAATCTCCTCATCGCCACCCAATCACTTTTTTTTATTCCTTTTCCCCACTCACTTTCCCTCGATGCTTGTTATGTTCCTTCTTAGAATTTGTTTATGGAATGAATATCTGCATGAACATTTTTTGTCATTTTACACATGCGCGCCATGGATTACGTCCCGTTTTGCGCATGCGCGCTCGATCCAGGCGCACATGTGCAGTACAATATATGAGGAAGCGACATTGCCGAGCCTGGAGCTTATTGCTGCTCGAGCCTGAGCGTACTACTGCGGCTTTTGGGTTATCTTTTGAAAATCAAGGACTATACTAAAAGAGCCTCCAGGACTTTTGTTTAGAATATCGCTGTGATTATCTACACAAACATTTTCATGGCTTTCTGAGAGGGAGAGAGGAAATGAGAGGGAGAGAGGAAATGAGAGTGGGGGAGGGAGAGAAAGTGGAGGAGAGAGAGTGGGGGGGGCAGAGAGAGAGAGTGGGGGGGGAGAAAGAGGAGGGGAGAGAGAGTTGGGGGTGGGGAGAGAGAGAGAGAGAGAGAGAGAGAGTGGGAGAGTGGGGGGGAGAGAGAGAGTGGGGGGGTGAGAGAGAGTGGGGGGTGAGAGAGAGTGGGGGGGAGAGAGAGAGTGGGGAAGAGAGAGTGGGGGGAGGGAGGGAGAGAGAGAGTGTGTGGAGGGGAGAGTGAGAGAGTGGGGCAGAGAGAGAGTGGGGTAGAGAGAGACTGGGGGAGAGAGTGAGAAAGGGGGGGGAGAGGGAGAGACTGGGGCAGAGAGAGAGTGGGGCAAAGAGAGAGACGGACTAGGGAAGAAAGGGACTAGGAGGACACAGAAGGAAGGGAGGCAGAGGGAGAGGGGACAGGGAAGAGGAGATTGGAGTGGAGAGAGAGAGATGGAACTCAGGGAGAGGAGGTCAGGTACTCGGTTGAGGGTAAAGAGCACAGAGAACACGGTGGGAATGGGAGAAGAGCGTGATCCAGGTTTAAAGCGGGGGGAGGTGGGGGGAGGGGTGCGGTGCTGGTGAGAGCGAGAATGTGATCCAAATGGTAAGACGGATCACATTCTTCCAACCCCACCCCCTTTATACCCACTCCACGTTCTCCTTGTCCTCCCCGTACACCTGGTTGATTTCTTGGAAAACCTGGTGTGTGTGTGTGTGTGGCAAGTGACATCATTGGACTGGACAAAATCCAGAAGTCACAACACTGTCACTATTCACTTCATAGCCAATAAATCTAGTAACAATCCGTGACTCACACACAATGCCCGATCTATGGCGGGGGGATAAGGTCAGAAACTTATTGGGGGGAGAAGGCCTTGAGTCCATAGGGGTGGGGGGGAACTTGGGCAGGAGGAAGAAGATCAGGAACTCGGACAGGGGAGAAGGACAGGAACTCGGGTGGTGGGGGAGAAGGTCAGGAACGTGTTCCGGGTGGGGGATATTCAGGCACTTGGGCGGGAGGAGAATGTCTGAAACTTGGGCTGGGGAGGAAAGGTCAGACACATGGGGGGGTGGGAGCAGGAACTTGTTTACGGGGGTGGGAGGAAGTCTTAACCCATAAGAGTGAACCCTGTCTGTTCCAAATCAGCCCTGTTCTGTCTGGAGTCGGCAGTCAGAACGGCATGAATTACACTTTGCAAAGTCACTGATAACGTAAGCAGAGCGGTTCTAATTACATATTCCAGAGAAACTGCTGGGTATGTCTTATCCTGCAAGGGGACCAATCAGCGATCAGATCTTGTGATCAAGGGGACCCAATCAGAGCTTTAGGTGTTGCAAACTTATGTGTCATTTGTTTATCTGTAATACCTACATTAGGCTGAATTTTAATCTGCAGGAGCGCGTGGGTTTGGGAACAAGTGGGGGGTTACAACCAGCGGAATTGACAGCGCTTCAGGAGCCAAGTTGACCAAGAGCTGTCTGCTTGTCATAGACGTATAGCTGCACAGGAAAGAGAAGACCAGCAGAGAGGTGCAGCTCACAGGAGGCACTCGTGAAACAGAGTCTGCAGGCAGAGGTTCAATTTCCTTGACATGTTGGAACAGCAGTGCCTCAGGATGTCACGTTAGGTGGTGGCAGACATCTGGAACCTCCTAGAAGAAGACCTGCTGCATGTTGGATCTGGTGGCCACACATTACCAGTGGCTGTCAAAGTCACCACCACTCTCAACAGTTTTGCCTCCAGATACTTCCAGGGCTCTGCCGCAGACATATGCAGGATCTCCCAGTTGGTCACGCACAAATGCATTAGACATGTGATTGATGGCTTGTTTGCCAGGGCCGGTGATTAAGGCAGCGATGATTCCAGTCAGAATGAGCGGCCGCTCTGCTTTGCAGCTCTGACTGGCTACCCACAGGTGCAGGGCATCATCGACTGCACACACGTGGCAGTCCAGGCACTTCTAGAACAGCCAGGGCTGCCATTCCATTAATGACCACATAAAGGTATCTATGCAGATGTGCGCCACGCTACTTTCACCCTGCCTGATCTCTTCAGACCTGGAAGCACAATTAAGGCGTGGCTGCTAGGCGACAAGGGATACCCATTGCAAACTTAGCTCATGACACCCGTCAGCAACCCAACACTGAAGCCCAACAGCGCTACAATGAATCCCATATTATCACCAGATCTGTGATTGAACAGGCCATCAGCATGCTGAAGATGTGCTTCAGGTGCCTGGTCAAATCTGGAGGCAACGTTTAGTGCACATCAGCCAGGATCTCCGGAATGGTTGTGGTTTACACAACATTCCACAGGTTTGGACCTACAGAAGGAAGAAAGCAAAGAGCTCAGATCCTCCTCGGATGATTTGGAGGGGAAGGAGGATAAAGAAATATATTAAGGGGAACTGATAGAGAGAAACTTTTTCCACTGGTTGGGGAGTCTAGGACCAGGGAGCATAGTCTAAAGATTTGAGCCAGGAGTTTCAGGAGTGAAGTCAGGAAACACTTCTCAACTCAAAGGATAGTAGAAGTTTGGAACTCTCTTCCGCAAATTGATGCTGGGTCAAATGTTAATTTTAAATCTGAGATAAAGATCATGTCACAGATCGATCATGATCTCATTGAATGGTGGAACAGGCTGTAGGGGCAATGTTCCTAGAAGAGCAGGAGGAGAAGGGTGCTGAGGACAATGCACCCCTAACTGCTCACATTGCTGCCAGGGATATCTTTATTAATGCAATGTTTACTTAGGTTGCACCAATGGACCTATGTCACCAGAAAGTGTATTGGCACTCTTCCACCCACACCGCACCCAATGCCACTGATACAAAGCAGTCCCGCAACCAAACAACCACGCCTTGAACCACCACCCCCCCCACCCCCCCCCTCCGCCTTGGTCCCCATCAATTCATGTCTTCACATTCATCATCAAATAAGCTAGAAGTCCGCTTACCACCCAGTGCCCAAGAATGGACAAGATGGGAAAGTGGTGAAAAAGAATAACATTCATATGAATTAAATAAAGATCAAAAACTTAACAACATTTTCTCAGACGCCCATGTTCATACCGCAGTGCAACTACAAATCCTTACTCTTCCTTTTACTACTACGCCTACATGGCGCAACCTGTGTGGCTTCAGCAGAGGTCGAGGCAGGCTGCTCAGATCCCTGCTCAAACTGTTGAGATGCTCTAGGCCGACAACCTCTGGGATTTGGAGTCTGTGAGGGCCCCACCAAAGACTGCTCCTCCTGCACCCGTGCACGGGCAGACTTGGTCATCAGGAGACGAGGCAGCACGTGGGGCTTTGACTGAGGGGTGGGATGTTGGTGGAAAGTGGATGCGCTTTGAGTTCCCACTTCCACACCTTTTGCCATCATCCTTGTCATGGCCCAGCTGCACTTCACTGCTACCATTGTGCTCATTGGCATTACACTCAAAGGGTGGACTAATATCAGGTGCAGTCTAATCGCAAGTCATGATTGCCACAGGCTTTTTTCACTACTTAAAAGGGAGGTTCAGTGATGCTACAGCACTTCATTCTCAGCATTGCTGGCTGTGCACCTGCCTCAGCAAGCAGAAGCAGACGGTGGTGCTCTACCCGGCAAGTGGCAGGAGACCCTCACCACAAGTCTTCCACACCATGTGGAGGGAGATAGCGCAGTACGTCTTGGGCAGTATTGTGATCCCCAGGACCCACACACAGTGCAGGAAGAAATGTAATGACCTCACTCGGGTTGTCAGGATGAGTGATTGCTTCAACTAATGCTACGTACCACCATCTGAACCACAGTCTTCACACACTGTCCAAAGCACCACACCCCTGGCACTCACCCACCAACAAACTCTACCTACTAACACTCACACCCACATCTCTCACCTTGCAAACAATGACTGCTATTCAACTATGGCGGGCACATCACCCAAACACATTGCTCCACACTCACTCACACACTTTCCTTTCTCTTGCAGGCCAAGGTGACTACAAGAGGGAACAGGAGCGCACAGGTGGGGGGCATGCCAACATTCAACCACTGTCTGCACTGAAGAATCTAGTGCTGCAGGTTATTGGGCGCTAGGTGGTGGGCGCCATGGCCACTGGCGACGCTGACCCCCTTGGGGACAAACGTCAGATAATCAGCAAGCAACTGAGCAGCCTTGTCTCTGAGGGCAACATAGAGAGTGAGGCAGGAGAAGAGGAGGAGGAAGAACACACTGCATCTCTCACCCGCAGGCACCAGCTCAGATACTGGCACTACGCAATCTTTAGAGGCTAGCATAGTAGTGGGATTTGCACAGGGTGGGGCACTGGGAAGGAGTGGGCTGTAGCAAAGCCAGTGGGAAAGGTTAGCTCGGGGGATCAGCTCCTTGAAGGGCGAGTTCGCACAGGACTCAGATGAGGACCTTAATGGGGAGGTGTTTCGAAGAAGGGTGATGGGCATGCACAGGGAGATGATGGGTGCAATGGCAAATGTGCCCGAGAGCCACTTCAGCAATGATAAGTAGCATGGAGGAGTCCATTTCCAACATTGTACAAGCCTCTGTCTGTAAAGGATGGTAGACTCCTAGAAAGACTGTGGCGACCCAGACCTGATGCCACATGTAATGCGCAATCTGGTAGCTTCCATTACAGCACAGGCGGAACTGACGCGACGTCTTAGTGCTGCATTGCAGTCTATGCTTGGTGGCATCCAATCTCAGACCGCATTCTCAGCTTGATGCCATGCAAGCTCTGACTGGCTGGGTCTACCACCGACAATCGGGGCTTTGACGATGTCTCAACAGGCCAGCAATCTGTGCTCCAACAGATTGCTAGGATGCTGAGGTGCTGCCCTGGGGGAGTGACAGTGGGTCAGTGGAGCAGGAACCTGCTGTCCTCTCTCAGGACAATAGCATTCCTGCTCCCACCACTGCCACACTGCTATTGTTCTTGCCGCTGCCTGTCATCCAGCCAGCCCAGACTGCTGCTGCCCATGCTGAGGTGGTGCAGTCTACAGCCGGACCTTTCAGGTCCAGAGCTGGTCGAGGGCATCCTGCAAGGACATCTGAAGTCTCCCGCACAGACATTCAGCAGCTTTCCACCGGTTGTGCTGCAGCCACTGGGCCAACACTTCGTACGAGCATTAGAGTAGGCAAAGGTACATACCGACAGGCATTAAGGGATTGCTCAAGGGTGAATAGTTAATGGGCCATAATTTGCGGCCCCTATGGGCATGTACGAGGTGTGCACACGCTCATAAAGGCAGTGCAAGTTCTGGGTTTTCACGCGCGAAGCCCCGAAACTTGTGATTTGTCAAGAATTTTCTTGACAGATCTAATGCAGCCCCGGGAAAAGGACATTCGCGGGTGAAGAGTTGGGCTATCAGCCCAGCGAATGGCTGTGAAATTCTTATGCCTGGTAAAGGCAGGCATAAGACCTGCTTTTGCCAGCATAATCATTTATACAATAAAAACCATGTGCATTAAGGTAAGTTTATATTTAGCCCCGTTAAAAAAATGTAAATTTATTTTTCAAAAAATAATTTTTTGTTTTAAATATTTAATTAAATGGCATTTTAAATATGTAATGTTTTTTAAAATTTATTTGATGTCTAGATGTATTTTTGGGGTATTCCCATTCAGAATGGGGATTCCCTTTTATTGGTTGGGCTGGCCCATGGGCGCTTGCGAACCACGTTGCCCTTGGGATACATGGGCCTCTACCTGCAGATACCTGGAGTGGCGCAGGACCGCGAATCTCCGTACCTCCCAGACCCCCAGGTAAGCGGGCATTTTATTTGCGAATCGGAGGCATTTCCCCGCGGTAAGCCTGCGACCGCAAATTCAGGGCCAATATTTTTGGTGTAAGTATGTGTTTACTGATTTTTGATAAATTTATTGATTCACTTAACATTCTTTTGTCGTGTTTGTCATTTCAACTTTATGGTGTGGTACGGCTTGCGAGAGAGATGAAATGATGGGGATGGGGTGAGCAAAGGGGATCTGGGCTTTAAGTCATCCTGGTGTGAGGCTGGAGGTTTGTTTGGAGGAGGTGGCAGAGTTCTGTGACCACCTCCTTGGTGAGGCAGAACCATCTAATACACTGCTCCTCGCTTAATTGAAGGTAGAAGTGCTCTAGGAATTCCCCCGGAGGACAAGGCCTCCTGGTGAGAGCCCTGATGTCCCTTCTCATCTCTGTGTGCACATAGTCCCGTGTTTCTCGCTGCCTACGCTCCCTCTGCCGTAGATCCCGGAGGGATAAGTGGCATGCCAGTACAGCCCCCATTAATGTTACCAAGCGTAGCAGTTTGAATTTTTGAAGAAAAAATGTAGCAACGTTTTAGTTGCCAGAAGGCACCTGAAACAAAAAATCTTGAAATTACTTAATTAAACTCTTGTGGTGGGTGAAACTGACAAGAAACTACTGAAACTGCACTAACCTGATAGCTGCACGTGATTACTGATGATCCCTTTAAATAACGTCCCTGGAGCTGCCTTTCTGATGCTTCACGCCAGCTCCCCCTGTTGGCATTTACTCCAGGCACTGAGGTAAGTGACAAGAATCAATTTAGCACACTTTCACTGACGTCACAATCCACCTGGCATTGACGTTTCTGGTGACACCTCTTACTGGCAGCGCTACGGGGGCGGGGTGGGGGGGGGGGGATTTGGAGTGCGGCGCTGGATTTGTCTCAACTATATTTAAAAATTGCCCATTGATCAATAATTCAATTTTTCTGGATACTTGATTCAAAGGTGTTCACTTAAACTTAAAAAAATGCTTACTGTAATACTGAAAATTTGAGTGGTAGAATTGATCCAGAAATTATTAGACATTCACACAGTCAAGTAATTAGTAATTACCAGTCATCTGCCACTTACAAAAGCCCTATATAGTTACACACTGAAGGTCAAACCTAGATGACTAAGTGTATAGTTCTGATATGAACATCAGGTGCTCTTATATGCTCCCTTATTTCCTGGCAGATAAGAGAGATTTGAAATCAGTCTGCACAGTCATCTTGTCAAACTTTCATACGTCAGAAAGGCTGATTGTTACCACAGTTTTCAATTTGTAACTGCAGTGGATTCATTTATGCTGATTGTATTTAGAAACATAGAAACATAGAAAATAGGTGCAGGAGTAGACCATTCGGCGCTTCAAGCCTGCACCACCGTTCAATAAGATCTTGGCTGATCATTCACCTCAGTATTCCTTTCCTGCTTTCTCTCCATACCCCTTGATCCCTTTAGCCGTAAGGGCCATATCTAACTCCCTCTTGAATATATCTAATGAACTGGCATCAACACTCTCTGCGGTAGAGAATTCCACAGGTTAACAACTCTCCTCATCTCGGTCCTAAATGGCTTACCCCTTATCCTTAGACTGTGACCCCTGGTTCTGGAATCCCCCAACATCGGGAACATTCTTCCTGCATCTAACTTGTCCAGTCCCGTCAGAATGTTATATGTTTCTATGAGATCCCCGCTCATTCTTCTAAACTCCAGTGAATACAGGCCCAGAGATCCAGTCTCTCCTCATATGTCAGTCCAGCCATCCCAGGAATCAGTCTGGTGAACCTTCGCTGAACTCCCTCAATAGCAAGAACGTCCTTCCTCAGATTAGGAGACCAAAACTGAACACAATATTCCAGATGAGGCCTTACCAAGGCCCTGTACAGCTGCAGTAAGACCTCCCTGCTCCTATTCTCAAATCCCCTAGCTTTGAAGACCAACATACCATTTGCCTTTTTCACCTGCTGCTGTACCTGCATGCCAACCTTCAATGCCTGATGTGGGACGAGTACAAGCCGGACAGTCTGCACCTGGGCAGGACCGGAACCAATGTCCTAGGGGGAGTGTTTGCTAGTGCTGTTGGGGAGGAATTAAACTATTATGGCAGGGGGAATGGGAACCTATGCAGGGAGACAGAGGGAAGTAGAATGGGGGCAGAAGCAAAATATAGAAAGAAGAAATTAAAAGTGGAGGGCAGAGAAACTGAAGACAAAAAGCAAAAAGGGCCACACTACAGGAAAATTCTAGAGGGCAAAGTGTGTTAGAAAGACAAGCCTGAAGGCTCTGTGCCTTAATGCGAGGTATATTCGGAATAAGGTAGATGCGCAAATAGCAGTTAACGGGTATGATGTAATTGGCATCACGGAGTCATGGCTCCAGGGTGACCAAGGCTGGGAACTCAACATCCAGGGGTATTCAACATTTAGGAAGGATAGACAGAAAGGAAAAGGAGGTGGGGTGGCATTGCTGGTTAAAGAGGAAATTAATGCAATAGTAAGAAAGGACATTAGCTTGGATGAAGTGGAATCGGTATGGGTGGAGCTACGGAATACCAAGGGGCAGAAAATGTTAGTGGGAGTTGTATACAGACCACCAAACAGTAGTGTCATGTTAGTAACCTCACATAACTGTAACCTTTATGTAACAACACTGTACACTGTATACACCTGAGAAATGCACACCTTGACCACAGGGGGTGAACTTATGGGAGACACTCCTCACCTGGTCATCCAGGTATATAAAGGGAGGTCCCACGCAGGGTCATCACTTCTTGGTCCTGTGAATAAAGGTACAGGTCACAGAGTGACCTTGTCTCCAGTATGTGCCTCGTGTTTGCTGTAGTGTGTAAGGACACAACATTTGGCGACGAGAAACGGGAATCAACGACTCAAGAGAATGGCCACCGGTAGCACGGAGGAACGGTACTGTGTTGGTGAGGACTGGGACGATTTCGTTGAGAGGCCCCAGCAGAGCTTTGTCACGAAGGACTGGCTGGGAGCGGCAGAGGCTGACAAGCGAAGGGCGCATCTACTGACCAGCTGTGGACCTAAGACGTACGCGCTGATGAAAGACCTGCTCGCACCCGAGAAGCCGGCGGACAAGACCTTCTAGGAGCTCAGCAAACTGATCGGTGAGCACCTCAAACCGGTGCGAGTAGTATACACATGGCCCGACACCAATTCTATACGCACCGACGTCGGGAAGGGCAGAGCATACCCTTGGCCAGCCTCTGTAAGTTCACAGACGCCTGCAGTGGGGAGATGTTACGGGATTTCCTCATTGAGGGCATTGGTCATGCCGGGATTTTTCGGAAGCCAATTGAGACCAAGGACTTGACCTTGGAAGCAGTGGCGTTGATGGCTCAAACCTTCATGGCGGGGGAGGAGGAAACCAAGATCATATACGCGCACAACTCTGCTCCCAACGTGGCGATGGAGCAGGGAGTTAACATGGTAAACGCGACTCAGAACCCCGCAGGCAGACAAGGGCAATTCGACACCAACCAGGTAGTAACAGACTCTAGGGTGGGCCCGCAACAGAGACAATGGCAGGTTGAACGGACATTTACATCATCACAAGGGACATTACATCCCGGGATGGGACCATTGACACCCACAAACAGAGTGCTCAAGAGTAATCGAAGAGACAATCAGAGAGGAATGCCTGGTAACAGCTCTTTTGTTCACAACAATCTCAGCTCATGCTGGAGGTGCGGGGGCAAACATGCTGCGAAGACCTGTCGGTTTCAACAATTCATCTGCAGAAATTGTAACTGGAGTGGACATTAAGCCAGGATGTGCAGGAAGCCTGCAGCGAGGCTGGTTTATGAAGTGGATGAACCACAAGAGGGGACTGCAAGGCAGGTTGATGCTTGGGTCAAAGAAATGGACACTGAAGTCCAGCGGGTCCAGGTGGCAAACATCCACAGCTCATACACAAAAACGCCACCTATGATGATGAGAGTACTGTTAAATGGCATCCCGGTACGCATGGAGCTGGACACAGGAGCCAGCCAGTCACTTATGAGTGTCCAACTGTGGCCACTCAGAGCTAGCAGATCCAAACTAGAACGCATTGACATGCAATTACGGACGTACACCAAAGAGATCATCCCAGTGCTAGACAGTGCGATGTTGGTGGTCACACATAATGAATCTCAGAACCGGCTGCCACTCTGGATTGTCCCGGGAAATGGTCCCGCGCTTTTGGGGAGGAGCTGGCTAGCCGAGATGCACTGGAAATGGGAGGATGGGCATGTCATTTCATCTGTGGAGCGAAGTTCATGCTCATAGGTTCTACTAAAGTTCGAGTCATTATTTCAACCTGGCATCGGGACTTTCAAAGGCATCAAAGTAAGGATACGCATCACCCCGGACGCCGCATCAGTGCACCACAAAGCCAGAGCTGTGCCGTATGTGATGCGGGAGAAAATTGAGAGTGAGTTGGACAGGTTGCTAAGAGGGGCATAATTTCACCCGTTGAATTCAGCGACTGGGCAAGCCCCATTGTCCCCGTTCTAAAAACAGATGGCTCGGTCAGGATCTGTGGCGACTACAAGGCCACCATCAAAAGAGTGTCCCTTCAGGACCAATACTCGCTTCCGAGAGCGGAGGATCTTTTTGCCACGCTGGCAGGCGGCAAGCTGTTCACCAAGTTGGACCTCACTTCAGCCTACATGCCTCAGGAACTGGCTGAAGAATCCAAGCTACTGACCACCATCACCACACAGAAGGGGCTGTTTGGCTCCAACAGGTGTCCGTTTGGCATTCATTCAGCAGCCGCTATCTTTCAGAGGAACATGGAAAGCCTGCTAAAATCCATCTCCGGAACAATCGTATTTCAGGACGACATCCTTATCACGGGTCGAGACACTGACGAACACCTCCACAACCTGGAGGAGGTGCTATGCCGACTGGACCGGGTAGAGCTGAGACTAAAGAAGTCCAAGTGTGTGTTTTTGGCCCCGGAGGTCAAGTTTTTGGGCCTGAGGGTTGCCGCAGACGGCATTGTTGTTGATGCGTACTCGAAATGGATCGAGTGCATCATATTGAATTCGTGCACGACATCCACCACAGTGGAGAGCCTGCGTGTGGTCTTTGCGACCCACGGCTTGCCGGACATCCTAGTTAGCGACAACGACCCGTGTTTCACTAGCTATGAATTCCGGGAGTTCATGTCGGGTAATGGCATCAAACATGTCAGGACAGCGCCGTTCAAGCCGGCTTCCAATGGCCAGGCGGAACGTGCAGTCCAAATGATAAAGCAAGGCATGCTCCGGATTCAAGGACGCTCCCTTCAATACCGTCTATCGCGCCTCCTGCTGGCCTACAGGTCCCGACTGCACTCACTCACGGGAGTCCCGCCAGCGGAACTACTCATGAAACGTACACTAAAAACTCGGCTGTCCCTCATTCGCCCAGTCTTGTCAGACATTGTTGAGGGCAAGTGCCAGTCCCAAAATGAGTGCCACGACCGTAACTCAAAGGGGAGATGGATGGAAATCGATGACTTTGTATTTGTTCTTAATCGCGCTGTGGGGCCCAAGTGGCTCGAGGGTACTGTAATTGGTAAAGAGGGGAATAGGGTCATAGTGGTCAGACTCAACAATGGGCAGATATGCCGCAAGCATCTGGACCAAGTAAAAAAAAGTTTCAGCATGGACACTGAGGAACCTGAGGAAAATCATGAGATGCTGCCCACACCACTGCCAGTGAACGAGCAACAAGAACCGTCAACAGCATGCACAGTCCCTGAGATCAGCCCGGACGAGCCGGAATCATCACAGGGGACAAAGACGCATGCCAAGGCTCAACAACCAGAGCCCCAACTGTGGCGCTCCACGAGAGAGTGTCGACTGCCTAAAAGACTCAGTCTTTGACCCAACGACGTTGGGGCAGGTGATGTCATGTTTGTAACCTCACATACCTGTAACCTTTATGTAACAACACTGTACACTGTATACATCTGAGAAATGCACACCTAGACCACAGGGGGTGAAATTGTGGGAGACACTCCTCACCTGGTCATCCAGGTATATTAAGGGAGATCCCACGCAAGGTCATCACTTCTTGGTCCTGTGAATAAAGGTACAGGTCACAGAGTGACCTTGTCTCCAGTATGTGCCTCGTGTTGATTTGCTGTAGTGTGTAAGGACACAATAAGTAGTAGTACAGGGGCAGGGAGGTGTTGCTACAGTTGTACAGGGCCTTGGTGAGGCCACACCTGGAGTTTTGTGTACAGTTTTGGTCTCCTAACTTGAGGAAGGACATTCTTGCTATTGAGGGATTGCAGCGAAGGTTCACCAGACTAATTCCCGGGATGGCGGGACTGACCTATCAAGAAAGACTGGATCAACTGGGCTTGTATTCACTGGAGTTCAGAAGAATGAGAGGGGACCTCATAGAAACGTTTAAAATTCTGATGGGTTCAGACAGGTTAGATGCAGGAAGAATGTTCCCAATGTTGGGGAAGTCCAGAACCAGGGGTCACATCTAAGGATAAGGGGTAAGCCATTTAGGACCGAGATGAGGAGAAACTTCTTCACCCAGAGAGTGGTGAACCTGTGGAATTCTCTACCACAGAAAGTTGTTGAGGCCAATTCACTAAATATATTCAAAAAGGAGTTAGATGAAGTCCTTACTACTAGGGGGATCAAAGGATATGGCGAGAAAGCAGGAATTGGGTACTGAAGTTGCATGTTCAGCCATGAACTCATTGAATGGCGGTGCAGGCTAGAAGAGCCGAATGACCTACTCCTGCACCTATTTTCTATGTTTCTATGTTTCTATGTAAGGTTGGGGACAGCATCAAACAAGAAATTAGCGATGCATGCAATAAAGGTACAGCAGTTATCATGGGTGACTTTAATCAACATATTGATTGGGCTAACCAAACTGGTAGCAATGCGGTGGAGGAGGATTTCCTGGAGTGTATTAGGGATGGTTTTTTAGACCAATATGTTGAGGAACCAACAAGAGGGCTGGCCATCCTAGACTGAGTGATGTGTAATGAGAAAGGGCTAATTAGCAATTTTGTTGTGCAAGACCCCTTGGGGAAGAGTGACCATAACATGGTAGAATTGTTTATTAGGATGGAGAGTGACACAGTTAATTCAGAAACTAGGGTCCTGAACTTAAGGGAAGGTAACTTCGATGGTTTGAGGCATGAATAGGCTAGAATAGACTGGCAAATGATACTTAAAGGGTTGACGGTAGATAGGCAATGGCAAACATTTAAAGATCACATGGATGAACTTCAGCAATTGTACATTCCTGTCTGGAGTAAAAATAAAACGGGGAAGGTGGCTCAACCGTGGCTAACAAGGGAAATTAGGGATAGTGTTAAATCCAAGGAAGAGGCATATAAATTGGCTAGAAAAAGCAGCTAACCTGAGGACTGGAAGAAATTTAGAATTCAGCAGAGGAGGACAAGGGATTTAATTAAGAGGGGGAAAATAGAGTATGAGAGGAAGGAAGACGCTTGCTGGGAACATAAAAACTAACTGCAAAAGCTTCTATAGATATGGAAGAGAAAAAGATTAGTGACGACAAATGTAATTACCTTGCAGTCAGAATCAGGTGAATTTATAATAGGGAACAAAGAAATGGCAGACCAATTGAACAAATATTTTGGTTCTGTCTTCACAAAGGAAGACACAAATAACCTTCCGGAAGTACTAGGGGACCGAGGGTCTAGTGAGAAAGAAGAACTGAAGAATATCCTTAATAGGTGGGAAATTGTGTTAGGGAAAATTGATGGGATTGCAGGGGCCTAATAGTCTGCATCCCAGAGTACTTAAGGAAGTGGCCCTAGAAATAGTGGATGTATTGGTGATCATTTTCCAACAGTCTATCGACTCTGGATCGGTTCCTATGGACTGGAGGATAGCTAATGTAACACCACTTTTTAAAAAGGGAAGGCGAGAGAAAGCGGGTAATTATAGATCGGTTAGCCTGACATCAGTGGTGGGGAAAATGTTGAAATCAATTATTAAGGATGAAATAGCAGCGCATTTGGAAAGCAGTGCCAGGATCGGTCCAAGTCAGCATGGATTTATGAAGGGGAAATCATGCTTGACAAATCTTCTGGAATTTTTTGAGGATGTAACTAGTAAAGTGGACGAGGGAGAACCAGTGGATGTGGTGTTTTTGGACTTTCAAAAGGCTTTTGACAAGGTTCCATACAAGAGATTGGCGTGCAAAATCAAAGCACATGGTACTGCGGGTAATATACTGACATGGATAGAGAACTGGTTGGCAGACAGGAATTAGAGAGTCGGGATAAATGGGTCCTTTTCAGAATGGCAGTCAGTGACTAGTGGAGTGCCGCAGGGCTCAGTGCTGGGACGCCAGCTCTTTACAATCTACGTCAATGATTTGGATGAAGGAATTGAGTGTAATATCTCCAAGTTTGCAGATAACACTAAACTGGGTGGCGGTGTGAGCTGTGAGGGGGACGCTAAGAGGCTGCAGGGTGACTTGGACAGGTTAGGTGAGTGGGCAAATGCATGGCAGATGCAGTATAATGTGGATAAATGTGAGGTTATCCACTTTGGGGGCAAAAGTACGAAGATAGAATATTATCTGAATGGTGGCAGATTAGGAAAAGGGAAGGTGCAATGAGACCTGGGTGTCATGGTTCATCAGTCATTGAAAGTTGGCATACAGATACAGCAGACGGTAAAGAAGGCAAATGTTATGTTGGGCTTCATAGCTAGGGGATTTGAGTATAGGAGCAGTTGTACAGGGTCTTGGTGAGGCCTCACCTGGAATATTGTGTTCAGATTTGGTCTCCTAATCTGAGGAAGGACGTTTTTGCTATTGAGGGAGTGCAGCGAAGGTTCACCAGACTGATTCCCGGGATGGCTGGACTGACATATGAGGAGAGACTGGATCAACTGGGCCTTTACACATTGGAGTTTAGAAGGATGAGAGGGGATCTCATTGAAACATACAAGATTCTAACGGGTCGGGACAGGTTAGATGCGGGTAGATTTTTCCCGATGTTGGGGAAGTCCAGAACCAGGGGACACAGTCTTACGATAAGGGGTAAGCCATTTAGGACTGAGATGAGGAGAAACTTCTTCACTCAAAGAGTTGTTAACCTGTGGAATTCCCTGCTGCAGAGAGTTGTTGATGCCAGTTCATTGGATATATTCAAGAGTTAGATATGGCCCTTACGGCTAAGGCGATCAAGGGGTATGGAGAGAAAGCAGGAAAGGGGTACTGAGGGAATGATCAACCTTGATCTTATTGAATGGTAGTGCAGGCTCGAAGGGCCGAATGGCCTACTCCTGCACCTATTTTCTGTGTTTCTATGTACCATGACACACAGGTCTCGTTGCACCTCCCCTTTTCCTAATCTGTCGCCAAAGTGGATAACTCACATTTATCCACATTATACTGCATCTGCCATGCATTTGCCCACTCACCTAACCCGTCCAAGTCACCCTGCAGCCTCTTAGCATCCTTCTCACAGCCCATACCGCCACCCAGCTTAGTGTCATCTGCAAATTTGGAGATATTACTCTCAATTCCTTCATCTAAATCATTGATGTATATTGTAAATAGCGGGGTCCCAGCACTGAGTCCTGTGGCACCCCACCAGTCACTGCCTGCCATTCTGAAAAGGACCCATTTATCCTGACTCTCTGCTTCCTGTCTGCCAACCAGTTCTCTATCTATGTGAATACATTACCCTCAATATCATGTGCTTTAATTTTGCACACCAATCTCTTGTGTGGGACATTGTCAAAAGGCTTTTGAAAGTCCAAATATACCACATCCACTGGTTCTCCCTTGTCCACTCTACTAGTTACATCGTCAAAACATTCTGGAAGATTTGTCAAGCAGGATTTACCTTTCATAGATCCATGCTGACTTGGACCGATCCTGTCACTGCTTTCCAAATGTGCTGCTATTTCATCTTTAATAATTGATTCCAACATTTTCCCCACTACTGATGTCAGGCAAACCTGTGTATAATTCCCTGTTTTCTCTCTCCATTCTTTTTTAAAAAGTGGTGTTACATTTGCTACCCTCCAGTCCATAGGAACTGATCCAGATTTGATAGACTATTGGAAAATGATCACCAATGCATCCACTATTTCTAGGGCCACTTCCTTAAGTATTCTGGGATGCAGACTATCAGGCCCTGGGGATTTATCGGCCTTCAATCCCATCAATTTCCCTAACACAATTTCCTGCCTAATAAGGTTTTCCTTCAGTTTCTCCTGCTCGCTAGACCCTCGGTCCCCTAGTATTTCCAGAAGGTTATTTGTGTCTTCCTTAGTGAAGACAGAACCAAAGTATTTGTTCAATTGGTCTGCCATTTCATTGCTCCCCATTATAAATTCACCTGATTCTGACTGCAAGTTTGTCTTCACTGATCTTTTTCTCTTCGCATATCTATCGAAGCTTTTGCAGTCAGTTTTTATGTTCCCAGCAAGCTTCCTCTCATACTCTATCTTCCCCCTCCTAATTAAACCCTTTGTCCTCCTCTGCTGAATTCTAAATTTCTCCCAGTCCTCTGGTTTGCTGCTTTTTCTGGCCAATTTATATGCCTCTTCCTTGGATTTAACACTATCCCTAATTGCCCTTGCTAGCCACGGTTGAGCCACCTTTCCCGTTTTATTTTTACTCCAGACAGGGATGTACAATTGTTGAAGTTCATCCATGTGATGTTTAAATGTTTGCCATTGCCTATCCACCGTCAACCCTTTAAGTATCATTTGCCAGTCTATTCTAGCCAATTCACGTCTCATACCATCGAAGGTATCTTTCATAAGAACATAAGAACATAAGAACATAAGAATTAGGAACAGGAGCAGGCCATCTAGCCCCTTGAGCCTGCTCCGCCATTCAACAAGATCATGGCTGATCTGGCCGTGGACTCAGCTCCACTTACCCGCCCGCTCCCCATAACCCTTAATTCCCTTATTGGTTAAGTTCAGGATCCTTGCCTCTGAATTAACTGTATCACTCTCCATCTTAATAAAGAATTCTACCATATTATGGTCACTCTTCCCCAAAGGACCTCGCACAACAAGATTGTTAATTAGTCCTTTCTCATTACACATCACCCAGTGTAGGATGGCCAGCCCGCTAGTTGGTTCCTCGACATATTGGTCTCGAAAACCATCCCTAATACACTCCAGGAAATCTTCCTCCACCGTACTGCTACCAGTTTGGTTAGCCCAATCTGTATGTAGATTAAAGTCGACCATGATAACTGCTGTACCTTTATTGCACGCATCCCTAATTTCTTGTTTGATGCTGTCTCCAACCTCACTACTACTGTTTATTAGTCTGTACACAATTCCCACGAGTGTTTTCTGCCCTTTGGTATTCCACTGCTCTACTCATACAGATTCCACATCATCCAAGCTAATGTCCTTCCTTACTATTGCATTAATTTCCTCTTTAACCAGCAATGCTATCCCACCTCCTTTTCCATTCTGTCTATCCTTCCTGAATGTTGAGTAGCCCTGGATGTTGAGTTCCCAGCCTTGGTCACCCTGGAGCCATGTCTCCGTAATCCCAATTATATCATATTCGTTAATAGCTGCCTGCGCAGTTAATTCGTCCACCTTATTACGAATACTCCTCACATTGAGACACAGAGCCTTCAGGCTTGTCTTTTTAACACACTTTGTCCCTTTAGACTTTTGCTGTAATGTGGCCCATTTTGATTTTTGCCTTGGGTTTCTCTGCCTTCCACTTTTACTTTTCTTCTTTATATCTTTTGTTTCTGCCCCCATTTTACTTCCCTCTGTTTCTTTGCATAGGTTCCCATCCCTCTGCCATATTAGTTTAACCCCTCCCCAACAGCACTAGCAAACACTCCCCCTAGGACATTGGTTCCAGTCCTGCCCAGGTGCAGACCATCCGGTTTGTACTGGTCCCACCTCCCACTGAACCGGTTCCAATGCCCCAGGAATTTGAATCCCTCCCTGCTGCACCACTGCTCAAGCCACATATTCATCTGAGCTATCCTACGATTCCTACTCTGACTAGCACATGGCACTGGTAGCAATTCCGAGATTACTACTTTTGAGGTCCTGCTTTTTAATCTAACTCCTAGCTTCCTAAATTCAGCTTGTAGGACTTCATCCCATTTTTTTACCTGTATCATTGGTACCTATATGCACCATGACAACTGAATTTTCAGCCTCCCCCTCCAAAATGTCCTGCAGCTGCTCCGAGACATCCTTAACCCTTGCACCAAGGAGGCAACATACCATCCTGGAGTCTTGATTGCGGCTGCAGAAAAGCTTATCTCTCACCCTTACATTAGAATCCCCTACCTATATAGCTCTCCCACTCTTTTTCCTACCCTTCTGTGCAGCAGAGCCACCCATGGTGCCATGAACTTGGCTGCTGCTGCCCTCCCCTGATGAGTCATCCCCCCCAAAAGCACCCAAGGTGGTGTATCTGTTTTGGAGGGGGATGACCACAGAGGAACCCTGCACTACCTTCCTTCCACTGCTCTGCCTGATGGTCACCTATTCCCTATCTGCCTGAGTAACCTTTACCTGCGGTGTGACCAACTCACTAAACGTGCTATTCACGATATCCTCAGCATCGCGGATGCTCCAGAGTGAATCCATGCGCAGCTCCAGTGCCGCAATGCAGTCTGTCAGGAGCTTCCTGCACATGTAGTCGTCAGGGACACTGGAAGCGTGTCTGGCTTCCCACATAGCATTTAAAACATGGTTTGCATTGACTCTGGAATCAGCAGAATAGACTTGCAGCCAAAGTTCCCAGGCATATTATGGGAGGTAATGACTTTATTTCCCTTGTTCAGATCTTGTGCTATGCACCATTATTTCAGCAAGAGAATGTGTACATGAATTGCTGTTAAACTTAGATGTTAGCCGTGGTTCAGTGGTAGCACTCTCACCTCTGAGTCAGAAGGTCTTAGGTTCAAGTCCCATTCCTGAGACTTGCGCACATAGTCTAGGCTGACACTTCAGTGAGGGAGTGCTGCATTGTCTTTTGGATATGTTGAGTTAAACCGCCCTCCACCCATCCACCCCCATCTGTCCCCTCAGGTAGACTATTTGAAGAAGAATAGGGGGATTCTCCCCAGTGTCCTGGCCAATATTTATCCATCAACCAACATCACTAAAAAAACAGATTATCTCTTCATTATCATAACGCTACACTGCTACTACTAAATTATATTTATCAGTGACTGGATGACAGTGAGTTGGAATGCTGTCTTTTCACTGTTGGGACTTACGCTTGAATCAAGCCCAGATTGTTAGCATTAAGCCTCTTCTCTCTTCTAGCTGCAAAAGTCCTTTGTGAAAATGTATTGAGCAATCTCAACTCACTTCATCCGGGGCACAGACCGACATCAGAGACTGACAGCAAAATGGAAGAGAGGATAAATACAGTTGGTGTATGTAGTAAAACAATTATACTAGCATAGTAAAGATAAGCATAAGGTACATTAAAATTACCTTAATTATAATAGTTATAAACCTTTATGTAACAGTCTTATCCAAATGCTCTATTTTTCATTGCAGGCCATAGATGATTAAGACATTTATTCTTCTGAATCCTGATCATAAATGCACAAAACAGACACTGAGTTTAGCCCTTTTTTTCTGCCAGCCACTGTCTGGCACATATTGACTTCAATCGCCATCATTAAGAGTCTCCAAACCAAGCTACTGAGAAATTCACTCAGGTAATATTTCTGCTTATCCAACATGTAATGCATAGTTTCTCTCATAAGGACACATCCCACTTACCTTCAGCAAAGATTGGCAAGAGTCAAGGCTGAGGGGCCCCCGATTGTGCGCAGTTGCTCCTGAAGTTTAACCAGCGAAAACCACATGGTTTACCAGAACAGAGCAGAGCAGAGCACTCGTAAGCTTCCCACTGCTTGTTCAACCAACATTGGCTTCCAGGATTATCAGGAGCTAAGGGAGAGATCTACCCCCTCCAAACCATTAGCAATTCAGGAGGGAGCAGGAGGTGCACCTTATAGAAGAGATGAGCTTTGTAAATTGTGTTGAGATGCGGGAGAGATTGCAAAGTAATATGTGATCAAAGCAGCAATAGAGCTGGAGGAGACATTTTTTCAGTCGTGAAAGGGAGGGAGATGTGGAAGCTGAAGGGGATGAGATAATGTTTTGGAATGCTCAAAACGTCAGAAATAGTGAGTCCTTGCTTAATTACAAGGTTGTGATAGTGACCGTAGGTATGGGTGAGGGAGATTGTGTGGGTGAAGTTGGGTGAGGATAGGAGAACAGAGAGTCAGAGAAGAGGCTAAGCGAGTTTTGGTGAATATTCCACCAAGCAACTTCTTATCCAAGAGATGAGAATAGGGAAGAAATCACCTAGAGGCTTGAGAGGTTGATAGACAACAGGGACTTTACAGGAGGGATGAACGAAGGTGATATACTCAATTGAAGAAAAGCTAAGAGAGAAGTAGGAGCAGAAGCTCAGAGGATGACAAGCTGCAGCCACGGAGGTTTGGGCAGAGAACATGGTGGAACATGTTATGTTTCAAATAAAGCAATGTGACCGAGTACTGCAGACTTGAGTAAGTGTGACCTTAGTTTCTTTATTCTGACTCCAGTGGCACAGCATGGGAGGCCTGCTTATATGCAGTGATCCCAAGAGATGCTGGGATCCCTTGGGACTGTAACAGATGTGCCCTCTGGTGGCGGTAGAAGACTGGTTACAAGGTGTTGCATACATAACATCACCCCGCGCCGCCCCCCGCCCCCCCACCAAAGTCAATCGTACATTTATTTACAGGGTGAGACGATCTGGGGCTTTCCGCTCCCTAGTCGATCATCTCAGTACAAACACAGGTGCAGGTGAGTTGGTTGGACCTCGCTGGGCTGCTGCACAGCTGGCCTTGCTGGGCTGCTGGGGGTGATGACTTCAGCTTCATTGTCAACCGTGATGTCGGTTGACACTTGTGTGTGTATTGAAGGATCAAAGTTGGTGGTGTCCTCTTCAGGTTGCTAGTGGCTGTCTGTGAATCGCAGTTTGGTTTGGTCCAAATGCCTTCTGCAATTTAGTCCATTTGCAAGTTTGACCTCAAACACCCTACTCCCTTCTTTGGCTATGACAGTGCCGGCAAACCATTTGGGACCACGTCCATAGTTGAGTACAAATACAGGGTCATTGACTTCAATATCGCACGACAAATTTGCGCAATCATGGTATATGTTTTGTTGATGCCGCCTGCCCTCGACATGATCATGGAAATCAGGGTGGACTAGAGAGAGCCTTGTTTTGAGTGTCCTTTTCATGAGCAGTTCAGCTGGGGGAATCCCGGTGAGCGAGTGGGGTCTTGTACGGTAGCTGAGCAGGACTCGGGACAGGCGGGTCTGCAGGGAGCCTATTGACACGTGTTTCAAGCTTTGCTTGATGGTTTGGACTGCCCATTCTGCCTGGCCGTTAGATGCAGGCTATAATGGGGCAGATGTGATGTGTTTGATCCCATTGTGCGTCATGAATTCCTTGAATTCAGTGCTGGTGAAGCACGGCCCATTGTCGTTGACAAGGACATCAGGCAGGCTATGCGTGGCAAACATGGCTCGTAGGCTTTCGATGGTGGCAGTGGACGTGCTTACAGACATTATTACATACTCAATTCATTTTGAATAAGCATCCACAACAACCAAAAACATTTTGCCTAGAAACGGGCCAGCGAAGTCAACATTGATCCTAGACCACGGTTTGGAGGGCCATGACCACAAACTTAGCGGTGCCTCCCTGGGTGCATTGCTCAGTTGAGAGCAAGTGTTGCATTGGCGCACGCAAAACTCCAACTCTGAGTCGATGCCGGGCCACCACACATGGGATCTGGCTATAGCTTTCATCATTACTATGCCTGGGTGGGTACTGTGTAGCTCGAGTATGAACGTTTCCCTGCCTTTCTTACGCAAAACCACGTGATTACCCCACAAAAGACAGTCCGCCTGTATGGACATTTCGGTCTTTGCGCTGCTGGAACAGCTTTATCTCTTCATGCATCTCCACTGGGATGCTGGACCAGCTCCCATGGAGGTCACAGTTGTTTACAAGGAACAGTAAAGGATCCTGGCTGGTCCAGGTCTTGATCTGGTGGGCCGTATCGGGTGACTTTTCCTTTTCAAATGCATCCATCACCAAGAGCAAGTCTGCAGGCTGTACCATTTCCACTCCGGTGGTGGGCAATGGTAGCCTGCTGAAAGCATCAGCGCAGTTCTCTGTGCCTGGCCTGTGGCGAATTACATAGTTATATGCAGACAGCATGAGTGCCCATCTTTGGATGCGAGCAGAGGCATTGGTATTAATACCTTTGCTCTCTGAGAATAGCGATATGAGCGGCTTATGGTCAGTTTCTAACTCGAACTTAAGCCCAAACAGATACTGGTGTATTTTTTTCACCCCGTAAACGCATGCCAGAGCTTCTTTTTCAATCATGCTGTAGGCCCTTTCAGCCTTGGACAAACTCCTGGACGCATAAACGACCGGTTGCAATGTTCCCGATTTGTTTGCTTGTTGTAACACAAACCCGACCCTGTATGAAGATGCATCGCAAGCTAGCACTAAACATTTACATGGAACATAAGAGATTTCTGGCTTTCTCAAAAGCAGTCTCTTGTGATTTCCCCTATACCCAGTCATCTCCCTTGTGTAGCAACACATATAGAGGATCTAGCAAGGTGCTTAACCCGGGTAGGAAATTACCAAAATAGTTGAGGAGTCCCAGGAACGACTGCAGCTCCGTCACGTTCTGTGGTCTCGGCGCGTTCTTGATGGCCTCCGTCTTGCTGTCTGCCGCGATTCTTCTCCCTAAGAACGCAACCTCTGGTGCCAGGAAAACACACTTCAAGCGTTTCAACCTAAGTCCCACACGATCAAGCCGACTTAGAACCTCTTCCAGGTTCTGCAAGTGTTTGATGATGTCCCGTCCTGTGAGCAATATGTCGTCCTGGAAAACCATGGTGCGCGGAACCGACTTTAGCAGACACTCCATGTTCCTTTGAAAAATAGCTGCGGCCGATCGAATCCCAACCGGGCATCTATTGTAGATGAACAGACCTTTGTGCGTGTTGATGCAGGTGTGGCCGTTCGAAGATTCCGCCAGCTCCTGCTTCATGTAGGCTGAGGTCAGGTTCAACTTGGTGAACGTCTTCCCTCCTGCCAGTGTCACAAATAGGTCGTCTGCCTTGGGTAGCGGGTACTGGTCCTGGTCCTGCAGCGAAAAACGGTTAATTGTTACTTTATAGTCCCCACAAATTCTGACCGTGCCATCGCCCTTGAGAACCGGAACAATCGGACTGGCCCACTCGTTGAACTCCACCGGTGCGATGATGCCCTCTCGTTGCAGCCTGTCTAGCTCGATCTCCACTTTCTCTCGCATAATGTATGGCACCGTACGTGCCTTGTGGTGGATGGGTCGTGTACCGGGAACCAAGTGGATCTGCACCTTCGCCCCAAAGAAATTTCCGATGCCTGGCTCGAACAACGATGGGAACTTGTTCAAAACCTGGGCACATGAGGTGTCGTCGATGGACGAAAGCACTCGGATGTCGTCCCAGTTCCAGCGGATTTTTCCCAGCCAGCTTCTGCCGAACAGTGTGGGGCCATCTCCTGGTAAAATCCATTGTGGTAGTTAGTACACTGCTCGATCATAGGAGACTTTTACTGCTGCACTGCCAATTATAGGGATCAGCTCTTTAGTGCAAGTTCTCAGCTTGGTATGAATAGGGCTCAGCTTGGGACTTTGAGCCTTGTTGCACCACAGCCTCTCGAAGGCCTTTTTGTTCATGATAGACTGACTCGCACCCGTGTCCAATTCCATGGATACTGGAATTCTTTTCAGTTCAACTTTTAACATGATCGGTGGACATTTCGTGGTGAAGGTGTTTACTCCGTACACTTCTGCCTCCTCGGTTCGAGTCTCTAGTTCAGTTTGGATCCGCCATGGATCGGTCTTCCTGTGCAACGTGGTGGTTTGCAGAGTTTGCAGCTCGTCTGCACATTCGCTGGAGGTGTCCCATTGTTCCACAGCCTTTGCACGCATAGTTTTTGAAGCGGCATTGATGGGCTCGATGATCACTTCCGCAGCACCAACAAGGTGTTAATTGCCTCACATTAATGCTTGATGCCAGACTCTGAGTCATCTGAAAACACAGTCTATGAACAAAGTCCTTGACAGAGCCAGGCCATGTTCTGAATGCTGAGACCGGCATGGAGCTTGCGGTGTTTGATCGAGGTTTTCGGTTGGGAAACAGAACGGTGCCTCTGTTCCATTCTGCTGGATTGTTAGCCTGTAAGCTGGGATCAGTCTATGAGCATTCCATTGAGCTCCATCATTGAGCTCGTAGGTATGAGGGCTGAACTTTCGCCCGATCTGTTTTGGAGGTGAAAGTGAAGATGCGAGCTTATGACTCCGGATTGAGTGCATAACTCTGACCCAATCTCCGTTATTCAGTTGGGGCTTTTAAGCACGTCGTTTTGTATCAGTGTACAACTTCGTTTTTCATTGGCGTTCCGAAATCTGTGATGCGAGTGTGTTATCTTCGCACTAGGCTTGGCTGGGAGTTTGAGAATGTCCAGTAGCCAGTGAAGATTCCGGCCAATCATGAGCTCAGCGTTAATGAGTGCGTTGTCGAATGGTATGTGCGGAGAATGGTTTGAACCGCATTGTCGAATGTTTGGCCTGCTGCGAGGTTGGCTTTCAAACGTGGTTAAATCGTTCAACACTTCCGTTGCTTTGAGGATTGTACCGAGCAGTAATGGCGATGCTCGACAGCATGACGAGTGAGGAAATCCGTGAACTGGTCGGACATAAACTGTGGTCCATTGTCTGTGATTATGACCTCTGGGAGGCTCTACTTTGTGAACATACGTTGCAGAATAGTGACGATTGTTGATGAGGCCACTGAACTTATTGTAGCGATTTCTGGCCATTTGGAATGCAGGTCATGTACTACAACAAGAAACCGCTGGTGCTGTGGAGCTGCTTCAACTGGACCGAAGATATCCAACTGAAGTTGTTGCCATGATTTTTGTGGCCATGGAATGGGCTTCATTGGCGCTGGTCGGATGTTTGTGACCTTTTCGCTCAGACTGTAGGCTTCGCAGTGTGAGACAAATTCCTTAATGTGAGTGTCAATCCCAGGCCACCATACTGAATCGCGACATCTCTGCTTCATGCGGATAATTCCAGGATGTCCGTCGTGTGGTAATTAGAGAAAGTGCTGTTGAAGCGACTTGGGAATTACTGCCCTATTACCATGAGCTAGGCAGCCATCGTTTCAAATGGAAAATTCATCACGAATTCTGTGGAAGGATTTCAACTCTTCCGGAATTTGCTCAGGCCGCTCAGTTTGGAGGAAGTGGTTCACGTGCTGGAGTGTAGCATCACGCTGTGATTCGGTTTTGAGTTTGTCACAGGAGACAAGGTTTCTGATGGACTGAGTGATGATCGACGTGAAATATGTATCGGCATACGAACAAGTCAGCACCAGAGTCTGAAGCGGCTGAGCATATCAGCTACATGGTTGCGACTGCCAGCAATGTACTGTACATCAAAGTCATACCGATGAAGGCGATCTGACCATCGGCTGATTCGTATTGGTCTGTGCCCAGATCCAGTTGTAGCGTGTAGCGTAGTTAGTGCTTGGTGATCCATGCGGAAGGTAAATTTCCTGCCATAGAGGTAGATGTGTCAGCATTCACATGTATAGATGCAAGCGAGTGCTTCGCATTCCCCTGTAGAATATTTATGTTCTGCAGAGAGCGTGTGAGAGGCGAAGGCTACTGGCCGTTCTAGGCCGTCAATCCATTGCGAGAGCACAGCACCCAAGGCAGTGCCTGATGCATCCGTGGAGACGTACGTAGTGGCATTTGGTTCAAAGTGCGTGTAAAATTTGGCGAAAACATCGGCGTAAACTTTTGGACTTATAAGTTTTGAACTTTGCTGGGGCACATTCACTGTACAGCAGAAGAGCTAACCTGGGCAAGTCCAAGCATGTTTTAACTTGAATACACATCAGCTGGGCGGGAATGAGAATGGCTGAAAGCAGGTTAATTGGGCATAGAATGGGAACCCATCAGTAAGGTGGCCACTGTTTCAGGCCATTGAAAGACAAAGGAAAGCTATTTTGACCACAGACTCATTGGAGCCACCCATCAAGGGACAGCCCAGTTTGACAAAGGGGCAGGCAAAGACTTGGTTTTGCTTTTCTGTTGGACAGCCTCAGGCGGGAAGTTTGGATTTTAAGCAGTCTTGCAGGTATAAGAACGGCAGTTGGAAGCCATCTCTCTCTCTCCCCTCTTCTATGCCTGCTTGCAATGCACAAGGACCGAGCACTCCATCTGGAATGGAGAGAAGAAACCACCATCTACGAGCCAAGAGAGCCTTGCTACAGGCAACTCTCGATTATCCACACATGGATCTAACGGAGAACCCGCTGCAACGGCACTTTAAAAAACTGGGATTCTGTCCCATGTACAGCTGCACACGACCATTAAACCCACTCCACACACAGTCCTGTGCTGACCACTTTCTGCACCTGTCTGCTACTGAGGGTGCCGCCCGGCCTCGGGGATAAGTAAAGCCGAGTCTCATTCGACCTCCAGCGGTTGAAGCCTTTAGACTGGCCATTTCACCTTTCAGCCATGCCGCTGGGCCTGATCGCAGCACTAGCGTGGAATGAGCTCAGGTTTCTAGGCAGGATCTGGGGACCCTGCATGCAGGCACTGTCTGGCTTGTCTGTGCTCTTTCTCCACCAACCGATGACTGCCGAAGAATTGGGGATTAGGCTCGTCGAGTTGGTGTTCCAGCTAGTTTCAACATTGATTTGAGGAAGGGGTCGTTGACTCCAGCAAGTTAATCTAGCATTAAAGTATAAATTTGGGACCCAAACATTCTCGGCAAGTACGTGCACTCGCCCTAGCCGCAAAATCGTTTACCCGGAATAGCCCGATCCCCAAGGGCCTCAGATAATCGAGAGTTGCTTGTACTTCGACTGGGAGGCTGATCTTGAGACTGGACTTGAATACCACAGTTTGATATGGACCCAGAAGATACGTCTCATCGGGAGAAGCAGCGAGTAAGCTAGCGGGGTAATTGGTGAGCATTTATCCTAGCCCACGGATCTTTAAGACCACCGCATAGTGTGAAAGGATGTCATGTGTCCCAACCAAGCTTTAGGGGTTTTCAGGGGAGGTGTTTTAGACGTGGGTACTTCATGTTAGGGGCCTGTTTTAGACAGGCCAAACTGTGTATTGTACTGCATTTGTTTGTTTTACACACCAGGGTGTGTGTGGTTTTACTGAGTGCAGGTGTGTGTTTTAACTTTAATAAAAGCATTGCCGGTACTCGGACCAAGGTACCCGTCCCTGACTCATTCATCTGTTCAGTACAGTAATTCCAGCGTTAGAACTATTGTAAAGTGGGGGTGCTTCAAAAACACCTAAGGAAAACCACTTACATGCGTGAGGATAGGAGGGGATGTGATTTTCTCTTAAGCCTGATGAATGTCTGAGCCTGGGAATCTGTCCATTCCCAAGGGACGTCCTTGCACAGCAACCTGCGAAGTGGTTCAGCAATGTGCGCGTAGTGCGGGACGAACTTCAGATAGAAGTTGCATGTGCCGAGGAATGATGAAAGGTCTTTGATGTTGCTGGCCTCCTGCATTTGCTGGATCACGTCAATGTTACCTTGTGCTGTGACTCTGTAACTCAGAAAGTTTATTTCTCCAGCAGCGAATGTACACTTATCGGCATTAAGTGTAATGTTATGCGTAGCAAGTCTAGCCATAACTGCGTGAAGTCGCTGGTCATGTTCTTCCATTGTCTGTCCATGGATGACGACATCGCCAAGCAGATTGAGGGCTCCCTCTATGCCTGCTAGCATGGTAGTGACAATCTTCTGAAATGCACTTGGTGCAGAAGATAGTCCGTAGGGCATGCGTCGATACTGATACAGACCATCATATGTTGTGAATGCTGTGAGTGATTTGCTGTCCTCTGCTCGGGGTATTTGTAGGTAACTGCGGCGCATGTCGAGTTTCATGAAAACTTTTGAGTCATGGAATTCTGAAGATCGTTCGTCGATGGTAGGACGAGGGTACTTGCTGGGGATGATGGCCTTGTTGACCTCTTTCAGGTCAATGCATAGGCGGATCTTCCCATTTTAATGCCAAGCAATGACTAAGTTCAAGATCCAGGGTGAGGAGTCGATGCTCTCAATGATTCCCTGAGATTCGAGTCGCGTTAAATCTGCGGATACTTGGTCGCGAACCACAAATGGGAGACAGCGAAGTCGCTGCGTAACCTGTTTGATGGAAGGGTCAACGCGGGGACGATGGTAGAATTTTGTTGTCACTTCAAATCTTGTGAAGATTGAGGGATACTGCTTGTCAAAGTCCACTGTGTACACAGGTGTGCCAGTTGGGTCATAAACCTTGAACCCAAGCTTGTCAAAAAGGTCAACGCTCATGAGGCTTCATCCCTTCGCGACATGAAAGGAAAAGTTCTCCAATGTTATGTCTTTGCAGTATATTGGGACAGATATAACTCCAAGTACCTCAATTTTGGAGTTGGAGTACGCATGTAGAGTGGAAGTTGCGGGCTGCAGTTGACAGTGCGTGAAATGGATTTTGTACACAGCATTGCTTAATATGGAGACTTTGGCTCCAAGGTCAATGAGGAGGCAGATGGGCGTGCCATCAATGCTTACATCACAGTCCTTGAATTTGCCCGAACCAATGTGCGAAATGTCACTAACGGTGTAAACCATACTGGATTGATCACTATCGGGGTTGTCCACATGTCGAATATGCTGCGATGAGCAACAGACACGAGCAAAATGGTTCATTTTACCACAAGCAAAGCATTTCTTCCCACGTGCGGAACGTGGCACATCCCAAAATCGGAAAGCGCTGATTCGATTTGGATGGCCAAATTAGTTGCTTTATCCAATGTTAATTTATCATCCTTCATTAGCAAGCATTCTCGAATGCGGGGGATTGTTGTTTTCTCAATAATTTGATCCCTGATCATTTCCTCTGTGAATGCTCCAAAGTTATACGTAGCGGCCAGTTCAGTTAATGAAATGATATACTGTTTGATTGGTTCTCCATTCCCTTCCTCCCTTTTACAAAATTGGTATCTCTCCATCATGATACTTTTCTTTGGCCCAAAATATTTCAGAGTAGCGTCCTTTAGAGCAACACTCAAAATGGTGTCCCAAAACCAGCATGAACCAGCATGTTTCCAGCAGTGTGTGAATAGCTCCCATCGGGTCCTAATGCCTGTCTAGTGTCCTGTAACAAACAAATAGGGCCCGAAATTGATGGCCTTACTGCCCTTACAGCCGCGGCTGCCGCCAACATTGCTCCTCGAGTTGCGCCCTGTGCCACTTTCAATTTGGGCTGGAGTGGGTGGGACGGGAGAACTGCCTGGAACCGCCCGCTGACATCAGTGGATGGTTGAGTGGCGTACGTGGACTCCTGCTTGCCGAGACGCCATATTAATGTGGGCTGGAGTCAGTGCCAGAACGGGGGTGGACTGCCGACTGGAGGCTGGTCTGTCCCCGACGGTGAGTATGAAGATCTGAAAAAAAGGTGAGTAAACATTTTCTAATTTTTTTCTTTATAGGGACTTACCTGGATAGGGTCTCCTGAAAGTCTTCCAATGGGTTTTTTTGTTGATGCTTTTCCTTTCCAGGTCTTCGACCCTCCGTGGGCCCGAATCTATCCTCAGCGGCACTTGGGCCGCCCATCGACCTTTGAAGGACTTTTTCGATGAAAACTCCACCCAAAGTACCGTCGGGTACCTCGGCGCCCATCGGTGGTCCTTTGGGCAGCACTTGGGCAGGCGGGGGCCTTCTCCAATTTTGGCCCCATAGAGTATGAACACAACATTTTTAGCTTCTGAGGCCTCCCTCCCATGTTATAAAAATTCCACAGTACCTCGTAACACAACACAAGTGTTTTTTCTGTATAAAAATTAGTTATTAATTCTATGACACCTTACGTAAAGAAGAATTTATTAAGTCCTAAATTTACAGAAGCAAAATACTGCAGATGCTGGAAATATGAAATAAAAACAGAAAATGCTGAAAATACTCAGGAGGTCAGGCAGCATCTGTGGAGAGAGAAACAGAATTAACGTTTCAGGTCTGGCATTTTAACCTAAGTTTACATTATGTGCCCATTTGTTGCCAACAGTCTGCTCCACCCCATGAAACATTTGCTTAACAGGAAATGAACCAGGAGCAACAAACGCAGTGCTCACTACAGGCTCGATTTGTGCACACTCATAAAGCATTTGCTTCGGGAGTCTCGTATCTGGCATGCGAACTATGTGGCCCACCCAGCGAAGCTGATCGAGTGTAATATGCAAAGGCACTTCTCACCTCCATCTCAGAAGAGAAGCAGAACAATGGACCCACTAGCCTGACCAGACCAAGAGGGGCCAGTTCTTCCCTACACAAAAGCCGAGCGATATCCCAGACCCAGGGCCATCAGTCCAGTACACATGGGTCTGATGGCCCATCACTGACTAAGCACCGGAGTTCTTAAAAGCAAAAAGATTTCAAACATTGGCGGGAGAGATAAGGGCAGTAGGACTTCTTTAAAGATAGACTCTTTTCCACCATTCTCTAGTGTTCTGGAGCATTCTCCAGCGTTCGAGCGTTCCCCCTCTCTCTCTCGCTCCACCAAGACCAACATGATAAGAAGGACCAGCTGAGCAATCAAGTGTCCCAAGCCGGTAACCAGAACACCAGGCGAGCTGTGTGGGATGTAAAGGGCTCAGAGTTTTCTTGGAAGTGAAGCTTTTTCAGGCTATTCTGGGGAGGGAGCTTTATGTGACGAGGTAATTCGCTGGTGGGGGGTGGGGGGGGGAGTTAGACTCCACCATAGCAACAAGGGAATTACTGCATGTCACCGGTCCTCAATGTTGTACTGTATGTTGTTTTAACCTGGATCTTGTTCTCCACAAAGACAGTGATTTTGTTTAGTAGTGCATGTTTTAGCCAGTGTATGTTAGACCAAATAAATAAGTGTGATTTTTCACCGAAGCATTCCTGTCCGTGACTTATTCCATTTACACTCTGAATAATAATCTCCGGGTATAGAATTCCCATAAGGCGGGGGCGATTTGAACTGTCCATCTAGCCATTGGGCTAGGATCAAAACCACTTACAAAGGCTCCGTTCATTACCTCCCCCCACGCTAGCTGAACAAAAAGCTTGCAGCGGAAGGAGAACAAGTGATGGAGGCTGGCCTCCCTGAAGCCAAGCAATATCGGCATTATCCCCGACCTCACCTCCCCCAGTTGATGTAGGTGGGGGAGGAGGAGCTCACTGGGGACAAAGGGCGGGATGTTTGAGGTGACAATTCTCTGCGCGGTGGCCTCGAAGGGGTTCACCGGCAGAAAGGTCCCGCCCACTGCGAGCCCCCTATTAAGGGCCAGGGACACAGCCCGCTCCAACCCCAGGAAGAACACAGCCTTCCCGTACATTTTGGAGGCATCGACAATGGCCGAGGGGCCAGCAACCCCAGCCATTGCCCTCACGCACTCCTCGATGGTCATGTTAGGGTGAGTGTAGCTCTTGACCCCATTCTTTTTGGTTATTAGTCTGAAAGGTGGCGGGGCAGCAAGAGCAGCCGCCATGGCTTTTGCTGCCATGCGTGCATAATTCGGGGCTGGCCCTGCCACCGGCAAAGATGGACTCGCCATAACAGGGTCTCTTTAAGGGCTACACTCACCCCAATATCATAGGCCTGTAGGTCTTAAAAGGCCTCTTTAATTGAGCAAAGGGAGCTCTTAATGAGGCACACCTCTCCCCTGCTTGTTAAAAATGAGGGAGGGGCCTTTTTCCCTCTGCTCAGTAGTTTTAATTAGATAATTGAAAGGAGGAAAGAGGGGCCTCTCAGAGAGAGGAGAGAGAGAGAGAGAAGGGGGGTGGAAGGAGGGAGGCTGGAAGGCAGGGTTGCCCCTCACAGTGTTGGGTGGGTGCTTGAAGGGGTGCACTCTCCTGATGGCAAACAAACAATGTCTTTATGGATGGTCTTCTGGCGGGGAGAGATGATGTCTTCACACGGGGTAGCTGGAACCACCCAGGCACAGTCCGTTGCCAGGTCTTAACTGTTGTATATGCAGACTATAGATGTACTCTCTGTGTTGTCACTGTATAGTTGCATAAGATGGAGACTTGTTTACCTGATGTACTATCAATAAGGTTTACACTGTGTACATATAATGCTGGCATCACTAGAGGGTGCAACTGGTGGAGACCGGGCTTTCCTGCCCTGATGGCAGGGGCTATAAAAGCAGAGGCACTATGAGGTTGCCTCATTCTGCAGTTTGGAATAAAGGACCAAGGTCACTACAGTTTGAGTACGACACATTGCCTTGTGGGGTCATTCATAAGTACAGTACAAACATAATAACTGGCGACGAGATACGGACTTTCACGCGATTATGGCTACCTTTGGCACACTAAAAGACTTCGCAGAGGCTGATGATTGGGATGCCTTCATCGAGCATTATTTCATGGCAAACGACCTGGCAGGTGAGATGGACACATTGGCGGAGAAGCGCAAGGCTATACTGCTGACCAGTTGTGGGCCTGAGGTCTACCGCCTCATCAGGGACTTGCTGGCACCCACGAAGGCCAAGGATAAGACATACGATGAGCTGACTGAACTAATTCGTGACCAACTAAAATCAAAAGAGAGCATCCTCACGGCCAGGCACAGATTCTACATTCACCGCAGATCTGAGGGCCAGGAGATTGCAAAATTTGGCGCCAACCTCAGGAGACTTGCGGCACCGTATGAATTTGGCACGCACCTCAACGGAGTATTGCGAGACATCGTCATTATGGAAATTGGCCACAAGGGCCTCCTTCACAAGCTATTATCCGCCGACACCACAGTCAACCTGCAAAAGGCCATCAGCATCAGTCAGGCATTCATGACCTCGACCTGCAGCCACCAAGCAAATTATTCATCCTGTGGACTCAAACCCGGCAAGTACTATACAGAGAATGGTGCCTTTCACAGACAAGACTGTAGAACGTGGCTCTGCCCAGGGCAGAGAGCACAGACCTCAGGGTTCCAGAACTCAGAGTCCGCCGAGGGATGCTAATCGAATAGCACCATGCTGGCATTGTGGAGGAAACCATAGGGCTCACCAATGGGTTTGCTGAGTACATATGCAAAGCCTGTAACACGAAGGGCTTCCTCCAGCGTATGTGTAAGAGAAATACAACTCACCGTCTAGCAGAGGAGTCAGTAGATGACTTTGAATCCAGCGGGGAGTCTGATGATTTGGCCAGAGGCAGCTCAGCCCCATGAAACATAGAAACATAGAAAAATAGGTCCCTTCTAGCCTGCACCGCCATTCAATGAGTTCATGGCTGAACATGCAACTTCAGTACCTCCTTCCTGCTTTGAAGAAGTGTACGGAGTGTATACCTGCACCACCGATTGTCCTCCAGTGCAGATGGAAGTCGAGATAAATGGCATTCCAGTCTTCATGGAAGTGGACACGGAAGCGAGCCGGTCAGTGATGAGCCAGGATGCCTTTGAGAGGCTATGGAACGAAAAACGACACAAGCTGGTTCCAGTACAGGAAAAGTTGTGCACCTATACCAAGGAGCTGATCCCAGTCCTTGGTAGTGCGGATGTAAAGGTAACCCATAATGGCGTGGTGCACAAGTTACCTCTATGGAATGTTGCAGGTGCTGGTCCAACGCTACTCGGAAGAAGGTGGATGGGGAAGATCCAGTAGAAATGGGAAGACCTCTTCACTCCAGCAATCGATGTTCCCCGTGCTCAGAGGCAGAGCAAAACCTCACCGTCGCTCGGGCCAGGCACCAGAGAATAGACCAGCGCAGCACCTGAGGCACAGACCGTCCATCACGACTGCGTGGCCATGATCCAACCGGAATTACCTAAAAGCACCCTCCAGGCTCCAGTGGCAGGACTCCTGGGGAGGAAGATCGAATTTATAGGCACTCTTCCAGCTTTTGCGGCAGAATCGCGGGAGAGAAGGATCAAGACAGTTGACCTCGAGGACAGAGGCAAGATGGCGTCCCTGCTGCAGCAAGGTGCAGCATGGCTGAAAACAAAGATGGCCGTGGCCATACCACGAGGACTTGATTGGGATAAAGCCAGCAGGGTTCTCTGCAACCAACTGAACTTAAAGAGACATTGCATGCATGGTAATCAATGTAACGAACCGATTAAGATTTTGAACAAAATGTTGCGAAATGTCAGGAATAGAGTGTCCCCAAACGTAGCAAGCGAGCAAATTCAGGAGGGTAAAGGCGCTGATCCTGATGCTCTGCCCCAGGGGTCCCCACAAGTTATAGGTCAGCGACCTCAGGAGGGTGAAGGCACTGATCCTGATACCCTGCCCCAGGTTTATCCCACGCAGGCACCCGATGGCACTATTCACCACGGACCTGGAAATGGGAATGGCGCCAATACGCGCAGTCGGCCGCCATTGCCCACTACTCGGGTGGAGACGGCGCAGCCCCCAGACCCAGTGTCTACCTCGGCCATGTCCGGGAGTGAAAGGTCAGAACCAACGAGTTCCCCAAATGGGACCTGGAACAGCCAGGTTTGCAACACCGTTAGAGAGCAGGCAGAAGATTCTGCAGCCCTCAAAGGAGGACAGGGAGACCACACACATCTGTGGCTTTGCTCACCACTAGG
Organism: Pristiophorus japonicus; assembly: GCF_044704955.1. Lineage (NCBI taxonomy): Eukaryota > Metazoa > Chordata > Chondrichthyes > Pristiophoridae > Pristiophorus > Pristiophorus japonicus. The sequence goes on along the minus strand of NC_091986.1, from coordinate 93,839,708 downwards.
CAACGGCAAAGGCCCCGAGTCCTGGCAGGGTGAGCGAACCAAGCCCACCCCGCTAGCAGGGGCTGCAGCGCTGCCATCAGACAACCAGGACCCCGTCTGGTTGCTCTGGAAGCAGCGTCCTCGCATACCTGTACTGCTACCTCAGTACTGACCATGACTGAACCATGAATGCAATCTACCCAATCCTGGCGCACGACCGTAAAACGTAACGAATGTAAGTCACGGAACCAAGGTAAAAACCATTCTGTAAAAATCTTTCTTTGTACTTGCACTGTGTCTGATGCTGTATGTCAATGTAATGGGCCAGCTGCATGATCTCACTGTAGGGGGGAAATGATGTATTTAACCATGGACACACACATGGATCACACCCAGAACCCACTGGAATCTCCATTGCATTTTTGAACCATCCAAACTGGTAACCACTACCCACCATTGTGGCAAAAGGACTTGGGGGGTTAACAGGGAGAGAGCCAAGCCAAAGCACAGCCAAGGTGCAAGGGCTATTGGCACTTGGGTCTGGGTAGAGCTAAGCCGGAGCACATAGTGCAAAGGTGATTGGCACCCTTGGGGAAGAGTGATGTTGTATATACAGACTATAGATATACTCTCTGTGTAATCACTGTATAGTTGCATAAGATGGAGACTTGTTTACCTCATGTACCTTCAATAAGGTTTACACTGTGTACATACAATGCTGGCACCACTAGAAGGTGCAACTGGTGGAGACCGGGCTTTCCTGCCCTGGTGGCAGGGACTATAAAAGCAGAGCCACCATGTGGCTGCCTCATTCTGCAGTTTGGAATAAAGGACCAAGGTCACTACAGTTTGAGTACAACACATTGCCTCATGGAGTCATTCATAAGTACAGTACAAACATAATATTAACGATGTTAATTAATGGGAAAAAGAGACTTCGCCCAGGCAGCTTCAGCTATCCTGTGTCAGGCAATGGGGAGGTGTGCTTTTAGTGGTATGTGGGGCATAGTTATCCACAAGAATCCCACACACTTACACTCACACACCCCCCACGATGTTCCGGCCTTCTTGGTCTTCTTTCCTTCCCCCCACCTACAAATTAAAGTATTTTTGGAGAGTGCACCAAAACAGCCACCTGTTGATGTTGTAAAGATAGCTCTCCCTCCTTCCACACAGATGATGGTGTTCTTTTCCCCTCTCTCCAACTCTGTGGCAGCAGTGATGTGGTAGCTCTTGCTCTCCTCCCCTCTCTCCAAGCAGCCCTGTGGCATTGCAGGCAACTTCTCTTCTTTTTCTCAGAGTCTCACAGCACTGGAGCAGCTCCTTCCACTAGGCTCACAATTGCTAAGTGGCTAAGCCACTCCCAACTCAACAGCTCTACCAACCTGTGAGCATACTCACAGGTACATACATTACAATACCCATAATCCCTTGATTCCCTTATAGTCAAAAATCTATTCACCTCAGTCTTGAATATACTCAATGACTGAGCAGGAGTAGAAAATTCCAAAGATTCACAATCCTTTGAGTGAAGAAATTTCTCCTCAGCTTAATCCTAAATGGCCGACCCCTTATCCTGAGACTATACCCTGTAGCTCTAGACTCTTCAGCCAGGGGAAACAGCCTCCCAGCATCTACCCTTTCAAGCCCTCTCAGAATCTTGTATGTTTCAATGAGATCACCTCTCATTCTTCTAAACTCCTGAGAGTATAGGTCCATTCAACTCAATCTTTCCTGATAGGACAACCCTCTTATCCCAGGATTCAATCTAGTGAAATCTTTGTCGCACCCCTTCTAAGGGAAGTATATCCTTCCTTAGGTATGGAGACCAAAACTGTACACAGTACTCCAGGAGTGGTCTAACCAAAGCCTTGTACAATTGCAGCAAGACTTCCTTACTCTTGTACTCCAACCCCCTTGCAATAAAGGCCAATATTCAATTTTCCTACCTAATTGTTTGCTGGTCCTGCATATTAACTTTCTGTGTTTTGTGTACAGGCTGGACCTCTCTGGTCCGGGATTCTCTGGTCCGGAAACATCAGTGGCTCGGCTTTGGCGTCGGTTTCCCGTTCTTCCTGGTTCTCAGTGATCAGTGCGCAACTGCCACTTTGCGTGGGTAGCATCCTGGTTTCCCGCGCTTACATGGAGAGGGAGAGCGAGGTCCGAGTTTCGCAGCCGGAGCCGGAGCCGGAGCGTGGCGGAGGCGTTCAGGAGTGCGGCGCTGTGGACAGGTACCGGTATGCCTAGGCTCAGCGTGATCTCCCGTGGTTCAGAAAATTCTCTGTTCCGGCACCGGTCAGGTACCGAGGATGCCAGACCAGAGAGGTCCAACCTGTACTTTCAATTACCTTCTGCTTTAAAACTATATTTGTTCCATGGAAGTTGAGCATTCAAATTTTATTTAATATTTAAATTAATACAGGCAGTTACCATTCACCTATAATGTAAGCACCAAGCTCATGGTCTACAAAGCAGAAGTGATACCTGCCCTTCCTATATGCTTCAGAGACATGGACTATGTACAGTAGGCACCTCAAAGCACTGGAGAAGTACCACCAACGTTACCTCTGCAAAATCCTATAAATTCATTGGCAGGATAGGCGTACCAATGTCAGCGTTCTCCCTCAGACCAACATCACCAGCATCGAGGCATTGACCACACTCAACCAGCTCCAGTGGGCGTGCCACATTGTCTGCATGCCCGATGCGAGACTCCCGAAACAAGCACTCTACTCCGAGTTACATCACGGCAGGCTAGCCCCAGGAGGGCAGAGAAAACGCTTCAAGGACACCCTCAAAGTCACCTTGAAAAAATGTAACATCCCCACCGACTCTTGGGAATCCTTGGCCCAAGACCGCTCAAAGTGGTTGAGGAGCATCCGAGAAGGCACCGGCCATTTTGAGTCTCTTCGCCGAGAGCACGCGGAAGCCAAGCACAAACAGCGAAAGGACCGTACGACAAATCAAGCACCCCATCTGTGACAGAGACTGTATTGGACTCATCGGTCACCTTAGAACTCATTTTAGTGTGGAAGCAAATTATTCTCGACTTCGGGGGGCTGCCTAAGAAGAAGAAGAATGTAAGGAAATGATTGCAGTCTATCTTTAATGGGTGACAGATACAAGTTGCCAGTGAACCATTTCATCAAGGATTTCCTGCACGTGCTTTAATCTTAGCTTTCAGGTCTTGCCTTTGCAGTGGATCCAGAAATGAAACTATATTTTACCCCAATTTACAGAAAAAACAATGAAACAAATGAGCATAAGTTTTACTTTTAAGTAAATTAGAGGGATGTTTGACAAGAATCCACAGATTATAGATAAAATAAAAGACATTTGCAGAACAACTCCTAAAATGTGGAGGTGGAACTGAATACAGTAAGAGCATGAGAACAGTTCTTCATTCTAAAAGGGAATTTCCTTTACGCATTTCATGAACCTTTGACATATAAAAAGATTGTGCAACTTATTACAACGCAATTGACTGATTTCCTGTTTCAGCACAGCAGTCCTAGGCAAATTAGAGTCAGATTGTCTTTTAAGTTAAAACTCATACACAAGATGGAGACTTTACTACATAAGCATTGTCGTGTAGAGCGATATATGAAGTTTCTATTTTAATGATCGTTCGTAAAGTTATCAAGCCAACTTATTCAAATTGACTAGCCCTTTTCTGTTTTCATGTTGGCACAAAGCCAGATGTGTTTGAGCAAGATGTCATCTGTATAATCACACCATTGTTTCATAACCAAATATTTGACACACTATCTTGAACTCGCAAATTCTCCATATGACTGATAATTTCTGCTGAAATATTTAACAAAGCAAATAATGTTGAAGGGACAAATTCTCCATTCGGTTCACGGTAGGGCTTGCCACTGGCAGAAAACAATTAGTTCCCACTGAACTGTTTATCAAGGGATTGGAGATACTAAAATACTTCATTTGGTATTGTGGGGTTTTAAAATTTTGAAAGGTGTCATATTAAAACATAGAAACTTTGGGCCCAAGTTTCCACATGATTTGCGCCTGATTTTTAGGAGCAACTGGTGGAGAACGGACTATCTTAGAAATCGCAATTCTCCACATTTTTTTTTCTGCAGTTCTAGTCAGGTAGAACAGTTCCACTTTGGAACAGAATTTTTTCTTCAAAAGGGGGCGTGTCCGGCCACTGACGCCTGATTTCAAAGTTTCCACAGTGAAAACGTACTCCCAACTAAGTTAGAATGGAGCAAGTGAAGATTATTGTAGAACTGAAAAAACCTGTTCTACACATTAAAAAATCAGGCGCAGATTACAAATTAGGCGTCCAGAACGAGGTGGGGGGGAGGGGGGGGAAGGGAAGTCATTAAATTCGACAATCAATCCTTATTTATACTTCTACAAATATTATACAAATAAATCCAACCTGAATAAACATTTATAAGCAAAGAAAAGACTAAATAAACCATCTTCCTACCTGTGTGAAAGTGCATCAGCTCAGCGATGTTCCCGCGAACAGGAGAGGGAGGGAGGGGCAGGTAGGCAGTAACGAGGCAGCAAGCAGCCTTCCACTTGAGGTGGAAGCCTTAGTCAGCTCAGCGATGTTCCCACAAACGGGAGGGAGGGAGGGAGGGGCAGGCAGGCAGCCAAAGATACAGCAGCAGGCTTCGAGGGGGACTGAGGCCATTTGGACAGGGAGAGGCAGCCACATCGACAGTTTTATATTTACATTTGCAGAATGGGTGCTGCATTGTCAACACCACATATTATGCAATGGGTCGCCATCAATTCACTGCATAGGAGAGAATTGATTAGAGCTCACCGCAACAGGAACGTCGTAGCCCGTAGGTTGATGGGCAGGAGACCTTACCCATGTCGACAATATCGAACCAGGCGCTCGTACCTGGACATGAGCGAGGCTGATTGTGTGAAAAGGCTGCGTTTTCGCAGAGAAGTTGTCACTGAGATCTGTGATATGGTGAGAGCAGATTTGCAGCCCAGAAGCAGAAGGACAACTGCCTTGTCTGTTGAAGTGAAGGTAACAGCTGCACTTTCTTTCTATGCCTTGGGATCGTTTCAGGCTACAACTGGAGATGTGTGTGCCATCTCTCAACGTGCAATACATGCCTGTATTTACCAGGTCACGGCTGCACTTTATGCGCGAAGGAATGACTTCATCAATTTCCCAATGACCACACAAGCGATCCATGAGAGGGCTGTGGGCTTCTTCAGGATTGCCGGCTTCCCAAAGGTACAGGGCTGCATTGATTGTACCCACATAGCCTTGCGAGCAACCGTGGAGGATTCTGAGCAGTACCGAAATAGGAAAGGTTTCCACTCTATCAATGTGCAGCTCGTGTGTGACGACAAGCAGCGCATCATGTCAGTCGATGCGAGATACCTTGGCAGCACCCACAATGCGTTCATCCTACGCGACAGCATTCTATCTGACATGTTTGAGCAGCAGCCAGAAGGGCAGAGCTGGCTACTGGGAGACAAAGGGTACGGCCTGACCACCTGGCTCATGACACCCCTACGCGTGACACGGACAGAAACTGACCGTCAATACAACATGGCGCACATTGCAACGCGCAGCACCATTGAGAGGGCCATTGGCATATTGAAACAGCGATTCCGATGCCTGGACCATTCCGGAGGACAGTTGCAATACTCTCCTGAGATGGTCGGTCACTTCACTGTTGTGTGCTGCATGCTTCATAACTTAGCCATCATGAGGCAGCAGGAGCTGGTAGTGGAACCCGAAGACCGACGTGAGGGTCCAGTGCATGATGATAGTATTACGGAAGACCAGGATGTGGATGATAACGACAATCAGGAAAGCATGCAAGTGCCTGATGCCGGAGCACGAGGTCGGAGGAGGGCTGTCCATCGTGCCCCTTTAATGATTGCTCGAGCCTTGCGCCAGCAGCTCATCCATGAACGCTTCAACTACTGATGCCTGAGGGCTCTGCGAACACTTTTGCATATGGACATGTTTATTCTTTGCAGTTGTTCCTACGTTGTGTTGTGTTAATGGAACATGAAACAGTTTTAATGAAAAAATATTTTATTGAAAAGTTAACTTCACTCTAATAAAATATTTGTTGTATCAAACTATACTTTTTAATATGACTCTTAAAGATCACTTAAAAACTTTAAGATCACTTATAAACTTGTAAAGTTACAAAAGTTACAAAACACTTTCTATGTGAAAAATTTTACACTCTAAGATCACTTAAACTTCAAGATCACTTTTTAGATGCAAAATTAAATAATTTACAGAATGTGCGAGCATTTACACTATAAGATCACTTGAAAACCCTGAGATCACTTATAAGTTGTAAAGTTACAAAACTTACAAAACAATTTCAATTTGAAAAATCTTACACTCTGAAGAACACTTTTAAACTTCAGGATCACTTTTTAGGTGCAAAATTAAATAAGATACAAAAAAATGTGAGAGTATTTACACTATAAGATCACTTAAAAACCATAAGATCCCTTATAAGTTGTAACGTAACAAAACTTACAAAACAATTTCAATTTGAAAAACGCTACTACAGCTACATCAAGAACAAGAACAAAAGCAGCAAAGAAAGGCTGCAACCATGTCTCATCCACATCTCAGTGAACATTCACTTCCTCATGGGGGTATCATTTCATTGGCTGGGCTGTGCGCCCTTATTGCAGCAGCTACCTCAACCAGGCCCTCCCTGACGGCCTGTGCCGACACTTGCATGCCCTCCCTGACGGCCTGTGTTGACACTTGCATGCCCTCCCTGATGGCCTGTGCCGTAATTTGCATGCCCTCCCTGATGGCCTGTGCCGTCGATTGCACTCCCTCGGACATTCCCTCCCTAAGTTCCCGTGTCATTACTGCTATTTCTCCCGTCAGGCCCGTCAACTCTTCACCTACTGCATTGACGCCACCGATGAGTGATCGGGTAAGCTCATTGGTCTCCACACCCAATGCCACAACCTGAGCCGCATCTGTTGCACGCTGCATCTCAGGAGAGCGTGTCTCCAATCTCCTTCTCCTCTGCCTGGGTCTGCCTTGTGGCACCACTACACTGGGAGGCGCGGGCACGGACGGTGGGATGCTCGGTGTTGCAAGCGGCACCAGTGCACAGAGAGGCGCAGGCTGCGACTGTGGGACGCTCTGTGTTCCAGACAGCTGAACTGGAGGGAGAGGCTCGGGCTGGAATGGTGGGATGCTCTGTGTTGCAGACGGCTGAACTGGAGGGAGAGGCTTGGGCTGGAATGGTGGGATGCTCTGTGTTGCAGCCGGCAGCACTCGAGTGCGAGCCATGGGCTGGGATGTTGGACGAATGGGTGTAAACTGCTCGATGATATCAGCAGCAACACTGGGACCCGAAGCGTCGGAATCGAAACCATAGTAGGTGGAACCAGAACCTATGCGAGAGGGAGGCGTAGGCTGGGACGGTAGTGCAGTGACTGTAGAAAGCTGCATTATACCAGCAGCACCACTGGAACCCGCAACATCGGAAGCGAAACCATGGATGGTGGGACCAAGACCTATGCTAGGGGTTGAAACTCTGATGCCCCTTGATGGGGGCTCATAAACATTAAATTGGAAGCTCCCCCCTGCAGACATTTCAGTCATCGCTGCCATCATCCAGCCTGGATCATCCGCAGCTGGTTGTACTGGTCCTTGTTCTGTACCCTCAGGATCCTCAGGGTTGGCAGCAGCAGCATCGTCATCGTCATCATCATCATCATTATCATCATTATGTTCTGCATCAGAACAGTCAAATGCTTAACAACAAGGGAGGGGGCCGGGTGGGTGGCATGAGTACTCTCACACATAGCAGGCCAGGCAGCAGGTTGATTTGAATTTTCAGGACTTACCCTCGTCCTCGCGTGCGGGCCCAGCTTGTGCTGTACCAATTGCTTTACTCCATGTCCGACTCATCATAGCAGCTACCCTTTGTTCCAAGGGTGTCAGTGGATGCAGATTGGGCATGCCTCCTCCTGTTCGAGTTGCTTCCCTTTTGTTGTGGGCCAATTTCTTCTGCAAAGAGTAAAATATAACTTTTTACAGAGTGTGTCAGTCTGCAAGGTGGGACATACAGATAGCCAGGTTACAATTACGATTAAATAAAAAATGGGAAATACTACTTACACTAACTACTTGACCAAGGCCGTGCCATTTCTTTTTACACTGACTTCCAGATCTCCTGGTATGCACCACTGCGCAGTAATCTTCTGCAACTTGGTTTCAGCGTTTCTTCATTTCTTTTGGTGGCACTTTTATGCGACCTCTGTTGCTGGTATCTAGCTTCTGCCATCTCTGCTCAATTACATTCACTAATATCTCAACTTCCTCATGTAAGAAATTCTTTTTTCTTGGTAGACGTTGATCCATTGCAAAGTTGAATTGGCACTTTTTTTTCTTCAAACACAGTCCTTAATTTGCAGGCACAGGTACTGCAAGTTTAGCAGTGAAAAGCTGAACTCACTGATTTCAGCAGGTGATTTCTTCAGCAGTGCTGCTAAAAGCACTCCCTCACACACAGAAATATCAATAAAATTAAAATACAAGCCTTTGCAGGGGTCCAAGAACAAATCTTCACGTTTTCTGCAGCACTTTCTAAAATGGCCGAGTGCCAATGTTTTTTTCACACTGCGCGTGCCGGCAGGAAAAAAAACGAATTTAAATAGTACCCACCCCCTCCCACTTACAAAATCGGTGCGAGTGTAGGCTCCGCTCCCCTGGGCGCTGCGCCAGGCAGACAAGGAGCTGCAGAACGCTCCAGAATCGCGATTTTTTTTTAGGCGCCGTTTTAGGTGCGAAAAACGAGCGCACAGCTCGGAGGGGCGCCCGTTTTTTATCGTGTAGAAACTTGGGCCCATAGAAAATAGGTGCAGGAGTAGGCCATTTGGCCCTTTGAGCCTGCACCGCCATTCAATAAGATCATGGCTGATCATTCCCTCAGTACCCCTTTCCTGCTTTCTCTCCATACCACTTGATCCCCTTAGCCGTAAGGGCCATATCTAACTCCCTCTTGAATATATCCAATGATCTGGCATCAACAACTCTCTGCGGCAGGGAATTCCATAGGTTAACAACTCTCTGATTGAAGAAGTTTCTCCTCATCTCAGTCCTAAATGGCTTACCCCTTATCCTAAGACTATGTCCCCTGGTTCTGGACTTCCCCAACATCAGGAACATTCTTCCCGCATCTAACCTGCCCAGTCCCGTCAGAATCTTATACGTTTCTATGATATTCCCTCTCATCCTTCTAAACACCAGTGAATAAAGCCCCAATTGATCCAGTCTCTCCTCATATGACAGTCCAGCCACCCCTGGAATCAGTCTGGTGAACCTTTGCTGCGCCCCCTCAATAACAAGAATGCCCTTCCTCAGATTAGGAGACCAAAAGTGTACACAATATTCCAGGTGGGGCCTCACCAAGGCCCTGTACAACTGCAGTAAGACCTCCCTGCTCCTATACTCAACTCCCCTAGCTATGAAGGCCAACATACCATTTGCCTTATTCACCGCCTGCTGTACCTGCATGCCGACTTTCAGTAACTGATGAACCATGACACCCAGGTCTCGTTGCACCTCCCCTTTTCCTAATCTGTCGCCATCCAGATAATATTCTGCCTTCGTGTTTTTGCCCCCAAAATGGATAACCTCACATTTATCCACATTATACTGCATCTGCCATGCATTTGCCCACTCACCTACCCTGTCCAAGTCACCGTGCAGCCTCTTAGCATCGTCCTCACAGCTCACACTGCCACCCAGTTTAGTGTCATCCGCAAACTTGGAGATATTACACTCAATTCCTTCATCTAAATCGTTAATGTATATTGTAAAGAGCTGCAGTCCCAGCACTGAGCCCTGTGGCACTCCACTAGTCACTGCCTGCCATTCTGAAAAGGACCCGTTTATCCCGACTCTCTGCTTCCTGTCTGCCAACCAGTTCTCTATCCACGTCAGTACATTACCCCCAATACCATGTGCTTTGATTTTGCACACCAATCTCTTGTGCGGGACCTTGTCAAAAGCCTTTTGAAAGTCCAAATACACCACATCCACTGGTTCTCCCTTGTCCACTCTAATAGTTACATCCTCAAAAAATTCCAGAAGATTTGTCAAGCATGATTTCCCTTTCATAAATCCATGCTGACTTGGTCCGATCTTGACACTGCTTTCCAAATATGCTGCTATTTCATCCTTAATGATTGATTCCAACATTTTCCCCACTACTGATGTCAGGCTAACCAGTCTATGATTACCCGTTTTCTCTCTCCCTCCTTTTTTAAAAAGTGGTGTTACATTAGCTAGCCTCCAGTCCAGAGGGACTGATCCAGAGTTGATAGACTGTTGGAAAATGATCACCAATGCATCCACTATTTCTAGGGCCACTTCCTTAAGTACTCAGGGATGCAGACTATCAGGCCCCGGGGATTTATCGGCCTTCAGTCCCATCAATTTCCCTAACACAATTTCCCACCTAATAAGGATATCCTTTAGTTCTTCCTTCTCACTAGACCTACTGTCCCCTAGTACAATCGGAAGGTTATTTGTGTCTTCCTTTGTGAAGACAGAACCAAAGTATGTGTTCAATTGGTCTGCCATTTCTTTGTTCCCCATTATAAAATCACCTGAATCCGACTGCAAGGGTCCTACGTTTGTCTTTACTAATCTTTTTCTCTTCACATATTTATAGAAGCTTTTGCAGTCAGTTTTTATGTTCCCTGCAAACTTCTTCTCATACTCTATTTTCCCCCTCTTAATTAAACCCTTCCTCTGTTGAATTCTAAATTTCTCCCAGTCCTCAGGTTTGTTGCTTTTTCTAGCCAAATTATATGCCTCTTCCTTGGCTTTAATACTATCCTTAATTTCCCTTGTTAGCCATGGTTGAGCCACCTTCCCTGTTTGCCCAGGGATATGAAGGGAAAAGATAACTAACCCAGCAGCATAGTATGAGCCACTGCTACTTAATAAAATAAAACTCCACCCATTACACTGAATGCAATGAATCTTGAGGAGAAAAACCTTGCTCTTTTAAATAAAAAACAATCCCTGATGGCTCATTGTTCATATGCTTAGTATTGTAGTGCGCTAAACAACCCAAGAAGATTACAAGATTGTACTGTACTGAGTTAAGCAATCTCAATCAGAGTATTGGTGTTGCCGCTCGTCAGTGTATCCTGACTGAGTAGTGGAAACGTACGCCAAAGTTCTCATTTCCAATTGTTACCCAGTGAAGAAAAATATACACCTGAAATATGAACTTGTCTTTTCACTTTCCAGATGCTGAATTAACTGCTGTTTATTTCCAGCGAGTTTTGTTTTCATTTCAAATTTCCAGCATTTGCAGCTTTTTTCTTCTTTTATCCTTGAATGTGTTGGCTTCAAACTGAGAAGGAGAGTGGCTGGCAAACACCAAAAATCCACCCAAATTAATAATAATTCCACATCAGTGCTAAGATACCCCCAAGTTTCCCTCTCCCTCCCCTACGAAGCATTATCTGGTAAATGATGTAATGCTGTGTTATCATTTCCCAGTTTCATTGCTTGCAGACCATTAATGAAGTCACCATTTAGTTGACAGTTGTTTTGCAGCTGACTTGAAGAGTTACATAAAAGGAACTTAGAAGTGTGAATCAACTGTTTTTCAGACGTGCGGAGGGTTGTCGAATCTCCCAGGCACTGCTTCTAAAAGCCCGGATGAACAGCAAGCCTAGAATTTTTGGTAGTCGGAAGCATGGAGAGAAGCCGCCAGTAAGAAGGTAAGTGAAGCCTGGAGACCTGACTCTGCGTAAATAGTGAAAGATTGCTTCTACTGGTGGGCGAATTGGGAACAAGGATACGGAGACTGATGATTCTCACTGTAGATCTGCGCGCCTTGAATTTAACTCGCAAGCTCCAATCCATGGAGGTGTGGGATGCATGTTGGCTAAGTATGGACCTGCAGTGGCCCACAGTACTGTTGTGGAGCTGGGAGGAACAGTCCTGGTTCTCCACGCTCTACAGAAGCGTGGATGTTAAAAAAACATTCTTACCATTTTTTCTACTGTCCCTTTAAGGACCGCTGATTAGGCTGCTGTAGAACTGGATAAACCAGTTAGAGCTTGCATGGCACATGCTCCGACTAGTTTTTCCTCACATTTTGCAGAAAGATCTTGAAACAGGCACAGAGCCCTTCTTTACATAGTTCAGTTGATTCAATGCGGAGTTCAGGCAGGCACCAGGGATGCCTAAATATAGTGAGGACGAATATGGTGGCGGCCATGCCACCAAGAACAACACTTATATTTATATAACACCTTTAACGTAGTGAAATGTCCCAAAGCACTTTCCAGGAGACAACAAATTTGACACTGAGACACATAAGGAGAAATTAGGACAGGTGACCAAAAGCTTGGTCAAAGAGGTAGGTTTTAAGGAGCATCTTGACGGAGGGTAGAGAGGCAGAGAGGTTTAGGCAGGGAATTCCATAGCATAGGGCCTAGGCAACGGAAGGCACGGTTGAAGAACTCATGCACAGAAATTGGTATATATTGTGTTATATATGTAAACCTGTAAATACCTTGTGTAACCACCAGAGGGCTCATCTCCTGGAGTCCCAAGGGATCCTACAATCCCTTGGGAGCACCTGTACATAAGGAGGTCTCACAGGCTAGAGAGGCACCCTGGAGATCTGCAATAAAAGACTAAGGTCACACTTTACTTTGAACTCACAGTGTCTGGTCAAACTCTTTATTCATACATAACAACTGGCGACGAGATGCAGATGATGAACCCAACGATGCAGAGAACAGTGGGCATCCTGAAGATATTTTCGGAGGGAGATGATTGGGAAACCTTCGTGGAGCGACTCGACCAATACTTCGTGGCCAACGAGCTGGAAGGAAAAGCGAATGCTGCCAAATGAAGGGCGATTCTCTTCACCGTTTGCAGGGCACCAACGTGTGGCCTCATGAAAAATATGCTCACTCCATCGAAAGCCACAGAGAAATCATACGATAATTTGTGCACACTGGTCTGGGAGCACCTGAACCCGAAGGAAAGCGTTCTGATGGTGAGGTACTGGTTCTACACGTACAAAAGGTCTGAAGGCCAGGAAGTGGCGAGCTATGTTGCCGAGTTAAGACACCTTGCAGGGCATTGCGAATTTTAAGGACATTTGAAGCACATGCTCAGGGACTTCTTTGCACTTGGCATTGACCATGAAATAATACTTCGCAAACTTTTGACTGTAGAGACCCCAATCTTGAGTAAAGCCATAGCGATAGCTCAGGCATTCATTGCCACCAGTGACAATACCAAGAAAATCTCTCAGCACACGAGTGCTGCTACAAGTACTATAAACAAATTGATGTTGTTTTCAAATCCCAATGGACAGGGCAGGCCTCACATGCCTGCAGCTGCACGTCCGCAGATGTCTCAGAGTCCACCATCAAGGGTGATGAATGCAAGGCCATTAACACCTTGTTGGCGCTGCGGGGGTGATCATTGTTTCATAAGAACATAAGAACATAAAAATTAGGAACAGGAGTAGGCCATCTAGCCCCTCGAGCCTGCTCCGCCATTCAACAAGATCATGGCTGATCTGGCCATGGACTCAGCTCCACTTACCCACCCGCTCCCCATAACCCTTAATTCCCTTATTAGTTAAAAATCTATCTATCTGTTTCCATTCATGCCGCTTCAAAGGATACGTTTGCAAGGGCTGTGGAACAATGAGACACCTCCAACGTATGTGCAGGCGAGCTGCAAATCCTGCTAATCCTGCAAACCACCATGTTGCAGAAGAGGACAGATCCATGGTGGATCACAACGAACCAGAGCCTCAGACTGAAGAGGCAGAGGTATATGGGGTGCACACATTTACCATAAAGTGTCCCCTGATAATGCTGAAGGTTGAATTAAATGGATTCCTGGTGTCAATGGAGCTGGACACGGGCGCGAGCCAGTCCATTATGAGCAAAAAGACTTTCGATAAATTGTGGTGCAGCAAGGCCTCAAGACCAGTCCTGACTCCCATTCGCACTAAACTGAGAACTTACACAAAGGAACTGATTCCCATAATCAGCAGTGCTACTGTAAAGGTCTCTTACGACGGAGCAGTGCACAAGCTACCATTCTGGGTGGTACTGGGCGATGGTCCCATGCTGCTCGGCAGGAGCTGGCTGGGAAAGATATGCTGGAACTGGGATGATGTCCGAGGGTTCTCGTCCGTTGACGACACTTCGTGTGCCCAGGTCTTAAACAAGTTCCCCTCGCTGTTCAAACCAGGCATCGGGAAGTTCCAAGGAGCAAAAGTGCAGATCCACCTAATTCCGGGAGCGCGACACATCCATCACAAGGTGAGAGCGGTACCGTACATGATGAGAGAGAGGGTGGAGATCGAGCTGGATCGGCTGCAACGAGAGGGCATCGTTTCGCCGATCGAATTCAACGAGTGGGCCAGTCCGATTGTTCCAGTCCTCAAGGGAGACGGCACCGTCAGAATCTGCGGTGATTACAAAGTAACTATCAATCATTTCTCCCTACAGGATCAATACCCACTACCAAAGGCAGACGACCTTTTTGCGACGCTGGCGGAAGGAAAGATGTTCACGAAGCTGGACTTGACCTCGGCCTACATGATGCAGGAGCTGGAGGAATCATCGAAGGGCTTCACCTGCATCAACACGCACAAAGGTCTCTTCATTTACAACAGATGCCCATTGGGGATTCTATCAACCGCGGCGATATTCCAGAGAAACATGGAAAGCTTACTGAAGTCGCTCCCGTGCACCGTGGTCTTCCAGGAGACATCTTGGTCACAGGTCGGGACACTGTCGAGCATCTGCAGAACCTGGAGGAGGTTCTTAGTCGACTCAACCACGTAGGGCTCAGGTTAAAATGCTCGAAGTGTGTTTTCCTGGTGCCTGAAGTGGAGTTCCTGGGGAGAAAAATCGCGGTGGATGGCATCAGGCCCACCAATTCGAAGACAGAGGCAATCGAGAATGCACCGAGGCCACAGAACGTGACGGAGCTGCGGTTGTTTCTAGGACTCCTGAACTACTTTGGTAACTTCTTACCAGGTCTCAGCACACTGTTAGAACCACTGCACGTCTTATTGCGTAAAGGAGACAAATGGGTATGGCTTAAAAGCCAAGAAGATGCCTTTGTAAAAGCTAGAAAACTGTTATGCTCAATCAAATTGCTTGTGTTGTATAATCCATGTAAGCGTTTGGTACTAGCATGTGATGCGTCATCATACGGTGTCGGGTGTGTATTGCAACAAGCTAATGAATCTGGGAAATTGTAACCGGTTGCTGTCTGTCTCAGGCTGAGAGGGCTGACAGCATGATTGAAAAAGAAGTGTTAGCGTGTGTTTATGGGGTAAAGAAAATGCATCAATATCTGTTTGGGCTCAAATTTAAATTGGAAACTGACCATAAGCCACTAATATCCCTCGTTTCTGAAAGTAAGGAGATAAATACGAATGCATCGGCCCGCATCCGGAGATGGGCGTTCATGTTGTCCGCATACAACTACACCATCTGCCACAAGCCAGGCACAGAAAACTATGCCGATGCTCTCAGTAGGCTGCCATTGCCCACCACGGGGGTGAAAATGGCACAGCCCACAGATTTAGTCATGGTAATGGAAGCATTCGAGAGTGAACAATCACCCGTTACCGCCTGACAGATTAGAACCTGGACGAGCCAAGACCCATTACTGTCCTTAGTAAAAAATTGTGTGCTTCACGAAAGCTGGTTCAGTGTCCCATTAGAATTGCAGGAAAAGATAAAGCTGTACCAGTGGCGCAAAGATGAAATGTCTATACAGGCAGACTGCCTTCTGTAGGATAATTGGGTAGCGGTACCCAAAAAGGGCAGGGACACTTTCATCAGTGATCTCCACAGTACTCACCCAGGCATTGTAATGATAAAAGCGATAGCCAGATCCCACGTGTGGTGGTCCGGTATCGATGAGGACTTAGAGTCCTGCGTGCACAAATGTAACACATGCTTGCAGTTAAGCAATGCACTCAGGGAAGCGCCACTAAATTTATGGTCTCGGCCCTACAAATCGTGGTCCATGGTCCATGTCGACTATGCAGGCCCGTTCTTGGGTAAAATGTTCCTAGTGGTTGTAGATATGTACTCCAAATGGATTGAATGTGTGAAAATGTTGGCAAGTACTTCCGCTGCCACCAGTGAAAGCCTGCGGGCCATGTTTCACCAGTGCCAAGTTCAAAGAGTTCATGACTCGTAATGGGATCAAACATGTTACATCTGCCCCGTTCAAACCAGCATCCAGTGGTCAGGCAGAGAGAGCAGTGCAAACTATCAAGCAGAGCTTGACGAGGGTAACTGAAGGCTCACTGCAGACTCGCCTATCCCGGGTCCTGCTCACTTACCGCACGAGACCCCACTTGCTCACTGGGATTCCACCCGCTGAACTGCTCATGAAAAGGGCACTTAAGACAAAGCTCTCATTAGTCCACCCTGATCTACACGAACAGGTAGCAAACAGGCGGCTTCAACAAAGTACATATCATGATAGCGCAAATGTGTCATGCGAAATTGAAATCAATGATCCTGTATTTGTGTTGAACTATGGACAAGGTCCCAGTGGCTTGCCAGCACTGTTGTGGCCAAAGAGGGGAGTAGGGTGTTTTGGGTCAAACTTTCAAATGGACTCATCTACAGGAAACACTTGGACCAAACCAAACTCAGATTCATGGACTATCCTGAGCAACTCACATTGGGCCCCACCGTCTTTGACCCCCCCAACACACACACCAGTGGCAACCGACACCGTGGTTGACCACAAAGCAGAATCCATCACCCGCAGCAGCTCAGCAGGACTCACGACACCAGGCAGCCCAGCTGCACAGCAGCCCAGTGAGGGCCCAACAAATGACTCACCAAAACCAGCATTTGCACCGAGATGATCAACCAGGGAAAGAAAGACTCTAGATCGACTCACATTGTAAATAGTTACACTATTTACTTGGGGGGTGGGGCGGTGAGTGTTGTCATATATGTAAATCTGTAAATACGTTGTGTAACCACCAGAGGGCTCATTCCCTGGAGTCCCAAGGGATCCCACAGTCCCTTGGGAGCACCTGTACTTAAGGAGGCCTCACAGACTGGAGAGGCGCCTTTCATGACCACCAGATGTCTCAAAGCATTTTACAGCCAATGAAGTACACCCGTACTCTTAAAGTGTAGCCACTGTTGTAATGTAGGAAAGGCGGCAGCTGATTTACGCTCAGCAAGCTCCCACAAACAATAATGTGATAATGATCAGATAATCTGTTTTTGTGATGTTGATTAAGTGATAACTCCCCTGCTCTTCGAAATAGTATCATGAGATCTTTTACGTCCACCTGAGAGAGCAGACGGAGCCTCAGTTTAATGTCTCATCTGAAAGATGGCACCTCAGACAGTGCAGCACTCCCTCAGTATTGTACTGGAGTGTCAGCCTATATTTTTGTCTTCAAGTCTCCAGAGTGGGACGTGAACCTACAACCTTTTGACTCAGAGGCGAGGGTGCTACTAACTGAGCCATGGCTGATACAGTACTTAATTTTAACATTTCATCCAAAAGACAGCACTTCCGATAAGACAAGGGCCTAGAAATCCTGGTCGGGTGCTTCCCGCGGGCGATCGGGTAAAAAAGTTAAAAAAGATGCGCACTTACCTGAACCTGCTGCACCCACGAGGGATCCCGGTCCTGAGGCCTCCATTGACTGCGCATTGGAACGCGTGCATGTCAGGACGTCCGCAGGGCTTGAGCTGCAGTCACATGGCTCTGGATAGCCAATCCAGGTAAAGTATATACTCATTCATAATAATGGGAACTCTGTAATTTGGAGTTCCCATTATTATGATTGAGAAACCCCCCCAAAACACCCAAAACACAAATAAAAAATAGAAAAAATACACCACATATTTTTATTAATTTAAATTAAAATTATTTATGTATTATAAAAAATATATATTTTTCAGATTTTTAGAAAAGTTTTTTTAAATTATGGTTTAAAATAAACTTACCATAGTGGCGAAGGTTTTTAAACAATAAAATGTGTTTTAAAATTTTATTTTATTGTGTTTTTGTGTATTTTAAAACTCTTATGCCTGTAAAGGTAGGCTATGCGCCTGCTTTTATCAGGTGCAAGAGTTTTCAGGACATCCGCCGGGCAAGATATGGGCAAATACCGCAATCTTGCCCATGCGAATGTCATGGATGTGGAGATAGCTCCAGCTTGACAGATCGGAAAAGCCGGTTTTCAGCACATGCGCATTGTGCGCTGAAAACTGGCCTTTGCGATGCCTGCCTGAATCCGTACACACTCCGTATGGACCCGGGAGGCCGGAATTTCTGGGCAAATATTTCCTCATACTGTGCTAAGTGTCATCTTAGACTACGTGCTCAAGTTCTGGAGTGGGGCTTGATCCCACAAACCTATGACCTGTAAACAAGAGTGCTACCAACTGAGCCAAGCTAACACAACAGCAGAGGTGCTATAATTGGTCTCAGCATTTCCGGGATTCATGGGGGTGGGGGAAATAGACCTGTCTCCCGGCTCCTTCTGCCGGTATGGACATTGGCTGAGAACAAGATGAGGTTCAGCTGTGAAGGCCCATGCAGTTCCAGTTCTCTTGAATTCCTTCCCTAAACCTCTCTGACTCTCTACCCCTCTCTCCTCCTTTAAGATGTTCCTTAAACCCACCTCTTTGACCAAGATCTTGGTCAGCTGTCCTACAGTGCTGTGAGGTAGAGTTCTAGGAATTTGACCCAGCGACGATGAAGGAAGGTACAGTGTATGCCCAAGTCGGGATGGTGTGTGCCTTGGATGGGAACTTGGAAGTGATGGTGTTCCCATGCACCTTGTCCTTCCAGGTGGTAGAGGTCGCGGGTTAGGGAGGTGCTGTCGAAGAAGCCTTGGTGAGTTGCTGCAGTGCATCCTGTGAATAGTACACACTGTAGCCACAGTGTGTTGATGGAGGTGGAGAGAGTGGATGTTTAAGCTGGTGGATGAGCTGCCGATTGAGTAGGCTACTTTGTCCTGGATGGTGTCGAGCTTTTTGAGTTTTGCTGCAGCTGCACACAACCAGGCAAGTGGAGAGTATTCCATCACACTACTGACTTGTGCCTGGTAAATGGTTGCGATGTTTTGGGGAGTAAGGAGATGAGACATTCACTACAGAATACAAAGCAGCTCTAGTAGCCACGGTATGTATGTGGCTGGTTCAGTTCAGTTTCTGGTCAATGGTGACCCCCAGGATGTTGATGGTGGGAGATTCGACGATGATAATGCAATTGAATGTCAAATGGAGGTGGTTAGACTTTCTGTTGTTGGAGACGGTCATTGCTTGGCACTTGTTAATTGTCACTTATTAACCAAATTCTGGATGTTGTCTATGTCTTGCTACTGCTTCATTATTTGAGGAATTGCAAATGGAACTGAAAACTATACAATCATCAATGAATAGTCCCATTTCTGACCATATGATTGAGGAAAGGTCACTGAAGAAGCAGCTGAAGATAGTTGGGCCTAGGACGCTCCCCTGAAGAGCTCCTGCAGCAATGTCCTGAGGCTGAGATGATTGGCTTCCAACAATCACAACCATCTTTCTTTGTGCTAGATCTGACTCCAGCTGCTGGAGAGTTTTTCCCCTGATCCACATGACCAGTTTTACTTGGGCTCCTTAGTGCCACGCTTAGTCAAATGATGCCATGATTTCAAAGGCAGTTACTCTCACCTCTGGAATTCAGCTCTTTTGTCCAAGTTTGGATCAAGGCTGTAATGAGGTCTAGAGTCGAGTGGTCCTGGCAGAACCCAAATTGAGCATCAGTGAGCAGGTTATTTGTGAGTACTATTACTAGGCAGTCCCTCATGACGAGGATGACACTCTTCGCGTCAAAAAAAGATGGGCTCACAGGTGTTACAATGAGTTACATCTTAAAGTGTGGAAGATGCCTGTATGTGGATTTTTTAAATGTGTGGTGACCGTTGCACACCAGCTATCACGCGGGCTTGACAGAGCTAGGTGTTAGTCCAGTAGCGAGGATTGACCAAGGCGACTGGAGACCAAGCTATGTGGGTCCCAACCCCACTGCTGTTAAAAGCTGGGCTGCTCCTGGGCCACGAGCCCTCCATTGTTATATGCTGCGCCGCCCCCCGCTGGGCTCGGAGGCCTCCCCCCCCTCCGCTGGGCTCGGAGGCCCCCCCCCGCTGGGCTCGGACACCGCCCCCCACTGGGCTCGGAGGCCCCTCCCCCCCACCCGCTGGGCTCGGAGGCCCCCCGCTGGGCTCGGAGGCCCCCCACCACTGGGCTCGGAGGCCCCCCACCACTGGGCTCGGACGCCCCCCACCACTGGGCTCGGACACCGCCCCCCACTGGGCTCAGAGGCCCCCCCTGCTGGGCTCGGAGGCCCCCCCGCTGGGCTCAGAGGCCCCCCACCACTGGGCTCGGAGGCCCCCCACCACTGGGCTCGGACGCCCCCCACCACTGGGCTCGGATGCCCCCCACCACTGGGCTCGGACACCGCCCCCCACTGTGTTCGGAGGCCCCCCACCACTGGGTTCGGACGCCGCCCCCCTCCCACCCCCACCCCCGCTGGACTCGGACGCCGGCCCCCTTCTGGGCCCGGACACCGCCCCCACCACTGGGCTCGGACGCTGCCCCCCCCCGCTGGGCACGGATGCCGTCCCCCCTCGCTGGGCTAGGCTCGGACGCTACCCCTCGCTGGGCTCGACCTCCGCTCCTGCTGGACCCGGCTCCCGGTCCCCCCGCTGGGCTCGACCTCCTCTCCTGTTGGGCCCGACTCTCAGCCCTCCGCTGGACTCGATCTCCGCTCCTGCTGGGCTCAGCTCTCAGCCCCCGCTGGGCTCGGACGTCGCTCCAATGGGCTGCCTGGACTCCAGTGACGTCAGTCCAGTCGTCCTTGTAGAAGTGGTCACACTCCTGGACCAGCTCGCGCTGCTCGCTGCAGTGGCTAGCTCTCTTACTTATACTCTGCCTGCTGCCGATGGTGTTTTCACACAGGTTGGGGGGGTGAGTAAGTGCTGCCTGAGAGCACTGTTGAAGACTCCGTCCATCACTTTTCTGATAATTAAGAGTAGGCTAATAGGACGGTAGTTGGCTGGGTTTTTGTGGACAGGACATGCCTGGGTAATTTTGCACATTGTCGGGTAGATACCAGTGTTGTAGAGGCACGGCTTGGCTAGAGGTACGGCTACTTCTGACGCACAGGTCTTCAGCACTACAGCCGGGATGTTTTTGGGCCCTGTAGCCTTTGCTGTGTCCCGTGCACTCAGCCATTTCTTAATATTACGTGGAGTGTATTGAATT
This sequence comes from Pristiophorus japonicus, assembly GCF_044704955.1. Classification (NCBI taxonomy): domain Eukaryota; kingdom Metazoa; phylum Chordata; class Chondrichthyes; family Pristiophoridae; genus Pristiophorus; species Pristiophorus japonicus. The sequence continues at coordinate 93,818,402 of NC_091986.1, read as the reverse complement.
GGCTGAAGACTGGCATCTTATCATCATCATCATCATAGGCAGTCGACTTGCTTCCACTCTAAAAGTGAGTTCTCAGGTGGCTGTACAGTCCAATGCGGGAATTACAGTCTCTGTAACAGGTGGGGCAGATAGTGGTTGAAGGAAAGGGTGGGTGGGGAATCTGGTTTGCTGCACGCTCTTTCCGCTGTCTGCGCTTGGTTTCTGCATGCTCTCGGCGACGAGACTCGAGATGCTCTTCCTCCACTTTGGGTGGTCTTGGACCAGGGATTACTGGCATCTATAACAATGGGGACCTGAAGAGGAGGCTGAAAAGCAGGCATGAACCAATTGCGAGAGATGCGATTTCTGAGTGAAATGAAGTCTCACTCATGATCGCGCGATTCAACACCGAAATCTCGTGATTTTTGCAGTAACACATTTCTCATTGGATCCAGTGCCCAACAGCAACCAAATTGATTGTTCATCAAAGCTGAATGATGCAATGATGCTGGGTGGGAGTTTAACAGCATGGCAGCATTCCAATTGGTCAGTGTGCAATAATGCCACTGAGCTGTTTGTCACAGTGCCCGTGGGAGGCGGGGGCTGAGCGGAGCAAAACTGCACTGTGACTAGTTGGAGCATTTAGCATCGGATTTATTGGACCATCACTTTCCTGGTGGGCGGATCCCCAATGGTAGCGCTGCAATTGGTTGAGGGAGCTGTGCGTCACAGATCAGCCTCTTCGATTGGCCGTAATGCCTCCTCAGAGGGCAGCACACTGAAAGGCGTGCGGATCCTCGGGGCCGGCAAGCCCTGCTACTTGTGGATCCTCATGGAGTTCTGCAGGTGGTGACTTGAACCAGTGTGTCCACTCCAGGAGACCGAATTCGGCCGCAACACCAGGACAAATCTATAAAACCCTCATTTTGATGAACGGCAATATAAGGTGAATGTTAATCATTTCAGTCAAATCCAAAGTTTTTCACTCCAACAGTATCACACAAAGAACTGTTAAATGAATGCAGTATTTGGCAAGTACAAACAAATTGTTCAGTTGTTCTTACATTATCAGTAGTTGGAAATAGAAGCATGAAATGCAAAAAAAGTGAAGAGATATTCTGTATTAAAAAAATTGCTAATTATACACAAATGGTGCAGTGGTTATTTAATATACAGAAAATTGAATACTAAACTATAGAAATAGTCACTTATTTTCCAAGAGTTGAAAACAGTGACCAGCGCTATTGTTTTTTTGCACAAGAACCACATCGTCCACTGGGACCTGAACCCTGACAACATCTTGATTCTGGAGAAGTCAGGAATCTCCATTCTTAAAGTGGCCGATTTCCATCTCAGTAAAGTTCTAGAACTAGGGGATAAGGGGTCGGTCATTAATGACTGAGATGTGGACATATTTCACAGATTTCTTCACTCAGATGGTTGTGAATGTTTGGAATTATCTACCCCAAAGGGCTGTGGATGCTGTGTCGTTTAGTATATTCAAGGCTGAGATTGATAGATTTTTGGACTTCGGGGGAATCAAGAGATAGCTATATTAATGACTTGGATGAAGGGACCGAGTGTAATGTAGCCAAGTTTGCTGATGATACAAAAATGGATGGGAAAGCAAATTGTGAGGAGGACACAAAAAATCTGCAAAGGGATATAGACAGGCTAAGTGAGTGGGCAAAAATTTGACAGATGGAGTATAATGTTGGAAAATGTGAGGTTATCCACTTTGGCAGAAATAATAGAAAAGCAAATTATAATTTAAATGGAGAAAAATTGTAAAGTGCTGCAGTACAGAGAGACCTGGGGGTCCTTGTGCATGAAACACAAAAAAGTTAGTATACAGGTACAGCAAGTAATCAGGAAGGCAAATGGAATGTTGGCCTTTATTGCAAGGGGGATAGAGTATAAAAACAGAGAAGTCCTGTTACAACTGTACAGGGTATTGGTGAGGCCACACCTGGAACATTGCGTGCAGTTTTGCTTTCCATATTTACGAAACAATATACTTTCTTTGGAGGCAGTTCAGAGAAGGTTCACTAGGTTGATTCTTATGAGGAAAGGTTGAGTAGGCTGGGCCTCTACTCATTGGAATTCAGAAGAATGAGAGGTGATCTTGTGGATATCTGAACGGAATATATGGAATTAAGGACAGTAAAGTAAACGGGATATATGAAAATGTATAAGCCATGGAAGAATAGCTGGGAGAATGTCAGATTGCAAATAGTGCAACATCAGCATAGCTAACAGTCTGTCTCAAGGTTTCAAGTCACTACTCCTGCCAATGACATCTAATAGTCACACCATTAGATTGAAACATTTAGAGGCAATACTTGAGCTTTCAAGAAGAACATCTCATATAGATTGACTAATGAGTGGCTGAGTTAGACTGTCAATCCATTTGTATTTTGTTATCTGATTTCAAAACTGTATAACTGTTAACGCTTTACGATGTAACTTCACCTATCCGTAGGGAGTGTGTACGCTCTATCCAGAGAGTATATCTTCTGTCTGATAGGTCTTACTGGCCGGTAATAAAGACTGCTTTGTTCAAAGCACAAGAGGTATTCGACTCAGTAATTTTACTGAACCAGATTGAGGTAAAAGAATCCAGGAATTTACATTTGGTGTCAGAAGTGGGATCTCAACGGACGACTGCCGAAAACTTGCGAATTAAGAGCCAGACTAGCCTTGGACGAGACGAGGGGAAAGTGGCCACTGGAGTGAGTATGATTTCAATACTGCTCCAGTTTCCCCCGGTTTCAAAAGTCTGAGGAAAGTTTAGCTACTCGCTGGTTCTCAGGTAGTGTCTGAACGAGATCCAGGACAATCTGGTGAATACCTTTCAAACTTAGAATAGGGATAGAGATAGGGAAATTGTGCGATGACGCAAACCAAGCGGCGACTTGGAAAGATAGTTAGAGCTAGATAGGGATGGATGATCAATCATGGATCCAAAAATAAATAGGAAAGAAAAGAGACTCTTGTGAATGTCTGTTTAAATGAGAAATGCTTCTGTGATTTTTACTGTAAAAAAAAAGCCGGGGAATTGTGGTTTGTTTTATCTCAAACAGAATGAAAGTTTGTTTTAACCCTTCGTAGTGTTGTCCTGTATGTGGGAAGTTTAAGAGTGTGAACCTTATTGAATTACGTATATTCGGATGATAAGTTACGGAGCCAGGAAATGCACAAAGGATAGGTTTGTTAAAAAAAAAGAAAAAATTACATGGTCCCGGTGGTTAAAAAAAAAGAAAAACTTGTTGAAAGAAAACATTCAGAGAAGGCACAACAAAACAACTGAGATGGATTCAAAAGGATTTAAAAAAAAAAAAAATTATATTAAATAACACGACCTTGAGGCTGGAACAATTGAGATAACGAAAAGCAGTCCACAGCCTACGTGCCAGACTTCTCTCTAGTTATAAAAAAAAGTTACGTACTAAATAGGTGCTGAAAAAAAAAATGTTCTGAGATTTTAAATTATGAAAAAAATTCCACTGCAGTAAAAAAAAAAAATCACTCCTGTCCAGTTGGCAGAAAAACTCCATTAAATTAGGGCTTTCATTGACTGATTGAATTTAAACTGCACAGTAACGCGAAAGGATAGGGAAATTTGGAAACTGAAAGAAATTAATTGAGGCTCATAAGAGATCAAAATTAGAAAATTAGGCTCACAGGGAATAAAATGGGGATTTAAATAGAGGATAGGTGTTCAACTCAGGTACGACGTCGACCTTGTATATCACTTGGCCCGTCTAGGCTCTGATTGAATTAAAAAAAAAACCCCCGCAGCAACTCGGAAGGTAGGGCCGACGCGAACGCGCAGACGCACAAACAACGCGAGATGCGCAGCGGCGTGAGCGTGCGGCCGAGAGGAGAAGGGCCGAAGCGAACACGCAGGAAAGCGAACGCGCAGTGACGTAGACGCGCAGTACGTAAACGCGCAGTGAACGTAAACGCGTAGTGACGCAGAGGCGCAGCAACGCGAATCGCGAAAGTCAGTGCTAATGTCAGTAAGTCTTTGTAAGTCTTAAGTGTTTAGAGTTTTAAGTAAAGTTTTAAGTATCCTAAATTGCGCGGCGACGCGGGTAAGTGTTAGAAGTCTTTGTCTATCTTGTATTGAAATCGCGCGGCAACGCAAACCACGCGGCGACGCGGGTAAGTGTTAGAAGTCCTTGTTTATCTTTTAAAGTTTTAAGTATCTTAACTCGCGCGGCGACGCGAGCCACGGGTCGACGCAGATTGCGTGGCGACGTGAACTGCGAGGCAACGCGGATTGCACGGCGACGTGAACTGCGGGGCGACGTGGGAGTTTTAAGTATCGCGCGGCGACGCGAACCGCGCGGCGACGCGGGTAAGTGTTAGCATTAGTAAAGTTTGGTTATTTGGAGTTAGTTAAAGTCAGTGTTAGTTTCTGTAAAGTCTGTGTCTATTTTTAAGTTTGTTTAAATTGCACGACGACACGAACGCGTAGCGACACAGTAATACGAGGAGCAGCGTGAAAATGGGTAATCAGTTAGATAAAACCACGGATGCGGATAGTCCGCTACAAAAGTTATGTGAGGAATTCCCTGAAAGAGCTGAAGACTTTAGAAAATTATCAGGAGCCCTGAATAAATTATTAGGGGATGACCAGTGGCCTCTAGGTGGCACTAGAAGCGTAGAGGTAGGGAAAAAAAAGCACAAGGATTAATTTGGAGAAGGGGACGAGGAAAAGTGGATAAAAATTTAATTGCAACCTGGCGACATTATTGTCAGAAATTAAAAGATGCATCACTTCTGTCAAGTTGGCAAACAAATGCTATTAAATTAGGACTTTCATTGACAGAGGGAACACATGTTAAAACTGTAGACGTCTTAAAGAAAGAATGTGCGCACGAGAAACTTGCTAAGAGATCCTCTGGGACCTCTGAGAAAGGTATTGATCAACTACGAGTTAAAATGGCTGGCATTGTGTTAGCCGAGGCTGATGATGAAATTGATGAGTGGCCACTGACTCAGCGCCCAACGGCGCCTCCCGCACCCCCTGGCCTCTTGCTCCAGTCCTCTTCCCAACACCCTCCACCTAACACTCCGGTAAAAAGAGGAGTTAAAAATAACCCCATACCACTAAAGCAACAAGCCCGAACTGACTCCTCATCCTCTGACAGCGATTCGGATCCCCAGTTTACAAGCAATATAGCCGAAAGGACCAGATCTCACACTCGAAAGGGCAGAACTATATCTCGACATCACAAACAGTCCCGTAAATCTTCTAGTCAACCTACCAATCCAAGTTGTGAAAGACATAGCAAACACCCCCGCCGATCGAGACGCAGAACTGTCAAGCAGTCAGACAGCTCTGAAACATCCTCCGGCCTAGAAATGATTTCCAAAATCCCAAAGTCCCGACACCAATTCCCTGTCAGACCAATGCCAAACCCTGGTGCACAACAAGCTGCAGACCACCTCTCTATAGATGTCTGTGATCTTCAAACAACTATTTGATTGCTCACGCTATCCAGACAGATGGAGAGGACAGTTAGATATTATTGGCAGGAAAAGAAAGGGGAGGGGGGAGGTGCGCCCCCAACCCGGGTCAAGACTGAATACGTGACTAGAAAGGAAGAGCCATCTCGGGAGGAAGGATCAATAGAACCGTAGTGTTGCATTGGATGGATAAGCAAGGATACGGTTATACTAAACAACCAAACGGCCCGAGCCCTGCTAATAAACCTCCCTATTGTCTCCGGCATGGTATGGGAAGAGGCCGGGACTGAGTAAGAGGAATTGACTGTTTTAATTGTGGGCAGGAAAGACATTGGAATAAAAATTGCCCCTACCGTCAGCATGGAAAAGGAAGAGGAGGGGGGTAAGGGGGGAGAGGAGGATCTTACACTAACTTCTCCCAGAAACAACCCCTTTGGTCAATTGTCCCCCAATTGACTACACAGCTTGATTGTGCAGGGATCCTCCCCGGACGATGAACCCATGAGTGGCAACCCTTTTTGATAGATACGGGAGCCTTCATGTCTTCTGTACAATCAAAGCTTAAACTCCCTGCCTCTACTGAAACACAGGAACTTTCAGGAGTCCTGGGACAAATCTCGACATTCCCAGTGTCAGAACCGGTTAAAATGGGTTACCAGGAAGAATCGGTGGAACATCGAGTTGTTATCACAACCAATCTGGACTGTAACTTGATGGCTAGAGACCTCCTTTGCAAATTCCAGTTGCATTTGGAGTGTGGAGATGATGGGATTATTGTAAAACAGGAAACCCTTAAGCAGCAGTATTATACCACTAGAACCCCTCAGTGGTGGTCTCTGGACCTGCCGCAGGCACCCTATCACGTGACCCTAGCATACGATCCCAGTGGAAAGAATCAGGACCTGCAGAACTTTTATCAGGATCACGAAGGGGAAGTGAAGGGAATTCTATTAAGGGCTAGAGTGACTGGACTGGAAAGAGAGGCAGATTTTGTGGAAGTGGATAAGAATCTGTGGAAACAGCCCCTAACAATGGCACTGCATATTGCTCGTGAAGTATTAGCCCCTCACCATACTAAAGATTTGGGAGTTATGGTACGCAAGGCCATAGATGAGGCTGACCCTACCAGCCGGGATGTGCAAATCGTAAAACATGGCCGAATAGTCCAATTTCATGGGGACCCCGAGAAGGTCTTAAGGACTCTACAGCATCATACTGGCTCCGGCATACCTGACTATGTGGATCCTCATGTGTGGGCAGAGAACCCCTCCCAAGTGGGTTATACTCCCATTGATCCGATTGAGATCCCAGTGCAGGGCAATGTGGACTGGCCCTCTATCCGACAGAACCCACTGAAATCACAGGCAATCCTAAACTGACCTTTCGGCACTGTACTGCAATTAATCCGGCCTGTTTTCTTACTGAGCCACCCCAAGATGAGGAAGAACCCAGTCATGATTGCTTATCTTTAATTTAAGAGGCCACATCAGTCAGGGAAGATTTAGTTGATGTACCAATGGAAGATCCAGACTGTATTCTTACTGAGCCAACCCAAGATGAGGAAGAACCCAGTCATGATTGTTTATGTATGTTGACGGAAGTACTTCTATTAATCCAGAAGATACACGAATCTCAGGATACGCCATAGTAAACCAGGAGAATCAGGTCTTGGAATCTGCCGCTTTTGAAACCGCCTATTCTGCTCAACAAGCTGAACTATTCGCCCTCACCCAAGCCTGTATCTTGGCCAAAGATCTCAAAGTCAATATCTATACCGACTCTAGGTATGCCTTTGGGGTGGCCCATGATTTCGGACAATTATGGAAAAATAGGGGATTCCTAACCTCACAGGGGAATGAGATATCTCATAAACAGTTAGTATCTGATTTGTTGCAAGCCCTCATGTTCCCCAAACGCATTGCCATTGTCAAATGTACCGCCCATACTACCGGAAATTCTCTGGTTGATATAGGGAATCGTTGTCCTGACCAAGAGGCCAAACAGGCCTCTCGTGACCAACAGATGGTAGTGCTCAAAATTATGAGTCAGACTAAAAATCCTGCGAAGGATAAGTTAGCCTCGGAAAAACCAATGCCAACCATCCAAGATGTTATAAAAGCACAGGAGGACGCTCCTGAAAAAGATAAACTGTTGTGGAAATATTATGCATGTACTTATGACAATGTTTCTAAACTCTGGACCATTCCCGCGGAACAGACTTGCATGTCTGACAAGTTGGCTCTATGGGTTATTGAATGTATACATTTTGCTACTCATTGTGGAGCAAGGACCACGAGTGACACACTTTTGGCTACTTGGGGGCACCCTAGACTCCAGGCACTCACCCAGAACATTAGTAGTCGTTGCCTGGTTGGCCAGCAACTTAATCCAGGGAAGGGAGTAAAACGCCCCTACCCGAAGGTCCCTTTGAGACATTTCAGTTGGACTACATTGAGTTGCAAAAAGTTCAGTGTTACAAATATGTGTTAGTAATAGTAGATGTGTTTAGCAGATGGATTGAAGCCTACCCTAACCTGGACAATAAGACTCAGACTGTTGTTAAGGTGTTAATGAGGGAAATTGTTCCTAGATACGAGATCTCAGCTAGACTGATGACCACCTATGTTCTTTCTCTGACTCAGGCTCTGCGACTAGTTCACAACCAGGTTCAAGATGCTCACCTCGACCTCCCAGTTTTACCCGAATTGTCCCTCGTGGCACCAGGGAAGTATGGATTCGGAAGGGATTAGAGCCACAATGGGAGGGGCCTTTTCAGGTGTCACTCACTACCCCCACTGCAGCCAAGGTTGAGGGGAAAAGTGCCTGGGCTCACCTGCACCACTGCAAGCTCATCACCATTTAAACAAATTTTGCTGGTTAGTCTAATTCCTGTTTCTGTTCCAGATCTCCTCTTCCCCATAGCTGAACAAGGCAGTTGAAGGAGGATCAGTTTGAACTTTTACCCGTAAGACAGCCAAATACACTGACGGAGACCTGAAGAAGGGAAACGGGAAAACAGAACTCTTTTTATCAGCTAAATAATTGGACTATTTATAAGATGAGACTGTGTCTGTATGCCACTGTCTGCATAATAGTGTTGATATGACAGTTTTGGCGCACGGGAAGGAAGACAAAGGCGAGAGCTCCATGTAAACACCTTTTTGTATATGTCTTACGTTTATGCGGAAAAAGGGCGCTTCACTAGATGCTGGGTGTGTTCACATATCCCTATACATTCCAAAGGGGGAATTCCTTTGCGCACCGTTCCCCTGACCCTAACTGAGACTGTTAGATATTGGAACAGGTAGCTAACCGCACTGCTGAGGCTCTGGAGGGCATCACAGCTGAAATGGTAGCGATAAGGACCGTAGCATTACAAAACCGAATGGCCCTCGATTACCTGTTAGCTGAGAAAGGGGGAACGTGTGCCCTGATAGGATCTGAATGTTGCACTTACATTTCTGATAGTTCAGAAAACATAACCCACCTTGCCGATCACATAAGGAGGGAGGTGAAGAAGTTATCCACACCAGCAAAAGAACTTAGCAGGTTTGATAGGTTTCTGGGTGGATCTTGGAGATCCTATCTAATACATGGGGCAATTGTTCTCATCGTAATAATTACCTGCTGTTTGATTGTTGGTTGCCTTAACCTCTGCTGTAAAGTAATGATGACAAGGTTAGCAGACCCTCTTGTGGTCAAGGGTTCCCGGGTTATGATCCAACAAACTAGAGAACTACTCAACAATGCAATACTCCTAGAATGATCCTAAATGTTATCATAGAATGATAAAAGGAGGGATGTGGATATCTGAACGGAATATATGGAATTAAGGACAGTAAAGTAAACGGGATATATGAAAATGTATAAGCCATGGAAGAATAGCTGGGAGAATGTCAGATTGCAAATAGTGCATCATCAGCATAGCTAACAGTCTGTCTCAAGGTTTCAAGTCACTACTCCTGCCAATGACATCTAATAGTCACACCATTAGATTGAAACATTTAGAGGCAATACTTGAGCTTTCAAGAAGAACATCTCATATAGATTGACTAATGAGTGGCTGAGTTAGAATGTCAATCCATTTGTATTTTGTTATCTGATTTCAAAACTGTATAACTGTTAACGCTTTACGATGTAACTTCACCTATCCGTAGGGAGTGTGTACGCTCTATCCAGAGAGTATATCTTCTGTCTGATAGGTCTTACTGGCCGGTAATAAAGACTGCTTTGTTCAAAGCACAAGAGGTATTCGACTCAGTAATTTCACTGAACCAGATTGAGGTAAAAGAATCCAGGAATTTACATTTGGTGTCAGAAGTCAGAACCATATAAGATTATGAGGGGGCTTGACAAGGTGGATGCAGAGACGATGTTTCCACTGACGGGGGAGACTAGAACTAGGGGGGAATAATCTTAGAATAAGGGGCCGCCCATTTAAATCTGTGGAATTTGCTGCCTCAGAGAGCTGTGGAAGCTGGGACATTGAATAAATTTAAGACAGAGATAGAGAGTTTCTTAACCGATAAGGGATTAAGGGGTTATGGAGAACGGGCAGGGAAGTGGAGCTGAGTCCATGATCGGATCAGCCATGATTGTATTAAATGGCGGAGCAGGCTCGAGGGGCCGTATAGCCTACTCCTGCTCCTATTTCTTACGTTCTTATGACTTCATCCAGGACAAAGCAGCCCACTTGATTGGCACCCCATCCACCACCTTAAACATTCACTCCTTCCATCACTGGTGTACCGTGACTGCAGTGTGTACCATCTACAAGATGCACTGCAGCAATTCGCCAAGGCTTCTTCGGCAGCACCTCCCAAATCACGACCTCAACCACCTAGAAGGACAAGGGCAGCCGGTGCGTGGGAACACCATCACCTCCACTTTCCCCTCCAAGTCACACACCATCCTGACTTGGAAGTATATCGTCATTCCTTCATTGTCACTGGGTCAAAATGCTGGAACTCCCTCCCTAACAGCACTGTGGGTGTACCTTCACCACATGGACTGGGATTGCTGACCACAGTTAAATGGACTGAACTGCTTTTGAATGTACTGTACAAATTTTTATATGAATAAAGTATATTTTGAAATAAAAAAAAAACATGGACTGCAACGGTTCAAGAAGGCAGCTCACCACCATCTTTTCAAGAGCTATTAGGGATGGGCAATAAATGCTGGCCTTGCCAGCGACGCCTACATCCCATGAACGAATAGAAAAAAATTGAGGCTCGAGGGGTTCATGACCGCTGAATGCGTTCCCTGTCTGGGAGCAAAGGTCAGTGAGGGGTTGGTTGAGGGAAAAATAGCAACTCATGATTTTTATACCAAATTTCTTGATTTTTAAGAGTTTGTCTCTTTTTTTTTTATTTATTCGTTGCCAATCTTTCCAATTCTTTGTCAGATCATCTTGTCAGATTACAAACGCCAGAGGTCACCTTGCACACATCAAGGATCATTCTGCGCCAATGCTCTTAGCCAAAAGGCCTAGAGCCACTGCACCGTTCCTGGAAGTACTGCAATATCAGGTTCGTGCCATGGAGGTGGATGGGTCAGGCCCCCCACACACCTCCGTGGAGGTGGATAGGTCAAGCCACCCCACCCACCACCTATTTTAGAGTTTGTCTCTTGATTTAGGAGACGATGGGGTTAGCAATATTGGAGAAGGATCATACAGTCAGCACTTATCTGGCTGAAGATGGTTGCAAACGCTGTTCACTTTTAAAGGCTCATATAAGAAAATAATCACTCGAAAAATAAAGTAGAAGTGAACACAAGAAGAAAATTGAATGTCTGTCATGGGTTGACGAGACTTTGCGGAAAGTCCCTATCTAACGGCCAATCGGCAGTTGCCAGGTTTATAATCAAATGGACCAATGGGAAGGCAGAGATTAGGGGCGACGGTTTGTTTACGGGTTGAACCGAGTCACTGAGCGGAGGAATTGTGGCAGCGGCCGCACTGCGGAGGGAAGCTTTATGCTTCCAGGAGTCGCAAACCGAGCGAATCTCCTGAACCGGGTAAGTGATGATTCATGGGGAGTCAAGAAAGATTTGGATTTTATTAATGGATTGTATTTATAAATGTCGAGGAGAGGGTGGCTGGCTGTTGGTGACTCAGCGCTGAGTGTTGATCGGAATTGGCTGCCCCGCCCGGTTGTGCAATGCGCCATTACCTTATTAGGCCTCGGGCTGCAGGCTGCTGCTCTGAAAGGCCGCTGCCTCCTGCGGTTAGGTGCCTCTCGGTCTGACTCATCCCGACACGTCGCGGGTGGTTCCTGAGTCAGAAAGAACACGAACTATAATTTGCTGACGACACCCTTCCCTGCCCTGAAGGGTTGACCGTACTCTTGACTGGAAAAAAAACACTTTGCGCTTTCGTTTTACTAACCAGGGTGGTAAAAAGGGGCCAACTGTCACAGTTCAGGTAAGACATTCAAGTCTTAAATATTTCAGTTCTTTTGTCTGCGCTGTTTTTTGGGGGATCTGGAGACTTAGTGCGCACCTTGTGCGAAATACTGCACTGCATCTGTTTTGATCTTTTGTGTGGGGGTGGGAGCGAGGGTAATGATAGGAGACGTTGATCTTTCAAATAACAGTATAAGGGCTGCCGGAAAGGAAGTTAAGTTTGAAACTCAGTTGAATTCACAAGTAGGCCAGTTATAAATCTTTTTGAACAGCTACTCATTTTCACAATAACGTGTACCAATTTTTAAACAGAGATTTTGCAGCGGTCTGTAAGTGTTGCACGAAAAATTAAGGTAATTAATCCCAACTTTCAGTTTGCTGAAAATGCATTTTAAATACATAAAACTAATGTAACATTTATGCTTTAAGATACTGGTCTAGATAGATGGGTATGGTAGTAAATCCTTGAGCTTTTACCAAGCGGCTAATCAGTATATTCATTTCAGTATAATTAACTTCTACAGTCAACTTAAATGGAATTGGGCTTGGCAAAAGGAGGGGGAAAGAATGTGTTAGTGCAGTTTCAAGATGGCAGTACTTGAACATGTCAAGGGGTAGTTTCTGCTTTGGGCACAATCAGGAAACTGCACTTGAGGTGGTTCGGTGACATTTTGTTTCTGCTAAAATTCATTTGCATAATTACAAATGTAAAATCTTCCATGAACCAGTCCAATTGGGTGGTGTAATTGGATGTAATAGTTTCTTTCCTTGATATATTTAAGAGTGGTAACCTGGTGCTGTTTTATTGGTACAGCTGAAAATTGGTTATCACAGAAATAAACATTTTTAATAAGGCTGTCCAGTCCTGTACCTGTGAGTAACCTGATTTTAAAATCACTGAATTTATTTTAAAAACTATTGAACCATTTAATAGTTTTATTGGTGTACACGAGTCAGCTTCTTAGTAAATTAAATGCCTGGGTGCCAATGTTCCCAATAATCTGCGCAGCCAGGCAGCGATGTGGAAATAGCCTGTGCAGCTGGCTCACCAGCTTTTAATTGGGAAAACCCACAATGTCAGACAGGAGGACAATGGGGACTGGGAGACAGGGTAGGTCTGCAAGGACTGGAATGGTGGGTGAGCTGAACTTGTTGCAAAATAGCGCATGGGCAGTGGAGCTTTGCATGTGCTGAAGTTTGTGGAGGATGTGAGCCCAGCTAGAGAGCTTTGGATGAAATAGTTAAGTCTAGAGGTGAGGATGATGGTTTAGAAGCGTTGTGACAGTCAGTGTTACGGAGCTATGTGCAGTCTTTACGGCATAGTGTATATGGGGTTGGAAGCTCAGCTCTGGGTCAAATTGGATGCCAAGATTGTGAACAGTCTGGTTCAGCCGAAAACATAAGAATTGGGAACAGGAGTAGGCCATCTAGCCCCTCGAGCCAGCTCCGCCATTCAATAAGATCATGGCTGATCTGGCCATGGACTCAGCTCCACTTACCCGCCCGCTCCCTGTAACCCTTAATTCCCTTATTGGTTAAAAATCTATCTATCTGTGACTTGAATACATTCAATGAGCTAGCCTCAACTGCTTCCTTGGGCAGAGAATTCCACAGATTCACAACCCTCTGGGAGAAGAAGTTCCTTCTCAACTCGGTTTTAAATTGGCTCCCCCATATTTTGAGGCTGTGCCCCCTAGTTCTAGTCTCCCCGACCAGTGGAAGCAACCTCTCCGCCTCTATCTTGTCTATCCCTTTCATTATTTTAAATGTTTCTATAAGATCACCCCTCATCCTTCTGAACTCCAACGAGTAAAGACCCAGTCTACTCAATCTATCATCATAAGGTAACCCCCTCATCTCTGGAATCAGCCTAGTGAATCGTCTCTGTACCCCCTCTAAAGCCAGTATATCCTTCCTTAAGTAAGGTGACCAAAACTGCACGCAGTACTCCAGATGCGGCCTTACCAATACCCTATACAGTTGCAGCAGGACCTCCCTGCTTTTGTACTCCATCCCTCTCGCAATGAATAAAACAATGTCTGGGGAAGGGGTTGGAATCAGTGGCGAGGGTAGAGAGTTTGAGACAGATCTGAGGACAATGGCTTCAGTCTTCACAATGTTTGACTGGAAGAAATTGCGGTTTATCCAGGACTGGTTGTCGGACAAACACTCTGACTACACAGAGGCGATGGTGGAGAGGTAGATCTAGGTGTTGTCAGTATATATCTGGACATTGAGCATTATGTGTTATAATCTTTTAATCTTTCTACTATAAAATAACATATATCCCTTTGACTTGTTAGCCAGGCCATAAGCTTGTAAACCTAAATACAGTATGTCGAGAAAAGTATGTAATGGACTAAAAGCCCTTGGTAAACACTTCCCCTGAAGAAATATTACATCCTTTCAATTTGAAAGCACAATGCTCTGGTTACTGATCAAAATTACAGATTTTTGCTTCAGTACTGCTTTCAATATTGTTCAGATGTAAAGTGAAACACATTTCTTGAGCAGAGTTAAGTGAGTCATCAGAATTGATTAACTGAAGCAATTTCCTGTTTTTAATACCTTTTAATTTCTTTGAAGTTGAGATTTACAGATACATTGTGGAAATGAATTCAATAAAGATGGTACTAATGTGTGCTTGTACCAGAAAAAGATTATCATGAAAGCTGTTAGATTGCTTTAAAAACCGAACTTGTTCATTAATCCCTTCAGGAAAAGGAACCTAATGGACTTGCCTGTGCTGGCCTTCGCATAAGAACATAAGAAATAGGAACAGGCGAAGACCATATGGACCCTTGCGCCTGCTCCGCCATTTAATAAGATCATGGCTGATCCGATCATGGGCTCGGGTCCACTTCCCTGCCTGCTTTCCATAACCCCTGATTCCCTTATCGTTTAAGAAACTGTCTATTTCTGTCTTTAATGTATTCAGTGTCCCAGCTTGCACAGCTCTCTGAAGCAGTGATTCCACAGATCTACAACCCTCAAGAAATTTCTCCTTAGTTTTAAATGGGTGGCCCCTTATTCTAAGATTATGCCCTCTAGTTCTAGTCTCCCCTATCAGTGGAAAAAACATCCTCTCTGCATCCACCTTGCCAAGCCCCCTCATAATCTTATGTTTCGATAAGATCACCTTTTCATTCTTCTGAATTCCAATGAGTATAGGCCCAATCTGCTCGACCTTTCCTCATAAGTCAACCCCCTCATCTCTGGAATCAACCTTGTGAACCTTCTCTGAACTGCCTCCAAAGCAAGTATATCCTTTTGTAAATATGGAAACCAAAACTGCACGCAGTATTCCAGGTGTGGCCTCACCAATACCCTATACAGTTGTAGCAGGACTTCTCTGCTTTTATACTCTATCCCCCTTGCAATAAAGGCCAACATTCCATTTGCCTTCCTGATTTCTTGCTGTATACTAACCTTTTGTGTTTCATGCACAAGTATCCCCAGGTCCTGTTATACTGCAGCACTTTGCAATCTTTCTCCATTTAAATAATAACTTGCTCTTTGATTTTTTTTTTCTGTCAAAGTGCATGACCTCACACTTTCCAACATTATACTCCCATCTGCCAAATTTTTGCCTGTTTATGTCCTTTTGCAAATTTTGTGTCCTCGCACATTGCTTTTCCTTCTGCCGTGTGCAAACTTGACTACGTTACACTCGGTCCTTTCCTCCAAGTTGTTAATATAGATTGTAAATAGTTGAGATCCCAGCACTGATCCCTGCGGCATCCCACTGGTTGCTGATCGCCAACTCGAGAATGAACCATTTATCCCTACGTTCTGCTAGTTAGCAAATCCTCTATCCATGCTAATCTATATTGCCCCCAACCCTGTGAACTTTTATCTTGTGCAGTAACCTTTTATGTGGCACCTTGTCAAATGCCTTCTGGAAGTCCAAATACACCACATCCACTGGTTCCCCTTTATTCATCTTGTGGTCATTTCCTCATCCACACATTTGTGATTGCCCTCTGAAACAGCCTAGCAAGCCACTCATTTGCAGATACAATAATTTTCTATCCCACATCCTGGTGTGATCACCATCACCTCAAAGACAACAGCATTTAAAGAATATAATCCACCACAACCACCCCAGCGCAGCTAGCAATAGACAATAATTGTAACCAGAATTGTATGGCTACCAGGGATTGAAATATGTGCACATAGAAAATAGGTGTAGGAGTAGGCCATTCGGCCCCTTGAGCCCACACCGCCATTCAATAAGATCATGGCTAATCATTCCCAATGTACCCCTTTCCTGCTTTTTCTCCATACCCCTTGATCCCCTTAGCCATAAGGGCCATATCTAACTCCCTCTTGACTATATCCAATGATCTGGCATCAACACCACTCTGCGGCAGGGAATTCCACCGAACAACAACTCTGATTGAAGAAGTTTCTCCTCATCTCAGTCCTAAATGGCTTACCTCTTATCCTTAGACTGTGTCCCCTGGTTCTGGACTTCCCCAACATCGGGAACATTCTTCCCGCATCTAACCTGTCCAGTCCCGTCAGAATCTTATACGTTTCTATGAGATCCCCTCTCATCCTTCTAAACTCCAGTGAATAAACGCCCATTTGATCCAGTCTCTCCTCATGTCAGTCCAGCCATCCCTGGAATTAGTCTGGTGAACCTCGCTGCACTCCCTCAATAGCAAGAATGTCCTTCCTCAGATTAGGAGACCAAAACTGAACACACTATTCCAGGTGAGGCCTCACTAAGTCCCTGCACAACTGCAGTAAGACTTCCCTGCTCCTACATTCAAATCCCCTAGCTATGAAGGCCTGTATACCATTTGCCGTCTTCACCACCTGCTGTACTTGCATGCCAACCTTCAATGACTGATGAACCATGACGCCCAGGTCTTGTTGCACCTTCCCTTTTCCTAATCTGCCGCCATTCAGATAATATTCTGCCTTCGTGTTTTTGCCCCCAAAATGGATAACCTCACATTTATCCACATTATACTGCATCTGCCATGCATTTGTCCACTCACCAAACCTGTCCAAGTCACCCTGCAGACTCACAGCTCACACCGCCACACAGTTTGGTGTCATCTGCAAACTTGGCGATATTGCACTCAATTCCTTCATCCAAATCGTTAATGTATATTGTAAAGAGCTGGGGTCCCAGCACTGAGCCCTGCGGCACTCCACTAGTCACTGACTGCCATTCTGAAAAGGACCCATTTATCCCGACTCTCTGCTTCCTGTCTGCCAACCAGTTCTCTATCCACGTCAGTACATTACCCCCAATACCATGCGCTTGGATTTTGCACACCAATCTCTTGTGCGGGACCTTGTCAAAAGCCTTTTGAAAGTCCAAATACACCACATCCACTGGTTCTCTCTTGTCCGCTCTACTAGTTACATCCTCAAAATTCCAGAAGATTCGTCAAGCATGATTTCCCTTTCATAAATCCATGCTGACTTGGACCGATCCTGTCGCTGCTTTCCAAATATGCTGTTATTTCATCCTTAATGATTGATTCCAACATTTTCCCCACTACTGATGTCAGGCTAACCAGTCTATGATTACCCGTTTTCTCTCCCTCCTTTTTTAAAAAGTGGTGTTACATTAGCTACGCTCCAGTCCATAGGAACTGATCCAGAGTCGATAGACTGTTGGAAAATGATCACCAATGCATCCATTATTTCTAGGGCCACTTCCTTAAGTACTCTGGGAAGCAGACTATCAGGCCCTGGGGATTTATCGGCCTTCAATCCCATCAATTTCCCTAACACAATTTCCCACCTAATAACGATATTCTTCAGTTCTTCCTTCTCACTAGACCCACTGTCCCCTAGTACATTCGGAAGGTTATTTGTGTTTTCCTTCGTGAAGACAGAACCAAAGTATTTGTTCAGTTGGTCTGCCATTTCTTTGTTCCCCATCATAAATTCACCTGAATCCAACTGCAAAGGACCTACATTTGTCTTCACTAATCTTTTTCTCTTCACATATTTATAGAAGCTTTTGCAGTCAGTTTTTATGTTCCCTGCAAGCTTCCTCTTGTACTCTTCTATTCCCCCTCTTAATTAAACCCTTAGTCCTCCTCTGTTGAATTCTAAATTTCACCCAGTCCTCAGGTTTGTTACTTTTTCTAGCCAATTTATATGCCTCTTCCTTGGCTTTAACACTATCCTTAATTTCCCTTGTTAGCCACGGTTGAGCCACCTTCCCCATTTTATTTTTACTCCAGACAGAGATGTACAATTGCTGAAGTTCATCCATGTGATCTTTAAATGTTTGCCATTGCTTATCCATCGTCAACCCTTTAAGTATCCTTTGCCAGTCTATTCTAGCCAATTCATGCCTCATACTGTCAAAGTTCCCTTTCATTAAGTTCAGGACCCTCGTTTCCGAATTAACTGTGCCACTCTCCATCATAATGAAGAATTCTACCATTATTATGATCACTCTTCCCCAAGAGGCCTCGCACAACAAGATTGCTAATTAGTCCCTTCTCATTACACATCACCCAGTCTAGGATGGCCAGCTCCCTAGTTGGTTCCTCGACAAATTGGTCTAGAAAACCATCCCAGTACACTCCAGGAAATCCTCCTCCACTGCATTGTCAGCAGTTTGGTTAGCCCAATCAATATGTAGATTAAAGTCGCCCATGATAACTGCTATACCTTTATTGCACGCATCCCTTATTTCTTGTTTGATGCTGTCCACAACCTCACTACTACTGTTTGGTGGTCTGTACACAACTCCCACTAGCGTTTTCTGCCCTTTGGTATTCTGCAGCTCCACCCATACCGATTCCACATCATCCAGGCTAATGTCCCTCCTTACTATTGCATTAATTTCCTCTTTAACCAGCAATGCCACCCTGCCTCCTTTTCCTCTCTCCCTATCCTTCCTAAATGTTGAATACCCCTGCAGCAGTCAGTGGGATCCTGTATATTGATCCTGGAGCTCTTGGGAGGGCATGAGTGAATAGATGTGACTCCATGGTCTAGCCCATCCCTATCTCACCTCCTGCAGCCCTACAATCCACAGATCTCTACGCTCCTCCAATTCTGTCTCTTGTGCATCCCTGATTTTCATTGCTTCACTATTGGCAGCTGTGCCTTCAACTGCTAGACCCTAAGCTCTGGAATCCCCTCCCTAAACCTCTAGCTCTCCCCTCCTTAAGACACTCCTTAAAACCTACCTACCATTTGGTCCTAATTACTCCTTGTATGGCTCAGTCAAATTTTGTTACTGCTCCAGTGAAGCACCTTGGAATGTTTTACTACATTTAAGGAGAGAATTTGCATTTATATAAGTGTCTTTCATGACCTCGATGTACCCTAGTGCTTTACAGCCAGTTAATTACTTTTTAGAAATTTAGTCACTGTTGTAACATCTGAAGCGCAGCAGCTAAATTGTGCGCAGCAAGGTCCCACAAACTGTAATGTGATAATGACCACGTAGGTTTTTTCGTGAAGTTGCTTGAGGGACAAATAACGGCCAGGACATCGGGGAGAACTCCCCTGCTCTTCTTTGCAATTAGTGCCGCTGGATCTTTGATGCCCACCTGAGAGGGCAGACGGGACCTTGGTTGGAATGTCTCATCCGAAAGACGACACCTCTGACAGCGTGGCACTCCCTCAATACTGCACTAAGTGTCAACCTAGAATTCGTGCTCAAGTCTCGAGTGGGATTTGAAACTCCAATCTTCTAACTCTGAGGTGAGAATACTACCACTTGAGCCAAAGCTTAAAGGCACTATATAATGCAAATTGTTGTTGGACAACCCACGTCCGCTTCTGCACCCAGATCAAGTGCTCAAACTGCTCTGCCACTGGCAGTCAAAATGAGTATCACATTTATGTCACCAGACTACAACAGTGGCCTGTACAACCGAGGGTGCCGTCTGGTCCTGCATTCATCAGATAATGAATGTTCCCTTTAGGAAAGCTGGAGAATTTATCCATTTTGGAATCACACTATCCAGCAACATTAAAGTGCCATTCAGGTCTACAATGTTGCTAAATTCCCCAAAGTTCAAGTTTCTGTGTGGGCCCTTATGAACCCATTGCACTTTTTTTTAATGAAAATGGATTCCACACCTGAATGTTCAAATAGTTTGTGACCAACAGCAGTGACATGAATGTCCTGTTTTCTGGAAGTTTTGCCTTGAGGCAGTCAAGCTTACCAGCTCTAGTCAGGAAAGATGGTAGATTTGGGAAGGATTCTGGAGGGACAAGGCATGGTTCTTGACCTTCACTTGAAGCAACTAGACATTGGTACAGAAATACAAATTCAGCCACCGTCGTGGTAATTTAGAGAACTGTTGGGATTTTATTTTTGGCTGAAGAACACCATTTCAAATGGATTATTAATCACTGCCTCCCTCCCCCCACCCCACCTAAATGATAGTAATACTAACGACTTGTATAAACTTTTAAAATGGTCGGGAACAGTAGCATAGTGGTTAAGTTACGGGACTAGTAATCCAGAGGCCTGGACTAATAATCTGAAGACATGAGTTTAAATCCCACTGACAGCTGTGGAATTTAAATTCAGTTAATTAAATAAATCTGGAATTAAAAAGCTAGTGTCAGTAATGGTGACCATGAAGCTACCGGATTGTTGGAAAAACCCATCAGGTTCACTAATGCCCTTCAGGGATGGAAATCTCCTGTCTTTACCTGATCTGGCCTTTATGTGACTCCAGACCCACAGCAATGTGGATGACTCCAGGGAAGTCTTGCTACACCTGTACAGGTTATTGGTGAGACCACATCGAGAGTACTGCATACAGTTTTGGTCTCTTTTTATTTAAGGAGAGATATATTTGCATTGGAAGCAGTTCAGAGAAGATTCATTAGGTTGATTCCTGATAAAGGGGTTGACTTATGAAGAAAGGTTGGGCCTTAACTCATTGGAGTTTGGAAGAATGAGGTGATCTTATTGAAACACACAAGATACCGAGGGGTTTGACAAGGTAGATGCACAAAGGATGTTTTCACTTGTGGGGGAATCGAGAACTGAGGGACACAATTTAAGAATAAGGGGTTGCCCAGTTAGAACTGAGATGAGGAGGAATTTCTTCTGAGGGTCAGAAATCTGTGGAATTCTCTGCCACAGAGAGTTATGGATGCTGGGTCATTGAATATATTTAAGGTGGAGATAGACAGATTTTTGAATGATAAGGGAGTAAAGGGTTATGGGAAGTGGGCAGGATGTGGCGCTGAGCCCAAGATCAGATCAGCCATAATCTTATTGAATGCGGAGCAGGCTCGCGGGGCTAAATGGATGCCTCCTGCTCCATTTATATTCTTATGACTCTTAACTGCCCTCTGATGGCCTAGCAAGCCACTAAGTTGTAACAAACCAGCTACAATAATAAGAAAACCGGACAGACTACCCAGTATCGACCGTGACACCAGCTTCGGACACGACGACTGTACTCCCAGCTGATCACCCTGCAAAGTCCTCCTCGCTAACATCTGGGTGCCAAATTTGGGACAGCTGTCCCACAGACTAAGCAAACAATAGCTTGACAGTCATACTCACAGAATCATAGTTTTCAGTCAATGTCCCAGACTCCTCCATCACCATCCCTGGGTATGTCCTGTCCCACCAGCAGGACAGACCCACCTGAGGTGGTGGTACAGTAGTATACAGTTGGGAGGGAGTTGCTCTGGGAGTCCTCAACATTGACTCTGGACCCCATGAAGTCTCATGGCTTCAGGTCAAGCATGGCATGGGCAAGGAAACCTCCTGCTGATTACCATCTACTGCCCTTCCTCAGCTGATGAATCAGTATTCCTCCATGTTGAACACCACTTGGAAGAAGCACTGAAGATAGCAAGGGCACAGAATGTACTTTGGGTGGGGACTTGAATGTCCAAGAGTGGCTTGGAAGCACCACTACTGACCGAGTGAGTTCTGAAGGACATAGCTGCCAGACTGGTGAGAGAACCAACACAAGGGAAAAACCTACTTGACCTCCTCCTCCCCAATCTATCTGTTGCAGATGCATCTGTCCATGACTGCATTAGTAGCATTCATCACTGCACAGTCTTGGTGGAGATGAAGTCCCATCCTCACACTGAAGACACCCACCCCCCCCCCCCCCCCCCATTGTGTTGTGTAGCACTACCACCGTGCTAAATGGAATAGATTCAGAACAGATCTAGCTGCTCCAAATTTGGCATCCATGAGGCGCTGTGGGCCATCAGCAGCAGCAGAATTGTATTCCAACACAATCTGTAACCTCATGGCCCGGCATATCCCTCACTCTACCATTACCATCAAGCCAGGGGACCAACCCTGGTTCAATGAGTGCAGAAGAACATGCCGGGAGCAGCACCAGGCATACTTAAAAATGAGGTACCAGCCTGGGGAAGCTGCAACACAGGACTACATGCTAAGCAGCGGAAGCAGCATGATACAAACAGAGCTAAGCGATCCCACAATCAACGGATCAGATCAAAGCTCTGCAGTCCTGCCACATCCAGTTGTGAATAGTAGTGGACAATTAAACAACTAACTGAAGGAGGAGGCTCCATGAATATCCCCATCCTCAATGATGGTGGAGCCCAGCACATGAGTGTAAAAGACATGGTTGAAGCATTTGCAACCATCTTCAGCAATAAATGCTGGCCTTGCCAGCGACTCCCACATCCCGGAATGAATTTTTAAAAAAAACTTTTTTTTTTCCACATACCTGTAAACTGTATTTGCACTTGTATACCTTGGTTTAGTCACTACTTGTGTTCTGTAATTGCAGTGTGGTAGCTAAGACTTGTTCTGTGTTCAGCTACATTTATTCAGCTCTTAGACAGGACCAGAAAGTATGTGTATGCTCATTTAAATAATGCACTCATTAGTGTTAAAGTATCCATTTACTAATCAGGTCTTCCTGAATTGATTATAAATGTGCCCATAGTGTTGGTCTGTTGATTCCTGGATTCTTTTACCTCAATCTGGTTCAGTGAAATCACTGAGTCGAATACCGATTGTGCTTTAAACAAAGCAAGCTTTTATTTAAAAAGCAAATCCCGATCGGGGACCTTATCAGACAAAAGGAATACTCTCTTGATAGAGCGTACACACTTCCTACGGACAAGGTGACGTTACATTGTAAAGGGACGGCGGTTATACATTTTCGGCAAAAGATAACAAGATAGGGCTAGAGTGACATCCTAGTTCAGCCTATCCCTTTTGATCCCTCTTTCCCTTTGTCCACTCATAAGTTGACCTAAGTATGGTCTGATTTTAAACAAAGACCTTCTGTTATTAAATCATGTTATTAACCTGAAACATTAAGATCTTGAGGTTTTTTTTGCAAGCTGTGGGTTTTGTTTCAATATGTGTTAGTGTTGTAACATTTCGCAGTCTCGAGTTTGAGATGTCATGGCTATTCCTCCATGAATTCTTTGTTAGCTTATACTGTCCCTATACAATTCCCATGTTCTCAACTTCAATGTCTCTACATTTTTAAACATTCACTGGTCTAACACTTTTATAAGTGATTGTATGCATGTAATTATACACACAACTTTCACACACAATGCAAGAAAAACATCCAGTATTATATTATACCCATACATCCAGTGAAACCTTCATTATTTGCTCTTGACTGCAAATTGGTAAAATGTTGAGTCCACATGTTGCAGTCTTGCACATAAGGTACATCCCTATGCTGGAAAATAAAACCAAGTATGATACAAATTAGAAAAAAATCATGTAATTTTGATGTCTTATGTAAGGTTTTGTACCATGGAGATTTTGGCAGTCAATCATAAATGCAGATAATAGATGTTCCACTTTTTAATACCCATATTGTATAAAATATACAATCAAATTAAGTTCCAAACCAAATGTGTGATTGATTCGGGAACCTGCCATCAATCAATATTTGTCGTAATACAAGATCCACCGTCGCAGAAATAAAAACTCAGGAAAAAAAAATGGAACAAACCAACCCTCTGATTTGTATATACTGTACACGCATATATTATATAGACCGGGGATGGGCTTAGTGCAAGCCAGGAGTGGAGTGTGGCAGCCACATATCCTATAATGCTGGACCTGCTCAGTACTCATTATTTCGCAGACCCTGGAAACGGGTCCCAGTTTGAGAACCGCTACCCTAGATACCATTGCATTTCAAAAAGAATTGGAATCCCTGGAGGGAAAAGGTCTAGCTGCTAAGGTGAGAGGCAGCTGGGAGCCAAAATCTGAAAACTTGCTTTAGAAAAGGCCATTGTCCTGGCTGCCAGTGAAATATGCAAGAAGATTATTAGTTGACATTCTCTTTTGAAATTACCATCACTAAACCTCCATCACAGCATTTCAGCTTTTATGGCTGTTCCAATCCCTCAGTGTGATAACATCAGTCCTTGGATCACACAGGTCAAACAGACCTCCAGGAAACATAAGCTCATTGCACAACAAGGAAAATGCAAATATGGATACTTGTTTAATTATTTTTTAGGACACCTTGCATATAAGTCACTAATTATCACTGTCTTTCCTCTGGAAGCACGTCCAGTCCCTAGACATGTTTTCCAATGCCCTAGTCATTGCTTTTCTAGACACTTAACTGAAGGGTAGTGTCACGGGAGGTGGTTGGTTGCACAAGTTGACTAACAGTCCCTTGTTGTGGTAGTCCTTGCCTTGTGACAGCTGAGTCCTGGGAAGCACCTGTAGTGAGCTGCATCTCTTGCAACTGCCTGGGGAGACTGGCATGGCCTTCCACGTGCTATTGAGTAGGTGGCCAAAGGGCTTGGTGGTGGCCGGTATTGAGCACCGTAGAAGGGAGTGCCTACATCAAGTATGTTACTCGTCAAACATCTTTTAAGAACACATGAGAACTGAGTTAACTGGTTCCTCAGCCTCCACTTGGGAACAAAAAATCCTCTTCCTCTCTGCATTCCCCACATCCAGGTAGACTTTGATCTGGTAAGGTGGAGGGGGAAGGGAGGGAGGACATCAATTTAAAGGAAAATTGTGCAAGGTGTATAATGGCCAGCTGTTTTACGCTCCCCGCCGAGGTTGAGTTGTGTCCTATGTCGCTATCTCCCTGTTTATGGATTGAGTATTTTTAACTTTGTTGCAGACCTGTGAATGTTAGCCCTACATTTAAAAAAAAAATGTGGATAGTGTTTGTATGAAAGTATCTGCAGTTTTTTTTTGAGGGAGTCAGAAATTTAGAGGAATTTGTCAGAAAATGGTGCTGGGCTAGCCTGATTGCAAGAGGTCTATTCTATGATTTAATGTAGCTCAACCTTCAGCAGCCTTCCTTTGATTCATGTTGAAAATATGTTTTAAAAAAAAAAGTTATGTGAAGTTTAGTAATTTTAAGGAACAAGTCCAAGAGCCATCTCTAAGTTATGAAGAAAGAAACTTAGAACTGAACCGGTTTTAATGGAGAAGCAGAGATTTAGAAAATGCTTGATATTTTTTTTTATCTATACCCCATGAATGTAAGCAATCCATTTAACTTGTACTTGAGCACAGAATCTAAAGATGCAAATAGAAAATTAACGGGGCTTGATATACCTGTAGGATATATTCTGGAGAATATGCTATATTCTCCTCCTTAAGGGAGTCCGATTGGGATTAAAAGTAATAAGATTACACATAGAGAGATGATCAAAGGGCAGAAATAATGCAGTGGAAAGCACCCAGAGGTGAATAATGTTCAATACATATTCTGGAATTGAATTACCTTTTGGGGCGCATCGGGACAGTTTTGTGGACGCTTTCTTTTGGAAATATAATTTGAAAATAAGGTAAATGGCACACAATCTGAAGTCTTGTACTGTTTTTTTTTTTCTCCTTGTACTGTTGGAATGTTGTACATGTAGAGGACTTTTGTGTTGC
This sequence comes from Pristiophorus japonicus, assembly GCF_044704955.1. NCBI lineage: Eukaryota > Metazoa > Chordata > Chondrichthyes > Pristiophoridae > Pristiophorus > Pristiophorus japonicus. Next base: position 93,792,691 of record NC_091986.1, on the reverse strand, counting down.
TTTCTTGGTAAATTTGCTTTGTAAGGGATTTCCTTTTTTTTAATCACTGCTGGTAAGATCAGATCTTGGACTAATTCCTGTACTGTATGGTGAAGTTGTATTTTTCAAGTGGGGCATTTTTACAAAATGTAAAGTTTAGTATAAAAGTCCAGTGTAAAATTAAACTTGTAGTTTAGTTTGTCATAATTGAACTGTGGGTCTGAATTATTTTATTGCTCGACTGCACTTGGAAACAAATAATTTGTTCAAAAATCCTTACTCAAACTACTCTTGCAGGGTAATATTGTAACTTGTTAGGGGTTTCATTGTCTTTTTATGGTAAACTGGGCTTTAACTTTTTCAGTCTGTACTAATGACAAATTTCAGTTATTTGATTTCCACCCTCTAACCCTAAATATTTTCAGTTTTGCTTTGTTGTCACTAAGATTTAGATGAACTGTTCAGCTGCCTCTGCCATTTTCCTGCTTTCCCCTAACCTACCAAGCCAAACAACTCCTAAAGTTCCCCCTGCTCTAGCCCTAAACTGGCATCTTTCTCTAGTTTCTCTCCTATTTCTCCTCTTCGAGCTCCTCTTGCCCATGAGAGACACCACCTGTTAACTCCGTCCTATTCCTATTAAACTGCTGACCACCCAACTTCCTTTTCTGGCCCCCATGTTAACTGTAACGGTTCCCATTCCTCAGACTGCCTCCATCCTATTCAAACCTGTAGTCATCCATCCATATAAAAAAAAAAACACCCTTGACCCCGCTGTCCTTGCAAACTACTGCCCCATCTCCAACCTCCCTTTCCCCTCTCAAAAATTGCTGCCTCCTAAATCTGAATCCATCTTTTTTGCAACTCCTTGAACCCTTCCAATCCGGTTGCTGCCCTTGCCACAGCACTGAAACTGCCCTTATCAAAGTCTCAAGATCATAATTGTAGTAAACTATTTCTCTTCATCCTTCTTGACCTGCGGGTGGGCGGGCCCCGCTGACGTAGACAACTACACCGGCTGCCAGGAGTTTTTTGGGCGGGGCCCGCCCCCAGCAAGAGGCCGGGTGGGCCACGCTGCCGAGGTAAGATGCGCAGGCCACTCGGCCAGGGATAGGGGCGACATCCCTTCGGCCTGGGATAGGGTCGTCGCCCCAGAGACAGGATGCCGACAACTACTGCGCATGCATGCAGCCTCCACTGCGCATGCGCACAGCTGCCGGCACTGTTTTTGGTGCAGGGCTGTAGCTCTGCCCCCAGCAGCTCCTGCTGCGCAGCGCCGAGGTGGAATTGGGCCTGCAGCTATCTGAGAATTGCGAGATGAGCATTCGGCGCAATGTTTATTCTATAAATTAGGCGGGCCTCTCTGATGTGTGCCGTTCTAGCGGGCGGCCTAAACTTGACCCCATGGTCTCTGGACTCTCCCAAGGATCTGTCCTTGGCCCCCTCCTATTTCTCATTGTCTTTCCGAAAACACTCTGGTCAGGTTCCACCTGTGCCTTCAGCTGCCTAGGCTCCAAGGTCGGGAATTCCCTCCCTAATCCTCTGCCCCCCCTCCTTTTTAAGAACACAAGAATTAAGAGCAGGAGTCTGATCTGCCATTTAGTAAGATCATGGCTGATCTTTGACCTCAGCTTCACTTTCCTGCTCGACCTCTATATATCCCTAGATGCCAAAAATCTATCTCGGCCTTGAATATACTCAACGCTTCAGCATCCACAGACTTTTGGGGTAGAGAATTCCAAAGATGATGCTCCTCATCTCAGTCATAAAGAGCTGACCCCTTATCCTGAGACTATGCTCCCTAGTTCTAGACTCTCCAGCCAGGGGAAACAACCTCTTGGCATCTACTCTTTCAATTCCCCTCAGAATCTTGTGTTTCAGGGAGAACACCTTTCATTCTTCTAAACTTGAGTATAGACCCAATTTACTCAATCTCTCCTCATATGACAACCCTTTCATTCCAGGAATCAATCTGATGGACCTTCATTGCTCTGCCTCCTAAGACAATTCCTCAGATAAGGAGACAAAACTATGCACAGTACTCCAGGTGTGGTCTCACCAAAGCTCTGTACAATTGCAGCAAGACCTCCTTGCTCTTCTTCAACTCCCTTGCAATAAAGGCCAACTGCTCCTTAAAATCTACATCTTTGATCAAGCTTTTGATCACCTGTCCTAATATATCTTGTGTGGCTTAGTATCAAATTTTGTTCGGTAACGCTCCAGTGAAGCCCTTGGGAGGTTTTACTACGCTAAGAGGTGCTATATAAATGCAAGCTTAATTTTCTCCTGTGTACATTGGTTACTTGTCACTAATAATTAAGCAAAGCATGCACATAGAATCATTTTTTGGTTTTACCTCAAAGCAGAGGTAACTGGATATTTGCCAGTTGACAATACAGCCTATGTGTATGTATAATGCTGTATATCAGACTAGGGGTTTGATCTAAAGATTAGAGCCAGGCCTTTCAGGAGAGAAGTTAGGAAACACTTGCACACGCAAACTGTTAGAAGTTTGGAACTCTGTTCCGCAAATGGCAATTGATGCTAGGTCAATTGTTAATAAAAAAATCAATCAGATTTAAAATTAACATAGAAACATAGAAAATAGGTGCAGGATTAGGCCCTTCGAGCCTGCACCACCATTCAACAAGATCATGGCTGATCACCCACCCCAGCCGCAAGGACCACATCCAACTCCCTCCCGAACACATCCAATGAACTGGCATCAACAACTCTCCGCGGCAGGGAACCCCACAGGCCAACAACTCTCCGAGTGAAGAAGTCTCTCCCAATCCCAGCCCCAAACAGCCCATCCCCCATCCCAAGAGCGTGCCCCGGGCTCCGGACCCACCCAACACCGGGAACACTCCCCCTGCACCCAACCCGCCCCGTCCCATCAGAATCCTTCCCAAATGCTGAACACCCCTGGATGTCGAGCCCCCAGCCCCGGCCATCCCGGAGCCAAGCCCCCGCGACGCTAACCACACCATGTCCACCAACCGACATCTGCGCAGTCAACCCGTCCACTCCACTCTGAACACTCCCCGCACTGAGGCATTACCAAAGGCATTAAGGGATATGGGGAAAAGGTAGGTATATGGAGTTATAGGTCACAGATCAGCCATGATCTCATTGAATGGTGAAACAGACTGGAGGGGCTGAATGGCCTGTTCTTGTTCCTATATTTCCCAATGCAAATATTGCCACTACCTTATTTATCAAGTTTGTGAAGGGAGATACTTGGCCTTCACTTAGCGAAGATCAATCCTGCATGTTTCTGGTCTGGTCCTGTATTTTTCTCTTGTGGGGTACAGTGTTGTCATTAATAATAACTTTAAAAAAAAAAGTATACTTACTACACCCATATTTTTGATTGAGTGAATAATCTGCAACTGCTGATTACATTGGCCTGTTCCGTGTTGTAAATCCTTTCAGCTCAACTGCTCCACACGAGCCTCTTCCCATTTCTTCTATCAGCATATCCTATTCTTTTCTCCCTGATTGTATTTATATAGCTTCCACTTAAATTCATCTATGCTATTTGCCTCAACCTGTGGCAGTGTGTTCCAGGTTCTTGGCACTCCCTGGGAAAAGAAGCTTCTAATTTTCCTACTGGATTTATTGGTAACTTTATATTTATGGCTGCTATACAGGGCTCAATTTTCCCCAGTTATCTGTGCTGCTTTTTTGGGCCTAAATTAAAGTACCCAGTGTAACTCCATTAGTTACGATTTCTTTTGCGTCATTGGGGGCGTAACCTGCCACCCGTGCCAATTCTGGCCATTTAAGCAAGTTTGGCTAGTTCTGATTTACTCCCAATTTTTCTCAGGATGGCGTATGTGACTGCTGTGGAAAAACCTTCTGAGCAGTTAAGAATATCAGCGCAGCAGATGCAGTTCCATGGCCCAGCAGGGGGGGGGTGGGGTGAAGAGAGGAGAGCGAGGCTGACCGACCAGGGTTAGGAGCAGCAATCTGCAGGGGAGGGAAGCCTTTTGGCCAGAGTTAGGAGCGGTAACCAGCATTGGGAGGAGGAGGCCCTTTGGTAAGGGCTAGCAGCGGTAACTGACACCGGGAGGCCCTTTGGCCAGGGCTAGCAGGAGGTGGTAGATAGACTTTTGGCACAAACACTAATAATTTAATGCTGGAATACTGCTGCAAGGTGCTTATGCAGGTTGATGTGGGCTGGCCAGAATGTGTTGTATGTCACTTTCCAGCCTCAGCCCGCAGTGTGTCCCTGGTTACCCTGGCAACCCGATCTTTTTGGCGCAGATATTAGGCTCCACCCCCAAAGCTAAAGGACAGGTTTGGCAGTGCCAAAATGAACAGTTCAAACGGGAAAAGTTGGATGTTTTTTTTGGCGTAGTTGGGGCCCAAAAAAAAGGCGTAACTCTTCAAATACGCCCAAAACATCTGCTTTTCTTTAAAATATTTTATATATTAAAGAAAAGCAGATTTTCTGTATAACTACATAACCATGCTGCTTGAGATGAGGGATTAGTGTTCGTTCCAGGGATTAGAACAATTTTCCACCTAGAATCTGTGTTGCCATCAAGTGATCCCAAGCTAACACCTCCCAACAAGGGAAATGGAAAAATTGACTTATGGCTTCTCTGAAGTAGATTTCCAATTTGTGCTTATGGCTGGTACTTGCTAGAAATTGATTTGAAGTTTCATAAATTCATTTCAAGTAAGAGCAATACAGAGATCATTAGCCTGTGTGTATTCTAACTTGAGTCTCTAATTCAAAAAGAAGTCCTTTACTTTGCATTATGGAGCCAGTGTGGTTTAGCGAGGATTGGGGTGATGAGTCCAGATCTGATGCTAAATGTGCTAAAACTCATTATCGGCAGTCCCTCGGACGAGGATGACTTGCTTCCACACGAAAAGGGATGAGTTCACAGATGTTTCAATGAAGAACCCGATATTCCAGTCCTGAACTCCAATCGAAGGGGTGAAAGATGCCTGTGCGTGTATTTTTTTAACGTGTGATGACCATTGCACATCAGTCACCACACGGGCTTGACGGAGCTAGGTCTTTATCCAGTGGCAAAGGTTAACCAGGACGACTGGAGACCTGCTCTGCTGCACGGACCGAGTGCGCGCACACATCGCAGTGTGAACTGGCCCCGTGCTGCCCCAGGGCCCTCTGCTCTTCTGGGTCCCATACCCTCATTTGCCACACCTCCACCATGATCTCTCACCACTCCTCCGCCACAGACATTTGCCGAATCTCTGCCACGATATCTCATCGCTTTTCCGCCATGATCACTCGCCGCACCTCCGCCGCGACCTTCCCGCTCCTCTGCTGTACCTGGGCACCGCCGGTACTCCTGTCCACACACCAAACTGCGACCTAGATCCTGATGACGTCACCTGGTTGCCCACCTCAGTCATCGCACATTTTGAATGGCTCACGCTGGAAGTTGTAGTGATATGTCACTCCAGCTCTTTTGTAGCCTGACCTGCGGAGGTGTTTGCACGCAGATCGGGAAGGGCACGATGTTGCAGGGCCCGCTGCTCCAGTGTTTACATATATCTTTGTTTTTGCACTTGTTTTTAAAGTTATTTGCATCCACCCCCCACCCCCACATGTGTTAAGTAATTTGACAATGTTAGAGCATCACACAACATTGAGGTATATTGGCTTATGTGCAATTTAATAAATTTAATGACAACACTCCTAATAATAATTAGATTGAAATGTGAAGGTTGTAAGATGATACTTTTGCAGTAAAATCAAACTATTTTTGCTGACTACCATTTTTTTCTTTCATCCTCAGGTTTCTTAGGAAGACGGACAGAATCACCTATTGGTTCCATTTTTGTGATGCTATTATTCCCAACTATGAAAATGTAGTGGTTTCTGAATTTGAAGCTTTAACTTCATGATGGAGGTTTAAACTTAAATGGGGCATATACCTTTTTTGGAATGAGCTTTGTTTCTATCATTTAATTCTTTTCAGAAATGGTACTGTGTTGAAGTGGTTTTCTGTCAGTTTTTGAAATTTATGTTCCTTGTAAGCCTTTGCTTTTTCAAATGCAACATTCAGCTGCATTTTAAACAGTAACCTCTAAGCTTGTGGAAATGTTTAGATTACAAATAAGAAAGAAAATGAAGACAATTAAGAATTTGACTTATGTCAGCAAAGAATTATATTTGCTCTTGGAATTAAATTCAATTACATGAGCAAAGCCATGTGATAATTTTGAATACCTAATTGATTTGAGTGTGGGCTCTTAAAATAACTGTCTGTTGCTCTACGACAGGATATTGGGCCAATTCAAGAGACCAAACTGAATAGGAATAAGAAAAGCAATTCTGAAATTGTTTTGACTTCCTCAATCACTCAACCAACATCAGTAAAACAGATTATTTGGTCATTATATTATTGCTGTTTGTAGGACCTTGCTGTGTGCAAATTGGCTGCAGAATTTGTGTTTCGAATATTACAACAGTGACTACACTTCAAAAGTACTTAATTGATTATAAAGCGCTTTGGGATGTCCCATGGTCATGAAAGGTGCTATATAAATGCAAGTCCTTTTTCTTTTCTTTTTTCATAGAATTTTTTTTTTTAAAGTTTCTCTCATAACACACAATCAATGGCTTCGATTTTAACTTGCCCCACTGAGTGGCTACCTGGGTGGGGGGTGTGCAGGTTAGATACCGATGTTATCGGAGTCCCTATCTGCGATTTCAACCTGAAGCTTGAGCAGAGGAGACAGTCCAAACCTTCCTGGATCTGGCCAGAGGAGGGTTCAGCAAGGCAAGTTTAAAATGTTTTTTTTAAGTTTCCTTGTGGGCCAGGGAGGAACTGGAGTGCACCTCCCAGGTCCCACAACAAATAGTTGGGCCTCCCTTGCCCTGGGCTCCTCGACTGCTCCTTCCCATATCATCTCTGGTCTCCCTCACCACTTGGCCGACTGCTGGGGATCAACCCTGCGGACTGCTAGCGGTGGCCTCCTGCCGCCTGAATTCCAGCACCCATCAGCTGGCCAGGCAGTGAAACCTATCTGGTTAGGGCAGGAGTCGGGGCCTAGGGCCTTATTATTTAAATGAGGCCCAAGAGTGAAAATCTCTCTGGCCCTCTGCATGGTTTATTGCTTGCCCACTCCCATATGCACTGATCCTACCCGACTTAAAATCGAGGCCAATGCTCATAAACATTTCACTTTAGAAACTAGTAACAAAGCTCCTCCCAAAAAAGGTAAGCCCTTATATTCTATAGAATATTCTTCATGAATATATTTCAAAATCAGAGTTTTGGCAACTTCAGAATAGGCAGAGATCAAGAACTGCAATATGACCTGTCCTCAGAACTTTACCGAATTTCAACATTTGCTCACTTCCCTTCAAGTGCTTTGGTGTCTGAAAGGAGTCTTGCACGTGCTGGATTCTATTACACTGGTACAGATGATAGAGTACAGTGTTTCAGTTGTGGAGGCACTGTTGATAACTGGCAACCAGGAGATAATGCTAGTGAAAGGCACAAGAGGTGCAACCCGAGCTGCAGTTTCATTCATAGCCTGCCTCCAGGTGTTGATCACTCTTCAAGACGCTCTGCATTTTCTCCGCCAAATGCAGCTTCCTTTTTTCAGTCATCCTTTCACGAAAATGGAGCACAGACTGGCTTACACCGCAGCATTCCTGGTGATCCAGTGATCTCCAGAAGTGTGGAAGACCTTTCCCATCAATTGAGATACCCACAGTGCAATGCAGCTATGTGCAATGAAGAAATGAGACTGCAAACTTTTCAGAATTGGCCCTCTTATTCTTCTTTAATACCAACAGAGCTTGCCAAAGCTGGGTTTTACTATACTGGGGAAGAGGATAGAGTTGCATGTTTTGTTTGTGGTGGAAGGTTAAGTAACTGGGAGCCTGGAGATCGTGCAACATCTGAACATAGAAGGCACTTTCCTTCGTGCCCTTTTGTTCTGGGCAATCAGATGGGTAACATTCCCATGAGTAATACAGAATCTCAAAGACCGGATGAGCGAACTGAAATGGTCCAAGCTATGCATCCACGACATCCTGAGATGCAATCTTATGATACTCGACTACAGACTTTTTTAAGATGGCCGGTCAGAAATTTTATTCAACCTGAACAGTTATCTAGAGCTGGGTTCTACTACGTTGGTAAGAGCTTTTTTCTATTTCAATTTTCCCCATATCTCTTGAAGGTGTTAATTAAAATTGTAACTAAAGCATTCAAATGTGAGGAAGCACCGCAGCTGCTTATAAATGTTGAATGGGTTGTTAGGCCACTTGGAGTGGGGGGCGGTGGTGAAGAGGAGGAAAGATATTCTTTTAAAATGTGACTTCATTGTTTTTTAGACTGATTTCTAAACTTCTCCGGGTATACGATTCATCTATTTTCTACTTGTACTGGACACCTCAAAAATAGGACTGACTGCAAACTGTCACATGGGAAATTTAATTACTGCCATTCTTCTTTGTTGTGCTCTAGTGTATCACATTTCAAAAAAATAGGTGCATAAGGCTCAAGTGCTCGACACTTTTCTTTGGGTACAGCTTGGCTAGATGCATAGTGAGAGGCCATTGACTTCCAAAGCATTCCTATTATACCAGTGTGAATTTTTCCATTTCCCTGCAAAGTTCTTATGGTTGAGGCTATCCAAGCTTGCTTTCTGGAAGATTTTCACAGCTGAAAGACTCTCTTCATTCCATCATTCTACACTGAGTCTAACCCTAGGTGTCAAGAGATTTTTAAAAAACTGTGCCCAATCCCTTCAATAAACTGCCTTCATCTTAGTAATTTGTATCTTTGTTCTTCACCTGCCTTTTATCGTCTCTGGCAAATGTTTTTAACTGGAAGGGACTTAACAATATTGTGGAATATTTTGCATTACCAGCAATGAAGTTGAGAATTGATTGCATTTTGTTAAACTCAGGACAAAATGATGATGTGAAGTGTTTTTATTGTGATGGTGGCCTGAGGAGCTGGGAGGCTGGCGATGACCCGTGGGTGGAACATGCAAAATGGTTTCCAAGGTAAATTGTTCAGCTGTGTATATAACAGGAAATGCTTTAATATGTTGAGTGCACAGATAGACTTGCATCCTATTGAATAAATTAGAAATTTCCTACTTCATATCTCAATTACAAATCCTCCATGAAATATAATTGATATGAGCCTAACTGTGTAGTATTTTGACCTAATTTGAAAAGAGAATACTTTGGGTACAAGACCAATATCCAGTTTTTTTTTTCTGTCAACAAATCCAGAAATCTCACCCTAAAGCCTGAGTTTTATTGGGCCCAAGTTTCCCCAGGAGTTGCTTTTTTTTGGGAGCAACTTGATTTTTCTGGACTATCTTTTTAGTTGCAATTCTGGCCATTTAGTTTGTGCAAGTGAGTTAGTTAGGTTTTTTTAGTTCGTGTTTTTTCCAAAAGGGGGCGTTCCCAGCCACTTACCCTGTTTTAGGTATTTGGCCAGCAAATAGTTGCTCCAAACTAACTTGGGCCAGCGTATGTATCCACTTTTGTCCGCACAGAAGAACCTTACTTACAGTTAAAGAATCGGCACAAGTAACTACATTTAAAGCACCACCAAGCAGCAAACAAAGCACAAAAAGTAATAAGCAATTAATTAACAAATAAAATAGAAGGAACCCTGCACCTAAAGCACCAAAATCAATTGGTAAATAACAAATAAAAAAAAATAGAAGTCTTACCTTGGGGAACGTAGTGGGCCGATGAGGGAGCCCATTCGGCCAGGGCTAGGGACGGCGTGCAGCGCACGTTTGCAGAAACGGCCTGCCAGGAGCTACTGCACATGTGCGCAGACTCTAGCACGCATGTGCAAAGGTCCTGGCACTGTTTTCAGCACTGGGACCTGACTCCGCCTCCAATCCATTGGGCTACGCTGCGCCACGACCGAAGAGGGGCTGGGGTGCGGCCAGAATACCGACTTCTTTTTTCGGCGCGCTTGGAAGCGGACAAAAACGGTGCACCTCTAGTGAGGGCGCCAGAAAAACAGGTTAGGGAAACTCTATAGCCCATTGTGATACACCTGTATTGATGTGATCAGTCTTTTAAGTCAGACTTGATCATGTTGTTATGCATATTTTAATCTCCTGAAATATATGGCTTAAAAAATATATCTGCAATGGGTGTATATCATTTGCTTGGGATTTCTAATATTTTAATTTTAAACTTGTATGATCACAATCTTTGCTCTCCCGTCCCTCCACCTTTTCTACATTAATATTAATCCTAACTGATGTGGTTTTAATCTGCCAATTTTATTTTCACTTCAGGTGTGAATATCTTCTCCAAGAGAAGGGACAGCCATTTGTAAATCAGATCCAGACAAGGTTTCCAAATCTATTTGATCTCCAGGTAACCTTTGCCTACAACTGCTACATGAAGTCTATATGTGTGTTTATTTTTTTGAAACCACTTTTCACCAATTTTTTCCTTTTTTTTTGTAAAGCTACATTCCAGTTCAGATGACATCTTGGAGGAAACTCAGGCACCAGGTAACTTTGTAATCCTTTAAAACCATGTGAAAACACTTTGAGAAAGTAAAAATGTGTTTCTGTTGCTATTTAGTTCTTGATTACTATTTATTCATATCTAGCTGTCTTAACTTTTTCTAAGGCTATGCTACTTTATAATCCTCTATTGGGAGAAGTGAGAGAGGTACTTCCTTGTGTAAAGTACCTAGTCTCTATTTAACTACTTCTGATGCACATTTATCAATTTGGAATCTTGTGCAGAACAGGGTTGTCAAAGTGTCCTGTGGGTAAAATGTGGCTCCCATGCCCTGTTAATTCAGCCCTCGAAGCCCAGGCAACTTGGTTCTATTCATATTTATAAAGTGTACAAAACAATTACATTATTTATCTTTTTCCACCTGCAATGCCACTCTCTATGCTGGGGGCAATGATTTTTAAGTAATTAGTCTGTGATCATCCTACAAACTGTCAAACTGGAGTATCTCAAACACATTTTTTCAATTACAACATTTTCAACAACTTGGTAAGCGTGTTTTATAAAGTTCAGCAGTATTTGTAACTTAAGGAGTTACATTTTCACTTCAGCACCACCGCAGCATGAGGCACCATCTATCAGGCCCACCAAGTATAAAGACCACTGGATTTGGTTAGAATGTAGAAATTAATTAAATATTTGGCTAGAATTTTTTTTAATACCAAATAGTGGTAAGAATGTGGAATACACTACCATGAGGAGTAGCTGAGGCAAATAGCATAGATGCATTTAAGGGGAAGCTGGATAAGCACAAGCGTGAAAGAAATAGAAGAATATGTTGATGGGGTTAGAAGAGGAGAGGTGGGAGGGGGCTCATGTGGTGCATAAACACTGGCTTGCACCAGTTGGGCCGAATGGCTTGTTTCTGTGCTGTAGTAGACTCTAATTCTATAATTTTATTCACTTACATCAGTTAAGTCCAATTAAAGTATCATCAAGTTTGGCAAGAAGCTAACAAAATAGAACCTATATTAGTTACAGTACTGTAGAAAAATGGTTACTCAGTTGATAGTGTATGTTATTTGCTTCATTACAATATATACATTGCAGTGCAGCACAACACACACTTACAGTTCAGCACAACAAATCTTTTTTAAAAAGGACAATCTTTTAGAAAGGACTTTTAAAATCTTTAAAAAGGACCAATTATTCAGAGACCGAGGTCTTGCCACAGTTTGTGCTGTGAAAACATTGGTAATAAGCAACAGTAGAAATAGCCGAGGCATTGGTCACAATCTTTCAATCCTCATTGGTTACAGGAGTAGTGCCAGAGGACTGGAGGGTTGCTAATGTTATACCACTATTTAAAAAAAAAAGGGTAGAGGGATAAACTGGAAAACTACAGACTGGTGAGCCTAACTTCGGTGGTGGGGAAGTTATTGGGAACAAAACTTGGAAAGACATGGGTTAATCAAGGAGAGCCAGCATAAGCAAATTGTGTCGGAGTAACTTGATTTCATTATTTTGAGGTAGCAGAAGATTGATCAGGGTAGTGCATTTATGGACTTTTGGATAGCATTTGACAAAGTGCCACACAGGAGGCGTGTTAAGATCATGAAAACCCATGAAAGAGAGGGGAAAGTGGTGGTATGGATATTGGAATTGGCTCAGTGACAGGAAGCAAGGGGTGGGAATGAATGGATGTTTTTCAGACTGGGAGATGGTTTGCAGTAGAGTTCCCCAAGGCTCAGTTTTGGATCCATTACTCTAAAATAAACTACCTAGACTCTGGTGTAGGGAGCAGCATTATAAAGTTTGCAGATGTGAAACGTAGCAACTATCCTCATTACTGGTATATAGTGATGAGGATAGTTGAAGACTTCAGGACGACATAGACAGGATGGTGCACTGGGCAAAAGCATGGCAGATGGAGTTTAGTGCTGTGAAGTGATGCACTTTGGGAGGACTAAAATGGAAAGACAGTATGCTGCAAATGACACTATTTTGAGAAGTGTAGATAAGCAGGGAGACGGGAGACCTTGGTGTCCATCTACACAAATCCTTAAAGGTGGCAGGGCAAATTAATATGGTGCGGTTGATAAGATGGTTAAAAAGCAGAGGGGTTACTTGGGTTTAGAAATAGAGGCATAGAAGAGATCATGCTAGAATGTTATAAATCACTGGTTTGGCCTCAACTGAAGTATTGTGAATAATTCTGGGAACCCCGCTTCAGGAAAGATGTAAAGGCATTAGAAAGGGCGCAGAGGAGGTTTACCAGAATATTACCAGGAATGAGGGACTTCAGTTATGAAGGGAGGTTGAAAAAGTTAGGGCTGTTCTCATTGGAATAGAGTAAATGGAGAAAAACTATTCCTTCTGGCAAGTAGCTCAATAACCAGCGGTCATCGATTAAAAATCACTGGCAAAAGATCTAGACAGGAGATGAGAAATTTGTTGGGATCTGGAACCCTCTACCTGAAAAGATGGTGGAAACTGATTTCATAAGTTAATTTTAGAAGGGAGTTGGACAGGTACTTACAGGTTTACGGACAAAAAGTGAGGGTGTGGGACTAAGCACGACTGCTCTTCAAAGAGCCAGCACAGGCACGAATGACCTCCTCCTGTGCTGTAAGTTTCTATGATTGCTAAAAATGTGAGCACCTGAAGAGGCGAAAAAGACAAACATCACCTGAATTGGTTGCTAGGTGGTTTTCACACTTAAACAAAAACGCATTTTTGGCAAGGCAATACAATGCTTAAATCCAGATTTTTGCAGTTCATTTAAATGTTTTATTTTGACAGCTGTTAATTGGAAAAGATAAAGGGATTTGTGCGTGGATATTTTATTAAAACATTTTTTATTAATCATTTAAATGGGATTGGCTGAATTTTGTGGACTGCAGGTTTGAAAAGGGCTCTTTTTAGACTTGTTTTTTTATATAAACTTATCAGCACAATCCTATATATTCATATACAGGTTAATGATAAATTTGTGTACATCATAATTCTGGGATCTGTGCACTTACTGCATGCAGATGGTGTTCGTCCTTTGGGTTATGGTCAGGAAGTAAACCGTGCTAATGTATTATCTTCAAATTTATTAAATCTGAAGTTGGCTTAATTCTCAATCTGCAGGAGGATCTGTTCTAAAGGACTAGAAACTGCTAATAACATAAGAATTAGGAGCAGGCCATTTGGCCCCTCGAGCCTGCTCCGCCATTCAGTGAGATCATGGTTGATCATCTACCTCAAGTCCACTTTCCTGCACTATCCCCATAATCCCTTGATTCCCTTAATATCTCAAAATCTATCGATCTCTGTCTTGAATATAAATAACTGAGCCTCCTCAGCCTTCTGGGGTAGAGAATTCCAAAGGTTCACCCACCCTCTGAGTGAAGAAGTTTCTCCTCATCTCATTCTTAAATGGCTGACGTCTTATTCTGAGACTGTGACCCCTGGTTCTAGACTCCCCAGCCAGAGGAAACATTCTCCCTGCATCTACCCTGTCCAGCCCTGTAAGAATTTTGTATGTTTCAATGAGATCAACTATCATTCTTCTAAACTCTAGAGAATATAGGTCTAGTCTACTCAATCTCTGCTCAAGACAATTCTCTCCTCCCAACCCCTCCCCTCCGCCCCCCCCCACAATCCCAGGAATCAGTCTGGTGAACCTTCATTGCACTCCCTCAAGGAGACCAAAACTGCACAATACTCCAGGTGCAGCCTCGCCAGGGCCCTGTATAATTGCAGTAAGACGTCTTTACTCTTATACTCAAATCCACTTGTAATAAAGGCCAACATACTATTTGCTTTTTTAATTACTTGCTGTACCTGCATGTTAACTTTCAGTGATTTGTGTACAAGGTGTCTCTCTGAACACCAACATTTCCCAATCTCTCACCATTTAAAAAAATACTCTGCTATTCTATTTCCTAATCAAAATGGATAACTTCACATTTCTCCATTACATTCCATTTGCCATGTTCTTGCTCATTCACTTAGCCTGTCTATATCCCCTTGTCTCTTTGCATCCTCCTCAACTTACATTCCCACCTAGCTTTGTATCATCAGCAAACTTGGATACATTACATTTGGTCCCCTCATCCAAATCATTGATATATATATTGTGAATAGCTGAGGCCCAAGCACTGATCCTTGCGGCCCCCCACCAGTTGCAGCCTGCCAACCTGAAAATGACCCGTTTATTCCTACTTTCTGTTCCTTAACCAATCTTCAATCCATGCAAGTATATTGCCCCCAATCCCATGAGCTGTAATTTTGTTCTGTGTGGCACCTTATTGAATGCCTTCTGAAAATCTAAATACACCAAGTCCACTGGTCTCCCCTTATCTATTCTGCTAGTTACAACCTCAAAATACTCTTAACAGATTTGTCAAACATGATTTCCCTTTCATAAATCCATGTTGACTCTGCCCAATCCTATTATTTTCTAAGTGCCCTGTTACCATGTCCTTCATAATAGATTCTAGCATTTTCCCTACTACTGATGTCAGGCTAACTGGTCTGTAGTTCCCCGTTTTCTCTCTCCCTCATTTCTTAAATAGCAGGGTTACATTAGCTACCTTCCAATCTGCGGGAACCGTTTAGAATCTATACAATTTTGGAAGATGACAACCAATGTATCTGCTATCTCTACAGCCACCTCTTTCAAAACCCTAGGGTGTAGGCCGTCAAATCCAAGGGATGTATCGGCTTTCAGTCCCATCAATTTCTCTAGTACTATTTTTTTACTAATACTAATTTCTTTCAGTTCCTCTTTCTCGTGGACCATTGGTGGTACTCTTCGAGGTTTTTTGTGTTCTTCCATGAAGACAGACAAAGTATTCTGCCTTTTCCTTATTGCCCATTATAATTTCTCCTGTTTCAGCCTGTAGGGATCCACATTTACTTTTGCTAATCTTTTCATTTTTACATACCTATTGATGCTTTTATGGTCTGTTTTTATGTCTCTTGCTAGTTTATTCTCTCATTCTATTTTACCTTTCTTTATCTTGGTGCTCCTTTGCTGAATTCTAAAATGCTCCCAATTCTCAGGCTTTTTGCTCTTTTTGGCAACATTATAAGCCTTTTCCTTTGATCTAATACTATCTTTAACTTCTCTTGTTAGCCATAGTTGGACCACATTTCCTGTAGAGTTTTTGTGCCTTAAAGGAATGTATGCTTGTCTACTGCATACCTTAGCAAACTCTCCCCTCATACCTACGTAGTTTCCTTTGTTTAGATTTAAGACCCTAGTTTTGGATTTAACTAAACCACTTAGAATTCTATGATATTATGGTCACTCTTCCCTAAGGGCCCCTTTACTACTCTTTCTCGTTGCATAATACTAGATCGAAAATAGCTCGTTGGTTCCTCAACATACTGATCTAGAAAACCATCTTGTATACATTCCATGAATTCGTCCTCCACACTATTACTGCAAATTGGTTTGCACAGTCTATATGTAGATTAAAGTCCCCATGATTATTGGTGATCTAAGACTCCTTAGCCAGATAAACCAAGTTCTCCGCTCAAATCAACTTTCTAGATAGGGTCATAGGAATGGGAGTAATCCATTCAGCCACTCGAGTCTCTTCCACTATTCAATGAAGTAATGACTGATCTGTATCCTAACTCTTATTTACCCACCATGGCTCCTTAATCCCTTAATATATACCCTTGGCTAGTAAAAAAAAAATTATTGATCTCTAATTTAAAATTAATTGAACTAGTATCTACTGCATTTTGAGTTCCACACTTCTACCACCCTCTGTGTGAAGAAGTGTTAACTTTTCTCCAGAAAGGCCTAGTTCTAGTTTTAAGGTTATGTCACCTTGTCCTAGACTACCCTGCCAGCGGGAAAAGCTTCTCTCTCTCTACTCCCCATCAATTTCTTTCAAAATCCTAAAAACCTCAAGGGAATATAGTTTATGTAATTACTCCACATAATTTAACCCTTGGCGCCCTGGCAACATTCTGGTGAATCTGTGTTGCACTCCTTCCAAGGCCAATACGTCCTTTCTAAAGTGTGGTGCCAAGATAACGCATAGTTAGAATATGTTTTATTGTTTTTAAATTGTTCATTTGGAGTACAGGTGTAACGTCTGGAACTCTGAAAACCAGAATTGTCTGAAAACCGAACATTTTGCACATAGCTGGAGGAGTCGTCCGGAGTTTGTATCATTGTCCGAAAACCGGACATTTTGAGGCAAAACCCAAAATCCAGCACGGATTCAATCGAGGATTCTGGATTTCAGACAAGAAAATCAAGTCTGGAATCCTCCACCGAAATCAGTGTGCATTTTGGGTTTTGCCGGATTTCGGACCTCTCGTCAAAATCCGGCGCGTATTTGGTCGAGGATTACGGATTTCAGACTACTGATTTTCTTGTCTGAAATCTGGAAAAATTGGAATGGAGTCAGTCCCGAGGATTCTGGATTTCGAATGTTGTACCTATAATGCGATTTTATAATTTATATATTTTATGCCTGGAAAAATACAATATTTTCAATTAATTTAGTACTTCATTTTGGACCTGGGGAACGATCAGAAGATGCAGTCATGATGAATACACTGGTGGTTAAGGGAGCTATGGAAATGGGTTTTGAGCGAAGACTCGTGAAACAGACTGTCCAAAGAAAAATCCTTACAACTGGGGAGAATTACAAATCCGTTATAGAACTCGTGACTGACTTGTTGCATGCCGAAGATGAAGAAAGACAAGAAGACAGAGAAAGAAAACTGGAAGAAATGTCTGAAGGTATATAATGGTGGTGCTTGCCCTTTTACTGTGCTGTTGCATTAATGACAGAAGGCCAGCTTGCTATCAAGCTGAATCTTTTGAATCCTGAAGTTTAGTCATAGTTTATCATCGTTCAAAGAATTACACAATTCCTCATTTATGATAAACCAATTATACTTAACATACTAAAATGTGACTTGGTAATGCAATTTTGTGGTTAAACTTGTCTTGGTTGCCACGACAAAATGTGTACGGTGGAGTCGACCTCTGACCTGTATACCTATCGCTAACTTGTGGATTTTTGAATAAAATTAGTTACTGTGTACAAGTAATAGTTGTTTTTTGCCCAGAGTGTCCTACTCTTGAGTGTACAAAGGTTATTTTTAAGATTTCAAAATGCTCGAGGCACCTCTTTTTTTTTTTTAAACTGCTCAAAATACATAAACCTCATCTATCTTCCCAGTTGCACCCAAAATATCTTGAATCTCTTGAGGCAACAAAATTAATTTGGACAAAGAATTCTTACTAAAAGAACAAGTTTTAAATGTCAAAACTATCCAACTGTCTCAATGGGTGAGTTGCTGAATCATACAGACTAGGAAGGTTCTGCTTCCAGGTTTGATCCTCTGACTATGCTGAGTTAACTGGTTTTGACTGGGGCAGTAGTAGGAATCTGGTTGCTCTCATGACCTTAACTTGGGGATGAGAGAATCAAAAGTTGCTGCTTTTCATTGCTGTTCAGCAACATATGGAAGAGTGCACGTGGTTATTGAACAAAGGCAGGTTTGGGCTTAGATGTGATACTCCCAATTTCTTCCTGGCCCTTGTATCCAGGCTCTTACTTGAATATTGGCGGGACTGAGGATGATTGGCTTCCATGAAACTGTACTCCAGTAAGGAATTTACTTCTTCAGAAGATGAGGAAGGAATATGGGTAAGAGTAGGAGTAACAAAAACAATTGTTTTCAAGTGTTAGGATTAAACATCGCAAACTATTTAACTCTTGATGTACTGCATTCGAGTACTTACTGGATTTCCTCTTTTGGGGGTTGTCAGCTAGTTTACTTACCTATCAGGCACCTGTTACTATTTTAGAAACATAGAAACATAGAAAATAGGTGCAGGAGTAGGCCATTCGGCCCTTCTAGCCTGCACCGCCATTCAATGAGTTCATGGCTGAACATGCAACTTCAGTACCCCATTCCTGCTTTCTCACCATACCCCTTGATCCCCTTAGTAGTAAGGACTACATCTAACTCTTTTTTGAATATATTTAGTGAATTGGCCTCAACAACTTTCTGTGGTAGAGAATTCCACAGGTTCACCACTCTGGGTGAAGTTCCTCCTCATCTCGGTCCTAAATGGCTTACCCCTTATCCTTAGACTGTGAACCCTGGTTCTGGACTTCCCCAACATTGGGAACATTCTTCCTGCATAAACCCATCAGAATTTTAAACGTTTCTATGAGGTCCCCTCTCATTCTTCTGAACTCCAGTGAATACAAGCCCAGTTGATCCAGTCTTTCTTGATGGGTCAGTCCCGCCATCCCGGGAATCAGTCTGGTGAACCTTCGCTGCACTCTCTCAATAGCAAGAATGTCCTTCCTCAGGTTAGGAGACCAAAACTGTACACAATACTCCAGGTGTGGCCTCACCAAAGCCCTGTACAACTGTAGCAACACCTCCCTGCCCCTGTACTCAAATCCCCTCGCTATGAAGGGCAACATGCCATTTGCTTTCTTAACCGCCTGCTGTACCTGCATGCCAACCTTCAATGACTGATGTACCATGACACCCAGGTCTCATTGCACCTCCCCTTTTCCTAATCTGTCACCATTCAGATAATAGTCTGTCTCTCTGTTTTTACCACCAAAGTGGATAACCTCACATTTATCCACATTATACTTCATCTGCCATGCATTTGCCCACTATCCAATCTATTTTCTATGACATCCTTAATAATTGATTCCATCATCTTACCCACTACCGATGTCAGGCTTACCGGTCTATAATTCCCTGTTTTCTCTCCCTCCTTTTTTTAAAAAAGTGGGGTTACATTGGCTACCCTCCACTCGATAGGAACTGATCCAGAGTCAATGGAATGTTGGAAAATGATTGCTAACCTATCCAAGTCGCTCTGCAGCCTCATAGCATCCTCCTCGCAGCTCACACTGCCACCCAACTTAGTGTCATCTGCAAATTTGGAGATACTACATTTAATCCCCTCGTCTAAATCATTACTGTACAGTGTAAACAGCTGGGGCCCCAGCACAGAACCTTGCGGTATCCCACTAGTCACCGCCTGCCATTCTGAAAAGTACCCATTTGCTCCTACTCTTTGCTTCCTGTCTGCCAACCAGTTCTCAATCCATGTCAGCACACTACCCCCAATCCTATGTGCTTTAACTTTGCACATTAATCTCTTGTGTGGGACCTTGTCGAAAGCCTTCTGAAAGTCCAAATATACCACATCAACTGGTTCTCCCATGTCCACTCTACTGGAAACATCCTCAAAAAATTCTAGAAGATTTGTCAAGCATGATTTCCCTTTCACAAATCCATGCTGACTTGGACCTATCATCTCACCTCTTTCCAAATGCGCTTCTATGACATTCTTAATAATTGATTCCATCATCTTGCCCACTACCGATGTCAGGCTTACCGGTCTATAATTCCCTGTTTTCTCTCCTCCTTTTTTTTAAAAAGTGGGGTTACATTGGCTACCCTCCACTCGATAGGAACTGATCCAGAGTCTATGGAATGTTGGAAAATGACTCTCAATGCATCTGCTATTTCCAAGGCCACCTTAAGTACTCTGGGATGCAGTCCATCAGGCCCTGGGGATTTATCGGCCTTCAATCCCATTAATTTCCCCAACACAATTTCCTGACTAATAAGGATTTCCCTCAGTTCCTCCTCCTTACTAGACCCTCTGACCCCTCTTATATCCGGAAGGTTGTTAGTGTCCTCCTTAGTGAATACCGAACCAAAGTACTTGTTCAATTGGTCCGCCATTTCTTTGTTCCCCATTATGACTTCCCCTGATTCTGACTGCAGGGGACCTACATTTGTCTTTACTAACCTTTTTCTCTTTACATATCTATAGAAACTTTTGCAATCCGTCTTCATGTTCCCTGCAAGCTTCTTCTCGTACTCCATTTTCCCTGCCCTAATCAAACCCTTTGTCCTCCTCTGCTGAGTTCTAAATTTCTCCCAGTCTCTGGGTTCACTGCTATTTCTGGCCAATTTGTATGCCACTTCCTTGGCTTTAATACTATCCCTGATTTCCCTTGAAAACCACGGTTGATCCACCTTCCCTTTTTTATTTTTACGACAGACAGGAATGTACAATTGTTGTAGTTCATCCATGCGGCCTCTAAATGTCTGCCATTGCCCATCCACAGTCAACCCCTTAAGTATCATTCGCCAATCAATCCTAGCTAATTCACGCCTCATACCTTCAAAGTTACCCTTTTGGTGCAAGATTGGCTTGGTTGAGCATGATGCAACTATTAACATTTTTGCTACTTGAGAAAACTGGCCTTTGTTTTTAGCCAATAATCTATACTATTTAAATAAAAGTGGAACAGCAACTGGAAATCTAAAGCAAAAACATGATGGAAATATACAGCAGGTCAATCAGCCTTTGCGGTTTGAAAGTACATGCTGAAATTTTTGTCAGGATCCTTGTTCAGAACAAAGATAAATTGGAGGAAAAGGGGCATGGGGGAACACACACATACTTACTCCAGTTGCCTCTGTGCTTGGAGTATCTGCTTTCTTTCTCTTTCTCCCGATTCCCCTTCAAGCATTTTATATAAAATGCTTGTTTTTACAGTTTAAGGGCCCTGCCAAAAATGATGAACTGTCCATTTGATTATAGTTGAGATTTCATCTACAAACCTTCCTATCTTTTCAGTTATCTTTCTCGTCTATGCAACTTGGAGCTTTCTGATTGATTTGTCTGTTGCCTTTTGGTATAATTTCTTCTGTCTCTGTGCTGTTTGTCAGAGAATTTAGATGTTGTTCAAAACAAAACCTGGTACACATGTGGAGGAGAGTGTCTGGTAAAGATGTATCCTTACATTATGAAACTAATGATGGGAGAGTGCATTGTTCCCTTTAATCATTTTGGGGGGTGTGTGGCCCATTCAAGGTTTCACACATGTGCAAAATTTCACATTTGAAAAGCTGGTCCCGGGCTGCATGGGACTGGCAGATAGCGGCACGGCCATGCAGCTTACCAGAAATGTTGGGACAGTGTCCCTTTAATGCTTCTGCTATTGAGTGAATATTCTTTTGTGTATATATAAAGTAAATTACATTGAGGGACACAAGACTTGCATTTGATAACCTAGCATTTCTGTGCATAGCTTATATTGCATTTAGAAATCCTGTCTTTGATAGAATTTTTTTTTTCCTTCAAAATGTTACTCGCGTTGGTACAAAATCAACAGATATGCTCTCCGTTCCATAAGCATTCTTATTATCTTGTTGCTGGAGTTTGGAAAGAAATCTGATATTGGCCCTGAAATTCCGGCCTCCCTGTGTCTGTATGGAGTTCCTATGGACCTGGAAAGGCATCGGAAATGCCGGTTTCCAGCGTGCAATGCGCATGTGCTGGAAACCGGCATTTCCGATCTGTCAAGTTTCTGGCTTGACAGATCGCCGCATCTCTGGAGCGAGGACACTTGTAAGTGGAAATTTCCGATATTTACGATTACAAATGTCCTCCCAAATCTTGCGCCTGTCAGCCTATTTTTACAGGCGTAAGTTTTTTAAAAAAAAAAACACACAAAATATGTTTTAATTTTTTATATCATTTAAAAACCCTCCCCACAACGGTAAGTTTATTTTTAAAAACTCAAAAAATCAGGAAATTATTTTTAAGACATTAATAACTAATTTAAATGAATAGGGTAATTTTTTAGTGTTTTGGGTGTTTGGGGCTGCATCACAATCATAGTAATAGGGGTTTAGGACCCTGTGGAACTCCTATTTCTATGATACTTTACTTGATTGGCTGCCCAGAGCCATGTGACTCCAGCTCGAGGCCTGCGCATGCGTCGACGTGCACATGCTGCGAATCGCAGTCGAAGGAGGCCTCAGCAGCTTAAGGTAGGTGTGTATTTTTTCTCTAAAATGCCCACAGGAAGGCCAAAACAGAATTTCGGCACCAATATCTCTAGTAGTTCGAAGCAATGTTCTCTAATTTTTGGTGCGCTGGCCCTTTAATTGGCTGCGCGGCCCATTCAATTTTTTTGCGCATGCACAGTTATTTCCATTTGTAAAGCTGGTGAGCGGCTTGTGCAACTTAACGGGAACATTGGTTAGAAGCTTCCTGTTTCTCCAAAGGAGTGGATTCTTTGCATGGTGTGTAGTTCCTGTACAAAGCAGGTAGCAAAAATCCATTGCATCATGCTGCAGTTTGGCAATAAGTCACTGGAAAGTGGAGAGTGTTTCAGTAAATTACTTCAGTTTGGTTTTCGAAAGAGGAAGGGAAAGCATTGGAAAATTAGCAAATTCTGAAATAGATTTGTTTTCCCCTTTTCAGATGTATTGTTACTGAAGAAAAATTGTGTTGCTTTGAGTCAGACTTTGACAAATATAGCACCTTTACTTGAAGATCTGGAAATGCGATCCTTAATTAACAAAATGGAAAGTGAAACAATCAAACAAAAACCTCAGGCAAATGAACAAGCCAGAGAGCTACTTGATATGGTAATTCGCAAAGGAAGTGCAGCAGCTGAAGCGCTTAGAGATGTCCTGCTGGTACATGAACCTGAATTGCATGAAAAGCTATATGGTAAGTAATTCCTGGTGCCAGTTTGTTTTACTATTTTTCCATCCCATGTTAAACTAGGACATTCATTGTGATAGAAAACTGCCTGCAAATATTGCAAGATTTTTGTGTATTAGTGGCTTGTATTGTGTCTGTAGGTTTAATTTGTGTGAAACATAGTAGATTTATATGTTGATGTTTTTCTTGGCTCAATTAGAATGTGGAGGAATGGGAAATCAATAGTTGAGACCATTTTTTTTCTTTCCTTCCCAAAATAGCCCTTCTTATTCAGCCAAGAAATGATGACCATAGTTATAAATAAATCATTTTAAATTCTTCATATAACTTCAGTCAATTTAAGTATTAAATAATGTTTAAAAACTGACATTCCAAACCATGCTATGAGGGCACATTGGCTTTCTCCTTGCAAACTATGCCCACCCATTCTGCTGCTGAGTAGATGGGTAGATAGTCCAGTTCTTTAGAGAATTATGCTTATATTTTCACCAGCTCCAGTATTGCCTGGCAATTAAGGTTTTAAACTACAAAGACGTTGGCTATATAAAGTTGTTACCATGAAGCGTATTTGCGTAACTGATGCTGTTTAGTATTCAGATCGGTGAATTTGTCTGACCAAAAAGTACCTCTTCCCCTTCCTCTTGCCCACTTTCCTTCCCCTTTTTTAATTGGTTTGATTTGACCAGAATGTTCATTAAGTATTTTTCACTCTAGACTTGAACCCATTATTGTGTTCCAATTTCCCTTTCTAAGCTGTTTTTACATTTCCTTTTTACAATTATTTTGAACTGGATTATTAAACATTATCCAGAACAGCTTCTGACCGTTGGCTGCTTGATAAACTGAGTAATGTA
The DNA here is from genome assembly GCF_044704955.1 of Pristiophorus japonicus. Lineage (NCBI taxonomy): Eukaryota > Metazoa > Chordata > Chondrichthyes > Pristiophoridae > Pristiophorus > Pristiophorus japonicus. The sequence continues at coordinate 93,768,864 of NC_091986.1, read as the reverse complement.
ACAATTGTGCATCATTAGATACACCGAGTCCCATTAGTGTTTTTTTTTGAACTCCTTGCTGCATTCCCAGGCACTATTTGAGTAACTGGAAACCGCCCTCTTCAATATTTTTAGATCCTCATTAATTTCCAACGTTTCTAGAAACCGTTTCCTTTTCTGTCCTCTTACCTCTATTTAGTGACTCTGCTGCATTGTTACATAAAATCTACAGGATTCTAAACAGAAGCAGGACATTTGGCCCAACTGGTCCAAGTCAGTGTTTATAATCCACATAAGCCTCCTCCCACTCTAGTTAACTCTTAGCACGGTGCCCCCTCACCCCGCCCCCCCCCCCCCCCCCCCCAATTCCTCTATTCCCATACCCCTGATTTATGCATTAAGTCTGCTCTTCAATGCATTATTTGCTTCAACTACTCCATGTGGCAGTGAGCTTTACATTTTCATCTCAAGAAATACCTCCTTAAATGCTATATTTGATCGTCCAATATCGTTGTCTTACTCATTTTGCTATTTCTGCTTTGTTTTAGGAGAGTTTTTCAGTACAGCTTTTTTTTGTTGGTGTGGGGGAGGGGAGCAAATCTTACTTGGTAAAGACTTGTTTGATTTAAGTAACATATTCTTCTATTTAAGATGGCCATAGATGTAATAGAAATTGGTTCTCCACTACAAGGAGTTGCTCTAACATCTGTTATGGGGTGGTCTGAGGCATTCTTGAGCAGCTTAATTTGTTAATGTGGAACTCAATATTTCAGACTAAGATGAAGAAAATCTAGTATTGGCTAGATAATTCTTTATAGCAGAGGAATTAATTAAGACTAGAAGGGGGGTGGGTTTAAAATGAGTACCTGTAACTTACTCCTGTGCTACCCTTTGCTTTAAGCTTGTACCGTAAACGCTAGAAAATCAAAGCAATTGTAACACTAAATGACATTGAGCAACATGACCGTTGAGAATTTATTTTTTGAAGGTGATTAGTTTTTTTTTAATTACATAAGATAATTGTATTCCCTCTGATAGCTTAGAAACCAGTTAAGTACTTAAATTTCAAATTTAGAGTATTTCATAGAGTTCAAACCGATCCTGTGAATCTAACCAGACACGCCTTTTTCATCCAGTACTAATCTTAACCTTGCATCATAGAAATTTACAGCACGGAAGGAGGCCGACCAAGAGCTATTCAACCTAATCCCACTTTCCAGCTCTTGGTCCATAACTCTGTAGGTTACGGCGCTTTAAATGCACATCCAAGTATTTTTTTAAATGTGGTGAGGCTTTCTGACTCTACCACCCTTTTCAGGCAGTGAATTTCAGACCCCCACCACCATCGGGAGGGGAAATTTCTTCACCCTATCTCCTCTAAACCTCCCCCCCAATTACTTTAAATCTATGCCCCCTGATTGTTGATCCCTCTGCTAAGGGAAATGGGTCCTTCCTATCCACTCTATCCAGGCCCCTCATAATTTTATACACCTCAATCAGGTCTCTCCTCTGTTCCAAAGAAACTGACCCAGCATCTCCAATTGTTCCTCATAGCAAAATTCTCCAGTCCAGACAACATTCCTGTAAATCTCCTCTGCGCCCTTTCCAGTGCAATCACATCTTTCCTGTAATGTGGTGACCAGAACTGCACACAGTACTCTAGCTGTGGCCTAACCAGTGTTTTTTACAGTTCAAGCATAATGTCCTTGCTCTTGTATTCCATGCCTCGATGAATAAAGGCATGTATTCCATATACCGCCTTCACCATCTTATCTATCTGGCCTGCTACCTTTAGGGATCTGTGGACCTGCACGCCAAGGTCCCTTTGTTCCTCTACATTTTTCAGTGTTGTACCATTTAATGTGTATTCCCTTGCCTTGTTAGACCCCTCCAAATGCATTACCTCATACATATCCGAATTGAATTCCATTTGCCAGTTCTGCCCACCTGACCTGCAGTTTTCTTCTTCATTATCAACCACACTGCATATTTTAGTGTCCTCTGCAAACTTCTTAATCATACCCCCAACATTTAAGTCCAAGTCATTGATATATGCCACAAAAGGGATCTAGTACTGAGCCCCGCAGAACCCCACTGGATACAGCCTTCCAGTCACACAAAAACTTATCAACCATTACCCTTGGCTTCCTGCCTTTGTCAATTTTGGATTCAAATTGCCACTTTGCCCTGGATCCCATGGGCTTTTACTTTCGTGACCAGTCTGCCATTTGGGACCTTATCAAAACCTTTGCTAAAATTCACATACACTACATCGTATGCAGTGCCCTCATCGACCTTCTTGGTTACCACCTCCTCAAAATTCAATCAAGTTAGTCAAACACAACCTCCTTTAACAAATCCATGCTGACTGTCCTTGATTAATCCATGTCTTTCCAAATGAAGATTTATCCTGTACCACAGGATTTTTTCCAATAATTTTGCCATCACTGAGGTTAGGCTGACTGGCCTGTAGCTACTCGGTCTAACTCTTTCTCCCTTTTTAAATTCCAGAGGAGACTACACTACAACATTACTAGTTACATTGAGTTTTTTTTTCCTTGCTGATTCTGATCGTTGGTACATAGCAACTGCAGTACTTAATGTGAACATTTATTTGAAAAGGATGCAATTGTTGCAGATGGGATGTAAAGCTGTAAAAGTGTGATTTATTTGTTTTTCCCATATATGGTTACATTTTAACAATGGGCCACAAATTGCGGTTGGTGACTTTCCGTGGATACCTCCAACCAAAATTTTTCTTAAGAAAGTATCTGGTGGTCCCGGAGGAACAAACACTTCCGGTCCGAGGCCTAGATGCGCAACCCAGCGCAGAGGGCCACAAATCCCAGGTTCGTAAGTGCATCCTGGGATCACATGGGCCTGGACCACCATCACAATGTAAAATTTTCACTGATTCCGTTTGTACGAGCTCCTGTTACTATCAATGAGACTACCCTCAAAAACATAAACAATAAATTGAATTAAATTAAATGTTTTAGGAAAAAAAATATTTTTTTGACAATGTTTTAATGGGGTTAAAAATAAACTTGGCTTAATGGACAAGGTTTTAATATAAAAATTAGTGATAAAATTTAATTTTTCTATCTTTTAAAACTTAGGCTGGTAAAAGCATGCCTTGCGCCTGCTTTTGCCAGCCTAAGAGTTTGAAGGACATTCGCTGGGCAAGAATTGGGCAAATAGCTCAAATCTCTGCCTGTGAAGGTCCTTCACCCGGGGATGTATTGGATCGGTCAAGACATTTTGACAGATCGTAAGTGCCGGGTTTAGGCGCATGTGCTTTGCGCCCCCAAACCCAGAACTTGCAGGGCGGGCGCACACATCGTATGCACCTGGAGAGGTTGCAATCTCAATAGAATGCCTTCATGGGGATGGGTATACGATGAGAAATGGTTGAGGCAGAGAGCATTACATCTTTTATGTGGAAACAAGTAAAAGAGCAGTGCAGTGGGATTAGTTTTTATTATTACACAGGTACAATGGGCTAAATGGCTTCCTTTTGTACTATAAACTTGTCTAGTTATGTGGGGAAGGGATAATGGATTGTGGCTTTTTAAATTTTTGATTTTATGTACAGTACAGAAACTGGCTATCTGCCCCACCCCACTGGTGGTTATGCTCCACACCATCCTCCCCCTCACACTATCAGCAGAACCTATTCCTTTCTTCTCCCACACCACCACTTTCCACTCTGCTTCAAATTCACCTATTTTGTTGGATCACGAGTGGTGATATATTGTCATGCATAATTGCTCAATTATTGATGACCGTGCTGTGTGCTAATGAATTGCTTCAAGTCAAAAATAGTTTGTATGTAAGCAGTTTTGTTTTTTTTTAAAAAAGCTTACACTTTGCCTCCTTTTGCTAGCAGTAAAAGATTTACATTGTTCAATGTGAGGCAGTTTTCTCCTTGGCGGAATTGTTAGTTTCTCCCGTACAAAATTAAGCTAGTCACAATGAAATGATCTGTCCTTACGCCTTCCTGTACCATGACTGCACTGTCATGGTACCAAGAAAATGTGTGTGCGAATCTGTCCAATGTGATGAGCTGGTAAATCTTGAAAGCCATAAGTGGCTTCAATGAACCTGGGCCAGGACGGGGAAACAAATCACCTAGTTTCCCTGTTAATGACTGATGGTGATAAGTACATATGAACATTGGGGGTACAATTGGTCCTAAATGGGATGTATTTCTCTTTCCTCCTCATCCTCCTCTTTCTTCCCCCCCCCCCCCCCCCCCCCCCCAGACTTGGCAAGGTCTTGGAATATTATCCCAGCATGCTTTAGAATATTCAAGAGGGAAAGCAAAGATGTCATTTGAGACTCATCATATCATATAACTGTTCAAAATTGTTGCTCTTTTTGTGAAATGAAAAGTTCCTGCAGTGCTCCGTTATCCTATTGCTTAGCTCCATGACAGTGCCTTGTGTGGTTTCAGTCCTAACTCAGTGCAACAGGTGCATCTTCAGCAATGGCTTATCTGCTTGTTACAGTCCCTTTTGAGTTCTTTAAAGATCTTTTCATGGGTCTACTCCTTGTCCTAGTTTGTGGTTAACTAAGTCTAACTGACCTACACTGGAATCCTATCCCTCAAGGTATTGGATTTTAAATTCCTTGTTCTCGTCCTCCGTTCCCTCCATTTCCTTGCCCTACCTTACCTCTCAATTCCTCCAATACACTTCAGTCCTCTGAATCTGGCAGTCTCCATTGTTCTCAACACTCATCCCAACTCCCTACATATCTTTTGTTGCAGAGCCTTTAGCCACCTCAATTTTCCTCCCTGGAATCTCCTCCCTAACTCCTACTGCCTTTTAAAAGCTATCTTAAACACACACCAAATCTTTCAATCATTCCTCTTAACTCATCCATTTCCTCCTCACTCGTGCTTTCTACCTTTTATAAAAGGTGCTATATAAGTGCAAGCGTCTTCAACTGACCTGTGCAGATTTGTAGTTGCTATTTATGTATAATTATAGTCTCCTCTGTTTTTAAATTTCAGTTCAAAAAAGCCTGCCTTATTCAGCATCAGATATGTTGGGTAAGTTATTCTTTTTCTGTTTTCACTCAGTTCCTCTCCTGTTAAGTAGAATTATATTTATACACTAATTGTAAACATAAACTGAATTATATGTTTAAATATATTCTAACATCTGTGCTAAGTAATGGATTGGGGGTGGGGGAAACCCAAGGTCCTTTCTAAAATTGTCTCCCATTGTGCTTCCTGTTAATATGTATTGGAATGGAATTGGCACACAAGTCTGGATTCCTGATCATCATTAAAATGCTTATTGTTACTGTACCACTAGTAGTTTTACAAACATTAAGCTATCACAACTTATTTTCTTTAGGCCTAACCATGGAAGAGCAATTACGAAGATTGCAGGAAGAAAGAACTTGTAAAGTGTGTATGGACAAAGAGGTCTCGGTTGTGTTTATAATGTGTGGTCATTTGGTGGTTTGTACGGACTGCGCACCTTCCCTTAGGAAATGCCCAATCTGCCGTGGTACCATCAAAGGAACAGTTAGAACATTCTTATCCTAATCCTGAGAACTAGAATGCTACTAAGTATATAATCTCTGCCTAGATGTATGCTCCATTCATGGAGAGCAATTGAACTGATTACATTTATCTTTTGAATTGCTGTTTTGCCTTGATTTAAAGTTTTCATATGAGAACGGATAAGGATGCTATTAATCTTTGCGCCCACCCATTATCGTTAAACCCACAGTGCATAACAACCAAGTTTTTAAACTAATTTTGGGATACAAGTTGTGAAGAGTGCTTGTTTTTCCATTTTTGGGTGTTTATAAGGTTTCATTATACTGGAGCAGCATACTTTTTGTGCACTATTACTTGGCTCATGTGAAATAAACTACTTCATATATAGTATGAGAACAACTAAGGATGTGGACAGTTGTTGCTTGGACACTAGCCCTAATCATTCTCTACTCTAAAATCTACTCCCTTCAGTTTCCAGAACTTCCTCAATGTTCAGCCATGCATACATAAAGAAAAACCATTCGCACAAATATTTAGCAAAATGTTCCTCGAAAGCTGCAGATAACCTGCTCGACAAAGTTTGAGTCCTGTGCCATCCAACAACAAAACTTGAAATTTGTAATTACCAATCCTTTTATCAAGTAAAGTTTAACTCATAGGTGCATTTAAGGGGAAGCTATACAAGTATATGAGAGAGATAGAAGGATTTTGATGGGATGAGTTGAAATAAGGTGGGCGAAGCCACATATGTGCTGTAAATTTGTCAATTTGAGACTGGGCTTTTTATAATCCCAATTAATCTCTAGAAAAAAATGTAGGAAGATGTACAAGGTGTCTGAAAAGTTAGTTTTGGATAGGGAAAATGTACTTGGTATCATGCTTTGAGAAACCAATCATTAAATGCATCAATAGGGGCACCTTTTCATTGGGTGTGTGGCTGGCTCTCTATTGCCCTGTTCAGAAGAGATGTGTTTAGGAGCATACTTATTTACAACGCTTCTCTCCAAACAATAAGAATTTTAATCTTGAGTGTGAAGCAGAGTTCCCGCTCTAAACATTTAAATTGTTGGGTATGTTTAAAAGATACCGTGGGGATCCAGTGATGTGATCCTGGTGTGGAAATGTATTTTTATCTAAGCTGATACGTAACGGCCAGGAGAAGTGGGCGCAGAGAACTCGGTTGGCCGAAATGATTGTGAGATCAGAAACTGGAAAATCTTAATCATCCAGAATGGGTACCAGAGCAAGTTAAAACACCACAAAAGGCACACCAGCCTATGTCATGCTCCAGAATTGTGGTCAGTCTTCAATTGACCAAAGAAAAAAAAAACGGTAAAGTGGACTAAGGGTGAAAACAGGCCATTTCCACCCGATGGTTCATTTAATTTAGAGAGAACAATATGTCCAGAGGAGTGTCTTATAACCAGAGATCCAGGTAGAAGAAAAAAAAAGGAAAGTAATAGAAAAGGTCTGGGTTCCAATTCTTCAAGCCCATGTAAAATTAACAGAGGAAGTAAATCTAATGTAAAAAAAAAAGAACCTGATAGTGACTTATGGATTCAAAAAAAAATAAAGCTAGCCAAAAAAAAAAGCTTTATTGAATGGAGAGAGACTTTTGTGAATGCCTTGTCTTTGAATGAGAGTGCGTGAATGTCTTGTCTTTGAATGAGAGTGCTTCTGTGTTTTTTCGTGTCTGGAAACCTGTTTGGAAAGGTTGTGGAGCTGCCTGTTTGTTTTAGCTCCACCCACTTTTTCAAACAGTGAAGTTTTTTTAACCCTTCATAGTGTTGTCCTGTATGTGGGAAGTTTAAGATATTTTAAGTTAGAAGCGCAGGTGTGGATTTATTCGGATGAGAGGTTACGGAGCTAGGAAATGCACAAAGGATAGGTTTGTTGAGACATGGTCCCGGTGGTTAAAAGTTGTAATGCCTTTTTTTTAAAAAAAACCTTTGTGGGTCTCTCGAGGTGCAGGCTGGGGGAGTACACTCTCATTGTCCTTGGTGTAAAATCTTGGTACAAAAGCTTCTAGCTCAGTAAGAGGATTTTTTTTTTTTTTTTAGATAGTGGCAGTACAATATTTGAATTGGGATTTTGAGATATTTCAGGTGATCTCCTTGATCAACATTTTGGGTGTATTGGAAAAATCTTGGGTTTGGAAGCCTTTTAATAAGATTAGAAAACAAGTACTTTACATTGTGATCTGTGAATCACTATAAGCATAAATGAGAAGTCCATGTAACACATAGATTCGTCCAGTTCAGAAGCCCACACAAATGGAGGTTTGTCCAAGACCTACGAGCTGTGAATGAATCTACTATATTCTCTCAATGCTTAAAGAAGGATTTGGAATGAAGTATCCCGGAATGCTTTCCAGAGTCTTAAGCAGCCCCTCACTTCAGCACCAGCCTTGGGATTACCAGATTACACTAAGCTATTCAACTTATTTGTGCATCACGTCAGGTTTTACACAATCTGTTTTGACTCAGTTACACGGGGACAGGCAGCGACCGGTAGCGTATTTCAGTACCCAACTAGACCCAGTGGCACGCGGACTACCAGGATGTCTTCCTTCGTTGGCAGCAACTTATTATGCTATGCAACAGGCTCAGACAATAACTCTAAATCATCAGACCATTTTGTATATCCCACACTCTGTCGAGATTTTACATACTAAGTGTGCCACCCAACACCTAACCTCCAAGAACCACTAAATATGAGGTCGAACTGTTATCAAATCCGAACCTTATCCTCAAAAGATGCACTACCTTAAATCCAGCCACTCTACTCCCCACGGAAGAAGACGGCGAACCCCATTCATGTGAAATGGTAACCGAATTAGTGACTAAACCACGTATCAATCTAACAGATGTACCAATGTGTAACCCTGATTTAGTGTACTACATTGACGGATCAGCCCTACGAAATGATAGGGGCCAACCTAGAGCGGCTTATGCAATTGTAACTCAGTTTAATGTTGTCGAAACAGCCTCTCTTCCAGACTCCTTTTCAGCCCAACAAGCCGAATTGTTTGCGTTAACTCGAGCCTGTATTCTGGCTGTAGGACAAACAGTTAATATCTACACTGACTCCAGGTATGCTTTTGGGGTGTCACATGACTCTGGACAAATTTGGAAGATTCGCTGGTACCTGACTTTTCGGGAACCACTATCAAAAGTGCAGAACAAGTGGAAAATCTTCTGCGAGCCATTCAATGCCCCTTGAAACTTGCCATTATCAAATGCCAAGCACATACAGGCCAGTCGAATGAGATGGCACTTGGGAATGCCAGAGCTGATAATGCAGCTAAGTCAGCAGCTCTGTCAAAAGGGGGGATGCAGGTGTCATTGTTCCCACTAAGGAACAATAATTGCTCAGACCTGCCACCTACTATTAATGACGTGCTGACTTTTCAGACACAGGCCAGTACGGAGGAGGTGGTGACCTGGACGAAGGATTAATGTTATAAGAATCCAGAAGGAATATGGGTTCACCATGACGGCTGCGTGGTGGCGCCCAGATCATTACTTCCATGGATTGCCTGATGTGTTTGTTCATTCACACATGCAGGCAAAGGGGGATTGGCAGATTATATTTTGGCAACTTGGTATGCACCAGGTATTTCGGCAATTGCAAAACAAATCTGTGAAAATTGTGTTACCTGTCAATGAATCCGGGTAAGACGGAAAAAGTAGAATCTGCCTCCCACCTAAATCCAGTCGGGCCTTTTGTACATTTACAAATGGATTTTATTGAATTACCTATGTGTATGGGATTCAAGTATGTATTAGTTATTGTAGATGTGTTCTCTAGATTGATTGAAGCCTTTCCATGTAAAAAGGCCGATGCCACTACTGTTGCTAAATGTTTGTTAAAGGAAATCGTACCGTGCTTCGGAATCCCTGCTAAGCTTTCTAGTGATAACGGGTCATATTTCACGGGAACTGTTATAAGAGAAATGTGTAAAGCTTTGCAGATTAATCAACGTTTTCATTGCAGTTATCATCCACAATCAGCTGGCCTTGTTGAAAGATATAATGGAATGCTTAAAAATAAGCTGGCAAAACTATGCAATGACACTGGACTGAAATAGACAGACCTGCTGCCCTTAGTTTTGATGGTAATGTGATCTACAACCAACAGAACAACAGGCCTGTCACCACATGAGATAGTTATGGGACGTCCCCACTGACTACCTTTTACAGCACCATTTACTGCAAAACAAATGGACATCCACAAAATGGAGGAAAATATGTTGAATTATTGTATTGCACTAACCAAATGTATTTCCAGCTTTCATTCACCAGTAAAGGAAGCTCAAGTCAAGCCAGCGGAAGGGAAGTGTCATAACCTGGAGCCAGGGGAATTCGTTTACATCAAGATTTTTAAGAGAAAAAGCAGTCTACAGCTCAGATTCGAAGGACCATATACCAGGTCTTGTTGGCGACCAATACTGCAATCAAGGTAAAGGAAAGACCAACATGGATCCACGCATCCCATTGCAAACGGGCACCCGACCAGGAGGAAGGGAAGAAGGAACCAGAGGAACAGAAAAAGGAAGACTGAATAAGGAATTGTATGGACTATGGGGACTGATGGTGCTGGGCTTGACAGTGTTTTACTTTACATTATTGATTACACCAGGGGTACAGACCCGCCACCGAAGGGAACTGCAAGTAAACTTATTTATGGCACTGAGTCATAAGTATGCTCAAGAAAGAAACTTGACGAGTTGTTGGATATGTTCCCATGTACCTGTCCACTCCGAAGTGGGTATTACCCTGAGATCTGTCCCCTTTAACGAATCAGAAATGGTAGAATGGTTGACAGTGCAAAATAGGACAAACCTAACTAAGGGGCCAGAAACGAAGGAGCAAACAGAATGGAGGTCGGCAGGGTATAAACTTCCAGGGATGGTACCAGCCCAATTATGATAATAACCATCAGCCTCCCTTCCTAAGCATTACTCCCAGAATAGAAAATCCCGAAGGTATAATATGCCTAGTGAGTAATGAGACTTAAGGACCAGAAATGGGACGCAGCAAGTGTTCCCAAATGATTAAATGGCAAGCCACAACTAATCCCACTGAGAGAAAGATAGCAACCGTTGGCTGGACAACGGTCCAAACAAAGCCCCAGGTAAAGGGTGGGAAGGTGAGACCACTCGAGTAGGGATAGTGCGAAAGGACCAGGAGCTGACGTCCTATAATTGCACCTACTTTATTTGTGGCCATAAAGCCTACCCATGGTTACCAGCCAACTGGACAGGGTCCTGTTACTTAGGATATATGGTACCCCTTATCAGATCAGAAAAGACTCTAAGGGAGGCCTATGGAAGTCACAGATTTAAACGGGATTTGACGTGGCTAAACGGAATATTCAAGGTAATGGTGCCACCCTATGGAATAGCATCGACCGAATGGCAGTTACGGGAACTGGCTAACTTAGTCGAATCAGTAGCCAACGCAACTTCCCAAGCCTTTGAAGGGATAAATGACGAAATGGTAGCTATTCGAACAGTGGCTCTCCAAAATCGTATGGCCTTAGATTATCTCCTAGCCAAGGAGGGAGGGACATGCGCATTAATAAGTGAAGAATGCTGTACGTATATCCCAGATAAATCAGAAGATATCGGCAGTCTAGCTGAAAACATCAGGAAAAAGGTAATAGAGTATAAACAGACAGTTGGCCAGGACGGTATCACCTTGTGGGGTTGGGCATCAGGATGGTTGGGAGCCCTGGGGAAATCTGTGGTGCAGGGTTTGATCATATTCCTGCTGATAGCCTTCGCCCTGTATCTATTATTTGTCGTCATTAAGTGTTGCTGTGCCAGGGTGGGAGAAACTATGTTACCTACCGAGACCACGGCTAGAGTTATGGTAGCAACAACTGCTGAAGGCTCTTGTGTGGAAATGGAAATGGAGAGACTGTACAAGATCAGAATGGATTGAGTTGTCCTTGTGAAGGACAAAATGGGGGAATGTGGAAATGTATTTTTATCTAAGCTGATACTATACGGTATTTGTGTGCCCCTTGCAATATATTACAAGAGGGAGTCCTGGTCCTTCCAGAACTTTCTGCATAAAATCAGTCAGCTTGCGTAAACAGCTAAACCTGGTTGGAGATGGCTGATGGCCAGCAGACAGCTAGGAGACAAGTCATGCTGAGACAAGCACCCCCCCCCCCCCCCCCCATGGTGCTCTCCTATTGTCTACACGACAAGAGTTCCATGTCACCCCACCCTTTTCTATGTACTCAAACCACCAGCCACTATCTCTTGTAGAGAGACCACATCCTTTTGAGGTAAACGATAAACTGACCAGGAAATTGAACAATCCTGACGCAATACAAGACAGGTGATAGCCCATTACCTCATTCTCATGGAGTAATGGCCGGCTGGCCAACTGATAACCCTGTCAAAAGGAAATATCTGTAAACCATGTCAGGATATAGTAATTAACTCTTTATCTGTATTCACTGACTACGAGACAGAGCCAATACACAGGGAGAGGCCATAACTTGGGTTTTACTGTATAAATATCTTGTGAAACTGTACCATTTCAGAGGTGTTCACTTAGCCCTTGACTGAGTGTGACCTGCCCCTTGCTAGCAGGTAAATTAAAGAAACTTCTGCCGGAGCTGTAAGTGTCGGAGTCATTCTTTTCGGAGGTCGAGATTTCGACACTGGGCACATTGTGAACCAGGTTTGACCCTGCACTGGATTTACACTCTCTTCTGTCAAGCCAAAGCAGGCCATTTCCTCCAGGGAATTTCACATTGAGCCATAATTTGCTGTCAAAATAACACAAGGCCAATGGCATTTTCCATTAGTTATGCACAAATGGTACAGTAACTTCAAGCTGGGGGTGTTAGCTTTGCAAAAATGGCATCTCACATCTGCCTCAGCATTGAAATACATTGAATGGTGAGGTTACTGTATTTGTGCAGTAGATATTAACTAAACTTGCACAGCAAGTTAAGTATTGTAATTTCAATTCTAAGTACCCTTTTAAAAAGACACAGACTTGCATTTGTACCACTTTTTGTGATGTATTAATTACTGCCAATCAACCTCTGGTACTGAAAATTAACTTCTGCAAGCATGGAGACTCATTCCTTTAAGTATTAAATGCTGGAGATTTTTAAAACATTCTTTAAACTTTCTTGCTGTTTCTGGATCCGATTTGACATAGAATTTTCCCCACTTTAATTTGCATTTCCTTCTCGGTCCTTGCACTGTTTATTTCATAAACTTTTCATCTGATTCGTTAAGGAGATGCCCTGTTCACTGAATCCTCTTTTTCCTGAGATTATTGATGACTTGCCACACAAATGATTTAAAAACCTAAATTTGCAAGGGCAAGTTGGCAGATACTTATTGGCTGCCCTTTTGGTGCAATGTGGAAACTTAATTGCACTGGTGCTATATTTGCAGTCTAAATGCACCCAAGATGGCTAGCCAGCCAAAGGTGGCATTGGTAATTTTTTTAAAGTAATTATAAAAAGCTTGCTACAGAACTAAAATGGACTGCAGGGAACAATATGGACTGTAAAGCAGAACCAAAACAACTTGTAGCAATTTCAACTTTTATCTGATCCAGGAGACCATAGAAATAAAATTTTCCAGTGATAAAATAGAACAGAGGTGACCCAGAACCAGATTTGTATGCAGCAGAGGGGGGAGGGGGTTAACTATTTGCACACGGTGGTACGGGAGCATTGTTGTGGAACAATACCCTAGCAGGAGTCTCTATCTTCAGGAAAAGGATTGACTTGGATTTATATCGCACCTGGTGTCTTGACAAAATATTGATCTGTCAACCAACATCACCAAAAGTAAATTAACAGGCCATTCATCTTAATGCTGTTGCGAGATCTTAGTGAGCAAAATGGCTACATTTGCCTACATAACTGCAAAAACAATACTGTATCTAGCTTGTACAAAAGCACTTCCAGTACTTCAAATCTTAATGAATAAACAATTGTGGGTGGGGGTAGGAGCATTGCATCTGCAGTCCAATGAAGTTTACAAGTACAGACGCACACAATATGCAAAACTGAATTCATTAAAAATATTATCCCAAACTATTGCTGTTAGTGCTATGAATTAGTTTGTTTTATATTGGAGAAAGAATTCACTGCCACATGACCATTTCTTCAGCGATATACTGCAAATATCTCCGTAGCCAGTAAGTACTTTTACGCTGCAGCTCTTGTCATTTGCTTTAATTGTACATTTAAATGTATATTGCAAATGAAGTAAAATTAAAAAGTAGAATTGAGTCACTTTGGGCAGTCCTATATACTGATCAAAATAAAAGTTGATACCCAGACCATTTTCTTGCCGTGCATTAAATTTTCAGACATATCAATAACCTAAGTCCTCAACAGCTCTAGTGGCAAAGATCACCAGAAATAGTCTCTTGGAAAGAAAAATCTTCAACTTGTTTATAAGTATATAAATATATGTAATATCCCTCGTTATTTGACTCTCCGTAACTCTCCAACGTAATGTTTAAAACATTTGAGGGTCACTAAAAAGGAAGCTTTTGACGAGTTAATGTTCAATATGTTAGCTACCAACCAATTGAGAATCAAATGTGGCGAACTGCAATTCAGATAAGTAAATAAAATAATCTATGTGGCTGAAACCATACTGGCGTAGGCACACCTAGGGATGGTCAAAAATTTCTATTGGACAGCACTGGTCTTTCTCTGGAACCATTTCAGTTTGGATTTATGACAGTCCACACACTGTGCCTACACTTTGTGTGAAGGCCTGTACAAATTTTCTCATGGGTCCTCTTAATGCTCAACACAGGAGGGGGTGGTTCTGGATTTAGTTTTAGGGAATGAAGCTGGGCAGGTGGATGGGACATCAGTGGGAGAGTATTTAGGTGCAAGTGACCATAATTCAGTTAGATTTAAAGTAGTTATGGAAAAGGACAAGGATAGACTAGGAATAAAAGTTCTAAATTGGGGGAAAAGCTAACTTTGCTAAGCTGAGAAGTGATTTAGCCATAGTGGACAGGAAACAGCTACTTGAAGGTAAATCAGTATCAGCAGTGGAAGGCATTCAAGGAGATCAGTAGGGTTCAAGCCAAATATGTGCCCTTATATAAAAAGGGTGGGATTAACAAATCTAGAGCCCCCTGGATGTTGAGGGACATACAGGGTTGGATAAAGAGGAAAAAAAGGGAGGCTTATGACTAATTCGGTGGGCTAAATACTGCAGGATCTCTGGAGTACAGAAAGTCCAGGGTGAAATTAAAAAGGATATTAAAGCATGAAAAATTCTTGGCAAGTAAAATCAAGGAAAACCCAAAGATGTTTTATAAATACATTTAGGAGCAAGAGGATAACTAGAGAGTATGGCCTATTCGAGACCATGAGTGTAATCTGTGTGTGGAGGTGGGATATGTGGGTATGGTTCTTAATGAATAATGTTTGTTTTCACAAAGAAGGGTCATGGCGGGCAGAGAAACCCAAGGCAAAAAACAAAAAGGGCCACTGAATGTAAAGAGGCTGCAGGATGGGTCAAAACTAAAAATCATGGTTTAAAAACTAGTATTAAAACACTATATAAACGCACGCAGTATTCGAAATAAAGTAAATGAGTTGACGGCACAAATCATTACAAATGGGTATGATTTGGTGACCATTACAGAAACGTGGTTGCAGGGTGGCCAATACTGGGAATTAAACATACAGGGGTATCTGACGATTCGGAAAGATAGACAAGAAGGGAAATGAGGTGGGGTAGCTCTGTTAATAAATGATATCAGGACAGTTGTGAGATGATATTGGCTCTAATGAGTAGAGATTAGAGATACTAAAGGGAAAAAGTCACTGGTGGGTGTAGTACATAGGCCCCCAAATAATAACTTCACGATGGGCCGGGCAATAATCAAGGGAATAATGGAGGCATGTGAAAAAGGAACGGCAGTAATCATGGGGGATTTTAACCTACATATCGATTGGTCAGATCAAATCGCACGGGGTAGCCTGGAGGAGGAATTCATAGAATGCATACGGGATTGTTTCTTAGAACAGTATGTTACAGAACCTACAAGGGAGCAAGCTATCTTAGATCTGGTCCTGTGTAATGAGACAGGAATAATAAACTATCTCCTAGTAAAAGATCCTCTCGGAATGAGTGATCACAGTATGGTTGAATTTGTAATACAGATTGAAGGTGAGGAAGTAGTGTCTCAAATGAGCGTACTATGCTTAAACAAAGGGGACTACAGTTGGATGAGGGCAGAGTTAGCTAAAGTAGACTGGAAACACAGACTAAACGGTGGCTCAATTGAACAGTGGAGGACTTTTAAGGAGCTCTTTCATAGTGCTCAACAAAAATATATTCCAGTGAAAAAGGACAGTAAGAGAAGGGATAACCAAGGAAATAAAAGAGTATCAAATTAAAAACCAATGCGTATAAGGTGGCAATGGTTAGTGGGAAAATAGAAGATTGGGAAAATTTTAAATGACAGCAAAGAATGACTAAAAAAGCAATAAAGAAAGGAAAGATAGATTACGAAGGTAAACTTGCGCAAAACAGATTAAGAACATAAGAATTAGGAACAGGATTAGGCCATCTAGCCCCTCGAGCCTGCTCCGCCATTCAATAAGATCATGGCTGATCTGGCCGTGGACTCAGCTCCACTTACCCGCCCTCTCCCCGTAACCCTTAATAGTAAAAGTTTTTACAGATATATAAAACGGAAAAGAGTGACTAAAGTAAACATTGGTCCCTTAAAAGAGAAGGGGGATTTAATAATGGGAAATGTGGAAATAGCTGAGATCTTAAACAATTATTTTGCTTCGGTTTTCACAGTGGAAGGCACAAAAACCATGCCAAAAATTGCTGGTCACAGAAATGTGGGAAGGAAGGACCTTGAGACAATCATCACTAGGGAGGTAGTGCTGGACAGGCTAATGGGACTCAAGGTAGACAAGTCCCCTGGTCCTGATGAAATGCATCCCAGAGTATTAAGAGATGGTGGAAGTTATAGCAGATGCATTCGTTATTATCTACCAAAATTCTCTGGACTCTGGGGAGGTACCAGCGGATTGGAAAGCAGCTAATGTAACGCCTCTGTTTAAAAAAGGGGACAGACAAAAGGCAGGTAACTATAGGCCGGTTAGTTTAACATCTGTAGTGGGGAAAATGCTTGCAACTATTAAGGAAGAAATAGCGGGACATCTAGATAGGAATAGTGCAATCAAGCAGACGCAGCATGGATTCATGAAGGGGAAATCATGTTTAACTAATTTACTGGAATTCTTTGAGAATATAACGAGCCTGGTGGATAGAGGTGTACTGATGGATGTGGTGTATTTAGATTTTCAGAAGGCATTCAATAAGGTGCCACACAAAAGGTTACTGCAGAAGATAAAGGTACGCAGAGTCAGAGGAAATGTATTAGCATGGATCGAGAATTGGCTGGCTAACAGAAAGCAGAGAGTCGGGATAAATGGGTCCTTTTCGGGTTGGAAATCGGTGGTTAGTGGTGTGCCACAGGGATCGGTGCTGGGACCACAACTGTTTACAATATACATAGATGACCTGGAAGAGGGGACAGAGTGTAGTGTAGTGTAACAAAATTTGAAGATGACACAAAGATTAGTGGGAAAGCGGGTTGTGTAGAGAACACAGAAAGGCTGCAAAGAGATTTAGATAGGTTAAGCGAATGGGCTAAGGTTTGGCAGATGGAATACAATGACGGAAAGTGTGAGGTCATCCACCTTGGGGGGGGGGGGGGGGGTGGGGGAAAAAAAAAAAACAGTAAAAGGGAACATTATTTGAATGGGAAGAAATTACAACATGCTGTGGTGCAGAGGGACCTGGGGGTCCTTGTGCATGAATCCCAAAGGGTTAGTTTGCAGATGCAGCAGGTAATCAGGAAGGCGAATGGAATGTTGGCCTTCATTGCGAGAGGGATGGAGTACAAAAGCAGGGAGGTCCTGCTGCAACTGTATAGGGTATTGGTGAGGCCGCACCTGGAGTACTGTGTGCAGTTTTGGTCACCTTACTTAAGGAAGGATATACTAGCTTTGGAGGGGGTACAGAGACTATTCACTAGGCTGATTCCGGAGATGAGGGGGTTACCTTATGATGATAGATTGAGTAGATTGGGTCTTTACTCATTGGAGTTCAGAAGGATGAGGGTGATCTTATAGAAACATTTAAAATAATGAAAGAGATAGACAAGATAGAGGCAGAGAGGTTGTTTCCACTGGTTGTGGAGACTAGAACTAGGGGACACAGCCTCAAAATACAGGGGAGCCAATTTAAAACCGAGTTGAGAAGGAATTTTTTCTCCCAGAGGGTTGTGAATCTGTGGAATTCTCTGCCCAAGGAAGCAGTTGAGGCTAGCTCATTGAATGTATTCAAGTCACAGCTAGATAGATTTTTAACCAATAAGGGAATTAAGGGTTACGGGGAGCGGGTGGGTAAGTGAAGCTGAGTCCACAGCCAGATCAACCATGATCTTGTTGAATGGCGGAGCAGGCTCGAGGGGCTAGATGGCCTACTCCTGTTCCTAATTCTTATGTTCTTATGCAGACACTATCAGAGAGGAGGAGTGTGAAATTAGATGAAAAACCGTGAGAGAAGTGTATTAAAGGGTTTAGCAGCTTTGAAAGTGGATAAATCTCCAGGCCCGGATGAAATGTATCCCAGGCTGTTGAGTGAAGCAAGAGAGTAAATAGCAGAAGCTTTGACTGATCATTTTCCAATCCGCTGGCCTCAGGTGTGGTGCTAGAGGACTGCTGACGTGGTACCTTTTGTTTAAGAAGGGGAAAAAGGGATAGGCTGAGTAATTACAGGCCAGTCAGCCTAACTTCAGTGGTGGGAAAATTATTGGAAAAAATTCTGAAGAACAAATCTTCACTTGGAAAGACACAGATTTGTTAAGGGAAGGTTATGCCTGACTAACTTGATTGTTTTTGAGGAGGTAACCAGGAGGGTCAATGAGGGCAGTGCATATGATGTGTATATAGATTTTAGCAAAGCCTTTGAGGTCCCACATAACAGACTGGTCACAAAAATAAAAGCCCATGGGACCCAGGGCAAAGTGGCAAGTTAGATCCAAAATTGGCTCAGGCAGGAAGCAAAGGGTAATGGTTGATGGGTGTTTGTGACTGGAAGGATGTTGCCAGTGGGGTTCTGCAGGGCTCAGTACTAGGTCCCTTGCTTTTTGTGGTATATGTCAATGATCTCGACTTGAATATAGGGGGTATGATTAAGAAGTTTGCAGATGATACTAAAATTGTCTGTGTGGCTGATAAAGAAAGCTGCAGCCTGCAGGAAGATATCAACTGGTCAAATGGAATTTAATTTTGAGAAGTGTGAGGTTATGCATTTGGGGAGGGCTAACAAGGAAAGGGAATACACATTAAATGGTAGGATACTGAAGTGTAGAGGAACAAAGGGACCATGGAGTGCCTGTCCACAGATTCCTGAGTAGCAGGCCAGGTAGATAAGGTGGTTAAGGCATAAGGAATGCTTGCATTTATTAGCTGAGGTATACAATATAAGAGTTGGGGGGGGGGGGGGGGGTTATGCTTGGAACTGTATAAAACACTGGTTAGGCCACAGCTGGAGTACTGCGTGCAGTTCTGGTAATCACATTACAGGAAGGACGTGGAGGGTACAGAGGAGATTTACGAGTGGGGAATCTAAGCTATGAGGACAGATTAGATAGCCTCCTCTGTTCCAATGAAAACACATTCGGCCTGAGGGGAGACCTCGTTGAGGTGTATAAAATTGAGGGGGCCTAGAAAGAGCTGATTTCTCCTGGCAGAGGGGGCATAAACTTAAGGTAATTTGTAGAAGGTTTAGAGGGGATTTGAGGGGAAATTTCTTGTCGGAATCTGGAACTGACTGCCTGAAAGGGTGGTAGAGACAGAAACCCTCACCACATTTAAAATGTAGTTGGATGTGCACCTGAAGTGCTGTAATCTGCAGGGTTACAGACCTAGAGCTGAAAAGTGGGATTAGGCGCGAGAGCCTCTTGTTGGCCAGCATAGACACAATCGGCCGAAATGGCCGCCTTCCGTGCTTTAAACTTCTTTGATACTTGCCTCATTTGAATGGGCTCTTTGTTAATCAAAATCATGCAAAGGAACACGGTTAGCAAAGGGTTGCTATTGAACTATAAGGGAATTCACAGAACTGTTCTTGGAACCAATTCCAGCTAAGTGGCAAGATGGCAGCCATGGAAAAGACTCCAGCATAGTCTGTACATCATTGCAAATTATAAAGGGCAATGTGGTTGAAATAGTGTTGTGTCTGTAGTGCCACAACGGAGGGTTCAAGCTTACAGCTTCAGAATCACAGGTGCAGGATCAGCAATTTTTTTTCAATATCCTGTGACAGTTGTCAGAGTGCTATCACTGAACAATACTTCAGATTTGCTTTCTGATCACAAAGGAATTCTCCATTAAATGAAATATATGTTGATTGATTATGAAAATACTATCTGCTTTAGCAGCAGCTGTACAAGAAGTATTTAAACAAGTTTAATCATATGAAACACAGAACAAGGTTTGTAATGTTTATTATCTTGAAATTACAAAATGCATAACATTACCTATCATAAATCCACCCCATGTTGTGGAATATCCCTTTTCCTTAACTAAATAAGCTGAACTCAAAATTGCCAGAATCAGGTCATTATAAACAAATTAATAAAGTGAACCAAGTTTTAACATGTCCTGTACAGATTCTATAAAATGCAACTGAGCAACTTCAGCAGGACAATAAACCGTGACGACATCTGGCATCTAAACTACAGGTATTGTAATTTTTAACTATGTACTTAAGTTCAACAAAGAGGATGCTTTGCAGGTTAGATAGTTTTAAATAAAAGCATTTATTTTGAAATGGGTTAAGGCCCAATTGAACTGCCATGCAAGTGATCAGTACAGAATTAAAAAAATTGTAACTAACTATTTAAAATTACATTTTAAGCAATAAAACTCAGTAAAATATAGCTGGCAACCTAGAAATTACTATAGGTGCCTCTTGCAACCAAACATTTAATATAGTTTAGATATTAAATTGCCTTTTTCTGCACATCAAATTATGATGTTGACATTCTGATTGATAGCAGTAGGGTTGAACATTTGAGACTTTGGCCTTGGATGATCAAGTTTGAAAAGTTTGGATTTCTAATGATCTAAATCTCAACTTTCGACTTCTCAAGCAATTAAGAAAATCTAAAGTTTGTAAGAGAAAATTTGGCTTTGTACCATTTACATTGTATCTAAAGCTAACTTTGAATGATAATCTCTGGATTCCTGACAATTTCTGTACTCAGTGCTTTATTACCCATGACTTCAGTCATCCAACCCTGACTCCTAGTCACTAGCTAGTTAAGCTCAAAAGGCACATTCAGATGGAAAAAATTATACTGGATACGTTAAAATGTAAAGCATTAATCCAACCCAACAACAGTGCTTTTAGGTAGAAAGATTTCTAGAAAAAGACTATTTTAAGAGGTAAAAATCTGGAGATAGATTTACTAAAAAATGCAAATGTTGCAATTGCAGATTCTAATTCATGGAAAAAGCACTGTCAAGGAGTCGTCGTCTTTTAACGATGTTTAGATTATTGCCTCAGTTTCTTCACTAGAATGCAAAAAAAAATAAAGTTAGTGCTTTTGTAATAAAGTCAATTCTATTTGCGATTAAACTTAAAACAATTTAAAACTCTACAGTTTTCTGGAAATGTTTAGATCCACATTAAGGGACAAGTGGCAGTGAACTCTACCCTTAACTCACTGACGTCTGCTGCTATGTCAGGGGAGTTTGCAGATGTTGACTATACCCACTTGTATTTTGGCAGGCTTATGAAAATGATAAGAGTACTGACAGGAACCACCATTTGATATATTTTCGGTCATTAATGGAGTGCAACAGCTCAGAGTGGGAAACCTGAGAGTTTGCTAAGTGGGGGGCAGGAGATGCTGCTTTGCTGTGTTTTTCTTAATTTTTCCGCAGAGCGGCAGCGTACCTGAGCGGGAGCAGACCAAGGCCCGAGAGTGGGGATAAAAGCCACAACAGACCTGCAACTTCAAGGAATCTAATACGGCCAGTGTGATCTTCTGGACTAGTTTCCTGGTTGGGTTGGAGAGGAATTTTCCCAGATTTTTCCCCCAATTGGCCTGGATTTTACATCTTTTTTTGCCTCTCCCAGGAGATCGTGCAGCTCCGCGTGGGGAGAACTGCAGTGTAACATCACAGGTAAGGCAGGCAAGTGATTGTGGGCTAAGTTTTTCTTTTAAATTAACATAGCATATAACTAAATTATAAAAACGAGCCTTTATTTGTTTAACTAATTTAATAAACTATATAGGATAAATACTTTTACACTAAACTAATTAATTAAATCAAATAATGGGAAAACAGGAGATGTGTTGCTGCTGCAATAAGTGAGAGGTTTTGGTCCAGGGTGACTACATCTGCGGTAAGTGTCTACGGCTCAATGAACTTCGGCTTTGAGTTGAGGAGCTGGAGTCCGAGCTGCAGACATTGCGAGACATCAGGGAGGAAGTTACCTGGACCTCTTGCTCCAGGAGGCAGCCACACCTTCTCAATTAAATACTTTAGAATTGACACATGGGCAGGGACAGGAGGGTGTGACTGCGAGTGAGACAGGTATGGGGATCCAGGAGGTAGTATTGCAGGAGCTTCAGCCCCAGTAGATTTGAGGTTCTTCCAACCCTTGTGGACAAGTGTGCAGACTGCGGGGTGGACGAGCAGACTGACAAGGCACTGTGGTGCAGAAAGCCATTCAAGTGGGGGGAGTAAAGAGGAAGATGGTTGAAGTAGGGGACAGTATAGTTAGGGGGATAGATAGGGTTCTCTGCAGCCGAGAGCATGGGTCCCGAAGGCTGTGTTGCTTATCCCGTGCCAGGGTAACAGTAAAGGCTGGAAAAGAACTTGGAATGGAAGGGGGAGGATCCAGTTGACATGGTACACATAGCCCTATCTGTGTCATTGGTACCAAAGAAAGAGGTTCTGCTGAGAGTTTGAGCAGCTAGGGACTAAATTTAAAAGCAGAACCAAAGCTAATAATCTCTGCATTATTAACTGAGTCACAAGCAAATTGGCATAGGGTCAAGAGAATCGGGGAGATGAATGTGTGGCTCAGAGGTTGGTGTGGGAGAAGTGGGTTTCGAATAGTGGGGCACTGGCACCAATATTCGGGAAAGAGAGCTGTTCCACGGGGACAGATGACACCTGAACTCTGCTGGGACCAGAGTTCTAGCGAATCGAATAACGAGTTTAAAGCCCTGTTTACCTCCCTAAATAAGGGAGAGGAAGAGGATCCCAGTAGAGAGAAATGAAAAGGAAGCAATGCAGAAAAGTGATTATGGTAAGCAGATTATGTCAAGAAGGGACAGAGCATACAAACAAGAGTGCACTAACAAATAGGGTCCAAGAAAGAAAAAATAGCTAAAACAAATAGGGCTATAGTACAAAATAAGATAAGTCTAAAAGCACTATCTGAATGCACAAAGCATCCGTAATAAACACAATTAACAACACAAATAAATGTAAACAGATACGATATAGTTGCAATTACGGAGACATGGTTGGGAACTGAATATCCAAGGATATTCGATATTTAGGAAGGACAGGCAAAAAGGAAAAGTGGGTGGTGTGACGTTGTTTGTAAAGGATGAAATCAGAGCAATAGTGAGAGGATATTGGCTCAGAAAATCAAGATGTAGAATCAGTCTGGGTGCAGCTAAGGGGCAGAAAACATTGGTGGGAGTGGTCTATAGGCCTCCAAACAGTAGTGGTAATGTAGGGGATGGCATCAAACAGGAAATTAGAGATGCATGTAACAAGGGTACAATAGTAATCGTAGGTGACTTTAATCTACATATAGACTGCCCAAACCAAATTAGTAATAATGCTGTGGAAGATGAATTCCTGAAGTGTGTATGAGATTTTTTTTTTAGACCAGTACCTTGAGGAGCCTACTAGGGAACAGGCTATCCTCATTGCACAATACCCAATCTAGAGAAGGTTAATTAACAGTCTTGTTGTGCGGGGTCCTTTAGGGAAGAGTGACCATAACATGATTGAATTCTTTAAAGATGGAAAGTGAAGTAGTCCAATCTAAAACTAGGGTCCTAAACCTAAACAAAGGAAACTACGATGGTATGAGGAATTAATTGGCTATGATAGATTGGGAAGATTCATTAAAAGGCATGACTGTGGATAGGCAATGGCTAACATTTAAGGAACGAATGCATGAATTGCAACAGTTATACATTCCTTTCTGGCGCAAAAACACAATGAAAAGTGGCCCAACCATGGCTAACAAAAGAAATTAAGGAAAGTATTAAAATACAAAGTTGCCAGAAAAAGTAGCAAGCCTGTGGATTGGGAACAGTTCAGAATTTAGCAAAAAGGATCAAGAGGGGAAAAAGAGAGTATGAGTAAACTTGCAAGGAACATAAAAACACACTGCAAAAGTTTCTACAAGTACTTAAAAAGAAAAATTAGTGAAGACAAATGTAGGTCCTTTACAGTCAGAAACGGGAGAATTTATAATGGGGAACAGGGAAATGGCAGAATTATTAAATAAATACGTCGGTTCTGTCTTCACGGCAGAGGACACAAAACATTCCAGAAATGCTGGGGAACCAAGGGTTGAGTGAGCACAAGGAATTAAAGGAAATGATTATTAAGAAGAAAATAGTGCTGGAGAAACTAATGGGACTGAAAGCCGATAAATCCCCAGGGCCTGATAATCTGCATCCCAAAGTACTAAAAGAGGTAGCCATGGAAATAGTGGATGCATTGGTTGTCATCTTCCAGGGAGCAGTGTGCGATGGCCCGGCCTGGAAATCGGCGCGGTCCCAGCCTGCAAGACATCAGCAGGCTGGGGCCATTGGAGGAAGCAGTGTGCGGGGGCATACCACTGCAGGGAGCAGCGCGTGCTGCTGCAGGAGGGCGACGGCTGCGAAGTCAGGTCGCTGAATGCAGTGCGGGCAGGCACAGCAGGAGGGGTGAAGGAGCGACAAGAGTTTGTAGAAGGAAGTGACCGGGACTCAGGCGAGGTGAGAGTCTGGGGGCCCAGAAGAGGAGAGGGCCCCGGGGCAACACAAGCCAGCCCACACTACTATGTGCGCGTGCACTAGGTCCGTGCAGCAGAGCTGGTCTCCAGTTGTCTTGGGTAATCCTTGCCACTGGACCAAGACCTAGCTCCGTCAACCCCATGTGGTGGCTGGTGTGCAACAGCCACCACACGTTAATAAAAATCCACACAGGCATTTTCCACCCTCCAAGATGTAGTTCAGGATCTAGGATATTAGGTCCTACATTGAAACACCTGTCAACTCTTCCCTTTTTGGCGTGGAAGCAAGTCATTCTTGCTTTGAGGGACGACCTATAATGATCTTCCAAAATTCTAAAGATTATGGAATAGTTCCTGGAGATTGGAGGGTGGCAAATGTAACCCCAGTATTTAAAAAAAGAGGCAGAGAATACAGGGAGCGAAATACTGGTTAGCCCAACATCAGTAGTAGGGAAAATGCTAGAGTCTATTATAAACGGCAAACTTGGAAAATATCAACGGGATTAGACAAAGTCAACATGGATTTATGAAAGGAAAATAATGTTTGACAAATCTACTGGAGTTTTTTGAGGATGTAACTGAGAATAGATTAGGAAGAACCAGTGGATGTAGCGTGTTTGGATTTCCAGAAGGCCTTTGATAAAGTCCCACATAAGAGGTTAGTGTGCAAAATTAAAGCATATAGGATTGGGAGTAATATACTGGCATGGATTGAAAATTGGTTAACTGACAGGAAACAAAGTAGGAATAAACGGGGTGGCGGGCAGTGACTAGTGGGGTACCACAGGGGTCAGCACTTGGAGCCCATATAAATAAATGATTTGGATGAGAACACCAAATATCCGGAAATACTAGGGGACCGAGGGTCTAGCGAGAAGGGGGAACTGAAGCAAATCCTTATTAGTCAGGAAATTGTGTTAGGGAAATTGATGGGACTGAAGGCTGATAAATCCCCAGAGCCTGATAATCTGCATCCCAGAGTACTTAAGGAAGTGGCCCTAGAAATAGTGGATGCATTGGTAGTCATTTTCCAACATGCTATAGACTCTGGATCAGTTCCTATGGATTGGAGGGTAGCTAATGTAACCCCACTTTTTAAAAAAAGGAGGGAGAGAAGATAGGGAATTATAGACTGATTAGCCGGACATCGGTCGTGTGGAAAATATTGGAATCAATTATTAAATATGTAATAGCAGCGCATTTGGGTATGGTTGAGGAGGATGACTCATCAGGGGGGGGGAGCAGCAGCAAGTTCATGGCACCGTGGGTGGCTCTGCTGCACAGGAGGGCAGGAAAAAGAGTAGCAGAGCTATAGGGATAGGGGATCCGATTGCAAGGGGAATAGATAGGCGTTTCTGCGGCCGCAACCAAGACTCCAGGATGGTATGTGGCCTCCCTGGTGCAAGGGTCAAGGATGTCTCTAAGCAGGTGCAGAACATTCTGAAAAGGGTGGGTGAACAGCCAGTTGTTGTGGTGCATATAGGTACAAACGATATAGGTAAAAAAACGGGATGAATTTAGGGAGCTGGGAGCTAAGTTTAAAAAGTAGGACCTCAAAAATAGTAATCTCAGGATTGCTACCAGTGCCACGTGCTAGTCAGAGTAGGAATCGCAGGATAGCTCAGATGAATATGGGGCTTGAGGAGTGGTGCAAGAGAGAGGGATTCAAGTTCCTGGGACACTGGAACCGGTTCTGGGGGAGGTGGGACCAGTACAAACCAGACGGTCTGCAGCTGGGCAGGACCAGAACCAATGTCCTCGGGGGTTTGCTAGTGCTGTTGGGGAGGAGTTAAACTAACATGGCAGGGGGATGGGAACTTATGCAGGGAGACAGAGGAAATAAAATGGAGGCAGAAGCAAAAGATAGAAAGGAGAATAGTAAAAGTGGAGGGCAGAAAAACCCAAGGCAAAAAACAAAGGGCCACATTACAGAAAAATTCTAAAGGGGCAAAGTGTGTTAAAAAGACAAGCCTGAAGGCTCTGTGCCTTAATGCGAGGAGTATTTGGAATAAGGTGGACGGATTAACTGCGCAGACAGAAGTTAACGGATATGATGTAATTGGCATCACGGAGACATGGCTCCAGGGTGACCAAGGCTGGGAACTCAACATCCAGAGGTATTCAACATTTAGGAAGGATAGGCAGAGAGGAAAAGGAGGCGGGGTGGCGTTGCTGGTTAAAGAGGAAATTAATGCAATAGTAAGAAGGGACATTAGCCTGGATGATGTGGAATCGGTATGGGTGGAGCTGCGGAATTCCAAAGGGCAGAAAACGTTAGTGGGAGTTGTGTACAGACCACCAAACAGTAGTAGAGAGGTTGGGGACAGCATCAAACAAGAAATAAGGGATGCGTGCAATAAAGGTACAGCAGTTATCATGGACGACTTTAATCTACATATTGATTGGGCTAACCAAATTGGTAGCAATGCGGTGGAGGAGGATTTCCTAGAGTGTATTAGGGATAGTTTTCTAGACCAACATGTCGAGGAACCAACTAGTGAGCTGGCCATCCTAGACTGGGTGATGTGTAATGAAAAGGGACTAATTAGCAATCTTGTGCGAGGCCCCTTGGGGAAAAGTGACCATAATATGGTAGAATTCTTTATTAAGATGGAGAGTGACACATTAATTTGGAAACTAGGGTCTTGAACTTAAGGAAAGGTAACTTCGACGGTATGAGGCGTGAATTGGCTAGAATAGACTGGCAAAGGATACTTAAAGAGCTGATGGTGGATAAGCAATGGTAAATATTTGAAGATCACATGACTGAACTTCAGCAATTGTACATCCCTGTCTGGAGTAAAAATAAAACGGGGAAGGTGGCTCAACTGTGGCTAACAAGGCAAATTAAGGATAGTGTTAAATCCAAGGAAGAGGCTTATAAATTGGCCAGAAAAAGCAGCAAACCTGAGGACTAGGAGAAATTTAGAATTCAACAGAGGAGGACTAAGGGTTTAATTATGAGGGGGAAAATAGAGTACGAGAGGAAGCTTGCAGGGAATATAAAAACTGACTGCAAAAGCTTCTATAAATGTGTGAAGAGAAAAAGATTAGTGAAGACAAACGTAGGTCCCTTGCAATCGGATTCAGGTGAATTTATAATGGGGAACAAAGAAATGGCAGACCAATTGAACAAATACTTCAGTTCTGTCTTCACGAAAGAAGACACAAATAAGCTTCCGAATGTACTAGGGGACAGTGGGTCTAGTAAGAAGGAGGAACTGAGGGATATCCTTATTAGGCAGGAAATTGTGTTAGGGAAATTGATGGGATTGAAGGCCGATAAATCCCCGGGGCCTGATAGTCTGCATCCCAGAGTACTTAAGAAAGTGGCCCTAGAAATAGTGGATGCATTGGTGATCATTTTCCAACAGTCTATCGACTCTGGATCAGTTCCTATGGACTGGAGGGTAGCTAATGTAACACCACTTTTAAAAAAAAAAAAGGAGGGAGAGCGAAAACAGATAATTATAGACCGGTTTAGCCTGGCATCACTAGTGGGGAAAATGTT
Source organism: Pristiophorus japonicus (assembly GCF_044704955.1). NCBI lineage: Eukaryota > Metazoa > Chordata > Chondrichthyes > Pristiophoridae > Pristiophorus > Pristiophorus japonicus. The sequence continues at coordinate 93,740,757 of NC_091986.1, read as the reverse complement.
GGAATCAATTATTAAAGATGAAATAGCAGCGCATTTGGAAAGCAGTGACAGGATCGGACCAAGTCAGCATGGATTTATGAAAGGGAAATCATGCTTGACGAATCTTCTGGAATTTTTTGAGGATGTAACTAGCAGAGTGGACAAGGGAGAACCAGTGGATGTGGTGTATTTGGACTTTCAAAAGGCTTTTGACAAGGTCCCGCACAAGAGATTGATGTGCAAAATCAAAGCGCATGGTATTGGGGGTAATGTACGGATGTGGATAGAGAACTGGTTGGCAGACAGGAAGCAGAGAGTCGGGATAAACGGGTCCTTTTCAGAATGGCAGGCAGTGACTAGTGGAGTGCCGCAGGGCTCAGTGCTGGGACCCCAGCTCTTTACAATATACATTAACGATTTAGATGAAGGAATTGAGTGTAATATCTCCAAGTTTGCAGATGACACTAAACTGGATGGCGGTGTGAGCTGTGAGGAGGACGCTAATAGGCTGCAGGGTGACTTGGACAGGTTAGGTGAGTGGGAAAATGCATGGCAGGTGCAGTATAATGTGGATAAATGTGAGGTTATCCACTTTGGTGGCAAAAACAGGAAGGCAGAATATTATCTGAATGATGACAGATTAGGAAAAGGGGAGGTGTAACGAGACCTGGGTGTCATGGTTCATCTGTCACTGAAAGTGGGCATGCAGGTACAACAGGCGGTGAAGAAGGCAAATGGTATGTTGGCCTTCATAGCTAGGGGCTTTGCGTATAGGAGCAGGGAGGTCTTACTGCAGTTGTACACGGCCTTAGTGAGGCCTCACCTGGAACATTGTGTTCAGTTTTGATCTCCTAATCTGAGGAAGGATGTGCTTGCTATTGAGGGAGTGCAGCGAAGGTCACCAGACTGATTCCAGGGATGGCTGGACTGTCATATGAGAAGAGACTGGATCAACTGGGCTTTTATTCACTGGAGTTTAGAAGGATGAGAGGGGATCTCATGGAAACGTATAAGATTCGGACGGGACTGGACAGGTGAGATGCGGGAAGAATGTTCCCGATGTTGGGGGAGTCCAGAACCAGGGGACATAGTCTTAAGAGGAGGGGTAGGCCATTTAGAACTGAGATGAGGAGAAACTTCTTCACTCAGAGAGTTGTTAACCTATGGAATACCCTGCTGCTGAGAGTTGTTGATGCCAGTTCATTGGATATATTCAAGAGGGAGTTAGATATGACCCTTACGGCTAGGGGATCAAGGGGTATGGAGAGAAAGCAGGAAAGGGGTACTGAGGGAATGATCAGCCATGATCTTATTGAATGGCGGTACAGGCTCGAAGGGCATATTTTCTATGTTTCTATCGTGACTGGATCGGTTACAAGTCAGCATGGATTTATGAAAGGGAAATCATGGTTGACAAATCTAGAATTTTGGAGGATGTAACTAGTAGAGTGGACAAGGGAGAACCAGTGGTGTATTTGGACTTTCAAAAAACTTTTGACAAGGTCCCACACAAGAGATTGGTGTGCAAAATTAAAGCACATGGTACTGCGGGTAATGTATTGATATGGATAGAGAACTGGTTGGTAGACAGGAAGCAAAGAGTAGGACTAAACGGGTCCTTTTCAGAATGGCAGGCAGTGACTAGTGCGGTACCAAAATGTTCAGTGCTGGGACCCCAGCTATTTACAATATACATTAATGATTTAGATGAAGGAATTGAATGTAATATCTCCAAGTTTGCAGATGACACTAAGCTGGGTGGCAGTGTGAGCTGTGAGGAGGATGCTAAGAGGCTGCAAGATGACTTGGACAGGTTTGGTGAGTGGGCAAATGCATGGCAGGTGCAGTATAATGTGGATAAATGTGAGGTTATCCACTTTGGTGGCAAAAACAGGATGGCAGAATATTATCTGAATGGTGACAGATTAGGAAAGGGGAGGTGTAACGAGACCTGGATGTCATGGTACATCAGTCATTGAAAGTTGGCATGCAGATACAGCAGGCGATGAAGGCAGCAAATGGCATGTTGGCCTTCATAGTGAGAGGATGAGAGTATAGGAGCAGGGAGGTCTTACTGCAGTTGTACAGGGCCTTGGTGAGGCCACACCTTGAATATTGTGTTCAGTTTTGGTCTCCTAATCTGAGGAAGGACATTCTTGCAATTGAGGGAGTGCAATGAAGGTTCACCAGACTGATTCCTGGGATGGCAGGACTGAATATGAAGAAAGACTGGATCGACTAGGCTTATAGTCACTGGAATTTAGAAGAATGAGAGAGGATCTCATAGAAACATATAAAATTCTGATGGGATTGGAACAGGGTTGATGCAGGAAGAATGTTCCTGATATTGGGGAAGTCTAGAACCAGCGGTCACAGTCTAAGGATAAGAGGTAAGCCATTTAGGACCGAGATGAGGAGAAACTTCTTCACTCAGGGAATTGTGAACCTGTGGAATTCTCTACCACAGAAAGTTGTTGGTTAGATATATTCAAAAGGGAGTTAGATGTGGCCCTTATGGCTAAAGGGATCAAGGGGTATGGAGAGAAAGCAGGAATGGGGTCCTGAAGTTGCAAAAATGATCAGCCATGATCATATTGAATAGCGATGCAGGCTCGAAGGGCCGAATGGCCTACTCCTGCACCTATTTTCTATGTTAATGCCTTATCAATGTTGAGTGTCAGCAACACCAAGTTTCTGGCAGCTAGCGTTCGATAAGGATGTTGTTTGGCCGGGGGGGGGGGGGGGGGGTGATAAAATGAAAGGGCCACCTTGCTTTGTACAAATCAGCAATAAAGAAACTTTTGGAGTTTTTTTTCCCCCTTTCACAGAAGTATTATAAAACAATTGGACATCGATCCGCATACAGTGATATTAGGGTAGATGACCAAAAGCTTGATCAAAGAGATAGGTTTTAAGGAGTGTTTTAAAGGAGGAAAAAGAGGCGGAAAGATTTAGGATGGGAATTCCAGAGGGCCTTGGCAGTTGAAGGAACAGCCGCTAGTTTTGGAGCGATTAAAATTGGGGATGTGCAAGAGGCCAGAGCACAGATATCTCAAATATGAACAGATAGGTTATTTAAAATTGGTTAGATATTATTTCTGGTCTTATCTGTGCCACACAACATTCCAAAAGCCACTGTGAAAGTGACCTGGTTCCTGGCTCCTCCCATGCTACTCTGTAATTAACTACATTGAAAAGCTATGAGCATACAGCCTTGGTTAATTCAGCTTCCAATTTCTCCCTCCCCACCCACCTTCTGAAACTGCAATAGTTTCCCAGACTCCAATCTGGACTTCACTGAGGAATTGATGACATAAATCCATTCCTTATTATTTTACACACAGATGTATAACAAGTTTGGGTTGGCATTTATCCTCCATGCGAACAAATTGTCCTGATTACATTTACCCACTCTACCCATATAGGGGCAGGAGGCAGCCATTTGGCTCCTCGAGCCTGCTCCGCTATTTAATAAGGTCATGGCTGATCTGATCTTGTGCTCAGCTCCACGTCCCTGCCCGCTCCCCATAATCCTTCACTCCCTTATCATACAAGAACATAAGAAATAGGATTAAAGCCTTCTGCAACTGGTACTCCCAGGCAGTCTCCCATCCAAGTATTAATCAGGCCTGACTCTGTTTCTGAGATCAGACTTGATCGGGCGTTTTCAGACTAGTATGGCCATAGGCAACTGCCTTTTCCTTCATGCACCTATCCAATCTAATCTTAAATGTTGACATAGTTTCTATATCAACCAATTCGAAGTGAATTTCAATCTTCACAACTCTCAATGTAAAGAAGTTTTTCCTGCCCTCTGTTCTAAATTTATTGCATTTTAATTTGAATCTATGGGTCCTTGTAGACTCATCAACTACTAAAAACAATTTACTATCTATCTTGTCCCATCCTTTCATAATTTTAAACATTTCCATCATATCGCCCCATAATCTGAGTTCTAATCAAAAAAGTCCCTATTTTTCCAAGTCTTTATTGGTATCCTAGTGAATCTGCATTGAACAGGCTCTTTAGCCTCAACATTCTCTGTATAGTGCACACCCCAATACTGCACATAGTATTCTAACCAAGGTCTTAAAGTTTACCTTTAGGCTTGATAATACCTCTTAGCTTTTACATACTATAATGTGTAATAAAACCTAAAATCCATTAGCTTTTTTTTAAAACTGCCTGATCAATCAGAGTTGTTGCCTTTGGACCTGAACTCCTCCAAATACTTCTACTCCTGTACAGCACCGAGCCTGTGGCAAATCTTAATTTTAATATTAAAGTTTAAAATAGAGCAAATCGGAAATCAGGATTTTGAATCTTTTAATGCCCCTTTTCCACCAATTTTCTACTTTCGCTTCTCCTCTCTTGATACAGTTCCACAGATAGACAACAGTCACCCTTGGTACCACAGTCCACTGATCAGGAATTTTTGCATTATGTTCTCATCCCTGAACCAGGGGCAATGAGGCCAATTTTCCACCGCTGCCCAGCTAATTCAGCAAAGATCAAGTGATTGAATCTGCAACTATCCTGGTCTGTATTGCTCAGGTATTCACTGCTTTAACTAGTTGAGCTATTGAGGAGCCTTAAAGATGGAACTTAAAAACACAAGAGTAGAAAGGACTTCATGCTGGTTTCTTACATGGTTCTGTACCGAGTGCCGCTTCTGGAAATGCAGAATTTTCGTCCAAAGTAGAAAACAGCTATGACACCCAAAGCCAGCAGAATACCACCTACAAAACTTCCAATATCAAAATGTGAACCTATGGGCAAGGCGGCTGTAGCAATGCCAGCACCTGAAAAAGGAGAAAAGAAATGAAACAATAATAACAATGTTGTCATCTAATGCTGCTTAATAGAAACTGAATATGAATCTTTGTGAACAAACAGGTAGAACTGATCACAGACCAAACACTTAACTCACAACCAACCCGGGCAAATAGATACATCTTGTGCAGAATACTATAACAAAACTTCATAATGGAATCAAGATTCTGTTCCAGAAGCTGCTGACAGTCTTGCAATAATGATACTGCAATAGTTTTAAATCTTATTAATTAAAAGGAATGTGTACTCGTTGATTAGTGCATAATTCCTAATTATTATAAAGACAGATTATTGCCTAGAAATTAAGCTACACAGTGCCTGTTTCTAGTGCTAATGGGCCTTCTAAGCCTCCAATATGGTGGGTAGGAAACACACGCACATTCTTGGCTCGAATCATGCCCCCTACCATACTGGAAAAAGACAAAAATTGTTAATTAGCAGCCACTCCTGAAACAGGCCTTTTGTATATGAATATAACAGCCTAACCCATGAGATCCCCCCCCAGTCGAGGCAGCCGGCACAAGAAAACGAAGCCTTGGGTGTCTGATAGTGAAATGTGGAGCCAGTGCTCCTCTTGATCCTGCATTAAAAGGAGGCAGGCTGCTGGTGTTGTCCAGCGCCCCGGCCTCCAATCTTGCTTCCCACCTCAATCTCTCCCCCACTGGCCTCAGATAGCAGAGGCCTGAACTTATTTCACTCTTCACTAGCAGGCTCTTCTTGCAGGCATTATGGAAATAAGGCCCAGTATAAGGGGCGCATTGGCTCTCACCATTCATCCTGCACGCTTACATTTTAAGAAAATGAGGAATAATTTCTGACTGAAAACTTAACAAAATTCAATGTTAGAAATGACAGCAATAACTTTTGTATTATCGGATCATACACTCCAATTAGACAAAAAAAATAGATTAATCCTAAAACTTCCCCACCCCTTTTAAAAAGATACTTACTTGTATTAGTAACAGAAGCTGCTGTGGTAGCAGTTGCAGTGCTAGTCCCAGATTTGGTGATGGTTTGCACAGTTGTCGTAATGTTCCCAGATTGAATGGTTGTTTGCACAGTTATAATGGTCCTAGATTTAGTGGTTGTTGGCACAGTTGTCGTAATGTTCCCAGGTTTATTGGTTGTTGGCACAGTTGTTAGGTTCGTAATACCTGCAGCTGGTAATGGAAAAAAAATCAAGCAGTCATAAATGGATGACACAGGATATCTTTCAGGCATTAGAAAATACACAGTAATTAAATAAAATACATGTTAAAAACTGACTCAGAACTATCTGAAGTATCAGATACTGCAAAACAATTGTGCCTAGAGGAACTTAAATATAACCCAAAAGTAACTTTAAAACAACACTTATGGCAAAGTTACTGAGGATATGTTTACTGGATGTCTTAAGCTTGAACCTTGTTGACAAGATTCCTGGCCAAGCATGAGTAAGATTTATAATGCATCTATAATAGTGATTTGTTACCAATTTTTAAATACTTGGTCAACTGTTATACTACGGTAATGTTATTACACTTTGGTGGTTGGGTGGGGAGTAGGAAGGAGAAATAGAAGCAATGAGCAAAATTGTTGGCACCCTGGATTTTTTTCAACAACTGAAGAACCATTATGGCTGTAATTCAATTACGTTGTACAGAAAATAGGAACATAACGGGAGCAGGCCATTCAGCCCCTCAAGTTTGTTCCACCATTCAACAAGATCATAGCTGATCTGCGATCTAACGCCATATACCTGCCTTTGGCCCATATCCCTTAATACCTTTGGTTAAAAAAAGCCATCAATCTCCGATTTACAATTAACTTTTGATCTAGCATCAATTTCCGTTTGCGGAAGAGAGATTCAAACTTCTACCACCCTTTGTGTGTAGAAGTGTTGCTTAATTTCACTCCTGAAAGGTCTGGCTCTAATTTTCAGACTGCCCCCCTAGTCCTAGAATCCCCAACCAGCAGAAATAGTTTCTCTCTATCTTCACTATTTGTTCCCTTAATACCCGAAATACTTTGATCAGACCCTTTACCTTCTAAATTCTGGGCATACAACCCTAATTTGTGTAATCTCTCCTCGAAATTTAATCCTTGAAGTCCAGATAACATTCTGGTAAACCTACGCTGTTCTCCCTCAAAGGCTATTATATCCTTCCTAATGTGTGGTGCCCAGAACGGCTCACAGTACTCCAGTTGTGGTCCAACCAGGATTTTGTACAGCTGCAGCATAAAGTCTGTATTCTAGATCTCTAGATATAAAGACAATCATTCCATTAGCCTTTTTGATTAAAATGTCATGAACAGGTACAAAAATTAATGATCTATGTAACTGAGCCCCCAAATCGCTTTGGACATCCACTGTTTTTAGCTTTTTACCATTTAGAAAGTACCCTGTTCTATTCTTTTTAGGTCCAAAGTGGATGACCTCACATTTGCTTACATTGAAATCCATTTGCCACAGTTTTATCCATTCACTTAATCTATCAATATCCCCTTGTAATTTTATGCTTTTGCCTATCTTTGCATCACTGGCAAATTTGGATATATGACTTTCCAAAACAACTTGTATTTGTATAGTGCCTTTAACGTAGTAAAATGTCCCAAGATGCTTCACAGGAGTGTTAGAAAACAAAACATTGACACTGAGCCACACAAGAAGAAATTACAGCAGATGACCAAAAGCTTGGTCAAAGAGGTAGGTTTTAAGGAGCATCTTAAAGAGGAAAGAGAGGCAGGGGTGTTTAGGGAGGGATTTCTAGAGCTTAGGGCCTAGGCAGCTGAAGGCACGGCCACCAATGGTTGAGCGATTGTAATCAGAGATGCTCAAGAGGACAGAATTTGAGGAGCGTGATATCTCTGTGGTGGTGGGCAGGGGGGAGGGGGGTGAGGCTTAAGGAGATTACAGAGATCGGGAGGGGCGAGGCCATGGAGGGATTTGTAAACAAGGGTGAGAATTTTGAAACTGAAGCGTTGCTTAACCGGGAGCCAATGTAGGTCAGTGAGCACAGGGGTCATCTGGAGGGAGGAGAGCATGCCGGGGATCTCAGAGATGCAGTAATCGCGACCATCTTTAAAAAAGGGGACAAGTCCGACTGCAGCAACTACAGAGGAATCTCCCTGCTATCAGCCACTGGGAAAGTCATTGCTAGAGTCCTCCTCAACCATCTTCTTCTTGTGGCTGAGGAGCTCCTCCCGGACTTCGTCCCCTATGGGGCAAAACGGACATGATTTTTTGCAGCGCAACAGCTACAGGAAAAATGCAGGGAACAGCTCCAGCCCTTCTATATGGCCCTTTTCGACCTTACGAAGGCCTTTGACACGGTCAACCGCGAGGGTCTATGGAGCGTCCTCCTCTGTTTCGGATGCCCCCAAAAGTTCACCACCATCCTCCGCCTGCTCCACGACGACATGCAGGCCGTGATCCCAACCCATGTCCGGACCGGGGTCAAACAGGGCTGTGTCATCGCCCCAACCCTCTTAATCTTTCTCGCTGTCATGCTCCACCTCACAATCAACAAGCTCCCTGCTGGAGTGGAACTAAACTACAGAACCAGCGGGAACCTGTTCAACCTTCGTCACCTCCAGGCCAGATCCAAGACCACCCCAACCTCTGTCGTCGAGCTACAGTACGCGGACGACACCTGCGTCTGCGCACATACGGAGGCTGAACTCCAGGACATAATAGAAGTATTTACTGAGGCATACGAAAGCATGGACCTTACGCTAAACATCCGTAAGACAAAGGTCTTCCACCAGCCTGTCCTCACCGCACAGCACTGTCCCCCAGTCATCAAGATCACGATGCGGCCCTGGACACCGTGGACCACTTCCCATATCTCGGGAGCCTCCCATCAACAAGAGCAGGCATCAACGACGAGATCAAACACCGCCTCCAGTGCACCAGTGCAGCCTTTGGTCGCCTGAGGAAAAGAGTGTTTGAAGACCAGGCCCTCAAATCTGCCACCAAGCTCATGGTCTACAGGGCTGTAGTAATACCTGCCCTCCTGTATGGCTCAGAGATATGGACTATGTACAGTAGACACCAAGTTGCTGGAGAAATAACACCAATGATGTCTCCGCAAGATCCTACAAATCCCCTGGGAGGACAAGCGCACAATGTCAGCGTCCTCATTTCAGGCTAGCATCCCCAGCATTGAAGCACTGACCACACTCGATCAGCTCCACTGGGCAGGCCACATCGTCCGCATGCCAGACACGAGACTCCCAAAGCAAGTGCTCTACTCGAGTCCCTGGCCCAAGATCGCCCTAAGTGGAGAAAGTGCACCCGAGAGGTCACAGAGTATCAACACCGAGAGCATGCAGAGATCAAGCGCAATCAGCAGAAAGAGCGGCGGCAAACCAGTCCCACCCACCCCGCCCCTCAACGACTATCTGTCCCACCTCTGACAGAGTCTGTGGCTCTCGTATTGGACTGTTCAGCCACCAAAGAACTCACTTCAGGAATGGAAGCAAGTCTTCCTCGATCCCGAGGGACTGCCTATGATGATGGATGGGTGAACGGGACTTGGTGCGAGTTAGCACATGGGTAGCTGAGTTTTGGATGACCTTAAGTTTACATTGGGCAGAATATGGGAGGCCAGCCAGGAGTGCGTTAGAGTAGTCCAGTCTAGAGGTAACAAAGGCATGGATGAGGGTGTCTGCAGATGAGCTGAGGGAGGGGCAGGCAATATTACAGATGTGGAAATGGGCAATTGTAATTATGCCGCGGATATGTGGTTGGAAGCTCATTTCAGGATCAAATATGACACCAAGGTTGCGAACAGTCTGGTTAAGCCTCAGACAGATGCTAGGGAGAGGGATGGAGTCAGTGGCGGGGACCAAAGACAATGGCTTCGGTTGTCCTAATTTCTATGCTGTTATCCAAGTCATTAATAAATATTGTGAATAGTTGAGACCCCAACACAGATCCCTGCAGACACCACACCACTAGTCACATCCTGCGAAATTGAGTACCTACCCATTATCCCAACTCTCGGTTTCCTGCCGCTCAGCCAACTTCCTAATCAGGTTGAATAATTTGCCCTCAATTCCGTGTGCTTCTACCTTGATAACAGCTGGGTCTTTATATGGACTTCCAGAAGGCATTTGATAAAGAACATCCATAGACATTCCGCTGTCCACTACTTTAGTCACCTCCTCTCAAAATTCAGTCATGTTTGTCAGGCATGACCTACCTTTCACAAATCCATGCTGGCTATCTCTGATCAACCGACAATTTGAGGTGTTCAGTCACCCTCTCAATAATAGACTCTAGAAATTTCCCAACAGATGTTAGGCTAACTGGTCTATAATTCCCTCGTTTCCCTCTCGCCATTCTTAAAAAGCAGAGTGACATGCAATCTAAAAGGGACGGTTCCTGAATCGAGAGAATTTTGGAAGATTATAGTCAGAGCATCTGCAATGTGCTCACCTACTTTCATCAGAACCCTGGGATGGAAACCATCTGGCCCTGGGGATTTGTCACTCTTTAGTGTCATTATTTTTTTCATTATTGTTAATTTTCTTATGTCCCTGATTCAATATTAGTTTCTTTGAGATTTCCGGCATGCTATCCTCTTCTACTGTAAATACTGATGCAAAGTAATTACTCAACATGTCCACCATTATCACCACTTTGTTTTTTAGGCTGCTGACCACCCTCTTTTTCCAAATGGAACTGTAAAAATTCTTCATTGATTTTGATATCCCTTGCAAGTTTCTTTTCATACTCCCTTTTTGTAGCTGTTACTGTCTGTTTTGTGAGCCTTTGCTGTTCTTTGTATCTTCCCCATTCTCCAGGATCTGTGCTATTTTTTTAGCATTTTTGTATGCCCTTTCCTTTAGTTTTACGCTGTCCCTTACCTCTTTAGTTGTCCCTGGCTGTTTTTTGGCAAGTAGAGCTCTTGCCCCTCAGGGGTATAAACTTGTTCTGTGTCACTTTAAATTCTTTTTTTAAGCATCTCTCACTGATCTGTCATTTTACCCATCAACAAGTTTGCCCAGTTCACTGTGGTCAGTCTCTGCCTCAACCTGTTGAAATTGACCTTAGCTAAATCTAGAAACTTAGCTGTTTTGTGTTTCTCCCTTTCAAATGCTACTTTGAACTCAATCATGTTATGATTGCTATTGAATAAATGTTCACACACAGTTAACTAAATCTGGCTCATTACTCATTACAAAATCTAATATGGCTTTTCCCCCTTGTTGCCTCCAGGACATTCTCAGACACACTCAAGAAATTCACTACCTTTCTGACAGGTGCTAGACTGCTTTTCCCAATCTTGTATGAAAATTAAAATCTTCCATTGCTACACACTTGTCTAATTTCTGAATTTATACAATCTAGCATTTCAATCTTAGATCCTTTCCTATTTCTTAATTCAACCCACAAGGTCCCCACTGGCTGCTTACCTCTCGTTATATCTCTCATCATTGAAGTGATTTCATCCTTAATCACTAAGGCTACTCCTCCCCCTGTGCCATTTTCCCTATCTGTCCTGTAGACCTTATAACCTGGTATATTTAGTTCCCAGTCCTGACTGTCTTGGAAACTAATATGGCAGGGGGATGGGAACCTAGGAAGGGAGACAGAGGGAAGTAGAATGGGGGCAGAAGCAAAAGATAGAAAGAAGAAAAGTAAGAGTGGAGGGCAGAGAAACCCAAGGCAAAAAGCAAAAAGGGCCACATTACAGCAAAATTCTAAAGGGGCAAAGGGCATTAAAAAGACAAGCCTGAAGGCTCTGTGCTTCAATGCGAGGAGTATTCGGAATAAGGTGGACGAATTAACTGCACAGATAGCAGTTAACGGATATGATGTAATTGGCATCACGGAGACATGGCTCCAGGGTGACCAAGGCTGGGAACTCAACATCCAGAAGTATTCAACCTTTAGGAAGGATAGACAGAAGGAAAAAGGAGATGGGGTGGTGTTGCTGGTTAGAGAGGAAATTAATGCAATAGTAAAGAAGGACATTAGCTTGGATGATATGGAATCGGTATGGGTGGAGCTGCGGAATTCCAAAGGGCAGAAAACGCTAGTGGGAGTTGTGTATAGACCACCAAACAGTAGTAGTGAGGTTGGGGACAGCATCAAACAAGAAATAAGGGATGTGTGCAATAAAGGTACAGCAGTTATCATGGGCGACTTTAATCTACATATAGATTGGACTAACCAAACTGGTAGCAATGCGATGGAGGAGGATTTCCTGGAGTGTATTAGGGATGATTTTTTTTATACCAATATGTCGAGGAACCAACTAGAGTGCTGGCCATCCTAGACTGGGTGATGCATAATGAGAAAGGACTAATTAACAATCTTGTTGTGCAAGGCCCCTTGGGGAAGAGTGACCATAATATGGTATAATTCCTTATTAAAATGGAGAGTGACACAATTAATTCAGAGACTAGGGTTTTGAACTTAAGGAAAGGTAGCTTCAATGGTATGAGATGTGAATTGGCTAGAATAGACTGGCGAGTGAAACTTAAAGAGTTGACGGTGGATAGGCAATGGCAAACATTTAAAGATCACATGGATGAACTTCAACAATTGTACATCTCTGTCTGGAGTAAAAATAAAACAGGGAAGGTGGCTCAACTGTGGCTAACAAGGGAGATTAAGGATAGTGTTAAATCCAAGGAAGAGGCATATAAATTGGCCAGAAAAAGCAGCAAACCTGAGGACTGGGGGAATTTTGTAATACAGCAGAGGAGGACAAAGGGTTTAATTGGGAGGGGGAAAATAGAGTATGAGAGGAAGCTTGCTGGGAACATAAAAATTGACTGCAAAAGCTTCTACAGATATGTGAAGAGAAAAAGATTAGTGAAAACAAACGTAGGTCCGTTGCAGTCAGATTCAGGTGAATTTATAATGGGGAACAAAGAAATGGTGGACCAGTTAAACAAATACTTTGGTTCTGTCTTCATGAAGGAAGACACAAATAACCTTCCGGAAATACTACGGGACCGAGGGTCTAGTGAGGAGGAGGAACTGAAGGAAATCCTTATTAGGATGGAAATTGTGGTAGGGAAATTGATAGGGTTGAAGACCGATAAATCCCTGGGGCTTGATAGTCTGCACCCAGAGTACTTAAGGAAGTGACCCTAGAAATAGTGAATGCATTGGTGATCATTTTTCAACAGTCTATCGACTCTGGATCGGTTCCTATGGACTGGAGGGTAGCTAATGTAACACCACTTTTTAAGAAGGGAGGGAGAAAGAAAACAGGTAAATATAGCCTGACATCAGTAGGGTGGAAAATGTTGGAATCAATTATTAAAGATGAAACAGCAGCACATTTGGAAAGCAGTGACAGGATCGGTGCAAGTCAGCATGAATTTATGAAAGGGAAATCCTGCTTGACAAATCTTCTAGAACTTTGAGGATGTAACTGGTAGAGTAGACATGGGAGAACAAGTGGATGTGGTGTATTTGGACTTTTCAAAAGGCTTTTGACAAGGTCCCACACAAGAGATTGGTGTGCAAAATTAAAGCACATGCTATTAGGGGTAATGTACTGATGTGGATAGAGAACTGGTTGGCAGACAGGAAACAAACAGAGAGTCGGGATAAACGGGTCCTTTTCAGAATGGCAGGCAGTGACTAGTGGGGTGCCGCAGGGCTCAGTGCTGGGACCCCAGCTCTTTACAATATACATTAATGATTTGGATAAGGGAATTGAGTGTAATATCTCCAAATTTGCAGATGACACTAAGCTGGGTGGCGGAGTGAGATGTGAGGAAGACACTAAGAGGCTGCAGGGTGACTTGGACAGGTTAGGCGAGTGGGCAAACGCATGGCAGATGCAGTATAATGTGGATAAATGTGAGGTTATCCACTTTGGTGGCAAAAACACGAAGGCAGATTATCTGAATGGTGGCAGATTAGGAAAAGGGGAGGTGCAATGAGACCTGGTGTCATGGTACAGCAGTCATTGAAAGTTGGCATGCAGCTACAGCAGGCGGTGAAGAAGGCAAATGACATGCTGGCCTTCATAGCTAGGGGCTTTGAGTATAGGAGCAGGGAGGTCTTACTGCAGTTGTACAGGGCCTTAGTGAGGCCTCACCTGGAATATTCTGTTCAGTTTTGGTGTCCTAATCTGAGGAAGGATGTTCTTGCTATTAAGGGAGTGTAGCGAAGCTTCACTAGATTGATTCCCGGAATGGCAGGACTGACATATGAGGAGAGACTAGATCGACTAGGCCTGTATTCACTGGAGTTTAGAAGGATGAGAGGGGATCTCATAGAAACATATAAAATTCTGATGGGACTGGACAGGTTAGATGCAGGAAGAATGTTTCCGATGTTGGGGAGGTCCAGAACCAGGGGACAGTCTTAGGTTAAGGGGTCGGCCATTTAGAACTGAGATGAGGAGAAACTTCTTCACTCAGAGAGTTGTTAACCTGTGGAATTCTCTACCGCAGAGAGTTGTTGATGCCAGTTTATTGGATATATTGAAGGGGGAGTTAGATATGGCCCTTACGGCTAAAGGGATCAAGGGGTATGGAGAGAAAGCAGGAAAGGGGTACTGAGGTGAATGATCAGTCATGATCTTATTGAATGGTTGTGCAGGCTCGAAGGGCCAAATGGCCGACTGCTGCACCTATTTTCTATGTTTCTGTGAGCCATGTCTCAGTCTCAGTAATGGCTACCACGCCATACCCTCCAATTTGAATTTGTGCCTGCAGTTCATTCAATTCATTCCTTATACTCCATGCGTTTGTATAAAGAAAACTTATTTGGGCCACGCTGTCCTTCAGCTCTAATATTTTACTCATGTTTCTTATTTTTCTCTGTGCAGGAGTAGGCCATTTGGCCCCTCGAGCCTGCTCTGCCATTCAATGAGATCAAGGCTGATCTTGCTCAACTCGACTTTCCTGCACTATCCCCATATCCCTTGATTCCCTTAATATCCAAAAAATTATCAATCTCGGTCTTGAATATGCTCAACGACTGAGCTTCCACAGCCCTCTGGGGTGGAGAATTCACAATCCTTTGAGTGATGAAATTTCTCTTCATCTCAGTCCTAAATGACCAACTCCTTATTCTGAGACTGTGACTCTTGGTTTTAGACTCCACAGCCAAGGGAAACATCCTTCCTGCATCTACCCTGTCAAGCCCTGTAAGAATGTTGTATGTTTCAATGAGATAATCCCTCATTCTTCTAATCTCGAGAATATAGACCTAATCTACTCAATTCTCTCTCTCCCCCTCCACCCCCCATCCAAATTGTTGATATATATTGTGAATAGCTGAGGCCCAAGCACTGATCCTTGCAGTACCCCACTCATTATAGCCTGCCAACCTGAAAATTATCTGTTTATTCCGACTCTGTTTTCTGTCCGTTTACCTCAATCCATGCTAAGTATATTACTCCCAATCCCATGAACCCTAATTTTGTTCAATAACTTCTTGTGTGGTGCCTTATTGAATGCCTTCTGAAAATCCAAATACACCACATCCACTGGTCTCCCCTTATCTATTCTGCTGGTTACAACCTCAAAAAACTCAAACAGATTTGTCAAACATGATTTCCCTTTCATAACTCTGTGTTGATTCTGCCCAATCTTCTTATTATTTTCGACCTGCCCTGTTACCACGTCCTTAATAATAATAGATTTTACTTTTTGCCTACTACTGATGTCAGGCTAACTGGTCTGTAGTTTCCTGTTATCTCTCTCCTTTCTTAATTAGTGAGGTGACATTTATTACCTTCCAATCCGCAGGAACCATTCTAGAATCTATGGAATTTTGGAAGATGGCAACCAATGCATCCACTATTTCTATAGCCACCTCTTTCAAAACCCTAGGAGGTATGCCATCAGGTCCTGGGGATTTATTGGCTTTCAGTCCCATTAATTTCTCCAGTACCATTTTTTTTTACTAATACTCATTTCTTTTAGTTCCTCATTCTCGCTAGACCCTTACCCTTAGTTCTCCACTATTTCCAGCAAGTTATTTGCGTCTTCTTTCTTGAAGACACATTGTATGTGTTTAATTTCTCTGCCGTTTCCTTATTCCCTATTATAATTTCTCCTTTCTCAGCCTGTACTATACTAGCTTTACATTTTTTAGTTTTCCCTTTACCTTGTAGTGCCTAAAGCACAATTTCTGACTGCTACTCTACTCTTTTTGAACTACTATTTGTACTGTAATTTGCCAGAGCCCTCCCCCACCCCCCACATTTACTAGTGTAAGATTCCAAAATTCGTGGCAACCTCCCCCCCAAGTGTTTGGACTCACTGAAAAGGAAATTCGATTTGGGCCTATTAAACAAAGTTTGGGATCCTAAAATGCATACGGAAGAACTTTAAAAGATGCATGTTGTGCCTGTAAAGGGAAAAAGGCTGCAAACCAGTGGATGGGATCAACCTCTGTAAAGCCAGTTTGGATATTGGAGTTAATCAAATTGTCTGGGGGAACTGTTTAACCTCAGTCAGTCCCCTAGAAGACATTAACATTTCCAACAATCGACCCACGGAAGAGCAGTCCCCACCCTAAATCACAGGACCCATTCAACATATGCATAATTCTAATCACCTTTCCAACCTGCATAGAAATCTCGGACCCAGACAGGCAACTCGAAACCAGAATATAACTAACAATAGCTGGTTCATCAGCTCATAAATAAGAGGTATCACAATCCCAAAGTCTATCAAAGCCAGATTAAAACATTTAATCAAGTTTCAATTAGCTAGCCTGCCAAAACTTAAAAAAGACCACTTAAAATCAATGGACAACAAAACTCAAACAAAAGAAACGTTACATTTGGCGCGAAGATTAAGCAGCCTCTGAGTATAATTGAGGGCCTATAGTACCAAGAGAACTACTCTATTTTGATCATCACAGGAAAACTTTTCTGACCAAGCACTTCGGAACAAGATCGAGAGCACACGGCGAGAAACCACAGGAAGAAACATTGCGACATCGGAGAAAAGAACGTCAAAAACCAGTGGAACATCAATACCAACTGACTTGAGAAAAATTCAAAACGCGTCTAACCGCGTCAGTGGACTCAACCCAACTGGCTTCAATATGCAGCAGAGGTCTTCTACCACGTCCAGGGTACGGCAAGGCAAACCAGTTTAACCAAGGAACCCCGAAACTGTGAAACAGCCCTAGCTGTTAAAGGAAGGATTTGGTGAGCATGAATCCCCGGAGCCCAAGAGTTTGACCTAGTTAGAGAGTGAGTGGCAGGTGGGAGGTATTTCTGTTGTATTTATTACCTGTAATAAAGTATTCCCCATTGTTTAAAACCTTTTTGTAAGATTTTACAGTTTTATTGGAGTGTTTGTGTTATTTTCTTTCTTGAATAAAATCCATACCTTCTTTGTACAAAACAGTTGTCTGCTGCACTTTATCACACCCTGAATTTGTTTGTTCTTCTGTATAAAGATATTGTGATTATGTACCACTGTCGAAGTCTTCGCTCAGTCTTTGACTGAGTGAGGCTTTTTCTTGCAGCAAGTAAAACTTATTAAAGGAACATCTACTGGAGCTATTTGTGTCAGAGTCTTATATTGAAAGTTAAATTGAGAATCGAGATTTCGACAGGAGGAATCCCAAATAATTTTTTACAAATTATAAACAAGCAACCCAGGATCAGCATATGCTTGATAGACTATTACTAATGTAGAAGAACAGAAAAAAAAACATTCAGGCTTGGGCTGGTACATGGCAAGTAACATTCGTGCCACACAAGTGCCAGGCAATGACCATCTAACCACCTCCCCTTGACATTCAATGCCATTATCATCGTCGAATCCCCCACCACCAACATCCTGGAGGATTCATCAATGATCAGCAGCTTAACTGGATCAGCAACATAAATACTGTGGTTACAAGAGCTGGCCAGGAACATGGAAAATAGGTGCAGGAGTAGGCCATTCGGCCCTTCGAGCCTGTACCGCCATTCAATAAGATCATGGCTGATCATTCACCTCAGTATCCCTTTCCTGCTTTCTCTCCATTCCCTTTAGCCGTAAGGACCATATCTAACTCCCTCTTGAATATATCCAATGAACTGGCATCAACAACTCTCTGCAGTAGGGAATTCCACAGGTTAACAACTCTGAGTGAAGAAGTTTCTCCTCATCTCAGTCCTAAATGGCCTGCCCCTTATCCTAAGACTATGTCCCCTGGTTCCGGATTTCCCCAACATCGGGAACATTCTTCCTGCATCTAACCTGTCCAGTCCCGTCAGAATCTTATACGTTTCTATGAGATCCCCTCTCATCCTTCTAAACTCCAGTGAATAAAAGCCCAGTTGATCCAGTCTCTCCTCATATGACAGTCCCGCCATCCCTGGAATCAGTCTGGTGAACCTTCGCTGCACTCGCTCAATAGCAAGAACGTCCTTCCTCAGATTAGACGACCAAAACTGTACACAATATTCCAGGTGAGGCCTCACTAAGGCCCTGTACAACTGCAGTAAGACCTCCCTGTTCCTGTATTCAAATCCCCTAGCTATGAAGGCCAACATACCATTTGTCTTCTTCACCGCCTGCTATACCTGCATGCCCACTTTCAGTGACTGATGAACCATGACACCCAGGTCTCGTTGCACCTCCCCTTTTCCTAATCTTCCGCCATCCAAATAATATTCGGCTTTCGTGTTTTTGCCCCCAAAATAGATAACCTCGCATTTATCCACATTATACGGCATCTGCCATGCATTTGCCCACTCATCTAACCTGTCCAAGTCACCCTGCAGCCTCTTAGCGTCCTCCTCACAGCTCACACCTCCATCCAGTTTAGTGTCATCCGCAAACTTGGAGATATTGCACTCAATTCCTTCATCTAAATCGTTCGTGTATTGTAAAGAGCTGGGGTCCCAGCACTGAGCCCTGCGGCACTCCACTAGTCACTGCCTGCCATTCTGAGTATTCTGCAGTGAGTGACTCACCTCCTGACCAATATATCCTGTTAATAAAAAAATTGGTGCGCGGTACCTTTAAATTGCACAATACCTTCCTGATTGCTGTGCATGTACGCAGCTTATTGGGAACATTCCCGATTCCCCAAAGCCTTTCCAACATCTACAAGACACAAGTGATGGAATGCTCTCCACTTGCGTGGATGAGTGCAGCTCCAACACTCAACAAACTCAATACCAAAGATGACAAAACAGCCCTCTTGATTGGCATCCCATCCACCACCTTAAACATTCACTCCCTCCATCACTGGCATACCGTGGCTGCAGAGTGTACCATCTACAAGATGCACTGCAGCAACTTGTCATGGCTCCTTTGACAGCACCTCCCAAACCTGCGGCCACTACCACCTAGAAGGACAAAGGCAGCAGGCCCATGGGATCTCCAAGTTTCCCTTCAAGTCACACACCACCCTGGCTTGGAAATATATCACCGTTTCTTCATCATCGCTCGGTCAAAATCCTGGAACTCCCTAACAGCACTCGGACTGCAGCAGTTCAAGAAGACGGCTCCTTCTCAAAGGCAATAGATGTCCATCTCCTGTGAATTAATTTTTAAAAAGGACCCTGACGCTCCTGGAATAGTGAGGTACACATATATAGCTGGAGCACCAGTAAATTATGTAAATAAACTGACCTTGTGTTAATACACAAGATAAGCACTTTTAAATGCACCTGCTTAAAGTGCCTGAACAGCAAAGGTGCTGCATGGGGCAACATTATTTCCCCCAGATACATGCAGTGTATATATACCTCCATAACTATAAGCTTTCCCATTGTTCTATTCAGCATGGTTTCTATACTGCATGGAAAGTAGCTTTTTGCACTTGCATCACAATTGGAATCAGTGATTTCAGCACATACCCAACATTTTGGATATTCTTCCCTCCATACCCACTATGGTGATGAGGGGGAAAAGGTAATCTTGGTCCAGAACAGCTCCTTTCATTTCAATGGTAATGGTAACTTCAGACCAATCTGGGAGTCAATCCCTACCACAGGAAAGCAATCTACTATCTGGGTACTGCTGCTAACTCTGCCGGTAAGGTCAGTGGCTCTAGATCGAGTGCAGATGGCCTTTTCCTTTCAATGACAAATAACAAATGAACTCCCCCCCAATGGCTCAGTGGATAAATGCACCATATGGAATGGTAATGAGCTATGTAGACCAGAAAGGGCCCAGGTGTGATCCCCGGTCAGGGTTGTTAGTTGGTCTCAGCCAGGATGGCACAGAGGTCGCTGCAATCTGCTCAATGTTCCTGATCCAAGGAGGCGCTTGACTATTGTCTTGCTATGTTGTTGGAAAGCACAAAGTGGATGTTGGGAAAGGAGAGATTGGTTTTAAATGGCAATATCCTCCTAGTCAGATATCCCACTGACATTCATACATTATACACAAAGTTTGGCTATTTGGGTAAAAGACTGCAGTGCTGCTGGCAACCATGGAATTGTACTCTGCAAGAGTCAGTGCCTTCAGAAGGGAATACGTTTTTCCCAAGTATTGTGGATATGTGAAAATGTATAAGCAATAAAGACAGTGAAGTGAACTGGATATTAAAAGCACGTACCCTGGCGGAAGCACATGCCTCCAGCCGATACAAGCGAGCCATCACCCCCGCCGACAAGTTCTTTGGGGTCATAATGTTCCCAATCGGGATAGGACGTCTCATGGATGAAGTACAGAACCTAGAGACCATATTGGAACAGATAGCTAACAATACTGCTGAAGCTCTGGAGGGCATCACAGCTGAAATGGTAGCAATAAGGACCGTAGCATTACAAAACCGAATGGTCCTCGATTACCTATTAGCTGAGAAAGGGGGAACGTGTGCCCTGATAGGATCTGAATGTTGCACTTACATCCCCGATAATTCAGAAAACATAATCAATCTCGTTGATCACATAAGAAGGGAGGTAAAGAAGTTATCCACCCCTGCAGGAGGAGTAGGCTGGTTTGATTGGCTGTTAGGTGGATCTTGGGGATCGTATCTAATGCATGGAGCAATTATTCTCATCGTAATAATAATTACCTGTTGCTTGATTATTGATTGCTTTAACCTTTGTGGTAAAGTCATGATGGCAAGGTTAGCAAACCCTCTTGTGGTCAAGGGCTCCCGGGTTATGATCCAACGAACTAAAGAACTATTCGACAACAACAATATGATTCAGGAAATAGAGTGTGAACGGATGAATGCGATACTCCTAGAATGATCCTAAGTGTTATCATGGAATGATAAAAGGGGGGAATGTGGATATGTGAAAATGTATAAGCAATAAAGACAGTGAAGTGAACTGGATATTAAATGTATACAGACATTAAAGTCGAGAAGTTGAGAACGTGGGAATTATATATGAACAGTATAAGCTAACAAAGAATTCATGGAGGAATAGCCATGAAAATCTCAGACTCGAGACTGCAAAATGTTACAATACTAACACAGCTTGAAAAAAAACCCACAGCTTGCAAAAAACCTCAATTATTAGATCATGTTATTACCCTGAAACATTAACAGAAGGTCTTTGTTTAAAATCAGACCATTCTTAGATCGGCTTATGAGTGGACAAAGGGAAAGAGGGATCAAAGAGGATAGGCTGAACTAGGATGTCACTCATATTGTATCTTGTTATCTTTTTCCAAAAATGTATAACCGTCGTGCCTTTACAATGTAACGTCACTGTGTCCGTAGGAAGTGAGTGCAATCTATCAGGAAGCATTCCTTCTGTCTGATAAGGTCCCCGATCGGGATTTGCTTTTTAAATAAAAGCTTGCTTTGTTTAAAGCACAATCGGTATTTGACTCAGTGATTTCACTGAACCAGATTGAGGGAAAATAATCCAGAAATCAACAGTATCACCCTCATGTCAAACAGTCACAAACATGATGTCATGTGCTGCTGCAATGCAAATCTAATTGGCATCCCCATCTAGTTCCCTATGTTGTCTTTTCTTTGATTCTTCTCTTAGCATTTGGCCTTTCATTTTTCTCAATATGATCATCTTGCCTAGGTGGACATTTTCTCTGGCTAGATGCATAAAGTATTAAGAGTATCCTTCTCTTTACCTTGGTAAGCATCTTTTTCCAGAGTTCTTGGTTTCAAGCATCCATTGAATATACCTTGGAACTCTAGCAGATTGTTTTAGATCATATCTCAAAGACTCAACATTTCTATGACCCTCTTTTGCAGTATGCATTTCACATTATTAGACAGCCTCACACTAAATTAGTTTCAAGGTTGTCTTCATTCCACAAGAGCAGTGGTAAGAGAAAAACATTTAAAAAATAGAAAAGAATATTTACTGATCAGCAGGCACAAATGGAGAACAGTAATGTAGTTTAACTGCAACCCAAGACTGAGAGTTGTTGAATGCAAATCATGACCGGCAAGACCATCCTTATACGGGAAAACAGTTTTCTGCTCCTGTGATGGCCATTTAATAAAAAATCAGTACAAGAAAATGGGCATCAACATCTCCTTTGTCGTAGTAGAGTCCTTTTAATGCAAAGTTTCTAAAATGTCCAGGAGATCCAATGGATCACCAGAGTACTTTTCATACTGTTCTACTTTTCTACTGTTCTCTCTCTCTTTCGTCCTTTCAGGTGGCGAGGTAGTGAGGGCAGTATTTACTGGTGATGGATGGAGGGCACTGGGCAAGGGAGGAGTCTAGCTGATGCTACAGTCCAGGGTGCCTTTTGGGTTGCAGGTGGGGGGGGGAGGGGCGATTGTCAGAGGTTGCATTTTTCAGTGGCAAATGTGGGATGATGGCCAGGTCCAGAAGACAGTAGGAGTTGGCAGGGGATGGGGAAGGAAAGGAAGAGAGAACAAGAACAGCTGGTCAGGGTGGGAGGAGGAAGTGGAAGTCTTAAATTCTTGAGGAAGCTGTTAACTGTACAAAGTCATTGAGGAACCTTTAAGCGAGGTTCCTGGCTGTAGTTCAAATGCCAATTTCTAGTCCATATCCATATTGGGTTTTTGAAGTGCAGGTTGGGATTGCCTAAAGGGCTCCCCCACAAATTTAGGGAAGTCCCCATTATTTAAAATAGCAACACATTAAATAACCGGGGCTTCACCAAAATCCTAGACTCACACTTCAAAAGGTGTTTTTAAGTGCAGTGTAGAGATCTGAAGCAATGGGTAGTTTGGCCCATAGCCACAAGAGGGACTGAGGATGGAGAGAGAGATAAAACCCCAGAGGCAGAGGAGGTGTGGCTTGAAATCACATGCAAGAGCAGGGCCAGATAAAGCCATAAGGCACCAACAGTGAGGGGATCTCAAAGTTCAAGCCATTGCAAGCACCAAGTTTAGAGTAGTGTTGGCCACTATGTTAGCCACGAGTGACATATGGTCCTGAAGAGGCTTATTGGTCCTGAAATTCCGGTCGCAGGCTTCCTGCGGGCAATAGCCTCCGACCGGAGAATTTTTCCGAAAGTACCTGGTGGTCCCGGAGGAGCGTGAGATTCATAGAAACATAGAAAATAGGTACAGGAGTAGGCCATTTGGCCCTTCGAGCCTGCAACACCATTCAATAAGATCATGGCTGATCATTCCCTCAGTACCCCTTTCCTGCTTTCTCTCCACACTCCTTGATTCCCTTAGCCGTAAGGCCCACATTTATTGCCCATCCCCAATTGCCCTCAAGATGGTGGTGGTGAGCCACCTTCTTGAATACAATGGAGTGGCTTGCTAGTGCAGTTAAGAATCAACCACATTGTTGTGTCTGGAGTCACATACAAGTAATGATGGCAGATTTCCTTCCCCAAAGAACATTAGTGATCCAGATGGGTTTTTACAACAGATTCTAGCTTTTTATTCTGGATTTATTTAATTAACTGAATCTAAATTCCCAATTGGCATAGTGGGATTTGAACCAATTTCTCTGGATCATCCAGGGTTCTGGATTATAGTGCAGTAACATAACCACTATGCTACCATCTTTTTGGCCTGCTATCTTTACCATTCTGAACTGTTTAATATAGGGTGTGGAGGAGATAAAGTTGGTTTACATGATGGTTTTCCCTTCCTCTTTCAGGGAAAGCAACTTACCACCACTCTCAACTTCCTTGCCAAAACCAGGAACTCACTGTGTAAAGACGGAAGCTGTTCAAGAAGGCTGGCCCTACCATATTCTCAGGGCAATAAATGCAACCTTTCCAGCATAGTCCACATGCAGAGAACAATATGTTTTAAAAAGCTATAGAGCCCACAATCCAATACTTTGCTGTAAAGCAGGTTGATCCACTTTATCCCCTTTGAGGTCAATGAACAGAGGTTCAGGCTGACTCATGAGTCAGGTTTTACTGACACTAGTGACTCTTTAATATGCTTCCCAAATAATGTTTTTCTTTTACAGAATCTTAGCCTGAAGTTGGCCAGTTTGAGTGGAGCTGTACACAAGCCAGTTGCAACCTACCTCACGAGCACCAACAGAACAGCTCTATCGTAGTTTTGTTATCTGCAAAATATTATGCATTAAAATGCACTTCACAGGGGCTACTACGACCTTGTGACAGATCAAACAAGCCACTGTAGATGGGCAAACTTCATCAATTGTATCTGATACACAGCCATCCTTAATTGGAAGTGCTCTCAAATAAACCCTCTTGCCCCAATCATCCAATTTATTGGAGCCAGTAGGACCTCTCCCAAGACCTCATCTGTAGGTCGCCTCTTTAGCTCTGCTTTTCTGAGACATGAGGAGCAGTACTTAAAAAATATATATTAGTACTGTTTCAAGTATAGATGAGATGTTTAACCAACATCTCATCTATACTTGAAACAGTACCAATATATTTTTTAAGTACTGCTCCTCATGTTGCAGAAAAACAGAGCTAAAGAGGCGACCTACAGCCTGCAAGCACAGTCTTCCCCATTTTTTTTTGGCAGTGTGCTGTCAGCCCTTATTGGGTCTGAAGTCCAATAAGATTCAGGCCCAAATACTACAGCAGCTGAAGACCCATAAAATTTATATAATTCAATCTTTGATGCATGGAGTTTTCTCTTTTGATCAAAAGATGCAATTTGATCTTTAAGTAAAAGAAGCAACTCGTTACAAATGATAAATAAACAATAAGCAAAGTAATGAATTGGTTAGATCACCAAGAATACTCTAAGCATATTCCTTCTGTTCTTCTACAGCACCAAGCTTACTTATGTTCAGTGTATAGTTTCTGCTTTTTAAAACAAATTGTATCACATCAAATTTATTGACATTGAATTCCATCTACCATATTTTAGTCCACTCCCCCAACTCGTCAATATCCCTCTGCAGAGTCCTTAAGTGTTTTAAAGAATTAACACCTCCTATTTTGGTATAATCTACAAATTTCAACACCACTCGGCCTATATATAAATCATTGATATGCACAGTGAATTGAAGTGGCCTCAGTACTGAAGCCTGTATGACTCAATTACCCATTTCCAACCACTGAAAAAGTACCTTCAACTGCTCCTCTCTGGTTTCTCCCTTCTAACCAATTTTTAACATCCAGTTTGTTATACTACCCCTATTTCCATCATCATCATAGGCAGTCCCTCGGAGTCAAGGATGACCTGCTTCCATACTAGAAATGAGTTCTCAGGTGACTGAAGAGTCCAATGCGGGACCTACAGTCTCTGTCACAGGTGGGGCAAACGGTGGTTGAAGGAACAGGTGGGTGGGGGGGCCTGGGTTGCCACGCGCTCCTGCCGCTGTCGACACTTGGCTTCAGCTTGCTCTTGGTGAAGAGACTCGAGGTGTTCAGCGCCTTCCCGAATGCTTTTCCTCTACTTTGGGTGATCTTGGGCCAGGGATTCCCAGGTGTCGGTGGGGATGTTACATTTTTTCAAGGCGGCTTTGAGGATGTCCTTGAAGCCCACATGGGGCTCACTTGCCGTGTCGGAGCTCAGAGTAGAGCGCTTGTTTTGGGAGTCTCGTATCAGGCATGCGGGCGATGTGGCCCGTCCAGCGGAGCTAATTGAGCGTGGTCAGTGCTTCAAGGTTGGCCTGAGCGAGGACACAGATATTGGTGTGCTTAGCCTGCCAATTGATTTGCAGGATCTTGCAGAGGCAGCGTTGGTGGTACTTCTCCAGTGATTTGAGGTGTCTGCTAATTCCACACCCTTTAATCTTCTCTGGTAATTTCCCGTGTGGTACATTGCCAAAAGTCCATGGACACTATATCCACTGTATTGCTCCTATCTACCACGTCTGTTAGCTTCTGAAAAGATTCTATGAGGTTTATCAAGCACAATCATCGCTTTTGAAATCTGAGCTGGCATTTAAAAAAACCTTTTCTCTATCAAGATGACGTAATGGTGAGTGTTGATGAGGGTAGTGCGGTTATGTTGTGCATATGGACTTTCAAAAGATGTTTGACAAAGTACCACACAATAATTTGTTACCAAACCTAAGGCCCATGGGATTAAAGAGACAGTGGCAGAATTGGTACAATATAGGCTAAGGGACAGAAAGCAGTGGTGAACAGTTGCTTTTCAGACTGGAGAGAAGTATACAGTGGTCCCCAGAGTTGGTATTAGGATCGCTGCTCTTTCAGATATACATTAGTCTTAGGTATACAGGCCATCATTTCAAAGTTTACAGATGACACAAAACTTGGAAATGTAGTAAACAAGGAGTTGAGTAGTAACAGACTTCAGGAGGACATAGACAGACTGGTGAAATTTAACACAGAAGTATGAAGTGATAGATTTTGGTGGGAAGAATGAGGCGCAATATGAACTAAATGGTGCAATTTTAAAGGGGTGCAGGAACTGAGGGAGCTGGGATGCATCTAAACAAATCTTTTGAAGGTAGCAGGTTAGTTGAGAAGGCAAGACATGTGTGATCCTTGGCTTTATTAATAGAGAAATACAATACAAAAGCAAGGAAATTATGCTAAACCTTTATAAAACACTGTTTAGGCCTTAGCTGGAGTATTGTTTCCAATTCTGGGCACCACACTTTAGGGAGGGTGATGATGAGATTTACTAGAATAGTACCAGAGATGAGAGACTTTAGTTGTGTGGAGAGACTAGAAAAGATGGGATTGTTTTCCTTGGAGCAGAGAAGATTAAACGGTGATTTGATAAAGGTATTCAAAGTCATGACTCATGAAAAGTCCTTTTGGCCACTGTGGGAGCGCAAACCTGCATTTCTGAAACGCTTTGCTTCGGCGCAGTCTGGACATATCGAAAGGGTTAAAAGTTGGAAGATTGAAGTTTGGATTAAAACAGGATGATTGGATCAAGACAGGCTGCTAGACGATATGGAGCCATTTAGCCACTGGAATGAGTAGCTGGTCATTTATCTGTATGTTAAGTATTTGAGTGTAACTTTGTTACAATGCGAGGAAACGATTCATAACACTGTCTGTATTTTAAGTATTTGAGTATACCTTGTTACTATGTAAATAATTGTAATTCATGACATGTCTGTATTTGAGTGTACCTTGTTACTATTTGATGGCATCATCTGCATGTTAAATGTTGTTAAGTATTTGAGTGTACCTTGTTACTATAATAGTAATTCATGACATTGTTTGTATTTGAGTACCTTGTTACTATTTGATGATATTTGTATGTTAAATAATCTGTTTTGTGTAAAGTAATTCAGAAAGCAGTTAGCCGTGATTGTTTAAATGCAAAGAAATAAGAGTTTAAAGGCTTTTTAGGTATAAAGGGATGGAACTGGCTTTTGTCACACACACACACACACACACACACACACACACACACGTGACACTGGAATCTCAAAAGGTGTGTCACTTCTTGGAGAGCTGCCTTTGCAAGCAGAGATTGTTTAGTATGAATGTTTGAATAAAAGGCCCGATCCGGCCTTTGGTACAACTGAGTGTGCGTGTGTAATTCGACGTTTAAAGTAACAAAGCGAAAAAGAGCAAGACAGCCGTTACAACAGCCATTATGGTGGCATAAAAGCCATCACAAGAGAAACATTCCAATCCAACTTTATCCATCTAATCCATCCAATGTAACCTAACAAAGTTGAGCACCCTTGTGCATTCCCTTAGTGCCTGTCTTCAGTGTGCTTTTGCCTGTACTAGTGCTCCTATGATGTGCTACCCCAGTGGCTGCAGCATGACTGGTGGAAAGTTGCTGATTTTCAATGGGGAAAGACTGTAGATAGCCTTGCAAAATGACGTCGAACACCTCTGGGCCCGGCTGCGGACTGCACCATCTTGGCATGGGGGGCAGCAGTCTGGACAGGCTGGCTGACAGACAACAGCAAGAATGGTAGTGGTGGGAAGACAAATGCTGTTATCCTGAGAAAGGACAGCAGGTTTGTACCCATGAAGCCACTGCCACTCCCCCGGGGTGGCGCCTCAGCATTCCTAGCCATCTGTTGGGAGGACAGATTGCTGGACTGCTGTGACACCCTGCAAGCCCCTTTCCACACTGGTAAACCCAGCCATGATGACAGCAGTCTGTGCTTGGGTGGCAGCAAGCTCTGCTTGCATGACATCAACTTGAGCTTCCACTGCAGCACTCAGACGTAGCGTGGCTTGCGCTTGTGCTGCAATGGAAGCAGGAACATCAGCCATCAGACACAGCATTATGGTTGGCTCCAGAAGTGCGCTAATGTATCTGCCCACCTCTTCCATGCTGGAGCTCCAAGCATTGTGCAAAGCCCTTTGCAAGGTTGGTGCAGGACTCCTCTATGCTTCTTGACATTGCACTCAGTCTTTCTGCTAATGCATCAAGCAATTTGTTGTGCATCCCCATCAGCACTCTTTTGTAGGCTGCCCCATCGAAGCCCACATCTGAGTCTTCTGCAGTAAAACTTATGTGCAACCTCACCCTCTGGGGAGATGGCACCTGCGTTATCGTTTTCCCTCTGCCCTGGCTGTAGTCCACTCGTGGCTGGTGACTCACCACGGGCAGATCTTGCCTCGAAGCTACCCTCTAAACTCCACACAGTGAGTGTCTGAGCTGGTGGCTGCGAGTGTCAAGTCGAGTGACTGTATTTCTTCTTCTTCAACCACAGGCAGATTGGATTTCTTGGATATCTGAAATGAGAAAGGCACTAGGGTAGGATTGTGATGTGGGGAGGGGGAAAATAAGAGGTGGATGCTAACACCATATGCAGACTATAAATCAGAAGAGATTGTGGGGTAAGGGGGAAGGGGAGGCGAGAAGGAGGATAACAAATGATACCACCGGTATGTTGCACTCTTTCAGCCCTGCTGCTGGCCACAGGCACAGACACACCGCTTCCCAGAATGACCAGCACCATCCCTTCCAAAGTGGTGAGGTGATGCAGGTGAACCTGTCTGCCTGTTAGGTTCTGCCAGACTGTTTATGTGCCACCTTTTCCTGCAAGAAAAATGGAAATGTGTCAGTGAGTGTGGTGCAACATGTTTGGATGATGTGTCTGTCATGGTGAATAGCTGCCAGGTGAGTGCAAGCTGTGAGATGTGCGTATGAGGCTTGCAGCTGAGGCAAGTGTGTGAGGGTGGGCTAAGCTATGAATGCGAGGTATGAGTCGTTTTTGGTAGAGATTGTTGGTAGGCTAGTGATGGGGTGTGGCATATTGAGCAGTATGAACATTCGAAAAATGACAGACAGGTAAAAACCATCTGGTCCATCGAGCCTATGCCACACAATTGCGATACCTTGTGTATCACAGCATGTACACACTCATCCCACCCAAAACCATGTGATTTCCTGGGAGGCGCAAAAAAACAGATTAAAAACCCATGCCAATTTGGGAAAAAGAAAATCTGGGAAATTTCTCTCTGGCCCATCTAGATGATCAAAACTAGTCCAGGAGATAACTCTGGCCAGTAATTTCCCTGCAGTACCTACCTTCTGTAGGAGGTGCTCTCTGCCGCAGCCAGAAACAAATCCACCTTTCGCTTGAAGGAATTCAGCAAGTCTGCATCCATCACATGAAACGGCAGCTTTTCCAGAGGTCTACTATTCTCCTGGAAAAGAACCACCACCTGACATCTAACCTAGATATAGCCCTATACAACTTAAATTTGTGACCTCTGGTCCTGCCTAACCTATTCCATTGAAAGAAACTGTCAGCTGGAGCACCGTCTATTCCCCTCATTATCTTATAATCCTCAATCATCTCCCCCACCAAGTCTATACTGCTCTTAGGTATAGAGTCCCAATTCTTTTAGCCTATCTTGATAACTAAGATGCTTTAGACTTGGAATTAGTCTAGTGGCCCTCTTCTGCACCCTTTCCAAAGCCTCAACATCACCCACCATATGAGGAAACCAAAACTGGACACAGTATTCCAAGTGCGGCCTGACTAAGGTCTTGTAAAAGGACAAAACAGTACGCCTAGTCTTATACTCAATTGTCCTATGGATACACCTCAATACCCTATTTGCTCTAGCTATCGCTGCAGGGCATTGCTCATGCATCGTTAAGGATGTATGCACCAGAATGCCCAAATCTCTTGGTCCACCAACTTTGTAACTTTTTCAAAAAGTACAATTCGATTTGAGAGACATGACCCTTTTTTTATGAAGCCATGTCGGGTGTCCCTAATATGTCCCTCTCTATCCAAGTATTCATATATTGCATCCCTTATGATTCTTTCAAGCATCTTACCTGTTACTAATGTTAAACTGATGGGCCTATAGTTACCCGGGTTTGCCTGGTCACCTTTCTTAAAAATGAGCACTACATTAGTCCTCTTCCAATCTAGGAACCATTCTAGATGGGAGTAAGCTAATTAAAAATATAGGCCAGGGGCTCGCATAGCACATGTCCCATCTCCTGGAGGACCCTCGGGATATCATCTGGCCCGGTTGCTCTATCTATTTTCAAATTCTTAATTCTTTCTAAAACAATATGCTTATGTTAATGTTACGAACAAAACTAGTATTATTACATTCTAATATTCGAGCATCATCTTCAAGGATGAAGACTGATGCAAAATACTCATTTAATATTTCCGCCATGCTTAGTGAGTCCTTTGTACACCCTTCAGTGGCCCAATACAGTCTTTGATAGTTCTCTGACTCTTCACAAAACTAAAAAAGCTCTTCCCATTACTGCCAGTTGTCTACAATCCTTTTTTCCACTAGCCTTATATTCAACCCTATTTATTTGAGTGTTAAATGTCTTTAATTTATAGAAACATTTCTCTTTACATCTTATTTGTCTTTGTACATAGCCAGTCAGCCACCTTGGCTTTTTCTTACCACATTTCCTTCTTTTGATTTTGGGTACATGTTTGTTTTCAAAATTTTGAATCTTGTTCTTAAAAACTTTCCATTTATAATCAACATCGGTCACATCACCATTGAGGAGGGTTAGCCAATTTACCCATTCCTAGTCATCTGCCATTTTGGAGAGGTTTGCTCTTCTGAAATCCGGTACGAATTGCAGGTTCTCAGTACCTTTATTTCTACTAGCCAATTGGAACCGAATAATGTTGTGATCACTGTTGCGCAGATGTTCCCCCACATGGAGGCCTGATACAAGGTCAGGCTCACTACTAAACACCAGATCCAATATATGATTTTCCCTAGTTACTTCATTAACACGGTGAGTCAGGAAAAACAGTCTTGGATATTTTCAATAAATTTTTCAACTGCACTTCCTACCACAACAGCAGGTAAACCCATCATGCCACTGAATGCCAGGAAAATTAAAATCAGCCACTAGATAAAGGTGGCATTTTATATTAAAAGCATTAGTGATCGGATTCCATAATGACTCATCACGTTCGGTCTGACCCGGGGGCCTATAACAATTACTGATAATTAATCCCTGCCCGTGAGCTTCGTCCACTTGAACCCAGATAGCTTCAGCTGAGCCTGATGAGGCAATATCAAGTCTCTCTAGCAGTTAGATTCTCACTGATGAAAATAGCAACCCCACCTCCCCTTTGACCTACCCTATCCTTTCTGAAACCCTTGTAGCCCTTTAAATGAATTTCTGTGCCATCATCTAGCCATGTCTCAAATATACACAATGGGCTGGATTTTTGCCGACTTTGCGACTGGGTTTTTGCTGCGATTTGACCACCTGCGGTGAAAACCCGGTAGGTGGGATCCTCGGGTACCTCTTTGCAGCGGCGCTTTCAAGTATTGCCGGGGAGAGGTGCACAGACGTGAAACGCCGCACATTGTGTGACCGTCGTACTTTCGGCACTCTCCTGACCCGTATGCTGTGCCCTGTCGGTGCAGCCCTGCCAACAGCGGTAAGTATGAAGACCTGCAAAAAAGCAAGTTAAAGTTTTTATTTTTTAATTATTTTTCAGCGATTTAGTAGGCAAGGGTTTTTTAAATGTTTTGTGAATGTTTTTTGCAATTTTTCTTTAGGTTTCCCCCCTCCCAAGGCCTGTCTTGCAGCGCTCCCGGCCCCTGACTAAAGTTGCTGAAACTTGCGGTTTGGGCTGCGAATCCTCATGCAACACCAACTTTACCGACCTAAAGGCTGAAAGTTAGGCCTAAAAACGGTAGCGCAGCGAAAATGGTAATTTTGGCATAAAACTACTGCTTTCACCATAAAACGAAAATCTAGCCCATTATGTCTAAATTCTCCAACACAGCATAGGATTGCAATTCTAACAATTTGCTTCTAACACTCCTTGCAGTTTGAGAGTCTCGAGGTAGAGATGGTGGGATGTGACATTTAAAGGTGATCATGGAAAAAGGAAACGAGTAGCTAAAGTAAACGTTGGTCCCTTAGAGGATGGGACTGGAGAATTAATAATGTGAAACAGGGAAATGGCAGAGACTTTGAACAAATATTTTGTATTGGTCTTCACGGGAGAGGACACTAAAGACATGCCAATAATTGATAATCAAGGAGCTGTTGCGGGGGGGGGGTGGGGGGGAGAAACTTAAAACAATCACGAGAGATAAAGTACTAGGCAAATTAATGGGACTAAAGATGGACAAGTCCCCTGGACCTGATGGCATGCATCCTAGGGTCTCAAAACAAGTGGCTACAGAGATGGTGGATTTATTGGCTGTAATCTACCAAAATTCCCTGAATTCTTGAGGTCCCAGCAGACTGGAAAACCGCAAATGTAACACCTCTATTTAAGAAGCGAGGGAGACAGAAAACAGGAAACTATGGGCTCAATTTTCTCCAGTATTTGTGCTTTTTTTTTTGGAGTAGGCTTGTTTTTCTGGTCTAACTTAAAAATCCCCAGTTTCCCCAATCAATTTGCCCCAGCGTAACTCAGTTAGTTAAGTTTTTTTTAGCTAAGTTTTTTTTTCTCAAAAGGGGGCGTTACCAGCCACCTACGCCAATTCTGGCCATTTAGGCAACTTTGGGCAGCTAATAGTTACTCCATTTCTACTTAGGCCAGCGTATGTGGCCTCTCAAGAAAACCCTTGTGAAGAGTTAAAGAAATCGGCCAGGGGGAGGGGCGTATGGGGGAGGGTCATCTAGAAAGTCCAGGGTGAAATTAAAAAGGATATTAGGAAAGCAAAGAGAGAGCATGAAAAATTCATAGCAAGTAAACATCAAAGAAAATCCAAAGATGTTTTATAAATATATTAAGAGCAAGAGGATAACTAAAGAAAGGGCATGGCCTATTAGAGACCATGAGGTGTGTGGAGGCAGGAGATGTAGGTATGGTTCTTAATGAATACTTTGCATCTGTTTTCACAAAGGAAAAGAAGGTGCGATGCAGCCACTGATATCTGGGAGGAGGAATGTGAAATATTAGATGAAATAAACAGTGAGAGAGGAGCTATTAAGCAGCTTTGAAAGTGGTAGGTCCCCAGGCCTGGATGAAATGTATCCCAGGCTGTTAAACAAAGCAAAAGAGGAAATACCAGAGGCTTTGACCATCATTTTCCAATCCTCTCTGGCTTCAGGTATGGTGCCAGAGGACTGCTAATGTGGTACCTCTGTTTAAGAAGGGAGAAAGAGATAGACCAAGTAATTACAGGCCAGTCACCCTAATCTCGGTGGTGGGAAAGTTATTGGAAAAAATTCTGAAGGACAGGATAAATCTTCATTTAGAAAGACACGGATTAATCAAGGACAGTCAGCATGGATTTGTTAAAGGAAGGTCGTGTCTGACTAACTCGATTGAATTTTTTCAAGGAGGTAACCAGGAGGGTTGATGAAGGAAAAGCGTATGATGTAGTGTATATGGATTTTAGCAAAGCTTTTCATTAGTTCCCACATGGCAGACTGGTCACAAAAGTAAAAGCCCATGGGATCCAAGGCAAAGTGGCAAGTTGGATCCAAAATTGGCTCAGAGGTAGAAAGCAATGGGTAATATGGTTGATGGGTGTTTTTGCGACTGAAAATATGTTTTCTAGTGGGGTTCCGCAGGGCTCAGTACTAGGTCCCTTGCTTTTTGTGATATACATCAATGATCTAGACTTGAATATAGGGGGTATGATTAAGAAGTTTGCAGATGATACTAATTATCACACAGCCGATTTTAAGAAGCAAACTGCGGACTGCAACTGGTCAGGTGGGCAGAACCCTAACCCTAAATTTAATCCAGAGAAGTGGGAGGTAATGCATTTGGAGTGGGCTAACAAGGAAAGGGAATATACATTAAATGGTAGGATACTGAGAAGTGTAGAGGAACAAAGGGACCTTGGAGTACATGTCCACAGATCCCTGAAAGTAGTAGGCCAGGTAGATAAGGTGGTTAAGAAGGCATACGGAATGCTTGCCTTTATTAGCCGATGTATAGAATACAAGAGCTGGGAGGTTATGCTTGAACTGTATAAACCACTGGTTATGCCACAGCTGGAGTGCTGCGTGCAGTTCTGGTCACTGCATTACAGGAAGGACGTGATTACACTGGAGAGGGTACAGAGGAGATTTACGAGGATGTTACCAGGAGTGGAGAATCTAAGCTGTGAGGGCAGATTAGCTAGGATGGATTTGTTTTCATTGGAACAAAGGAGGCTGAGGGGAGACCTCATTGAGCTGTATAAAATTATGAGGAGCCTAGATATAATGGATAGAAAGTGCCTATTTCCTTTAGCAGAGGGGTCAACAACCAGGGGCATAAATTTAAAGTAATTGATAGAAGGTTCAGAGAGGATTTGAGGGGAAATTTCTTCATGCAGAGTGTTGTGGGGATCTAGAACTCACTGCCTGAAAGGGTAGTAGAGGCAGAAACCCTCACCACATTTAAAAAGTACTTGGATGTGCACCTGAAGTACCGTAACCTGCAGGATTATGGACCAAGAGCTGGAAAGTGGGATTAGGCTGGATAGCCTCTTGTTGGCCAACACGGACACGATGGGTCGAAATGGCCTCCTTCTGTGCTGTAAACTTCTATGATTCTTTGATTCCATGATTGGTGGTCCAGGCCCATGTGACTCCAACATTTGCATCTGTACGTGGAAGACATCTTTCCGTATGCTGCGCAGCGAATGAAGGCCTCCGACCGGAATCCTACATTCCTTCGGGACCAACAGGAGTGATGTTGTGTATCTGTAAAGCATGCACTCCCATGTTCCGCCACCAGGGAGTGCATCCCCTGAAGTCCCAAGGGATCCCAGCATCTCTTGGAGCACTGTAAAAAGCTGGCCCCTAAGGCCTGTTCCTCGCTCTGGAGTGTCTTAGTAAAGACTGAGGTCACTGTTACTTTAACCTCCCTGTGTGCAGCCTCATCTGTGTTAGCAACACAATAACTGGCGATGAGAATACGAATCCAACGCAAAGATGCAGCAAATTGTGGGCATCCTGGAGAAGTTCTCGGCAGATGAGGACTCGGAAGCCGATGTCAAACGGCTAGACCAGTACTTTGTAGCCAACGAGCTGGACGGAGAAGGAAGTGCTACAAAAAGGAAAGCGGTCCTCCTCCTCAGTCTGCAGGGCACCGACCTACAGCCTCATGAAGAATCTTCTGGCTCCGGTGAAACCCACAGATAAGTCGTATGAGGAGCTGTGTACACTGGTTCGGGAGCATCTTAACCCGAGGGAGAGCGTGCTGATGGCGAGGCATCGGTTCTACACGTGCCAGCAATCTGAAGGTCAGGAAGTGGCGAGCTACGTCGCCGAGCTAAGGTGACTTGCAGGACAATGTGAGTTTGATGGCTACCTGGAGCAAATGCTCAGAGACTTTTTTGTACTGGGCATTGGCCACGAGACCATCCTACGAAAACTTTTGACTGTAGAGACACCGACCCTCAGCAAGGCCATTGCGATAGCACAGCCATTTATGTCCACCAGTGATAACACGAAACAAATCTCTCAGCGCACAAGTGCTAACAATGTTCATAAATTAACTGGAACTGTGTTTGCGAGCAGCAATGTACAGAGCAGAACCCACGAGTCTGCAACTGCCAGCAGGCCTCAGGTGACCCAGATGACTCAGAGTCCCCAACAAGGCAATTCACACCTTGTTGGCATTGTGGAGGCTTCCATTCAGCCTATTCATGCCGCTTCAAAGGGTATGTTTACAAGAGCTATGGAATAATGGGGTACCTCCAATGAGCTTGCAAACGAGCTGCAAGCTCTGCAAAACCTGCTAACCACCACATGGCAGAGGAAGATCGGTCCATGGTGGATCAAAGCAATTTCGAGCCCGAGAAAGAGGCGGCAGATGCTGAAGTACACGGGGTGCACACATTTTCGATGAAATGTCCACCGATAATGCTAAACGTAAAATTGAATGGCTTACCCGTAGCCATAGAACTGGACACTGGCGCTAGCCAATCCATCATGAGTAAAAAGTTGTTTGAGAGACTGTGCTGCAACAAGGCATTCAGACCAGCCCTGAGCCCCATCCGCACGAAACTGAGAATGTAAACCAAGGAGCTCATCACTGTCCTGTACAGCGCCATGGTCAAGGTCACCTACGAGGGCACGGTGCACGAACTGCCACTCTGGATTGTCCCGGGCGATGGCCCCACACTGCTTGGAAGGAGCTGGCTGGGCAAAATCCGCTGGAACTGAGATGACATCCGAGCGCTATCACATGTCGATGAGGCCTCATGTACCCAGGTTCTTAACAAATTTCCTTCCCTTTTTGAGCCAGGCATTGGAAACTTTTCCAGGGCGAAGGTGCGGATCCACTTGGTCTCTGAGGCACGACCCATTCACCACAAGGCGCGAGCGGTACCTCACATGTTGAGAGAGTGTGGAAATCGAGCTGGATAGGCTGCAACGCAAGGGCATCATCTCCCTAGTGGAATTCAGCGAGTAGGCCAGCCCGATTGTTCTAGCACTCAAAAGTGATGGCACGGTCAGGATTTGCGGCGATTCTAAAGTAACTATTAATCGTTTCTCGCTATAGGACCAATACCCGCTACCTAAGGCAGACGACCTATTTGCGACGCTGGCAGGAGGCAAGACGTTCACCAAGCTCAACCTGACTTCGGCCTACATGACGCAGGAGCTGGAGGAGTCTTCGAAGGGCCTCACCTGCATCAACACGCACAAGGGCCTGTTCATCTACAACAGATGCCCGTTTGGAATTCGGTTGGCTGCAGCGATCTTCCAGAGAAACATGGAGAGCCTACTCAAGTCGGTACCACACACGGTGGTCTTTCAGTACGACATATTGGTCACAGGTCAGGACACCGCCGAACACCTACAAAACCTGGAGGAGGTCCTCTCCAGCGACTGGATCGCGTGGGGCTGTGGCTGAAGAGGTCGAAATGAGTCTTCATGGCAACAGAAGTGGAGTTTTTGAGGAAAGATCGCGGCGTACGGCATTTGGCCCACAGGCGCCAAGACAGAGGCTATCAGGAACGCGCCCAGGCCACAGAACGTCACGGAGCTGCGGTCGTTCCTGGGACTCCTCAACTATTTTGGTAACTTTCTACCGGGGTTAAGCACCCTCTTAGAGCCCCCACATGTGTTATTGCGCAAAGATGAAGAACTGGGTATGGGGAAAAAAAACAAGTGATTGTTTTTGAGAAAGCCAGATATATTTTATGCTCCAACAAGCTG
This sequence comes from Pristiophorus japonicus, assembly GCF_044704955.1. Lineage (NCBI taxonomy): Eukaryota > Metazoa > Chordata > Chondrichthyes > Pristiophoridae > Pristiophorus > Pristiophorus japonicus. The sequence continues at coordinate 93,703,175 of NC_091986.1, read as the reverse complement.
CTTGTATTGTATAACCCGTGTAAAAGACTTGTGCTAGCATGTGACGCGTCGTCGTACGGAGTCGGGTGTGTATTACAATAAGCTAACGTTGCGGGGAAGTTGCAACCTGTCGCCTATGCTTCCAGGAGCTTGTCTAAGGCCGAGAGGGCCTACAGCATGATTGTGAAAGAGGCATGAGCGTGTGTGTTCGGGGTAAAGAAAATGTATCAATACCTGTTCAGCCTTAAATTTGAGCTGCAAACCTATCACAGGCCCCTCACATCCCTGTTCGCTGAAAACAAGGGGATAAATCTCGCATACAAAGGTGGGCACTCGCGCTATCAGCGTATAACTATACCATCCGTCACAGGCCAGGCAACGAGAACTGTGCGGATGCTCTCAGTCGGCTACCATTGCCATTGCCCACTACGGGGGTGGAAATGGCGCAGCCTGCCAACTTGTTGATGGTCATGGAAGCGTTTGAAAATGATAAATCACCTGTCACAGCCCGCCAGATTAGGACTTGGACCAGCCAAGATCCTCTGCTGTCCCTAGTAAAAAAAACTGTGTACTGCATGGGAGCTGGGCCAGCATCCCCGTTGAAATGCAAGAGCTAATCAAGCCGTTCCAGCGGTGAAAGGACGAGCTGTCCATTCAGGCAGATGGCCTGTTGTGGGGTAACCGCGTAGTGCTACCCAAAAAGGGCAGGGAGACTTTCATCTCGGATCTCCACAGCACACACCCGGCTATAGTAATGATGAAAGCGATAGCCAGATCCCACGTGTGGTGGCCCTGTATCGACTCTGACTTAGAGTCCTGTGTACAGCAATGCAGCGTATGTGCTCAGTTGAGCAACGCGCCCAGAGAGGCACCACTAAGTTTGTGGTCCTGGCCCTCCAGACCATGGTCGAGGATCCATGTCGACTATGCAGGCCCATTTCTCGGTAAAATGTTCCTGCTGGTAGTGGATGCTTTTTCAAAATGGATTGAATGTGAAATAATGTCGGGAAGCACCGCCACCGCCACCATTGAAAGTCTGAGGGCCATGTTTGCCACCCACGGCCTGCCTGACATACTGGTCAGTGACAACGGGCCATTTTTCACCAGTGCCGCATTTAAAGAATTCATGACCCGCAATGGGATCAAACCTTGGCCCCATTTAAACCAGCCTCCAAAGGGCAGGCAGAGCAGGCAGTACAAACAATACAAACAATCAAACAGAGCATTAAATGAGTCACAGAAGGCTCACTCCAAACCCGCCTGTCCCGAATACTGCTCAGCTACCGCACGAGACCCCACTCGCTCACAGGGGTGCCCCCGGCTGAGTTACTCATGAAAAGGAAACTTAAAACCCGACTCTCGCTGGTTCACCCTAACCTGCATGATCAGGTAGAGAGCAGGCGGCAGCAACAAAATATAAACGATGGTCGCGCCACTGTGTCACGGGAAATTGATCTGAATGACCCTGTGTATGTGCTAAACTATGGACATGGTCCCAAGTGGATCACGGGCAAGGTGATAGCTAAAGAAGGGAATAAGGTGTTTGTAGTCAAACTAGACAATGGACAAATTTGCAGAAAGCACCTGGACCAAACGAGGCTGCGGTTCACAGACTGCCCTGAACAACCCACAGCAGACACCACCTTTTTCGAGCCCACAACACACACCCAAAGGATCAACGACACCACCCCGGACCAGGAAATCAAACCCATCATGCCCAAAAACCCAACAAGACCAGGTTCACCTAGCAGCCCTGCAGAGCCAACAACACGCCAGCCCAGCGAGGACACAGCCAACACACCAGAACAGATATTTGTACCGAGGCAGTCCACCAGGGAAAGAAAGGCTCATGACCCGCCTTCACCTTGTAAATAATTTTCACTTTGACTTTGGTGGGGGGGGGGGGGGGGGGGGGGGGGGAGGGGGAGGGGGGAGGAAAGAGGTGTGATGTTGTGTATCTGTAAAGTATGCACTCCCATGTTCCGCCAACAGGGAGCTCATCCCCTGAAGTCCCAAGGGATCCCAGCATCCCTTGGGAGCACTGTATATAAGCCAGCCCCTTAAGGCCTGTTCCTCACTCTGGAGTGTCTTATTGAAGACTGAGGTCACTGTTACTTTAACCTCCCTGTGTGCAGTCTCATCTGTGTTAGGAACACAATAGGTATTTTCGTAGATTTTTTTTTCGGGTCAGAGGCAATCATACGAGGAAAGCCTCCGACCGCAATTTTCAGCCCAATATCTTCTCCCTTTCCACACCTCTTAAAATGCAGCTAACAAAGCCTCACTCTGCACACAACATTCCTGGAATTCTGTGTAGTCACCCAAAGGGCCAGAAATCCCATATATATTAAATGCACCATGTATATAAAAATAAATTGTTGACAAAAGCATTTAAAAAATGATTTATCACAAAACTAAAATGTCCAGTGACAGGGTCTGAGAACATAAGAAATAGGAGCGGGAGTAGGCCATACAGGCCATTGCGTCTGCTCCACCAATCAATATCATGACTGAACTTCCACATCAACTCCACTTCGCTGCCCTATCCCCCGTATTTCTCAATTCCCTTAGTGACCAAAAATCTATTGATCTCGGTCTTGAATATACTCAGCAACTGAGCATCCACAGCTCTCTGGGGTACAGAATTCCAAAGATTCACAACCCTCCATGTGAAAAAGTTTCTCCTCATCTCAGTCCTAAATGGCCGCCCTCTTATCCTGAGACTATAGCCCCTAATTCTAGACTCTTCAGCCAGGGGTAACAGACTCTCAGCATCCACCTTGTCAAGCCCTCTAAAAATTTCATATGTTTCAATGAAATCACCTTATTCTTCTAAACTCGAGAAGATGGGCCCAATCTACTCAATTTCCCCTAGTAAGACAGCCCTCTCAACCTAGGAATCCAACTAGTAAACCTTCGTTGCAACCTCTCTAAGGTAAGTATATCCTTCCTTAGGTAAGGAGACCAAAACTGTATACAGTACTCCAGGTGTGGTCTCACCAAAGCCCTATACAATTGCAGAAAAACTTCCTGGTTCTTATACGCCAACCACCTTGCAATAAAGGCCAACATACCATTTGCCTTCCTAATTGCTTGCTGTACCGCTAGCATGTTAGAATCTGTGATTTCCATCATGTGTACAAGTACCCCAAATCCCTCTGAACACCAACATTAACTAGTCTCCAAGCATTTGAAAAAAATTCTGCTTTTGTATTCTTCCTACCAAAGTGCATAATTTCACAATTCCCCACATTATACTCCATCTGCCACCTTTTTGTCCACTTAACCTGTCTATTATCCCTTTGCAGGCTCTGCATCCTCAGTTAACTTTCCCACCTAGCTATGTATTGTCAGCAAACCTGGATATATTACACTCGGTCAAGTAATTGATATAGATTATAAATAGCTGAGGCCCAAGCACTAATCCTTGCAGCACCCCACTGGTTACACCTTGCCATCCCTAAAATTACCCCTCTGTTTTTTGTCTGTTATCCAATTCTCAATCCATGCAAATATATTACATCAATCCCATGAGCCCTAATCTTGTGCAACAACCTCTTGTGTGGCACCTTATCGAATGCTTTCTGAAAATCCAAATACACTGCATCCAATTGTTCCTTCTTATCTACCCTGCTAGTTACATCCTCAAAAAACTCTAGATTTGTCAAACACTATTTCTCTTTCATAAAACAGTGCAGACGCTGCCTAATCAGTAATTTTCCAAGTGCTCTATTATATCCTTAATAATAGATTCTTGCATTTTCTCGACTACCTCCCCTTACAGTACTATAGTTACATGCCTAGACACAACTAGATGCAAGCTTATTTTTGCTTTGTTCCTCTAAAGAGGTTAAAGCCTTACATTAAAATAGCACATTGTGCAACTTGGTATGAGCATGTTAAATGTTTATACAAATGCAACAAAAATCTAATTTCTATCCTTCTGAGTAGATAAGAACTGTCAAAGCTTTCCTGGTACGTAGCATTCTTTTTTCAATCTATAGAATTAGAGGTGAACAGATAGATCACTTTTAATCACAGAAAAATACACAAACTCAGAATTTTAGGTACTTGGGTAACAGTTACCGAAGGAACTCCAAAATTCTGAACCTATCTGAAACATTTTGGCCCTGAAATTCCGGTCGGAGGCTTCTTTCAAACGGACGCCTCCGACTGGAGAATTTTTACGAAATTACCTGGTGGTCTCGGAGACGCCTCGGATTCCTGTAGGAAGCCTTCTCTTCCCATGCTGCGGAGTGCGCTCCCGTCCTTGAGGTTCAGACACAGAAGGTGCAGTCATATGTGACTGCACAACCAATCAGATAAAGTATTCCACAACATTCTCATTAATAGCAATGAGAACTCCGTATCTACGAGTTCGCATTGCTATTAATGAGAAAAAACCCACACTAAATACAATAAAAAATAAATAACACACCTCATATCATTAAAAATAATTGAAATTAAAGTTAATAAATGTCTTTTTTTTTTAAATCGGAAAAATATTTTTTTTCTAAGTTTTGTAATTAGGGTTAAAAAATAAACTTACCTTATTGGGCAGGGTTTTTAAACAAGCATTTGTTTTTACATTTTATTTTTATATGTTTTTATGATGTTTTAAAACTCTTACGCTGCTAAAAGTAGGCTATGCACCTGCTTTTACCAGGTGCAAGAGTATTCAGGACATTTGCTGGGCAAGAAATGGGTAAATACTGTAATCTTGCCCATGCGAATATCCTGTCTGTAGGGCTACGGAAGATCTGTCAAGCCAGAGCTTGACAGATTGGAAAATCCGGTTTTATCGCATGCGCATTGTGCGCTGAAAACCGGCTTTTGTGATGCCTTCCATACACACTCCATACGGACCCGGAGAGGCCAGGATTTTTGCCCCATTAAAAATCACTGATAAGTTCAGGTTTTACATAACTGGCCTTTTGCCGACACAGAATTGTAACTTGAATCTACGCTCTTTTGACTTGGGTTGAGTGTGCAACCACTGGGTCAAGCTGACACTTGACAGATTGTGATGGCTATACAGTGTCAGGAACAATTTCACAATTATTAGAAACTATTTTAGAGGGACATGGGGGGTTGTTTATGAATTTTAACAATAGCAGAGAAGTAAAATGAAAAAAATTATATGAATGTAATTTTTATGGTGTTAGCTGTGGCTCAGGTGGCAGCACACTTGTCTGGGTCAGAAGGTTGTAAGTTCAAGTCCCACTGGAGACTTGTGGGATTGCTACAGTGTCTTTCGGATGAAGCGTTAAACCAAGGCACGGTCTGCCATCTTAGATGGACGTAAAAGATCCCATGGCACCATTTCAAAGAAGAGCAGGGGAGTGCTCCCTGGTGTTCTGGCCAATATTTTACCCTCAACCAACACTAAAACAAATTACCTGGTCATTATCACATTGTTTGTGGGAGCTTGCTGTGAGCAAATTAGCTACCGTACTTCTGACATTATAACAGTGACTACACTTTAAATCTACTTAAAATCTGTAAAGTGTTTTGGGATGTCCAAGGTTATATAAATGCAAGTATTTATTTTCTTTATATAGGCCTTACTAGAAGGTCCAGGCAGTTTGGATAATCATCCAATTGAGACCCCCTACACTGCAGAATAAGTGACATCCCACTATAGAGCCAGATGACAGCTACAAATCTAATCAGGGCAACCAATTCAGCACAAATTCTGCAAAGAAAAATGAAGCATCTATCAAATCAGACAGATGCAGGTTTGTATCATTGGTCCAGGTGAGCACATCATAGTTAAAAACCTGAATGCTAATGGAATATTTGTTACTTAAATAGCGTAGGAATATTCTATAATATAAATACAGAGTGTTGCATGTGTGCATATCTAGTCATGATTTTTGGTAATATTTTTGTTCGCATTTATAATTTAAATTGCCTATATTAAGCATTTATAATAGCAACTTCCAATGTAAGCGCTTAGCTGTCAGTGTATTTGCAGGCTTCCCACCATGGATGTTGCTATGCAGCTCCCAATTCCCAGCTCCATCCACTGTGCAAGCTCCCAATTCTCAGCTCCATCCACTGTGCAAGCTCCCAATTCTCAGCTCCATCCACTGTGCAAGCTCCCAATTCCCAGCTCCATCCACTGTGCAAGCTCCCAATTCCCAGCTCCATCCACTGTGCAAGCTCCTAATTCCCAGCTCCATCCACTGTGCAAGCTCCCAATTCTCAGCTCCATCCACTGTGCAAGCTCCCAATTCCCAGCTCCATCCACTGTGCAAGCTCCCAATTCCCAGCTCCATCCACTGTGCAAGCTCCCAATTCCCAGCTCCATCCACTGTGCAAGCTCCCAATTCCCAGCTCCATCCACTATGCAGCTCCCAATTTCCAGCTCCATCCACTCTTTGGCCTCCTCAGCTTCTGATCCCATTCATCAGCATAAAAGCTGCCCAAAATCCTGAAACCAGATTCATTTCAGCCCTGCCAGCTGATTTTGTCACCTGCACCCCAACTCTTTCCAACCCCAACTTTTCTAGGCCCTCCCAACTTTGTATGGCCCCATTAACGTTTGCATGCTTATAGTCTTTTTAAAAAATTACACCATTTACAGCTCACTTAGGATTTTATGGGGCAAGCTATCTTGGTCAAAGATATGAACTGCCCAATCTCTGGCCCAGGCGCGCCATTCCTAAACCCTAGCTTTTCCTTCCCCCTCAATCCTTCCAGTTGATGTTGTTGCCCCGCCCCAACTCTGCCTGCCCCTTGAGCAACAGCCCACTTAATAGTTATTCTATTTATTGCTCCCAGTTTTAGAGAAGCGATGCTCTTGTTAGCAATCACAGCAGCCTCAGAGAGGAAGACATGTATTAGGGTAGGCGAGCATGTGGCAACTGTAGGATTTTTTTCTTTAATAATTATCAAACCACAGAAGTGTTATTTTTTGATACTTTATGCTCCCATATGAAGTCAGTCTTTCCCTTAAGTCATAAAATGGTTTAACTGCTTCCGAACCCATTCCAACTAAACTGTTGTTCGCCCAACATTCCTTTCCGGCACTTACTGGCTGACATTGTAAACGCTGCTCTGTTTCAATCCTTTTCACACCTGTCAATCACCCATTCTTCGAAAACCCATCATCAACCCCAGTCCTTACAAACTACCACCTCATCTCAAATCTCTTTTTCCTCTCCAAAGTCCTCAAGCATGTTGTTGCCGCCTCCCAAATCCGTACACATCTTTCTGGCAATTTCATGTTTAAATCTCTTCAATTACATTTCTCTCCTGTCACAGCACTGAAATGGCTATAGAGTCACAATTGACATCCTATGGTGCAATGTCCCTCCTCATTCTCTTATACTTTTCTGCTGCCTTCAACGCATGCAACTACACCATCCTCCTTCAATGCCTCTCCTACGTTGTCCAGCTCAGTAGGCCGACCCTCGCTTGTTTCCACTCTTACCTATCTGATTGTAGCTAGATGGCTGCAACAATAGCTTCTCTTCCCACCTCTTCACCGTTAGCTCCTCAAGGATCTATCTTCAGCCCCATCCTCTTTCTCAACTATAAGCTGAACCCTTAGCATCATCATCTGCAGACACAGGGTCAGCTTCCACAAGATTACCCAATGTTTGCTGAACACCTCCATTCAGTCAGCAAGCGTGACCCCGAGCTTCCATTTGCTTACCATTTTAATTCTCCGCCCCACTCACACCTCTCTGTCCTCAGCCTTCCACACTGTTCTCATGAAGCTCAACGGAAGCTCGAGGAACAACACCTCATCTTTCAATTAGGCACAAATTTCTAACCTCAACACGGAGTTCAACAATTTCAGATCATAACCACTGCTCCCATTTTATCCAGACAGCAGGTGCTGGTAATGGCTCTGCTGTTGCAATTTACAGTTCCTCTAGCCCCATTTTTATTTACTTACTTGTCCCATTACCTCTCATCATAGGCAGTCTCTAGGAATTGAGGAAGACTTGCTTCCACTCCTCAAGTGAGTTCTTTGGTGGCTGAACAGTCCAACACGAGAGTGGGACAGATTTGACGCACGTTCCTTCCGCTGCCTGCGCCTGACCTCTTCACGCTGGCAGCGTTGAGATTTGGAGGGCTCAACGCCCTCCTGGATGCACTTTCTCCACCTAGGGTGGTCTTCGGCCAGGGTCTCCCAGGTGTCAGTGGTGATGTCGCACTTCACCAGGGAGGCTTTGAGGGTGTCCTTGTAACATTTCCGCTATCCACTTTTGGCTCGTTTGCCATGAAGGAACTCCGCGTAGAGCAATTGCTTAGGGAGTCTCGCATCTGGCATGCAGACTAAGTGACCTGCCCAGCGAAGCTGATCGAGTGTGGTCAGCGCTTCAATGCTGGGGATGTTAGCCTGGGCAAGGACACTGATGTTGGTGTGTCTGTCCTCTCAGGGGATTTGCAGGATCTTGCGGAGACATTGTTGGTAATATATCTCCAGCAACTTGATGTGTCTTCTGTACATCGCCCATGCCTCCGATCCATACAGGAAGGCGGGACTTACTACAGCCCTGTAGACCATGAGCTTGGTGGCAGGTTTGAGGGCCTGATCTTCGAACACTCTTTTCCTCAGGCGGCCAAAGGCTGCACTGTCGCACTGGAGGCGATGTTGAATCTCCGCAACGATGTCTGCCTTTGTTGACAAGAGGCTCCTGAGGTATGGGAAATGGTTCACGTTGTCGAGGGCCGCGCCGTGAATCTTGACTGGGGAGCAGTGCTGTGCGGCAAGGACAGGCTGGTGGAGGACCTTTGTCTTATGGGTGTTAAGCGTAAGGCCTATGCTTTCACATGCCTCGGTGAATATATTGACTATATCCTGGAGTACAGCCTCAGCGTGTGTGCAGACGTAGGCGTCGCCCGCGTACTGCAGTTCAACGACAGAGGTTGGGGTGATCTTGGACCTGGCCTGGAAGCAGTGTAGGTTAAACAGCTTCCCACTGGTTCTGTAGTCTAGTTCCACTCCAGCGGGGAGCTTGTTGACAGCGAGGTGGAGCAAGGCAGCGAGGAAGATTGAGTTGAGGGTTGGAGCGATGACGCAGCCCTGTTTGACCCCGGTCCGGACATGGAATGGGTCTGTAATGGATCCGCCGGTAAGGATCACGGCTTGCATGTTGTCGTGGAGCAGGTGAAGGATGTTGACAAACTTTCGGGGGCATCCAAAACGGAGGAGGACGCTCCATAAGCCCTCACGGTCGACAGTGTCAAAGGCTTTTGTAAGATCGAAAAAGGCCATGTATAAGGGCTGGCGCTGCTCCCTGCATTTTTCCTGCAGTTGTCGTGCTGCAAAGATCATATCTGTTGTTCCCCGTTGTAGGGGATGAAATCCACACTGTGACTCCGGGAGGAGCTGCTCAGCCACAGGGAAAAGGCGGTTGAGGAGAACTCTAGCGACAACCTTCCCAGTGGTTGATAGCAGGGAGATTCCCCTGTAGTTGCTGCAGTCAGATTTGTTCCCCTTTTAAAAATGGACATGATCACTGCATCTCTGAGATCTCCCGGCATGCTCTCCTCCCTCCAAATGAGAGATGAGGCCAGATATCCACGCCAACAGCGCCTCCCCGCCATATTTTAGCGTCTCAGCAGGAATTCCATCCGCACCCGTAACCTATTTTTGAGCCGTTTTATGACTTTGCCTACCTCGTGCAGCATTGAGGTGGTGGCGGGTTGCATGCTGCGGGATGGAGTTGAGAACACTCGAGTCAGAGTCAAAGTCCCATTACCACCTCCTTTGCCATGCACCATCATCACTTTTGTCATTTAATCTCTCCTGCCTTCCACCCCATCACATACTTCCACCCCCCCCCGCCCCTTTCCCTGCCTCTGTACTTGCTTAAATTAGTTGCATCTCTAACTTCTTCCAGTTTAAAACTAGGGCTGTAGAGAGTACTTTAAACTAATCAGTGACAGGGAGGATTCAGGTGAGCAAAAATTTAAAAAGTCAAAGAGTAAGGAGAAGGCAATAGAGCAGGGTAGCACTGGGTGAAATGAAAATGAGCGCGTGCCAGGAAGAGACAGAATGTATAAGCATAAAGGTGAATCAGAAAGTGGGGTCAAAACAGGAAAAAATGGTAAAAAAACAAATTTAAAATCTCTTTATCTGAATGCACATAGCATTCGCAACAAAATAGATGAGTTGACGGCACAAATTGATACAAATGGGTATGATCTGATAGCATTACAGAGACGTGGATGCAAGGTGACCAGGACTGGGAACTAAATATTCAGGGGTATTTGACAATTCGGAAGGACAGACAGAAAGGAAAAGGAGGTGAGGTAGCTCTGTTAATAAAGGATCAGATCAGTGCATTAATGAGAAACAATATTGGTTCAGAAGATCAAGATGTTGAATCAGTTTGGGTAGAGATAAGGAATAATAAGGGGAAAAAATCAATTGTGGGTGTAGTCTATCGGCCCCCTAACAATTGCTACACTGTTGGACGGAGTATAAATTAAAACATAATGGAGGCTTGTAAAAAAGGAATGGTAATAATCATGGGCGATTTTAACCTTCATATTGATTGGACAAAGCAAATTGGCCAGGGTAGCCTTGAGGAAGAGTTCATAGAGTGTATCCAGGATAGTTTCCTTGAACAGTATGTTGCGGAACCAACCAAGGAGCAGGCTTAGATCTGGTACTGTGTAATCAGACAGGATTAATAAATGATCTCCTAGTAAAGGATCCTCTAGGAATGAGTGACTATAACATGGTTGAATTTCAAATTCAGTCGAAGGGTGAGAAAGTTGGATCTCTAACCAGGGTCCTAAGCTTAAATAAAGGAGACTACAAAGGTATGAGGGAAGAATTGGCTAAAGTGGACTGGGAAAATAGATTAAAGTTGGGACGGTTGATAACCAGTGGCAGACATTTAAGGAGATATTACATAACTCACAACAAAAATATATCCCAATGAGAAGGAAAGACTAAGAGAAGGAATAACCATCCGTGGTTAACTAAGGAAATAGGGATGGTATCAAATTGAAAATAAGGGCATACAATGTGGCCAAGACTAGTGGGAGGCCAGAGGACTGGGAAACTTTTAAAAGCCTGCAAACAACGACTAAAAAACTGATAGAGAGGAAAGGTAGATTATGAAAGTAAACTAGCACGAAATATAAAAACAGATAGTAAGAGTTTCTACAGGTACATAAAAAGGAAAAGAGTGGCTAAAGTAAATGTTGGTCCCTTAGAGGACGAGACTGGGGAATTAGTAATGGGGAACAGGGAAATGGCAGAGGCATTGAACAAATATTTTGTATCGGTCTTCACAGTAGAAGACATTAAAAACCTTCCAATAGTGGATAATCAAGGGGCTATAGGAGGGAGGAATTTAATACAATCATTATCACTAATGAAGTAGTACTCGGTAAAATAATGGGACTAAAGGCAGACAAGACCCTTGGACCTGATGGCTTACATACTAGGGTCTTAAAAGAAGTTGTAATCTACCAAAATTCCCTGGATTCTGGGGTGGTCCCAGCAGATTGGAAAACCGCAAATGTAACACCCCTATTTAAAAAAGGAGGCAGACAAAAAGCAGGAAACTATAGACCAGTTAGTCTAACACCTGTCGTAGGGAAAATGCTGGAGTCCATTATTAAGGAAGCAGTCGCAGGACATTTGGAAAAGCATAATTCAATCAAGCAGAGTCAGCATGGTTTTATGAAAGGGAAATCATATTTGACAAATTTGCTGGGCTTCTTTGAGGATGTAACGAGCAAGATGAATAAGGGGGAAATCAGTGGATGTAGTGTATTTGGATTTCCAGAAGGCATTCTGTATGTTCTTATGTTCTAAGGTGCCACATAAAAGGTTAGTGCACAAAAGTTCATGGGGTTGGGGGTAATATATTAGCATGCATAAAGGATTGGCTAACTAACAGAAAACAGAGCGTCGAGATAAATGGGTCATTTTCCAGTTGGCACACAGTAACTAATGGGGTGCCGCAGGGATCGGTGCTGGGTCCTCAACTATTTACAATCTATATTAATGACTTGGATGAAGGGACCGAGTGTAATGTAGCCAAGTTTGCTGATGATACAAAGATGGGTGGGAAAGGAAATTGTGAGGAGGACACAAAAAATCTGCACAGGGATATAGACAGGCTAAGTGAGTGGGCAAAAATTTGGCAGATGGAATATACTGTGGGAAAATGTGAGGTTATCCACTTTGGCAGAAAAAAATAGAAAAGCAAATTATAATTTAAATGGAGAAAAATTGCAAAGTGCTGCAGATCAGAGGGACCTGGGGATCCTTGTGCATGAAACACAAAAAGTTAGTATGCAATTACAGCAAGTTATCAGGAAGGCAAATGGAATGTTGGCCTTTATTGCAAGGGGGATAGAGTATAAAAAGCAGAGAAGTCCTGCTGCAACTGTACAGGGTATTGGTGAGGCCACACCTAGAGAACTGCATAGAGTTTTGGTCTCCGTATTTAAGGAAGGATGTACTTGCATTGGATAGGCTGTTCAAAGAAGGTTCACTAGGTTGATTCCGGAGAGGAGATGGTTAACTTATGAAGATAGGTTGAGTAGGTTGGGCCTATACTCATTGGAGTTCAGAAGACTTAGAGGTGATCTTACTGAAACATAATATAATGAGGGGGCTCGACAAGGTGGATGCAGAAGATATTTCCACTCTTGTTGGAAACTAAAACTAGGGGACATAATCTCAGAATAAGGGGCCGCCCATTTAAAACTGAGACGAGGAGAAATTTCTTCTCGAAGGGTTGTAAATCTATGGAATTCTCTGCCGCAGAGAGCTGTGGAGGCTGGGTCTTTGAATATATTTAAGGCAGAGATAGACAGATTTTTGAGCGATGAGAAAAAGGGTTATGGGGAGCAGGCAGGGAAGTGGAGCCAAGTCCATGATCAGATCAGCCATGATCTTATTAAATGGCGGAGCAGGCTCGAGGGGCCAGGTGGCCTACTCCTGCTCCTATTTCTTATGTTCTGATGAAAGGTCATTGACTTGAAATGTTAACTGTTTCACTCTCTACAGATGCTGCCTGATCTGCTGAGCATTTCCAGCATTTTCTGTTTTGGTTTCATATTTCCAGGTTCCACAGTATTTTGCTTTACTTTTATTATTTGGTAACACATTTTTACTTGCTTTTAGCACTGCTAAACAATTATATGATATAACAGAGTTGACAAAGTTTTAAAACATTTTCTAAATGAATCACTGTCTTCTACCCTTGTTACTCCACCAGTATACCCTCTCTTCACTCCCTCAAGTTGGAAAGGCTGGAAGATAAAGCATACCTACCTGTAACACAACTGACCAATTCATCAATTGCCAGATCCAACTTAACCACATTGAGAATTGCCATTCTTTGCTTTCCTCATCCCAAATCACCTATTACTCCAGGATCACTCTGAAGAACAAGACAGGTTCCTTTTCTCCACAACTAACCACATCCTTAAACCATTCCTACTCAACCTCTGAACCATCAACTCAAACACCAAATGCAAGGAGCTCACAAAGCTCTTAGGGCTAGTCTTTGCATTGGTGTCCAGATTGCCCCAAAATGGGTGACATTTCCGGCGTTAGCGATTATATATTTTTTCATGATCGCCGGAATAGCGCCCATTTTAAAACCCGCTAGTTTCCACTTTTTAATTTTGACGTTAGCCATAGCAATGTGAAATGGGCGTTAGCGATTTATTCCATCGTGCAAGGCCGGCTTCCATAGCAACGGTCTTTTCCCGCGTTTCAGGTCAGGGGTCATCTGCACATGCACAGGAGAGAGAGAGAGAGAGAGAGAGAGAGAGAGGAGGAAGCTTGTGTCGAGTATCGGTGTGTTATTGGTATTATTGGAAATTTTATTTGAAAAATGGAGAATATACAATTGTTTGAGGTGGTAAATGTGAGCGAAGGAGGAGGATGTGGCCGAAGTGGGTGTGATGGGCGGATGAAGGCACGTGAAACGCTTCAGCAAGGAGCCCAATGCTGCCTTGGTCTCTGCTGTGGAGAATCGATGGGCCCAAATTGACCCGGGGTGGTCGTGGGAAACCAACCCCCAGGGTGTACCAGAGAATCTGTTCAGAAATAGCGGAGGTCGTGTCGTCGACCAGGCACGAAGTGAAAGAGCCGAACCAGTGCCGCAAGCGCTGGAACGATCTAGTTGGTTCTGGCAGAGTAAGTATTACATTTATTTATTTAATAAATTGTAATGATGCAATGATTAATTTAAATATAGATCTGCTGGATTGTAGTTAGGCTGGTAATCTTGGTGCCATGCGTTTAATCCTAACCTCAATCTTATTCAAGATATTTTCAGACGGTAGATATAACCATGCATTTAATTGCATGTGAAGTGTATTAGTATATAACATTAACGTTGACCATGATTAGCCTGGGATGACTAATTGTGGAACGTCTGTGTGTTGTGTGTATTGTCGTGTTGTGTAATAGTAATAATATGTCAGTAATCTGATATGTCATATCTGTAATAGTACCGAGGCAATGATCTTATGCCATGCCATGCCCTTGTCACCTTGGCAGAAGAAACTTTCGAAGAATCGCGCCGAAGAGGTTTATTGGTGGCAGACCAGGAGACCTCATCTCGCTGACCGACCTGGAAGAGCGGGCTTTGGCCTTGGTGGGGATCCACAACCGGTCGGCCACCCGTGGTGGTGCTGAACCAGTTCCTGCGCCACGTGAGTAATGTATTAACCATTGATGATTTAAAGTAATTTAATGCCATTTCCAAATATTATATGATTGATGTAATGTTATGTAGTTAATGATGGAATCATGAAATATCATTGTAATGCAATGCAGCTTCTGTTCTATCATGATGTTAATTATGTGATGTCTGTCAGTATATTTATAGTGTTGCTCCTCATGCATATGCCTGAGCAGCATAAGCATTCTCACGTGACCCTGGCATCCCCTTCTCTTCTACGAACCTATTTATGTTTTCTAGGTCACTAGGCCTCACAGACTTTCCAGGTTCCCCAGGTTCATCAGCCTTCACAGGATCCCCAGGTTCCCGTGGTAGTGGTCGCACCCGTTATCTCCAGAGGCGAGGAGGCAAGAGCCTCATGTGCTTCTGCAGGTCCTCCTATCCACCGTGGATAGTGAGGAGATGGAGGAGGAGCCTGCAACCCTCTCATCATGTGTTCCTGCGGCCACGTCCTCTTCCACCGAGAAGGTAGCGGGGCCAAACTCCTTACAGCAGGGCACCCAGAGTGGTTCCATGCCTGTGCCAACCCCGCGGATGTTGGTTCGGCGAGGTTGGTCTGCTCCAAGACCAACAGATTTAAGTGTGGACATGGTGAACCTGTCCAGGACGAGCGTCGACATAGGTCGAGAGCTCCTCCAGGCAATGGGCGGGTTAACTGGCCACGTTGCCGCTCTAACCGCGATCGTCTCGCAGGAGATGTCGTGGATGGTAGTGGTGATGGAGAGGATAGCTGAGTCCATGGATGCCAGAGGGCAGCCAGCGGTCCCGGAATACGACACTGCACCCCAAGATGCCATACTGCCATTGCTACCGACACATGTAGGTCAGGAGGAAGCTCTTGCTTCTGACTCGGAGGACATCCTCTCCATTTCGAGCCCAATCTATTAATCTGTCGTCACCCCCGACACAGCAGCAGCGCTCGAGGTGCTCTGCTCCAAGATGGCTTGGAGTTGGAGTTGCTAGGGGAAGGAGAAGAGGTGTGGTTAAGATGAGGGGGGGGTGGGGGGGTGTAAAGGAAAGGAAAAGCGTGGCTGCAGGTAGGGAGGGTGGGGATTCTTCTAATTGTTGCTGTTAAAAAATTTGTTGAATTTTAGGTGGGTGGGTGTTTGTTATATTTATAATTGTTTTTTTTTAAATTATGTTGTTGCTGTTATTTTTACTATTATTTATAACATTTTCACTATTGGAGTGGGGGGTACATGGGTGTTAACTTTTAATGGTGTTTGTTTTGAAAAGATTTACATTTTTATAACATTAATTTTTTAAAAATTTAACTTAACATTGTTGTGCAGTGTTTTCAAATAGCAGAAACGTTAAGCATATACAAAGTTTGCAAACACTGGCGAGGCCAGGAAAGGCAAAAATGAAATGTAACGTAACATAACACAACTAACTGTCACCAACGTCTTGCAGCTGCGTAATTACTACCAATGTTAGTTCAAGCAAAGTGTTCATTTATGAGCTGCTGATGCAACAGGCTTTTCCTGCGGGCTAGGGTGGGGTGGGGGCATGGTTTCAACGCCAGCCTGATTGTCCTCCCCGAGGTCATCATCCACCTTCTCATCGTCTTCTCCTCTCTCCTGAGGTGGACTAGCAGTCCCATCTGGCAATTCTTGTCCCCACCTGATAGCTAAGTTATGCAACATGCAGCACACCACAATGAACTGAGCGACCTGCTCTGGGTGGTATTATAATTCGCCTCCCGAGTGGTCCAGGCATCTGAAGTGCTGCTTAAGCACACCAATTGTCTTTTCGACGATATTGCGCGTGGCTATATGGCTCTCGTTGTTGCGCTTCCCGGCGACTGTCTAGGTCTTATGCAGGGGGGGTCATGAGCCAAACTGGCACGGCCATATCCTTTATCCCCCAGCATCCAACTGTGACCTTGTGGCTGACTCTTAAACAAGTCAGAGACAGTGCTCTCACGCAAGATGTGCGCATCATGGATGCTCTGCCAGAAAATTAGTATTTACTGCCATGATTATTTGCTTGTGGTCGACGACGAGTTGCACATTCAGGGAGTGGAATCCCTTTCGGTTTTGAAACACCTCTGCATCCTGAAAAGGTGCTCAACATGGCGATGTGCATGCAGTCGATTGCTCCCCACACCTTGGTGAAGTTTGCTACTCTCAAGAAACCCAAAACCCTCTCAGTCTGTGCCTCTCTGGTCATAGGGAACCTCAAAGTCCATTCTGCATGTATAAAGGGCTTCAGTCACCTGTCGAATGCAGCAATGTGTGGCGTGCTGAGAGATACCACAAATGTCGCCAGCTGAGGCCTGAAAGGAGCCTGATGAATAAAAGGAAAATGCTGCAGTAACCTTGACCTCAACGGACAGTATGGTCCTGATGGTGCTGTTAAGCTGCAGATCTCCCTTAATGAGCTGGCATATCTCACTGATGACCTCCTTTTGGAAGCGCAGCCTCCTAAGGCACGTGTTTTTAGACAAATTCAGGTATAACCGCTTATCCCTTTAAGTGTGTCGGGTGTAAGGTCTCCTCCTCTGCAGTCTGCCACCTCTTTGATTGGGCACATAATGCTCTTCAATAAACCTTCTCCCATCTCTAGTCTGCAGCATGTGAGTAGTCATCAATACTGGCTGAGAAATTACAGGCCCCATTACTATTACTAAAGGCCCTATTTATATGTGTCCGGAATTATTAAATTGTTCTCTTAAACTCAATAAAAAATGCACATTCTCCACAATATGATTCGATGGTTGTCAAGAGATTTTAAAACCACCTTAAAAGCACTCATGAATTACTTCAAAGCTCCAATGAACTTGGAAGCAGCCTTTTATTAGAAAATGGCGTCCATACCGCTGGGTTAAGGTCAGGTGAGTGCAGCTTTCTTTGAGCGTTTTTTGGGTGAGCGATTTTTTGTGCGGTATATGGGCGAGATGCCGAAAGTAATGCTCGGCGATATTCTGGACGGTTTCTGCGCATTAGTTTGCATTATAAACAGTCTTCTGGGCAGTGCACGATTGCTGACGTCACAATTAAAAAAAAATATGGGCGGGCGGTTCAGCTAATTCTCGGCGTTAACTTTATGCCGCAACTTACGCCGGTGATAAATAGGCGATAATTGGGCGTTAGTTTCCATTTTTATTGAAATATGGGCGTTAGACTAAATCTTAGCGGTTAAATGGGTGGTAACTGGGCGGTAGCGGGCGAACCCGATGGAAAGTCCAGCCCTTTATCTTCAACACAAAGATCATCCAACCAGCTACCACTGCCATTTCCTGCCCCAAGCCTCCCCTCAATCTAGTCCATGATGCATCTTTTTGTAGTTCTTGCCCACTGCCCCCTCCAGCCTTATCACATCCAAGAGTTATTCTATTCCTTCTAGCACCTTCCCACTCAACTTCCTATCTGCCCCATACTAACGGACATCAATTGTTACTATCCTCCAGTACTCCCAGTCAAAACTGGTGTCATCACACCTGTCTTCTAAAACCCCATACTCAATCCATCTGTCTTTTCCAACCAGCACCCCTTCTCCCAACTTCCTTTCTCCTCTTTGGAATGAGACGTTAAACCGAGGCCCCGTCTGCTCTGTCAAGTGGACGTAAAAGATTCCATGGCACTATTTCGAAGAAGAGAAGGGGCCTTATCCCCAGTGTCCTGACCAATATTTATCCCACAATCAACATAACAAAAACAGATTATCGGATTATCACATTGCTGTTTGTGGGAGCTTGCTTGTGCGCAAATTGGCTGCCGCGTTTCCCACATTACAACAGTGACTACACTTCAAAAAGTACTTCATTGGCTGTAAAGTGTTTTGAGACGTCCGGTGGTCGTGAAAGGCGCTATATAAATGCAAGTCTTTCTTTCAAGCATAATGTTGCCTCCCAGCTCTGTGCTCATCACTCCTAGATCATAGTGTTCACTGACATAATCCATTCTTGCCATGTAATTTTGTTTACAAAAATGTACCTTTTCAACTCTCAGTAGTAAGGCCAATCATAATTACACTGCTACTATATTGGAACAGCAGCAGACGTCTTGAGTGCAGATGAGTGAAGTATGATATATTTGACCTGTTGGAAAATTCATCCAAAATTTGAGTATGGAGGAGGCGTGGATGGTGTGCATGTACAGATAACAAGATTGAGTTAAACTCACTCAACAAATCACCTGCAACTATTATGACTGACAATTTTCTGGGATAACACGTTACTGTATCACAGCAGCAGTGTCAAGGTCAGATCATTGGAAACTGTTTTCCTCCCCCACAGAAACATCAACATAGATTGCACCGTAGAAATTAATATTTAGAAATCATAGAATCATATAGCACAGAAGGCAGCCATTCACCCATCGTGCCTGTGCCAAATCTTTGAAAGAGATATCCGATTAGTCCCACTCCTCTACTCTTTCCCCAGAGCCCTGCAACTTTTTCCCTTTCAAGTATTTATCCAATTCCCTTTTGAAAGTTATTATTGAATGCGCTTCCTCCACCCTTGCTTGCATTCTAGATCCCGACAACTCCCCACATAAAAAAAATTCCTCATCTTCCCTCTGGTTCTTTTGTCAATTACCTTAAATCTGTGTCCTCTGGTTACTGACCCTCCTACCAGTGCAAACATTTTCTCCCTATTTACTCAATCAAAATCCCTCATCATTTTAAACACCCCCATTAGATCTCCCCTTTACCTTCTTTGTTCGAAGGTGAACAATCCCACATAACTAAAGTCCCTCATCTCTGGTACCATTTTTGTAAATCTCCTCTGCACCCTCCCTAAAGTGTGGTACCCAGAATTGGAAATAATACTCCAGCTGAGCCTAACCAGTGATTTATAAAGGGCCTAAATTTACAAACTGGCAGAAAGTTTGCTTTTGCTTATAGAAAAATATTAAAATACTCTAGTGTTACAATGCCAACCATTTTAGTGGAAATCCCAGATGAGTTATTTTCCCAAGCTTAGGCTTATAGTGGAGCACATGGATCAAACTCACTAGCACTTTGGAATATTTTTCTACAATAAAGATACTATATAAATGCATGTTGCAGTTGTAAATCATTGAATGATGCAACAAAGGAGGCCAGTTGGCTCATCGTGCCTGTGCCGGCTCTTTGACAGTTATCCAATTGATCCTACTCCCCTGGTCTTTCCCTTCCAAGTATTTATCCAATTTCCTTTTAAAAGTTATTATTGAATTTGCATCCACCACCCTTTCAGGCAGTCCATTCCATATTATAACAACTCTTGCATAAAAATGTTTCCTCATGTCATCTCTCATTCCTTTGCCAATTGCCTTAAATCTGTGCCCTCTGGTTACCGACCCTTCTGCCACTGGAAATAGTTTCGCCTTATTTACTCTATTAAAACCTTTCAAGATTTTGAACACCTCTATCAAATCTTCCCTTAACCATCTCTGCTCTAAAGAGAACAACCCAGTTTCTCTAGTCTCTCCAAATAACTGAAGTTCCTCATGAGGTACCACACTAGTAAATCACCTCTGCATGCTCTCGAAGACCTTGGGCTAGAAGTTCACCTTCATTTTCAGCAGTTTTCTTGGAGGTACAGCTGTTTATTGATAAAAAAACACCCGGCAAAAGTTTCCTCTTTATTTTTTTTTTAAAAAAGAGTTCCGCAAGCATTTTGAAAAGACTGCCGGGCAGCAAACCGCCCATGTGCACCGCCGCGAAAACCGCTAGGATCTAAGTTTTGTCTCAGCAGAGGACCCGTACACACCGCCGTGGAAACCGCCCACGAAAAGCTGCCAGGTGAGTACCCTGCAAAGAAAGGCAAGTTAAAGGTTTTTTTAAATTATTTTTAAAATTCTAAAACAGCAGTTACATTAAAAAGTGTCTTGAGAATGTTTTGTAACTTTTTATTTTTTGTTTAAGTGAAAAAATATTTTTTGACCTTTCCCCCCCTCCATTGGCCCAACCGCAGTTTCAGATTAAATTTTAAGTACTTACTGTCCATTCCGGTAAGAACCACCCATTTCACCTAGTTGCGCCTTTAACCGCCGAGAATATTGGTGCATGATCCATTTTCTCGCCGGGCGATATCTTTTACCTTTATTATGGAAATTTGCGCCAGCATTAGTTACAGAACGTTAACGGTGTTTCTGGGCGGCAATCGGGCGGTGAGTTGCTTTAGGGAAAGTCTAGCCCCTTGACTAAGACCTGGACATAAGTGTGATACCAAGAATTGGCCACAATACTCCAGCTGGACCGAACCAGTGTTTTATAAAGGTTTAACATAACTTATTTGCTTATATACTCCATACCTCTATTTGTAAAGCCAAGGATCCCATATGCCTCTTTAACAGCCTTCTGAACTTATACTGCCATCTTCAAAAACTTTTGTACATACAGCCCAGGTCTCTCTGTTCCTGCATCCACTTTAAAACAGCTTTTTTATTTACCGTATATACTCGCGTATCCTACGATCTCGCGTATCATGCGACCCCTAAATTTTCGTCCCCAAAACATGATTTTATCATAAATCTCATGTATCATGCGAGTCACTTTTTTGAGATACCAGATGCCACTAGGCTAGGCTTTCAAATAAGTTTAACAAGTACCCAACACGTAACAAGTACCCTAACACATAACAACGATCGAATACAGACCTTAACATGAAACATCGAGTGGATTCTGCTGTGAAAGCTGTTCGTGAATCGAACACCGATATAGCAATCATTCCAGCTGGCTTGACTAGCGTCGTTCAGCCACAGCCTCTACTGTGTTTGCGGGTAAAAGAAGCATGGGCTGAGATAGATGGAGCCTCTAATAATGCAGCAAACTTCAGAGGGAGTTGTAGGTGGCGATCTCTAGACCACAGCAAAGATACAGTACAAGCGACAATAGAGGCTGCAATCCAGCCCAGGAGATACCTGCCGAGATTCAGCGTGGATACGGTCTGCTTAACAGCCTAACAGCCTAATCTTGGCCAGCACTTCACACCCGCAAATTTTGTATCTCGCGTATCATGCGACCCCCCCAAATTTAGGTTACAATTTAGGTCTTCAAAAGTCGCATGATACGCGAGTATATACGGTAAATATTTTTGTATAACTTGTAAACATAAATACAACTTCAGGAGATCCACCTACTTATGCAATGCATTTCATCTGTTTAACCAAGATTGGCATTTCATAAAATTCTGTACTCAGCACCAATTCTTCATTGGCACATTTAGGATTTATCTTGAAACAGGCCTTTACAAACTACCGCCTGTGCCAAATTCACACATGAACCTAGCAACATTTTAAAAAAAAAGATAGAAACAGGAATAGACACAGGGAGCAGACATACATTAGAAGGGTGAGTCATTAAGGCTTCAGACTATATAGCCAAGGCTCATTGGCCCAAAGAGAGAATAATTAATGCTACTCCATCGTCTCTCTCTAAGGAGTACCGATTATGGAGAACTGTTTGTGGAGAACCAGGACAAAGTAATCATTTGATCCAAAATTGTGGTATAAATAAGTCAGAACAACCAAAATAATAGATTTTAATAATTTGCCAAAGTCCTGGTTTGAATTTCTGGTTCAGTGATCTACAGATCGGGAGGAGCGGCTAGCATCACGAGACCTGAGCGGGCACGGGACTACAAAGGGCGGCGGCAGTTCGGAGGAGCAAGCTGCAGCAGTGACAACAGTAAGGGACAAAAAGTAAAAAGATTCAAAATCGAAGTGTGACGTCACAGCCAAGCAGGTAAGTGACTGGCTGGTGGATTGGTGAGTATTATTCTTTTCGTTAAAAAACCTTGGGCATTGGTGTAAGTTAGGAACTGCAATTAAACAGATAAGTGATCTTTATTATCTAAGGTAAACTAATTAATTAAATCAGCTGTTTGCTGAATAGCGGCTGGGTGTGTTTTGCTAAGGTTTAGAGTTTATTTCTACTTGAGAGAGTCTAACTAGAGAGATGGCAGGGCAGCTCAGTCCCGTGGATTGCACATTCTGTGGCATGTGGGAAATCCTGGATACTTCGCACAGCCGGGACGACCATGTGTGCAGGAGGTGTCTCCAGCTGCACCAACTCGAGCTCCGTGTTTTGGAGCTTGAGCAGCGGCTGGAGTCACTGTGGTGCATCCACGAGACAAAGCTACGTGGATAGCACGTTTCTAGAGGTGGTCACCCAGCAGCTTAAGAGTGTGCAGGCAGAGAGGGAGTGGGTGACCGCCGGACAGAAGAGGACGACTAGGCAGGTAGTGCAGGAGTCCCCCGAGTCCATCTCTTTCTCCAACCAGTATTCAGTTCTGAGTACCGGTCGGGGCGATAGTGGCTCTGGGGAATGCAGCCAGAGCCAAATCTATGGCACCACGGGTGGATCAGCTGCACGGGGGAGGGAGGAAGAAGAATGGTAGAGCTATAGTGGTAGGGGATTAATAGTCAGGGGAGCAGACAGGCGTTTCTGCGGCCACAGATGTGACTCCAGGATGGTACATTGCCTCCCTGGTGCCAGGGTCAAAGATTTCACCAAGCGGCTGCAGGGCATTCTGGGGGGAAGAGGGTGAACAGCCAGAGGTCATGGTGCATATCGGGACCAATGACATAGGTAGAAAGAGGGATGAGGTCCTGCAGGCAGAATTTAGGGAGCTAGGAGAGAGATTAAAAAGCAGGACCTCAAAAGATAATCATCTCCGGATTACTCCCGGTGCCACGAATTAGTGAGTACAGAAACAGGAAGATAGAGCAGATGAATGCATGGCTGGAGAGATGGTGCAGGAGGGAGGGCTTTAGTTTCCTGAGGCATTGGGACCACGTCGGGGGGAGGTGGGACCTGTACAAGTCGGATGGGTTGCACCTCAACAGAGCCGGGACCAATATTCTCGGGGTGGGGTTGTTTGTGTTCTTGGGGAAGGTTTAAACTAGCTAGGTAGGGGGATGGGAGAGGAGTAAAGCTGGAATTAGAAAGCAAAAATAAATGTGAGTTTAAAGGAGAGGAAACAAGCAGGAAAAAAGGGTAAAAAAGCAAATTTAAAGGCTCTTTGTCTCAATGCACGTAGCATTCTTAACAAAATATGAGTTGACGGCACAAATAGATACAAATGTGTATGATCGGATAGCCAAAACAGAGACATGGTTGCAAGGTGACCAGGACTGGGAACTAAATATTCAGGGGTATTTGACAATCCGGAAGAACAGGCAGAAAGGAAAAGGAGGTGGGGTAGCTGCAATAGTGAGAAACGATATTGGCTCAAATGATCAGGATGTTGAAACAGTTTGGGTGGAGATAAGGAATAATTAAGGGGAAAAAGTCACTGGTGAGCATAATGTATAGGCCCCCTAACAGTAGCAACTCTGTTGGTCGGAGTATAAACCAGGAAATAGTGGGGGCTTGTAAAAAGGGAACAGCAATAATCATGGGTGATTTTAACCTCCATATTGATTGGACAAATCAAATTGGTCATGGCAGCCATGAGGAAGGGTTCACAGAGTGCATAAGGGACGGGTTCCTTTGAGCAGTATGTAACAGAACCAACCAGAGGGCAGGCTATCTTAGATCTGGTCCTGTGTAATGAGACAGGACTAATAAACAATCTCCTTGTAAAGGATCCCTTGGAATAGGTGATCATAGCATGGTTGATTTCAAATTCAGATGGAGGGTGAAAAAGTTGGATCTCAAACCAGCATACTCAGCTTAAATAAAGGAGACTACAAAGGAATGGGAGCAGAGTTGGCTAAAGTGGACTGGGAAAATAGATTAAAGTGTAGGACGGTTGATGAACAGTGCCGTAAATTTATGGAGATATTTCACAACTCTCAAGAAAAATATATTCCAGTGAGGAAGAAAGGGTGTAAAAGAAAAGATAGCCATCCGTGGCTAACTAACTATACAAAGGATTGTATCCAATTCAAAACTAGAGCATACAAAGTGGCCAAAACTAGTGGAAGGACAGAAGATTGGGAAACTTTTAAAAGCCAGCAAAGAATGACTAAAACAATGATTAAGAAAGGGAAGATAGACTATGAAAGTAAACTAGCACGAAATATAAAAACAGATAGCAAGAGTTTCTATAGGTATATAAAAAGGAAAAGAGTGGCTAAAGTAAATGTTGGTCCCTTAGAGGACCAGATCGGGGAATTAATAATGGGAACATGGAGATTGTAGAAACTCTGAACAAATATTTTATATCAGTCTTTACAGTAGAGGACACTAAAAATGTCCTAACAGTGGATAGTCAAGGGGCTATAGGGGAGGAGGAACTTAACACAATCACAATCACTAAGGAGGTGGTACTCAGTAAGAAAATGGGACTAAAGGCGGATAAATCCCCTGGACCTGATGGCTTGCATCCTAGGGTCTTAAGAGAAGTAGCAGCAGGGATAGTGGATGCATTGGTTCGAATTTACCAAAATTCCCTGGATTCTGGGGGGTGGTCACAGCAGATTGGAAAACTGCAAATTATTTTAAAAAGGAGGCAGATAAAAAGGAGGAAACGATAGAGTAGTTAGCCTAACATCTGTGGTTGGGAAAATGTTGGAGTCCATTATTAAAGAAGCAGTCGCAGGACATTTGGAAAAACATAATTCTGTCAGGCAGAGTCAGCATGGATTTATGAAAGGAAAGTCATGTTTGACAAATTTGCTTGAATTCTTTGAGGATGTAACGAATCGGGTGGATAAAGGGGAACCAGTGGATGTGGTGTATTTGGACTTCCTGAAGGCATTTGACAAGGTGCCACATAAAAGGTTACTGCACAAGATAAAAGTTCACGGGGTTGGGGGTAATATATTGGCATGGATAGAGGATTGGCTAACTAACAGAAAACAGTCGGGATAAATGGCTCATTCTCCGGTTGGCAATCAGTAACTAGTGGGGTGCCACAGGAATCAGTGCTGGGACCCCAACTATTTACAATCTATATTAATGACTTGGAAGAAGGGACCAAGTGTAATGTAGCCAAGTTTGCTGACGATACAAAGATGGGGGGGAAAAGCAATGTGTGAGGAGGTCACAAAAAATCTGCAAAAGGACATAGACAGGCTAAGTGAGTGGGCAAAAATTTGGCAGATGGAGTATAATGTTGGAAAGTGAGGTTATGTACTTTGGCAGAAAAAAAATCAAAGAGCAGGTTATTATTTAAATGGAGAAAAATTGCAAAGTGCTGTAGTACAGCAGGACCTGGGGGTACTTGTGCATGAAACATAAAAGATTAGTATACAGGTACAGCAAGTGATCAGGAAGGCCAAGGGAATCTTGGCCTTTATTGCAAAGGGGATGGAATATAAAAGCAGGGAAGTCTTGCTACAGACACAGGGTATTGTGAGGCCACATCTGGAATACTGCATACAGTTTTGGCTTCCATATTTAAAGGAAGGATATACTTGCTTTTGAGGCAGCTCAGAGAAGGTTCACTAGGTTGATTTCGGAGATGAGGAAAGGTTGAGTAGGTTGGGCCTCTACTCATTGGAATTCAGAAGAATGAGAGGTGATCTTATCGAAATGTATAAGATTATGAGTTGGCTTGACAAGGTGGATGCAGAGCGGATGTTTCCAATGATGGGAGAGACTAGAGCTAGGGGGCATAATCTGTGGAAATCACTGCCTCAGAGCACTGTGGAAGCTAGGTCATTGAATAAATTTAAGACCGAGATGGACAGTTTCTTAACCGATAAGGGGATAAGGGGTTATGGGGAGCAGGCAGGAACCCGAGTCCATGATCGGATCAGCCATGATCGTATTAAATGGCAGAGCAGGCTCGACGGGCCATATGGCCTACTCCAACTCCTAGTTCTTATGTTCTACTGGTGTTAACACTGCAATCCTACTAGTAAAAAGGGCTATCAAATAATTTTAGTCCCGCTTTGTGCTTGAGTAAAAGCTGCTGAATGTAGCTTAGAAATAGGGAATATTTTTTGGGCTGAGTGCTTACTCGTAAGATTGGTTTTAACTTATTAATATTCCGAAAATTATGAGTCAAGCATACATGTGTGAATTTGCAAAAGTCATTTATTTTGTACAGTTAAAGTAAATAGTACTCCATATGTAAAATTATGTAGCACAATTATCCATAATCATATCTATTTATAGTCCTATTAATCATGGAACTGGAAATGAAAACAAGAACATTTTTAAATGTAATTTTGTGTGTTCATACTGACAATTTTAGTATCAAAACATGCTTTTTTCTACAATGAATAAATCTACACCCAATAATTTGCCTGGTTCCAAGACTGGTATAACACAGAAAGGAGAAGGAACTTGCATGAAATAACAAGGTCATTCAGCTCTTGGCCTTAGCCTCGGCGAGGGTGCAGAGGAGCTTTACTAGAATGGTACCAGGGGCTTCACTTATCTGGAGAGATTGGAGAAGCTGGGATTGTTCTCCTTAGAACAGAAAAGGTTAAGGAGAGATTTAATTGAGGTGTTCAAAATTGAGGTGTTTTGATAGAGTAAATAGGGAAATTCAGTTTCCACTGTCAGAAGGTAAGTTAAAAATCAGAGGACACAGATTTGAAATAAAGCAGCAAAAAAGCCAAGGGGCAGATGAGAATTTTTTTTAAATTCAGTGAGTTATGATGATCTGGAATGCACTGCCCGCAAGGGAGGTGGAAGCAGATTCATAAGTAACTTTCAAAAGGGAATTGGATCTCTACTTAAAAAAAAGGAAACATTTGCAGGACAATGGGGAATGAACAATTAAGTGGGACCAACTGGTTGCTCATTCAGAGAGCCTTGACACAGGCACAATGGGCCAAAAGGCCTCCTTCTGCGCTGTAATCTCATCATCATAGGTAGTTCCTCGAATCGATGATGACTTGCTTCCACGTCAAAAAGTTCACAGGTGTTTCAATGATGGACCTAAAATTCCAGGTCCAAACTAAATCTTGAAATTTGGAAAATGCCTGTGCTTGGAATTTTTTAACGTGTGGTGGCCGTTGCACACCAGCCACCCACGGGCTTGACAGAGCTAGGTCTTGTTCCAGTAGCAAGGATTAACCAAGACGGCTGGAGACCTGCTCTGCTGCACGGACATAGTGCGCACACACATCGCAGCGTGGGCTGGCCCGTGCAGCCCCTGGGCCCTCGCCTCTCCTGGGCCCCGATCACGTCTCTCTACAGTCTTTCGCCGCTCCTGATGTACCTGCCCATGCTCCAATCACCAACCTGGACCTTGATGACATCCCTTTTCACGGCCGTTGCTCTCCTGCTCCAGCACGTGCTGCTCCCTGGAGTGGTATGCTGCCACGCTGCTCCTTCCGCTCCCCCGCCTGCTCTGATGGTGCTTGCAAGCCAGGGGCCACGCAGACTGCTGGGCTAGGCTGCCACGCTGCTGCTTCCGCTCCCCGGCCTGCTCCGATGGTGCTCGCAGGCCGGGGGCCACAGAGTGTAGCCACTGTTGTAATGTAGGAAATGCGGCGGTCAAATTTGCCACAGCAAGCTCCCACAAAAAGCAACGACCAGATGCAACACCTGCACTTTTCATCTCCTCCCTTCCCACCGTCCAGGACCGCAAACACTCCTTCCAGGGGAAAGAGCGATTTATTTGTACTTCTTTCATTTTAATACACTGTATTCGCTGCTCACAATGCGGTCTCCTCTACATTGGGGATGGCAAACGCAGATTGGGAACACCTCCTTTCAGTCTGTAAGCGTGACCCAGTCACTTGTCATTTTTATTCTCCGCTCCACTCCCACTCTGACCTCGGCTTCCTGTAATCTATGGCGATTATAACAACATGGATTCAAAATAACAAATGTTTTCCAAATATTTTGGACGATAGTTACTGTATAAACAGCGCTCTTGGTTTACTCTGTAAATAAAGAGGCTTGCATAACATTCATGAGTTCATTTACACCAAATAAAGTTTGACATAAAATAAAGTGAATAATCATTTATTAATGTAGCCGGAGATGTGCATTGCAAATAACTATGCGATTTTAACAGTCTTGGTATGAAATGTTATTTATCACCCGTAAACCCAATTAAATTGAATAGCAGCATAAAAAGTTTGTGCATTTAATGACAAGTACAGCAATCCTTCGTGCTACAAATAAATGTATTAAGTGTAAGCTGGAATTGAACTGGATAAATGTGCTGTTGGCTGTGTTGATCTGACTACAAATTCCTGCAGTTCTTCAGCCCCCACCACATATTTCGCACCTATCGGTGTGTCTATTTACAAAGCAATAATGGAATCGTCACGGGAATACACTGCAGCATGACAACATGGCACTGGCCTGTCCTCAAAAAATGTGGACTAAACACTTTTTCATGGACTTCAATATTAAATATATCTTGTCAGCACTCGTGCCTCAATGTCCTTCCATCTTTTCAGTAAAACTACGTTTCCTGTACCTTTTATCAGAGTAAAAGATATAAAATTAAAACTTTCCGCTGCACTCAACTGTTCTGATATGGAGATCCTCATTCGTCTCGGATACGTTATAATGTAAAGAACAAAAGTAAGAGGTACTCACTAGGGATGAAAGCGGTTAGAGCCAGCAACAATGCTACACAGAAAGGAATTCGCGCTGGACTCATGCTGCGGATGCTTTAAACGGAGGAATGTCTCCTGAAGCTGTTTCCACAAAGTGTCCCCTCGCGCCGCGCTCCCGACACCGCGCGCTCCTGCAAAGCCACGTGACGAGCGGAACGTCCTTCGGCCTGGCGCCGGATGCAGCTTTCTGAGAGCTTGAGAGATAAACAGCTCCGGCACTTCACTCAGGAACAATTCGTCATCATCATCATCATCACAGGCAGTCCCTCGGGATCGAGGAAGACTTGCTTCCACTCTTAACATGAGTTCTTAGGTGGCTGTACAATCTAAAACGAGAACCACAGTCTCTGCCACAGGTGGGACAGATAGTCGTTGAGGGAAAGGGTGGGCAGGGAGTCTGGTTTGCCGCACACTCCTTCCGCTGCCTGCGCTTGATTTCTGCATGCCCTCGGCGGCGATACTCGAGGAGCTCAGCGCCCTCCCGAATGCACTTCCTCCACTTAAGGCGGTCTTTGGCCAGGGACTCCCAGGTGTCAGTGGGGATGTCGCACTTTATCAGGGAGGCTTTGAGGGTTTCCTTGTAACGTTTCCGCTGCCCGCCTTTGGCTCATTTGCCATGGACGAGTTCCGAGTAGAGCGCTTGCTTTGGGAGTCTCGTGTCTGGCACGCCAACTATGTGGCCTGCCCAGCAGAGCTGATCAAGAGTGGTCAGTGCTTCAATACTGGGAATGTTGGCCTGGATTTGTAAGACCTTGCGGTATTTCTCCAGCGACTTGAGGTGTCTACTGTAAATGGTCCACATCTCTGAGCCATACAGGAGAGTGAGTATTACTACGGCCCTGTAGACCATGAGCTTGGTGACAGTTTTCAGGGTCTGGTCTTCAAGCACTCTTTTCCTCAGGCGGCTGAAGGCTGCACTGGCGCACTGAAGGCTGCACTGGCGCACTGAAGGCGGTGTTGGATCTCGTCGTCAATGCCTGCTCTTGTGTCTCAGTCGCTGTCTGCGCAGCCCCCGGCCTGCGAGAGACCATCGGAGCAGGCCGGGGAGCGGAAGGAACAGCATGGCAGCCTAGCACAACATTCTGCGCGGCCCCCGGTCTGCGAGCACCATCGGAACAGGCCGGGGAGCGGAAGGAGCAGTGTGGTGGTGTACCACTCCAGGGAGCAACATGTGCTGGAGCAGGAGAGCAATGGCAGTGAAAAGGGATGTCATCAAGGTCCAGGTCGGTGATTGGAGTGTGGGCAGGTACTGCAGGACTGGCAAGATCGGAGAGACTGTCGAGGGACATGATCGGGGCCCAGGAGAGGCGTGAGTTTGGGGCCCAGAAGAGGCGAGGGCCCAGGGGCAGTACGGGCCAGCCCACACTGCGATATGTGCGTGCATTAGGTCCATGCAGCAGAGCAGGTCTCCAGTCGTCTTGTTTAATCCTTGCTACTGGACCAAGACCTAGCTCTGTCAAGCCCATGTGGTAGCTGGTGTGCGACGATCATCACACATTAAAAAAATCCAAGCACAGGAATCTTCCACCCTTCAAGATTTAGTTTGGACCTGGAACTTTAGGTCCATCATTGAAAGACCTGTGAACTTTTTGACATGGAAGCAAGTCATCCTCGGTTCAAGGGACTGCCTATGATGACGATGATGATGATAGGAGGCTCCCGAGATAAGAGAAGTGGTCCACGTTGTCCAAGGCCGCGCCGTGGATCTTGATGTCTGGGGGATAGTGCTGTGCAGCAAGAGCAGGCTGGTGGAGGACCTTTGTCTTACTGATGTTTAGCGTAAGGCCCATGCTTTCATATGCCTCGGTAAATACGTCGACTATGTCCTGGAGTTCAGCCTCTGTGTGTGCACAGACGCAGGCGTCGTCCGTATACTGTAGCTCGACGACAGAGGTTGGAGTGGTCTTGGACCTGGCCAGGAGACGGCGAAGGTTGAACAGCTTCCCACTGGTTCTGTAGTTTAGTTCCACTCCAGCGGGGAGCTTATCAACTGTGAGGTGGAGCATGTCAGTGAGGAAGATTGAGAAGATAAACAGCTCCTGCACTTCACACAGGAACAATTCATAGGAACAGTAAATGCAAATTGCAACTTGTGGGTATGGTTAATGATTAGTAACAAAAATAAGTGAGAGCATGGGAGGAGGGAGAAGCGGCGTGCTGGAATGAGAAGCACAAACCTTTTTGTATATTATATATAGTTCTGCCAAAGGGTCATTGACCCGAAACGTTGGCCCAGAAATCCCGGCCTCCCCAGGTCCGTACTGAAAACCAGCTTTTCCGATCTGTCAAGTTTCTGGTTTGACAGATCTCGCGCACATCAGGAGCGAGGACATTTGCAAGGGCAAGATTGTGAGATTTACCTATATCTTGCCCAGCAAATGTCCTCAAAACTCTTGTTTGTGCCTTATAAAAGCAGGCGCATAGCCTACTTTTACAGGCGTAAGAGTTTTAAAACACACAAAAACATTGTAAAATAAAATTTTAAAAACGCATGTTATTGTTAAAAACCCTCCCCACTACGGTAAGTTTATTTTAAACCATAATTAAAAAATCTTTTTTAAAAATCGGAAAAATATATTTTTTTAAATACATAAATAACTTTAAATTCATAAAAATATGGTGTGCATTTTTTCTATCTTATTATTGGTTATGTGTGTTTTGGGGGCTGTTTCTCATTCATAATAATAGGAACTCCAACTTACAGAGTTCCCATTGTTAGGAATGAGAATATACTATACCTGATTGGCTGCCCAGAGCCATGTGATTCCAGCTCCAGGCCTGCGCACGTCCCAACGTGAACGTGCTCCGTTGCGCAAGAAGAGGAGGCCTCGACACCGGGATTTCTGGGCCGTTAACTGTTTCCCTCCACAAATGTTGCCTGACCTGCTGAGATTTCCAGCATTTTCTGTTTTTATTCCAGACCCCAGCATCCGCAGTATTTTGCTTTGGCCTTTATGTATATTGTTTCTTTTAAAGGCCTATTGTTTCCATGATAAACTTTCTTGCAAAACAATTTATAACATCACGAGATTTTAATGGATGACGACCATTCAGCCCATCTTGATTCATCCAGCCAGTTGCACCCAACAGTTCGTCCCCACCACACACTATTGCACCGTTAAACAGTTATGAGACAACTGAGGCCCCGTCTGTTCTCTCAAGTGGACATAAAAGATCCCATGGCACTATTTCGAAGAAGCGCAGGGAAGTTAATCCGGTGTCCTGACCAATATTTATCCCTCAATCAACATAACAAAAAAACATTATCTGGTCATTATCACATTGCTGTTTGTGGGAGCTTGCTTGTGCACAAATTGGCTGCCACGTTTCCTACCTTACAACAGTGGCTACACTCAAAAAAAAAAAGTACTTAATTGGCTGTAAAGCGCTTTGAGATGTCTGGTGGTCGTGAAAGGCTCTATATAAATCCAAGTCTTCCTTTTTTCTTAAATGCATCAAGGATTTTCAAGTATCATCACTCTGCGGGAAACATAACTTTTGATATCAGTCCTAAAGTTACCTTTTACTAGTTTGAACCTGTGACCCCAGACCCAGTCCAACAATTTAATTGACAGTAATATTCCAGATTTACCTTTTCTGAACAATACGATTGCTGTCGTACATCTCCTTTCCAGGATGTAAAGCCCAAGGGGGAGAAATTCCCTACCTTACATCTGCACGGAGAAAGCGGCAGCTACCGCTCTTCTGCCAGCTGGTAGCATCCTCCATATTCGTGGTTCCGGTAGCGCAGCCGATAAGCAGTGTCGCCCTAAAAAGTAAAATGGCGCAACGGTGACATCAGTTGTCGTGCAACGTCGACTTAACATTACCACGGCGAACTTCGACCCTAGCAATGCGCTGGTCCTAAGCAGGTCAAGTAAACCCAGCGTGCAAGCAGACTGACAGAAGAGTGACCATAATATGGTATAATTCTTTATTAAGATGGAGAGTGACACAGTTAATTCAGAGACTAGGGGCCTGAACTTAAGGAAATGTAACTTCGATGGTATGAGACGTCAATTGGCTAGAATAGACTGGCGAGTGATACTTAAAGGGTTAACGGTGGATAGGCAATGGCAAACATTTAAAGATCACATGGATGAACTTCAACAATGGTACATCCCTATCTGGAGTAAAAATAAAACGGGGAAGGTGGCTCAACCATGGCTAACAAGAGAAATTAAGGATAGTGTTAAATCCAAGGAAGAGGCATATAATTTGGCCAGAAAAAGCAGCAAGCCTGAGGACTGGGAGAATTTTATAATTCAGCAGAAGAGGACAAAGGGTTTAATTAGGAAGAGGAAAAAGAGTATGAGAGGAAGCTTGCTGGGAACATAAAGGCTGACTGCAAAAGCTTCTATAGATATGTGAAGAGAAAAAGATTAGTGAAGACAAACATAGGTCCCTTGCAGTCAGATTCAGGTGAATTTATAATGGGGAACAAAGAAATGGCGGACCAGTTAAACAAATACTTTGGTTCTGTCTTCACGAAGGAAAACACAAATAACCATCTGGAAATACTAGAGGACCGAGGGTCTAGTGAGAAGGAGGAACTGAAGCAAATCCTTATTAGGCGGGAAATTGTGTTCGGGAAATTGATGGGATTGAAGGCCGATAAATCCCTGGGGTCTGATAGTCTGCATCCCAGAGTACTTAAAGAAGTGGCCCTAGAAATAGTGGATGCATTGGTGATCATTTTCCAACAGTCTATCGACTCTGGATCAGTTCCTATGGTCTGGAGGGTAGCTAATGTAACACCACTTTTTAAGAAAGGAGGGAGAGAGAAAACGGGTAATTATGGACCAGTTAGCCTGACAGAAGTAGTGGGGAAAATGTTGGAATCAATTATTAAAGATGAAATAGCAGCGCATTTGGAAAG
Source organism: Pristiophorus japonicus (assembly GCF_044704955.1). NCBI lineage: Eukaryota > Metazoa > Chordata > Chondrichthyes > Pristiophoridae > Pristiophorus > Pristiophorus japonicus. Next base: position 93,669,213 of record NC_091986.1, on the reverse strand, counting down.
CAGTGACAGGATCGGTCCAAGTCAGCATGGATTTATGAAAGGGAAATCATGCTTGACAGATCTTCTAGAATTTTTTGAGGATGTAACTAGTAGACTGGACAAGGGAGAACCAGTGGATGTGGTGTATTTGGACTTTCAAAAGGCTTTTGACAAGATCTCGCATAAGAGATTGGTGTGCAAAATTAAATCACATGGTATTGGGGGTAATGCACTGACATGGATAGAGAACTAGTTGGTAGACAGAAAGCAGAGAGTCGGGATAAACGGGTCCTTTTCAGAATGGCAGGCAGTGACTAGTCGGGTGCCGCAGGGCTCAGTGCTGGGACCCCGCTATTTATAATATACATTAATGATTTAGATGAAGGAATTGAGCATAATATCTCCAAGTTTGCAGATGACACTAAGCTGGGTGGTGGTGTGAGCTGTGAGGAGGACGCTAAGAGACTGCATTGTGACTTGGACAGGTTAGGTGTGTGGGCAAACACATGGCAGATGCAGTATAATGTGGATAAATGTGAGGTTATCACTTTGGTGGCAAAAACACAAAGGCAGAATATTATCTGAATGGCGGCAAATTAGGAAAAGGAGAGGTGCAACGAGACCTGGGTGTCATGGTACAACAGTCATTGAAAGTTGGCATGCAGGTGCAGCAGGCGGTGAAGAAGGCAAATGGTATGTTGGCCTTCATTGCTAGGGGATTTGAGTATAGGAGCAGGGAGGTCTTAGAGCAGGGAGGTCTTACTGCAGTTGTACAGGGCCTTGGTGAGGCCTCAGCTGGAATATTGTGTTCAGTTTTGGTCTCCTAATTGAGAGAGTGCAGCGCAGGTTCACCAAACTGATTCCCGGGATGGCAGGACTGACATATGAGGAGAGACTGGATCGACTGGGCCTGTATTCACTGGAGTTTAGAAGGATGAGAGGGGATCTCATAGAAACATATAAAATTCTGACGGGACTGGACAAGTTAGATGCAGGAAGAATGTTCCCGATGTTGGGGAAGTCCAGAACCAGGGGACATAGTGTACGGATAAGGGGTAAGCCATTTCGGACTGAGATGAAGAGAAACTTCTTCACTCAGAGAGTTGTTAACCTGTGGAATTCCCTACTGCAGAGAGTTGTTGAGTCCAGTTCATTGGATGCATTCAAGAGGGAGTTAGATATGGCCCTTACGGCTAAAGGGATCAAGGGGTATGGAGAGAAAGCAGGAAAGGGGTACTGAGGGGAATGATCAGCCATGATCTTATTGAATGGTGGTGCAGGCTCGAAGGGCTGAATGGCCTACTCCTGCACCTATTTTCTATGTTTCTATGTTTCAGGTAAGTTTGCATTTAAGCTTTTAAAATTTTTTATTTAAGTAGTGGCTTGCTGCAATACATGTTAAAAGCTTTTTTAGTGTGTCGGGATTGCTGCTGGCTGCTTGTAAGGGTCTTAGATGGTAAAGAAAGGCCTCTGAGAAGACAGAAAATGCTGCAAATACTCAGCACATCAGGCAACATCTGTGGACAGAGAATCAGAGTTCGTGGCTGGAATTTTGCGGGGGGTCAGCGGACACGATCGGTGGCGGGTCAGGTGGGAAAGTTTTTTCTTCACTGCAGATCCGGACCCCGCTGTGAACATGCTGCCACGCGCCTTTCCCGATGTCGGGTCTGTCAATTTTGAGAAAACCGGACAGGCAGCAGCGGGCGACCCAATTCAGGTAATTAGTGGCTCGTTTAGAGCCACTTAAGAATGATTCTCAGCTCACCGTTTGCATTTGACAGCTCGCCCACGTCTGTCAAGCTGTGTCTTTGTGCAGTCATTGTCAGTGTTTGTCCCACCTCAATGCTGTAGAACACTGACAGCACAAATGTCAAAATAAATTTGGACATGGTCGATTTAAGGAAACCGGTTGATGGCACATCATCAAATGACCTGCTTCCTCTAATTGGAAACAAGCTGGGTGGGCTTAACAAGTCCAATCAAGATAAATTCATTTCACAGAGTGGGATGGAGCCAGCAGCAGGATTGGGAGCTGCCATCGATGTCGCCTGCCACGGACCCGCCAAGGTTAGCAAAATCCCGGCCTGTATCTTGGGCCGAGATGCTCCCTGACCCGCTGAGTATTTCCAACATTTTATGCTGTCATTTCAGATTTACAGCATCTGCTTGCAGAGAGAAGAGGAATATGCAGAAGAGGAGGAAGCCGAAGGAAGGTTGCAATCTGTTTTATATTTAACCCTTTGTAACTTGCATTACACCTGACCACCAGAGGGCCCACCTATTGAAGTCCCAAGGGATCCCAAAATCCCTTGGGAGCATAGTATATAAGCAGGCCACCCACGAGGTACCTACACTCTGGAACCTTAATAAAGGAGCTACGGTCACACTTGCTCATTACACACAGTACTCAGTCTTTAGGAAAGCCAGGAATCTGTTGTGTTCTAACAAATTGCTTGTCCTGTATAACCTGTGTAAACGATTAGTGCTAGCTTGCGATGCGTCATCATACGTGATCGGGTGTGTGTTACAACAGGCTAGGGATGTGGGGATTTTACAACCGGTTGCGTATGCATCCACGAGTTTGTCCAAAGCCGAAAGGGCCTACAGCATGGTTGAAAAAGAGGCTCTGGCATGCATTTATGGGGTAAAAAAAATGCACCAGTACTTATTTGGCCTCAAGTTTGAGCTTGAAACTGACCACAAGCCGCTCATATCGCTGTTCTCTGAGATCAAAGGGATTCATACCAATGCCTCTGCCCGCATGCAAAGATGGGCGCTCACGCTGTCAGCATACAACTATGTAATCTGCCACAGACTGGGCACAGAGAACCGTGCAGATGCTCTCAGTCGGCTACCATTGCCCACCACCGTGGTGGAAATGGCACAGCCAGCAGACTTGCTCATGGTCCTGGAGGCATTTGAGAACGAGAAGTCCCACGTTACGGCCCGCCAGATCAGGACCTGGACCAGCCAGAATCCTTTACTGTCCTTGGTAAAAAAAACTGTGTCCTCCATGGGAGCTGGTCCACTGTCCCAGTGGAGATGCAGGAAGCGATAAAGTCGTTCCACAGACGCAAAGATGAGTTGGCCCTGCAGGCGGACTGTCTTTTATGGGGCAAGCGCTTGCTCTTGCCAAGAAAGGCAGAGACACATTTATTTGTGAACTGAACAACACTCACCCAGGCATCGTAATGATGAAAGCCATAGCCAGATCTCACGTGTGGTGGCCTGGTATTGACTCAGATTTAGTGTCATGCATGCGTTAGTGCAACACCTGCTCTCAGTTGAGAAATGCACCCAGAGAGGCACCGCTAAGTTTGTGGTTGTGGCCATCCAAACCGTGGTCGAGGATCCATGTAGACTATGCGGACCCATTCCTAGGCAAAATGTTTTTGGTTGTCGTAGGTGCTTACTCAAAATGGATTGAATGTGCAATAATGTCTAAGCACATCCACGGCCACCATTGAAAGCCTATGAGCCATGTTTGCCACGCACAGCTTGCCTGATGTTCTAGTCAGCAACAATGGGCCGTGCTTCACCAGTGCTGAATTCAAGGAATTCATGACCCGCAACGGGATCAAGCATGTCACATCTGCCCCGTTTAAGCCCGCATTCAACAGCCAGGCAGAACGGGCAGTTCAGACCATCAAGCAAAGCTTCAAACGTGTGTCGGAAGGCTCCCTGCAGACACGGTTGTCACGAGTGCTGCTCAGCTATCGCACCAGACCCCACTCACTCACCGGGATTCCCCCAGCTGAGCTGCTCATGAAAAGGGCGCTTAAAACAAGGCTCTCTCTTGTCCACCCTGATCTCCATGATCATGTGGAGGGCAAGCGGCATCAACAAAGTATGTACCATGATCGAGCAAATTTGTCACGCGATATTGAGATCAATGATCCTGTCTTTGTGCTCAATTATGGGCATGGTCCCAAATGGCTTGCTGGCACGGTCACAGACAAAGAGGGGAGTAGAGTGTTTCAGGTCAAACAGACCAATGGACAAATGCACAGAAAACATTTGGACCAAATCAAATTGCGGTTCACCAACAGCTACGAACAACCCGAAGAGGACACCACCAACTTTGACCTTCCAACACACACACAAGTGGCAACTGACATCATAGTTGACCACGAAACCGAACTCATCATTCCCAGCAGCCTGGCAAGGTTGGCTGCCCAACAGACCAGTGAAGAACTAACCAACCCACCCACACCCGCATTTGTACCGAGACAATTGGTGGTTAGTGGTGTGCCACAGGGATCGGTGCTGGGACCACAACTGTTTACAATATACATAGATGACCTGGAAGAGGGGACAGAGTGTGGTGTAACAAAATTTGCAGATGACATAAAGATTAGTGGGAAAGCGGGTTGTGTAGAGGACACAGAGAGGCTGCAAAGAGATTTAGATAGGTTAAGCGAATGGGCTAAGGTTTGGCAGATGGAATACAATGTCGGAAAATGTGAGGTCATCCACCTTGGAGAAAAAAAACAGTAAAAGGGAATATTATTTGAATGGGGAGAAATTACAACATGCTGCGGTGCAGAGGGACCTGGGGGTCCTTGTGCATGAAACTCTTTTAGAGTCTACCTGCAAAACATAAACATTAAACTGTGCCACCCGACCTGGGTGACACACCAGCCATTTACAAAGCCCTTTTTTTCCTTTTTTTGTTTTTTTTTTTGTGTTTTTCTTTCTTTCTTTTTTTTTTGGGCACTAAAATCACAATTTTTCCGGTGCCACCTATAAAAGGGAAGGGGACACTAAAAACACCGGCAATTAAAACAAATTAAACTTTAAAACGTAAAATCAAATTAAAATTTGGTTGCCGGGCGTGATGATGCACTCCAGTTCCTCCGGTGCCCACCTCTCGCGGAAGGCCGCGAGCGTACCGGTGGACACCGCGAGCTCCATCTCCAAGGACACCCTGGACCGGATGTAAGAGCGGAAGAGAGGCAGGCAGTCAGGTTGAACGACCCCCTCGACCGCCAGCTGCCTGGACCGGCTGATGGCACCCTTGGCCGTGCCCAGGAGCAGTCCTACGAGGAGGCCTTCGGACGTACCCGCTCCCCTCCGAATAGGGTGCCCAAAGATCAGGAGAGTGGGACTGAAGTGCAGCCAGAATTTCAGGAGCAGCCTCTTCAATTAATAAAACAGGGGCTGCAACCTTGTGCATTCCATAAAAACATGGAACACGGACTCTTCCAAACCGCAGAAATTGCAGGCGGCCTGGGAGTCCGTGAACCGGCTTAAAAATTTGTTACACGGCACTGCTCCGTGCAGCACCCTCCAGGCCAAGTCCCCGATGAATAGTGGGAGGACCCCTGCGTAGAGTGCCCTCCATCGGGGACCCCCGCCTCCTCCGGACGGCAAGATGGTACGCCATGGCGTGTCCGGACGGCCGGCGAGGATGGCAAAGTTGAGGGTGTGCAGGAGCAGCCCGTACAGGAAACCCCTCCGCGCGGAACTGAAAGGCACGGAGGGGATTTCCCCGAGGCGGCTCAAGTTGTGAGGCGCCGGCCCCCGAGGAAGGTTCCGGGGTTTGGCGCCAATGAGGAATTCCGTCCGGACGGGGGTCAGTTCGGACGGGATCTCCCCACGTGCTTGAGCCTCCTCGATGCACCTAACGGAGTCAGGGCCCAGAGCTGTTTTTAGCGACTCGATGGCATCGGCCGCGTGGCGGACGTTGGCAGAGTTTAGGCGCCGCGCCAGCGTGTCTGGCGCCATCCAGCCCGCTCCTCCACCATTGAGCAGGTCCCTGACCCTGGTCACCTCACCAGCCACAGCCCTCTCTTCCGACCACCACATAAAACCTCGGCCGTGGAGGTACGGATTCCCGAGCAGCGGTTCCTGCAGGACGGCCGCCACTCCAGCCGGCGGAGAGCTGCGCTTGGTCGAGACTTTGTTCCAGACCCTGATGAGTTCCCTGTAAAAGACAGGCAGCTCTCGGAGGGCGGTCCTGGCACCCCCCAAGTTCACAAACAGGAGCTGCGTGTCATAATTGAGGTCGCGCTGCTGGCGGAAGAAATACCTCGCCAGAGCACACCACCTAGGAGGGGGCTCGACGTAAAGGTATCTCTGCAGGGTCTGAAGACGGAAAGTTGCGAGCTGGGCGCTGACGCACACCAACGACTGACCGCCCTCCTCAAGCGGGAGACTCAAGACCGCAGCAGAGACCCAGTGCTTCCTGTTGTTCCAGAAGAAGTCCACCAGCTTCTTCTGTATCTTGGCGACAAACGCAGGGGGAGGGGTCAAAGTGACCAGCCGGTACCACAGCATTGCGGCCACCAGCTGGTTTATGACTAGCGCTCGACCCCTGTAGGACAGCACTCGAGCAGTCCTGTCCAGTGCCCTAGGCGAGCGGCGACCTTGGCCTCCAGCTCCTGCCAGTTCGCCGGCCAGGCTCCCTCGTCGGGGCTAATGTAGACTTCCAGATAGAGGAGATGGGTCGTGCTCCAGGCAAAAGGCCTGAGTTCCTCCGGCAGGGAGTCCACCCGCCACTGACCCACCAGGAGTCCGGAACATTTCTCCCAGTTGATCCTGGCGGAGGACGCGGCCGAGTAAATCTCCTGGCACTCACGCATCCTCCGCAGGTCAGCGGGATCCTCTACCGCGAGGAGCACGTCATCGGCGTAAGCCGAGAGGACGACCTCCACGCCCGGCCCTTTCAGAGCCAGTCCCGTCAACCTCGTCCGCAAGAGGCGCAGGAAAGGCTCCACGCAAACGGCGTATAACTGGCCGGACATGGGGCATCCCTGGCGCACCCCTCTCCTAAAGCGAAGGGGCGCCGTCAAGGACCCGTTAACCTTAATCAGACACTCCGCGGCGGCGTACAAAAGTCGGATCCGGGCGACGAAAGGCGTCCCGAACCCGAAAGCGCGCAGAGTTCCGAGCAGATAGTCGTGATCCACCCTGTCGAACGCCTTCTCTTGGTCGAGGGATAGGAAGGCGACCGACAGACCAGCCTCCTGGGAACAATGGATGAGGTCCCGGACCAGATGGATGTTATCGTGGATTGTCCGGCCCGGGACCGTGTAGGACTGGTCGGGGTGGATCATGTGGTCCAGCACGGCACCAAGGCGAGCAGACATCGCCCTGGCGAAGATTTTGTAGTCCGTGCTGAGGAGGGAGACCGGGCGCCAGTTCTTAAGGAGGCGGAGATCGCCCTTCTTAGGCAGCAGGACGATGACTGCCCTGCGCCAAGAGAGGGGCATCTCCCCGGTCGCCAGACTTTCCCCCAGGACCCACGCGTAGTCGCTCCCCAGGACGTCCCAGAACACCCTGTGGAACTCCACGGTCAACCCGTCCAGCCCCGGGGATTTTCCCCTCGAGAGCCGGGCGAGGGCACTGGTCAGCTCCGCCAGGCTTAGCGGAGCTTCCAGATTTTCGGCGCCCTCCGGGCTGACCTTCGGCAGGTCCTCCCACAAAACTCTACGCGCTTCCTCGCTGGACGGATCCGGAGAGAACAGGGCCCCGCAATATTCACGGGCCCTGTTGTTGACGCCCTCCGGATCCGAGACGAGAGAGCCGTCGTCGGCCAGCAGCGTCAAGAGCTGCTTACGGACACTCTGCCTTTTTTCCAGCGAGTAGAAGAAGGGGGAGCCACGGTCCAGATCCCGCAGGAACCGGATCCGCGACCTCACGAACGCGCCTCGGGACCCGACGAGCTGCAGGTCCTTCAGCGCGGCCTTCTTCGCTTCGTACACCGTCCGCAGGGCCGGGTCCTGGACGACTTGACCGAGACGGGCTTCCAGGTCGAGCACCTCTTTTTCTAGGCACCCGACTCTGGCCGCCCGCCTCTTGGTCGACCCCCTCGCGTACTCTTGACAGAAGACGCGGACGTGAGCCTTGCCCACATCCCACCATAGCCTCAAGGAGGGGAAGCCCCCCTGCTTCCTTCTCCAGTCGGACCAGAATCGACGGAACGAGTCCTGGAACCGCACGTCCTCCAGCAGCCGGTTGTTAAAGTGCCAGTACGCGGACCCTGTCCTCGCGCGGAGCGAAGCGAGCTCCGCCCACACCAGGTGGTGGTCCGAACACGGCACCGGCCGCATGGAGGCCGCCGGGACGCAGGAAACGTATGCCCAAGACACGTAAAGGCGGTCGACTCTAGACCATCCAACTCCAGGCCTCACCCAAGTAAAGGCGCTGGAGTCGGGGTGGAGATTTCGCCAGACGTCCACCAAGTCGAAGGACCCGACCAGGTCCCTCAACTTCTCCATCGCCGTCATGCACTGTGGGGCACCGGAGCGGTCCCTCGCCTCGAGGGTGCAGTTAAAATCCCCCCCGAGGACAATGCAGTCGCCGACGTCGACGGAGCCAAGAAGAGCGGACACCTCTTCAAAGAAGCGCGTTTGCTGCGGGCCGGGCTGAGGGGCGTACACGCTCACGAGATGGAGCGGCACGTCCCCCAGGCGAACCGTTACGTGCAGCAAGCGGCCTGGCACGGGCTCCTCGACCCCCAAGATCTCCGGCTGAAAATGCGGGCCCAGCAAGATGGCCACCACACTAGAAATGGCGGTGAGGTGGCTCATGCGGACCTCTCCTTGCCATTCCAGGAGCCACGTGGCTTCGTCTCCCGGAACGGTGTGGGTTTCTTGCAGGAAGCACACCGCATATTTCCCCTCCCGCAGGAGCGAAAAATTGTCAAATCTACGGCGTGCCCCTCTGCCGCCGTTGATGTTGAGGCTGGCTATGGTTATCTTCATGGCAAAAGCATAGTGCAACCTCTACCTTAACCTATTGTGGGGGAGGGAGCGGAGTCTTTTGTTGAACTCCGCTCCCTCCGCAGCCCAGCGAGGAGTCCCTCGAGCTCGCGCAGCTCAAGGTGTTGAGCCTTTGTCAAGGGCCCGCCCGCGGCCAAGGTTTTGACGGCGGCGCGGACGGACCCCTTGATCAGCTCTGGCTCGGACCATTTTTCCAGGGCCAGTCGAGCTTGGTTGCAGCGACCCCGGCTCTGGGCCAAAAAGTCCCGGAGTTCCTTTGCAGGAATGAGGATGGTCTCGGCGGCGGCCGCGAGCAGATCCACCGCCTCGTTGGCGGTGGTCTCTAGGTCTTCACCCGCGTCCCCCACCGAGTCCCCGTCCTCCTCCGGGAGGTGGCCGCCAGCAGCCGGCCCATCGACCGCACAAGGTACAGCAAATGAACCGGCCGCTCCAACCGGCCCTGGCTCTGCCCCGATCCCACCCCCAGGATCGTCGGCAGAGGAGTCCCCACTGGGCTCTTTTAAAAATGGTGCTGGGTCGGGAAATGACAGCGGAAGGGGTTCCCCCTCCGCCCCAGGAACCGGGGAACAAGGAGAGACCCGGCCATAGGAAATCCCCAGGCTCTCCAAGTGCTCCAGCTCCACAGCAAGAGGCGAGGGTGGGTGTTCCTCCCCCTCCCCGCTGCCACCCCCCGGCCCAGCATCTACAGTTTCATTAAAATCACTCATTTGTGTTTCTGCCGGGTCGAGCGACTCCCGGGGGAAGTTGATTAATAGCTGGGCGGGCTCAGGTTCGGACTTTTCGGCCCCGCCCGCCTCAGTCCCCGGGACGCCCGGCCCGGCGGCAATGCATTCTTCCGCTGGCCCCACGCCCCCCACGACAGGCAGATCTTCCACTCCATCCCCAGGAGGCAGCGGCTGGGCAGCCTCGACTGCCTCACCCTCCCCGGGGACAGACTCCTCGCGCCTGCAGTGCAATTTGGGAGCGCTGGTGGGGGACGCGGGACACGCGGCGGGCACCGCCTCCTCCGCGGAGGGATGTTGTTCCCCCTCCGCCTCATTGGGGCGGTGCCTCTTGTTGTTCCTGGGGGCGCGCGAAGGCAGGGAGTCTCCATGTCTGCCGAAGCCTCCCGCTCCGCCCCCCCCTTTTCCTTTTCTTGCCCGCGCCCGGGCCCCTCTGCGGTATTGGTCAAGGGCTCAGGCACGTGCTCAGGGCACCCCGCGCTCGCCGGTGACGGGGTTGGGCTGAGCACGGTGGTCAAATTTTCTGGCGCACTGAGGGGATCCGCCTCTGGGTGTTTTGCCTTCTTCCGCGCCTTCTTACCGGTCGGACGCTCTCCCTCCCCCCCGCCAGAGGCCGTGAAAACAAAGGCCCCCGATGATGCCCGCGCACCCATGGCTCCCGGCACGCGGACGCAACTAGGGGGAGGGGTGGCGGCGGCGCCAGCCTTGGCCGCCTTCGGTGGTTTGGCGGCCTTGGAGGCGGGGCAGTTCTTGCGAACGTGCCCCACCTCCCTACAGGCATGGCACCGCACGCCGTCCGACGTCCAGAAGACGCGGTAGGCTTTCCCCTCGTGCACCACATTAAAGTTCCGCTCGGTCGTCTCCTCCCGCGCCAGCCGGACAAAGAGCTGGCGGCGGAAGGAGAACACGTGGCGCAGGCTGTTCTCCCGGAGGCCAAGCGGTATGGGGTTGATCCCCGACCTTACCTCCCCCAGTTGGTGTAGGTAAGGGAGGAGGAGCTCAGCGGGAACAAAGGGCGGGACGTTCGATACGATGACCCTCTGCGTGGTGGCCTCGAGAAGATCCACCGGCAGGAACGTCCCGCCCACCGTGAGCCCCTTTTCGAGGGCCAGGGACACCGCCCACTCCGACCCCAGGAAGAACACGGCCTTCCCAGACATCTTGGAGGCTGCGACAATGGCCGAGGGGCCGACTACCCCAGCCATCGCCCGCACGCACTCCTCAATGCTCATTGTGGGGTGAGTGTAGCTCTTGACCCCGTGTTTTTTTGTAATTAGTCTGAATGGTGGCAGGGCAGCGGGTGGCGCAGGAGGTGCTGTGGAAGCGGTTGCCACCTGCGCATATGTCTTCGCTGGCCCTGCCACCGGCGTGGATGGGGTCGCCATCACGGGGTCCCTTTAAGGGCTACACCCACCCCAAAGTCACAGGCCTTAATGGTCTTTATTAGCCTCGTTGGTGTTTGAACAGAGGGAGCTCTGAAAGAGGCACACCTCTCCCCTAGTTAGTGATTGGGGAGGGGCCTTGTTCCCTCTGCTCAGTGTCTTAATTGTTTTTTTTTAAATTAGGAGGAAGGGCTCTCAGAGAGAGAGGGGAGAGACAGAGAGAGAGAGATAGAGATAGAGTGAGGGGTGTGGGAAAGAGGGAGGCTGCGAGGGCAGGTCTCCCCTCACAGCAATGGGTGGGTGCACTCCCGAGATGGCAAAAAAAACAAAGCACAGTCTTTGGGGTGGTCTTCAGGTGGGGGGAGAAGATGTCTTCACCTGGGGCAGCTAGAGCCACCCAGACACACACTCCTAACGATGTTCAATAGGTGATTAAATATTCTTCAGCCAGGTAGCTCCAGCTATCCCAGGCTAGGCAATGGGGGGGGGGGAGGGGTGTTTCAATTGTGTGTGGGGCCTAGTTGTAAGCAAGGCCCCCACACACACTTCCACACACACACACCCCCCGCGATGTTCCGGCCCTCAAGTTATCTTCTTTCCTCACCCCACCGATACAACAAAGTCTATTGGGGAATGCACCAAAACACACCCACCTGTCGAAGATGTGGAAATTACTCTCCCTCCTTCCACACTGGATGGTGTTTCCTCAGGTTGTTCTTTCCCCCTCTCTCCAACTCTCTGTAGTTGTAATAAATGATAATTGTTCAGCTCTCCTCCTCTCCCTCCGGATGTTGAATGGGTAGCAAGCTAGCCCTTTCCTCCTATTCCTGGGCTGGTCTCAGGGCTCTCAAGGCCTTCCAAAACAGGAGCAAAAGTTGATAGCTGCTCTCCTCACTGCTCACAGTTCCTACTGTGCAGGACACGCCTCCACTGCTCCACGATTGGTTCCTTGTGCATGAAACTCTTTTTGGAGTTCACCTGCAAAACATAAAACATTAAACGGTGCCACCTGACCTGGCTGACACTCCAGACATTTACAAGGCCCTTTTTCCCCCCCCCCTTTTTTTGCTTTTTTTTTGTGTTTTTCTTTTTTTTTTTTTGGGCACTAAAATCACAATTTTCCCCAGTGCCCCCTATAAAAGGGAAAGGGGACACTAAAAGCACCGGCAATTAAAACAAATTAAACTTAAAAACGTAAAATCAAATTAAAATTTGGTTGCCGGGCGTGATGATGCACTCCAGTCCCTCCGGTGCCCACCTCTCGCGGAAGGCCGCGAGCGTACCGGTGGACATCGCGTGCTCCATCTCCAAGGACACCCTGGACCGGATGTAAGAGCGGAAGAGAGGCAGGCAGTCAGGTTGAACGACCCCCTCGACCGCCCGCTGCCTGGACTGGCTGATGGCACCCTTGGCCGTGCCCAGGAGCAGTCCTACGAGGAGGCCTTCGGACCTACCCGCTCCCCTCTGCACAGGGTGCCCGAAGAACAGGAGAGTGGGACTGAAGTGCAGCCAGAATTTCAGGAGCAGCCCCTTCAAATAATGGAACAGGGGCTGCAACCTCGTGCATTCAATAAAAACATGGAACACGGACTCCTCCAGACCGCAGAAATTGCAGGCGGCCTGGGAGTCCGTGAACCGGCTTAAAAATTTGTTGCACGGCACTGCTCCGTGCACCACCCTCCAGGCCAAGTCCCCGATGAATAGTAGGAGGACCCCTGCGTAGAGTGCCCTCCATCGGGGACCCCGCCTCCTCCGGACGGCAAGATGGTACGCCATGGCGTGTCCGGATGGCCGGCGAGGATGGCAAAGTTGAGGGTGTGCAGGAGCAGCCCGTACAGGAAACCCCTCCGCGCGGAACTGAAAGGCACGGAGGGGATTTCCCCGAGGCGGCTCAAGTTGTGAGGCGCCGGCTCCCGAGGGAGGTTCCGGGGTTTGGCGCCAATGAGGAATTCCGTCCGGACAGGGGTCAGTTCGGACGGGATCTCCCCACGTGCTTGAGCCTCCTCAATGCACCTAACGGAGTCAGGGCCCAGAGCTGTTTTTAGCGACTCGATGGCATCGGCCGCGTGGCGGACGTTGGCAGAGTTTAGGCGCCGCGCCAGCGTGTCTGGCGCCATCCAGCCCGCTCCTCCGCCATCGAGCAGGTCCCTGACCCTGGTCACCTCACCAGCCACAGCCCTCTCTTCCGACCGCCACATGAAACCTCGGCCGTGGAGGTACGGATTCCCGAGCAGCGGCTCCTGCAGGACGGCCGCCACTCCAGCCGGCGGAGAGCTGCGCTTGGTGGAGACTTTGTTCCAGACCCTGATGAGTTCCCTGTAAAAGACAGGCAGCTCCCGGAGGGCGGTCCTGGCACCCCCCAAGTTCACAAACAGGAGCTGCGTGTCATAATTGAGGTCGCGCTGCTGGCGGAAGAAATACCTCGCCAGAGCACACCACCTAGGAGGGGGCTCGACGTAAAGGTATCTCTGCAGGGTCTGAAGACGGAAAGTCGCGAGCTGGGCGCTGACGCACACCAACGACTGACCGCCCTCCTCAAGCGGAGACTCAAGACCGCGGCAGAGACCCAGTGCTTCCTGTTGTTCCAGAAGAAGTCCACCAGCTTCTTCTGTATCTTGGCGACAAACGCAGGGGGAGGGGTCAAAGTGACCAGCCGGTACCACAACATTGCGGCCACCAGCTGGTTTATGACTAGCGCTCGACCCCTGTAGGACAGCACTCGGAGCAGTCCTGTCCAGCGCCCTATGCGAGCGGCGACCTTGGCCTCCAGCTCCTGCCAGTTCGCCGGCCAGGCTCCCTCGTCGGGGCTAAGGTAGACTCCCAGATAGAGGAGATGGGTCGTGCTCCAGGCAAAAGGCCTGAGCTCCTCCGGCAGGGAGTCCACCCGGCACTGACCCACCAGGAGTCCGGAACATTTCTCCCAGTTGATCCTGGCGGAGGACGCGGCCGAGTAAATCTCCTGGCACTCACGCATCCTCCGCAGGTCAGCGGGATCCTCTACCGCGAGGAGCACGTCATCGGCGTAAGCCGAGAGGACGACCTCCACGCCCGGCCCTTGCAGAGCCAGTCCCGTCAACCTCGTCCGCAAGAGGCGCAGGAAAGGCTCCACGCAAACGGCGTATAACTGGCCAGACATGGGGCATCCCTGGCGCACCCCTCTCCTAAAGCGAAGGGGCGCCGTCAAGGACCTGTTAACCTTAATCAGACACTCCGCGGTGGCGTACAAAAGTCGGATCCGGGCGACGAAATGCGTCCCGAACCCGAAAGCGCGCAGAGTTCCGAGCAGATAGTCGTGATCCACCCTGTCGAACGCCCTCTCTTGGTCGAGGGATAAGAAGGCGACCGACAGACCAGCCTCCTGGGAACAATGGATGAGGTCCCGGACCAGATGGATGTTATCGTGGATTGTCCGGCTCGGGACCGTGTAGGACGGGTCGGGGTGGATCATGTGGTCCAGCACGGCACCAAGGCGAGCAGACATCGCCCTGGCGAAGATTTTGTAGTCCGTGCTGAGGAGGGAGACCGGGCGCCAGTTCTTAAGGAGGCGGAGATCGCCCTTCTTAGGCAGCAGGACGATGACTGCCCTGCGCCGAGAGAGGGGCATCTCCCCGGTCGCCAGACTTTCCCCCAGGACCCGCGCGTAGTCGCTCCCCAGGACGTCCCAGAACGCCCTGTGGAACTCCACGGTCAGCCCGTCCAGCCCCGGGGATTTTCCCCTCGAGAGCCGGGCGAGGGCACCGGTCAGCTCCGCCAGGCTTAGCGGAGCTTCCAGATTTTCGGCGCCCTCCGGGCTGACCTTCGGCAGGTCCTCCCACAAAACTCTACGCGCTTCCTCGCTGGACGGATCCGGAGAGAACAGGGCCCCGTAATATTCACGGGCCCTGTTGTTGACGCCCTCCGGATCCGAGACGAGAGAGCCGTCGTCGGCCAGCAGCGTCAAGAGCTGCTTACGGACACTCTGCCTTTTTTCCAGCGAGTAGAAGAAGGGGGAGCCGCGGTCCAGATCCCGCAGGAACCGGATCCGCGACCTCACGAACGCACCTCGGGACCTGACGAGCTGCAGGTCCTTCAGCGCGGCCTTCTTCGCTTCGTACACCGTCCGCAGGGCCGGGTCCTGGACAACTTGACCGAGACGGGATTCCAGGTCGAGCACCTCTTTTTCTAGGCGCCCGACCCTGGCCGCCCGCCTCTTGGTCGACCCCCTCGCGTACTCTTGACAGAAGACGCGGACGTGAGCCTTGCCCACGTCCCACCATAGCCTCAAGGAGGGGAAGCCCCCCTGCTTCCTTCTCCAGTCGGCCCAGAATCGACGGAACGAGTCCTGGAACCGCACGTCCTCCAGCAACTGGTTGTTAAAGTGCCAGTACGCGGACCCCGTCCTCGCGCGGAGCAAAGTGAGCTCCGCCCACACCAGGTGGTGGTCCGAACACGGCACCGGCCGCATGGAGGCCGCCGGGACGCAGGAAACGTACGCCCGAGACACGTAAAGGCGGTCGACTCTGGACCATCCTACTCCAGGCCTCACCCAAGTAAAGGCGCTGGAGTCGGGGTGGAGATTTCGCCAGACGTCCACCAAGTCGAAGGACCCGACCAGGTCCCTCAACTTCTCCATCGCCGTAATGCACTGCAGGGCACCGGAGCGGTCCCTCGCCTCGAGGGTGCAGTTAAAATCCCCCCCGAGGACAATGCAGTCGCCGACGTCGACGGAGCCAAGAAGAGCGGACACCTCTTCAAAGAAGCGCGTTTGCTGCGGGCCGGGCTGAGGGGCGTACACGTTCACGAGATGGAGCGGCACGTCCCCCAGGCGAACCGTTACGTGCAGCAAGCGGCCTGGCACGGGCTCCTCGACCCCCAAGATCTCCGGCTGAAAATGCGGGCCCAGCAAGATGGCCACCCCACTAGAAATGGCGGGGAGGTGGCTCATGCGGACCTCTCCTTGCCATTCCAGGAGCCACGTGGCTTCGTCTCCCGGAACGGTGTGGGTTTCTTGCAGGAAGCACACCGCATATTTCCCCTCCCGCAGGAGCGAAAAATTGTCAAATCTACGGCGTGCCCCTCTGCCGCCGTTGATGTTGAGGCTGGCTATGGTTATCTTCATGACTAGAGCATAGTGCAACCTCTACCTAACCTATTGTGGGGGGGGAGTGGAGTCATTTGTTGACCTCCACTCCTTCAGCAGCCCAGCGAGGAACTTTTTGAGCCGGCGCAGCTCAAGGCCTTGAGCCTTTGATAAGGGCCCGCCCGCGGCCATGGTTTTAGCGGCGGCGCGGACGGACGCGACGAGCAGCCCCGGCTCGGACCATCTTTCCAGGGCCAGACGGGCTTGGTCGCGGCGACCCCGGCACTGGACCAAAAAGTCCCGGAGTTCCTCTGCGGGAATGAGGAGGGTCTCAGTGGCGGCCGCGAGCAGATCCACCGCCTCGCTGGCGATGGACTCGAGATCTTCACCCGCGTCCTCCACCGAGTCCCCGTCCCCCTCCGGGAGGTCGCCGCTAGCAGCCGGCCCGTCGACCGCACGAGGTACGGCAAACGGCCCGGCCGCTCCATCTGGCCCTGGCTCTGCCCCGATCCCACCCCCAGGATCGTCGGCAGAGGAGTCCCCACTGGGCTCTTTTAAAATTGGTGCTGGGTCGGGAAGCGACAGCGGAAGGGGTTCCTCCTCCGCCCCAGGAGCCGGGGAACACGGAGAGACCTGATTTAGAAAATTCTCCAGGTCCACCAAGTCCCTCAGCTCCAAAGTAGGGGGCAAGGGTTGTTGTTCTTCCCCCTCCCCGCCGCCTCCCCCCAGCCCAGCATGTATGGATTCATTAAACTTGTTCATATTTTCAGTTTCTACCGAGTCGAGCAAATCCCGGGGGAAGTTGGGTATTGGCTGGGCGGGCTCAGGTTCGGCCTTTTTGGCCCCGCCCGCCTCAGTCCCCGGGACGCTCGACCCGGCAGCTACGCATTCCTCCGCTGGCCCCACGCCCCCCACGACAGGCAGATCTTCCACGCCATCCCAGGAGGCAGCGGCTCGGCAGCTTCGACTGCCTCACCCTCCCCGGGGAAAGACTCCTCGCGCCTGCAGCGCAATTTGGGGGCGCTGGTGGGGGACGCGGGACACGTGGCGGGCACCGCCTCCTCCGCGGAGGGATGTTGTTCCCCCTCCGCCTCATTGGGGCGGTGCCTCTTTTTGTTCCTGGGGGTGCGCGGAGTCAGGGAGACCTCTATGTCTGCCGAGGCCTCCCGCTCCGCCCCCCCCTTTTCCTTTTCTTGCCCATGCCCGGGCCCCTCCGCGGTATTGGTCAAGGGCTCGGGCACGGGCTCGGGGCACCCCGCGCTCGCCGGTGACGGGGTTGGGCTGAGCGCGGTGGTCAAATTTTCTGGCGCACTGAGGGGACCCGCCTCTTGATGTTTTGCCTTCTTCCGCGCCTTCTTTCCGGTCGGACGCTCTCCCTCCCCCCCGCCGGAGGCCCTGAAAACAAAGGCCTCCGATGATGCCCACGCACCTACGGCTCCCGGCACGCGGACGCAACTAGGGGGAGGGGTGGCGGCGGCGCCAGCCTTGGCCGCCTTCGGTGGTTTGGCGGCCTTGGAGGCGGCAGTTCTTACGAACATGCCCCACCTCCCTGCAGGCATGGCACCGCACGCCATCCGACGTCCAGAAGACGCGGTAGGCAGTCCCCTCGTGCACCACATTAAAATACCCCTCTGTCGTCTCCTCCCGCGCCAGCCGGACAAAGAGCTGGCGGCGGAAGGAGAACACGTGGCGCAGGCTGTTCTCCCTGAGGCCGAGCGGTATGAGGTTGATCCCTGACCTTACCTCCCCCAGTTGGTGTAGGTGAGGGAGGAGGAGCTCAGCGGGAACAAAGGGCGGGACGTTTGATATGATGACCCTCTGCGCAGTGTCCTCGAGAGGATCCACCGGCAGGAACATCCCGCCCACCGTGAGCCCCTTTTCGAGGGCCAGGGACACCGCCCGCTCCGACCCCAGGAAGAACACAGCCTTCCCAGACATCTTGGAGGCTGCAACAATGGCCGAGGGGCCGACTACCCCAGCCATCGCCCGCACGCACTCCTCAATGCTCATTGTGGGGTGAGTGTAGCTCTTGACCCCGTGTTTTTTGGTTATTAGTTTGAATGGTGGCAGGGCAGCACGTGACGCAGGAGGCACCGTGGATGTGGATGCCGCCTGCGCATATGTCCTTGCTGGCCCCGCCACCGGCGTGGATGGGGTCGCCATCACGGGGTCCCTTTAAGGGCCACACCCACCCCAAAGTCACAGGCCTTAATGATCTTAATTGGCCTCGTATATTAACTGAGCAGAGGAGCCCTTAATGAGGCACACCTCTCCCCTAGTTGGCAATTGGGGAGGGGCCTTGCTCCCTCTGCTCAGTTGTCTTAATTGTTCCCTTTTTTTTTTTAAATTAGGAGAAAGGGGCCTCAGAGAGAGAGGGGAGAAACAGAGTAACAGGGAAAGAGAGAGGGGGGTGGGAAGGCGGGGGGGGGAACTGCGAGGGCAGGTTTTCCCTCGCAGCTGTGGGTGGGTGCACTCCCCAGATGGCAAAACACAAAAAACACAGTCTTTGGATTGGTCTTCAGGTGGGGGGAGAAGACGTCTTCACCTGGGGCAGCAAGAGCCACCAGGCACACACTCCTAACGATGTTAATTGGGTGATTAAAAAATCTTCAGCCTGGTAGCTCCAGCTATCCCAGGCTAGGCAAATGTGGGGGGTGGGGGGGGTTCCAATTGTGGGGGGGGCCTAGTTGTAAGCAAGGCCCCCACACACACTACCACACACACACACACCCCCCGCGATGTTCCGGCCCTCAGTGGTCTTCTTTCCTCCCCCCACCGATACAACAAAGTCTGTTTGGGAAATGCACCCACACCCACCTGTAGAATTGTAGAGTCTCCCTCCTTCCACACTGGATGTTGTTTTGGTCTTTTCCCCCTCTCTCCAACTCTTTGCAGAATGGTAAAAAATGTTGGAAAGTTTTCTGCTTCCTCCTCTCCCTCTGGGTGAAAGTTGGTGGTGAAGCCCCTTCCTTCCTTCTTTTCCTGGGCTGTTCTCAGGGCTCTCCAGGCAGGAGCACAGGTTGATGGCTGCTCTCCTCACTGCTCACAGCTCCAACTGAGCAGGACACGCCTCCACTGCTCCACGATTGGTTCCTTGTGCATGAAACTCTTTTTGGAGTTCACCTGCAAAACATAAAAACATTAAACGGTGCCACCCGACCTGGGTGACACTCCAGACATTTACAAGGCCCTTTTCCCCCCCCCCTTTTTTTTTTTTTTTTGGGGCGCTAAAATCAAATTTTTCCAGTGCCCCCTATAAAAGGGGAGGGGGACACTAAAAGCACCGGCAATGAAAACAAATTAAACTTAAAAACGTAAAATCAAATTAAAATTTGGTTGCCGGGCGTGATGATGCACTCCAGTCCCTCCGGTGCCCACCTCTCGCGGAAGGCCGCGAGCGTACCGGTGAACACCGCGTGCTCCATCTCCAAGGACACCCTGGACCGGATGTAAGAGCGGAAGAGAGGCAGGCAGTCAGGTTAAACGACCCCCTCGACCGCCCGCTGCCTGGACCGGCTGATGGCACCCTTGGCCGTGCCCAGGAGCAGTCCTACGAGGAGGCCCTCGGACCTACCCGCTCCCCTCCGCACAGGGTGCCCAAAGATCAGGAGAGTGGGACTGAAGTGCAGCCAGAATTTCAGGAGCAGCCCCTTCAAATAATAAAACAGGGGCTGCAACCTTGTGCATTCCATAAAAACATGGAACACGGACTCTTCCAGACCGCAGAAATTGCAGGCGGCCTGGGAGTCCGTGAACCGGCTTAAAAATTTGTTGCACAGCACTGCTCCGTGCACCACCCTCCAGGCCAAGTCCCCGATGAATAGTGGGAGGACCCCTGCGTAGAGTGCCCTCCATCGGGGACCCCCGCCTCCTCCGGACGGCAAGATGGTACGCCATGGTGTGTCCGGACGGCCGGCGAGGATGGCAAAGTTGAGGGTGTGCAGGAGCAGCCCGTACAGGAAACCCCTCCGCGCGGAACTGAAAGGCACGGAGGGGATTTCCCCGAGGCGGCTCAAGTTGTGAGGCGCCGGCCCCCGAGGGAGGTTCCGGGGTTTGGCGCCGATGAGGAATTCCGTCCGGACGTGGGTCAGTTCGGACGGGATCTCCCCACGTGCTTGAGCCTCCTCGATGCACCTAACGGAGTCAGGGCCCAGAGCTGTTTTTAGCGACTCGATGGTATCGGCCGCGTGGCGGACGTTGGCAGAGTTTAGGCGCCGCGCCAGCGTGTCTGGCGCCATCCAGCCCGCTCCTCCGCCATCGAGCAGGTCCCTGACCCTGGTCACCTCACCAGCCACAGCCCTCTCTTCCGACCGCCACATAAAACCTCGGCCGTGGAGGTACGGATTCCCGAGCAGCGGTTCCTGCAGGACGGCCGCCACTCCAGCCGGCGGAGAGCTGCGCTTGGTGGAGACTTTGTTCCAGACCCTGATGAGTTCCCTGTAAAAGACAGGCAGCTCCCGGAGGGCGGTCCTGGCACCCCCCAAGTTCACAAACAGGAGCTGCGTGTCATAATTGAGGTCGCGCTGCTGGCGGAAGAAATACCTCGCCAGAGCACACCACCTAGGAGGGGGCTCGACGTAAAGGTATCTCTGCAGGGTCTGAAGACGGAAAATCGCGAGCTGGGCACTGACGCACACCAACGACTGACCGCCCTCCTCAAGCGGGAGACTCAAGACCACGGCAGAGACCCAGTGCTTCCTGTTGTTCCAGAAGAAGTCCACCAGCTTCTTCTGTATCTTGGCGACAAACGCAGGGGGAGGGTTCAAAGTGACCAGCCGGTACCACAGCATTGCGGCCACCAGCTGGTTTATGACTAGCGCTCGACCCCTGTAGGACAGCACTCGGAGCAGTCCTGTCCAGCGCCCTAGGCGAGCGGCGACCTTGGCCTCCAGCTCCTGCCAGTTCGCCGGCCAGGCTCCCTCGTCGGGGCTAAGGTAGACTCCCAGATAGAGGAGATGGGTCGTGCTCCAGGCAAAAGGCCTGAGCTCCTCCGGCAGGGAGTCCACCCGCCACTGACCCACCAGGAGTCCGGAACATTTCTCCCAGTTGATCCTGGCGGAGGACGCGGCCGAGTAAATCCCCTGGCACTCACGCATCCTCCGCAGGTCAGCGGGATCCTCTACCGCGAGGAGCACGTCATCGGCGTAAGCCGAGAGGACGACCTCCACGCCCGGCCCTTGCAGAGCCAGTCCCGTCAACCTCGTCCGCAAGAGGCGCAGGAAAGGCTCCACGCAAACGGCGTATAACTGGCCGGACATGGGGCATCCCTGGCGCACCCCTCTCCTAAAGCGAAGGGGCGCCGTCAAGGACCCGTTAACCTTAATCAGACACTCCGCGGCGGCGTACAAAAGTCGGATCCGGGCGACGAAATGCGTCCCGAACCCGAAAGCGCGCAGAGTTCCGAGCAGATAGTCGTGATCCACCCTCCTTGTGCATGAATGACAGAAGGATAGTTTGCAGGTGAAGCAGGTAATCAGGAAGGCGAATGGAATGTTGGCCTTCATTGCGAGAGGGATGGAGCACAAAAGCAGGGATGTCCTGCTGAAACTGTACAGGGTATTGGTGAGGCCGCACCTGGAGTACTGTGTGCAGTTTTGGTCACCTTACTTAAGGAAGGATATACTAGCTTTGGAGGGGGTACAGAGACGATTCACTAGGCTGATTTCGGAGATGAGGGGGTTACCTTATGATGATAGATTGAGTAGACTGGGTCTTTACTCATTGGAGTTCAGTAGGATGAGGGGTGATCTTATAGAAACATTTAAAATAATGAAAGGGATAGACAAGATAGAGGCAGAGAGGTTGTTTCCACTGGTTGTGGAGACTAGAACTAGGGGGCACATCCTCAAAATACGGGGGAGCCAATTTAAAACCGAGTTGAGAAGGAATTTCTTCTCCCAGAGGGTTGTGAATCTGTGGAATTCTCTGCCCAGGGAAGCAGTTGAGGCGAGCTCATTGAATGTATTCAACTCACAGATAGATAGATTTTTAACCAATAAGGGAATTAAGGGTTATGGGGAGTGGGCGGGTAAGTGGAGCTGAGTCCACGGCCAGATCAGCCATGATCTTGTTGAGTAGCGGAGCAGGCTCGAGGGGCTAGATGGCCTACTCCTGTTCCTAATTCTTATGTTCTTATGTTCTTATGACAAGGGAGCGCAAAGCCCCAGATCGTCTCACCTTGTAAATAAGGGTACTGTTGACTTCACAGGGGAGTGATGTTATGTATTTAACCCTTTAACTTGTATTACACCTGACCACCAAAGGGCCCACCTGTTGTAGCCCCAAGGGATCCCAGCATCCCTTGGGAGCACAGTATATAAGCAGGTCACCCACGAGGTATATGCACTCTGGAATCTTAATAAAGGACCTAAGGTCACATTTGCTCATTACACTCAGTACTCAGTCTCACCATTTATTATGAGTTAACACAACGCAGATGGCCCCTTTCTGGCCGGGATATCAAGTATGGAATCATCCACCTCCTATCCCAGTGACCACAACCCCAATTCCCCTTTCAACATTAGCCCCACTTCTTACCTACCCTCTGTTACTGACCATCACAGCATCCTCTTGGCCACAATGCTGAAATAAAGGCCACCACAAAGCAAACTTTCCAATCCAACTTTATACATCTATCCAGATTCTTGATTTAGTTTTAGGGAATGAAGCTGGAGTAGTGGAAGTGGGAAAGCATTTAGGTTCTAGTGACATAACTCATTTAGATTTAAGGTAGTTATGAAAAAGGACAAGGATAGACCAGGAATACAAGTTCTAAATTGGGGAAAAGCCAACTTTGCTAAACTGAGAGGTGATGCGGCCATAGTGGATTGGAAACAGCGACTTGGAGGGAAACCAGTGTCAGAGCAGTGGGAGGCACTCAAGGAGGAAATCCGTAGCGTTCAGGCCAAATATGTGCCCTGAAAGAAAAAGGGTGGGACTAACAAATCTGGAGCCCCCTTGATGTCTGGGGACATACTAGATAGGATAAAGGAAAAAAGGGAGGCTTATGACAGATACCGAGGGCTAACTACTGCAGAATCTCTGGAGGAGTATAGAAAGTGCATGGGTGAAATTAAAAATAATATTAGGAAAGCAAAGAGAGAGCATGAATAATTCTTGGCAAGTAAATTCAAGGAAAACCCAAAGATGTTTTATAAATATATTAAAAGCAAGAGGATGACGAAAGAAAAGGTAGGGTCTATTAGAGACCATGAGGGTAATCTGTGTGTCGAGGCGGGATATGTGGGTATGATTCTTAATGAATACTTTGTGTCTGTTTTCACAAAGGAGAGGGGCGATGCAGAAACTGCTATCGGGGAGGAGGAGTGTGAAATATTAGATCAAATAAACAGTGAGAGAGGAGGTATTAAGGGGTTTAGCAGCTTTGAAAGTGGATAAGTACCCAGGCCCGGATGAAATGTATCCCAGACTGTTAAACAAAGCAAAAGAGGAAATAGCAGAGGCTTTGACCATCATTTTCCAATTCTCTCTGCCTTCAGGTATGGTGCTGGAGGATTGCTAATGTGGTACCTCTGTTTAAGAAGGGAGAAAGAGATAGACCAAGTAATTACAGGCCAGTCACCCTAACCTCGGTGGTGGGAAAATTATTGGAAAAAATTCTGAAGGACAGGATAAATCTTCATTTAGAAAGACACGGATTAATCAAGGATAGTCAGCACAGATTTGTTAAGGGAAGATTGTGTCAGACTAGCTTGATTGAATTTTTTGAGGAGGTAACAAGGAAGGTCGATGAGGGTAGTGCATTTGATGTAGTGTATATGGATTTCGGCAAGGCTTCTGATAAGGTCCCACATGGTAGACTGGTCATGAAAGTAAAAGCCCGTGGGATCCAGGGCAAAGTGGCAAGTTGGATTCAAAATTGGCTCAAAGGCAAGAAGCAGAGGATAGTGGTTGATGGGTGTTTTTATGACTGGAAGGCTGTTTCCAGTTGGGTTCCGCAGGGCTCAGTACTAGGTCCCTTGATTTTTGTGGCATACATCAATGATCTAGACTTGAATATAGGGGGTATGATTAAGAAGTTTGATACTAAAATCAGCTGTGTGGATAATGAAGAAGAAAGCTATAGACTGCAGGAAGATATCAATCAACTGGTCAGGTGGACAGAACAGTGGCAAATGGAATTTAATCCAGAGTAGTGTGAGGTAATGCATTTTGGAAGGGCTAACATGGAAAGAGAATACACATTAAATGGTAGGACACTGAGAAGTGTAGAGGAACAAAGGGACCCTGGACTGCATGCCCACAGACCACTAAAGGTAGCAGGCCAGGTAGATAAGATGGTTAAGAAGGCATACAAAATGCTTGCCTTTATTAACTGAGGCATAGAATACAAGAGCAGGGGGGTTATGCTTGAACTGTATAAAATACTGGTTAGGCCACAGCTGGAGTACTGCATGCAGTTCTGGTCACCGCATTACAGAAAAAACGTGATTGCACTGGAAAGGGTGCAGAGGAGATTTACAAGGATGTTGCCGGGACTGGATAGATTGGATAGGCGGGTTTGTTTTCCTTGGAACAGAGGAGGCTGAGGAGAGACCTCATTGAGGTATATAAAATTATGAGAAGCCTTGATATAGTGGATGGAAAGGGCCTATTTCCCTTAGCAGAGGGCTCCACAACCAGGGGGCATAAATTTAAACTAATTGGTAGAAGGTTTAGAGGGGATTTGAAGGGAAATGTCTTCGCCCAAAGGGTTGTGGGGATCTGGAACTCATTGCCTGAAAGGGTGGTAGAGGCAGAAACCCTCACCACATTTAAAACTTACTTGGATGTGCGCTTATGGTGCCTACAGGGCTACGGACCTAGAGCTGGAAAGTGGGATTAGGCTGGATAGCCTCTTGTTGGCCGCCACGGATACGATGGGCCGAAATGACCTCCTTCCGTGTTGTAAATTTCTATGATTCAATCCAATATGACATCAAGAAATCAACTAACCACCCGTGTGCATTCTCATAGTGACTGTCTTGTGTATGCCTTTACCTATCCAACTATTGTCATGCAGCGCTACCCCAGTGGCTGCAGCATGGCTGGTGCAAGCCTGCAGACTTTCAGTGGGGGGACTCTGCAAACGGTTTTGCTGTTCGACCTTGAGCTGGTGGCTGGAAGTGTGAAATCGAGTGACTGTGTTTCTTCACTCTCCCTTCTTGACCGACCACTGGGTGTGCAGTCTACATTTCTTGGGGATGTGAAATGAGGAAGTCACAATGGTGGAGTTGTGGTGAGGGGAAGTCAGTAAAGCAAGAGGTGCATGCCAGAAAGAGGAAAATATATGACGATACCAACATCTTGTGTCCTTTCTGCCCTGCCGCTGGCCAAGGGCTCAGCCATGCCCCTGCCAAGAATGGCCTGGACCGTCTCCCTCAAGGGGACGAAGTTAGGCTAGGAATGGGAGATGTGCCTTGTGATTGATACAGATTGTTGGTAGGTGAGTGATTGATGGGGGGAGTCATGCATTGAACAGTGTGTGAGGCTAGTGATTCAGTTGGTAGGAGACGCCTTGTGAAGATGCATTCAATACAGTGGTCTGAGGTCATGAAGCTTCTTTGGGCACTGGGGTCAGGTGGTGGGGGCGACACTGCTGGTAGTAACGGCCTCGGTGATGTAGTCACACATCGTTCTTTCTGGAGGGCCTACTGGCTCCTGTTGGTAGAGGACTTGTCTTGCAGCATTGACGCCTGCACAAAGCTGGAGTACTGCGTGCGAGACCCAGGGTGCCTCTTCCCTGACTTGCTTAGCCATTTGTGTTAGTGCTGAAGCACTTTTCCCATTTTTTGAGCTTCGGAAGGGAATTCAGCTTCAAGAGCTGTCGACTGCCATTTGGGTCTTTTTAATGTAATTTTTTTTTCAAAGGTAGTAAGGGCTGAAAACTGCATTTGTTCTCTGGCGGGGGGGCTGAGCGGGGTGGGGGGAGTGCGGGGGTTCGATTAGGGCGTTTGACGCGGGGTTGGGGGGGTGCTGGCTGGGTGGAGGGGGAGGCCAGGTTGGCAATGGCTCAGATTATTTTTGTGGGACCTAGAGGAACACTTCTCCTTCTGGCACCACAAAAATAAATTAAATCTTATATTTTTTGGTCCTCTTCTGCTGTGCTGCCCCCCTCCCCCTCCAAAAGAAACCCTAGCAACTCTACCTATACCAGTAGCAATCTTTGAAGTAATAAATTTGGGTCATATTAATCATAAATTATTAAAAAAAACTATAAAGCTTCAGTAAGTATTGAATTAATTTGTTTGGAGGCATAGTATATTGATGAACACTATACCATTTTATGTTATAACTTAAATTTGCTCCCGTGAAACTCTGCTATGCCAACTTGGAATGGGGCAAAGTTGAAACTAGGCGGTGAAGTCTTCCTGTTTACAGTTTTACTGAAAGAGTTGGAGTGCTTACTCTTGATTTTTTTGTAAAGTTATTAACAAGAATTTTATTTACTAAGTTCCTTCTGAGACAAAGAGGAAATCAGAGAGATGGCAGCCATGTTCTTGTGCAAATCTGAATATGTGGTTATAAAGCAGCATGCGAAAAGTTCTATGAACAGTTCATAGAATCATAAAATGGTTACAGCACAGCTCTGAGCAAGAGCACCTCAGCTAGTCCCATTCCTCCGTCCTTTCCCTGTAGCCCTGCAAATTATTTTCCTTAAGGCACTTACATAGAATTTACAGCACAGAAACAGGCTATTCGGCCCAACAGGTCCAGCATTGAAGCACTGACCACACTTGATCAGTTCCGTTGGGCAGGCCACATTGTCCGCATGCCAGACCCGAGACTCCCAAAGCAAGCGCTCTACTCGGAACTTGTTCATGGCAAACGAGCCAAAGGTTGACAGAGAAAACGTTATAAGGACATTCTCAAAGCCTCCCTGATAAAGGGCAACATCCTCACCAACACCTGGGAGTCCCTGGCCAAAGACCGCCCTAAGTGGAGGAAGTGCATCCGGGAGGGCGCTGAGCGCCTCGAGTCTCATCACTGAGTGCATGCAGAAAACAAGCACAGGTAGCAGAAAGAACGTGCGGCAAACCTGTCCCACCTTCGCTTACCCTCGCCGACTGTCTGTCCCACCTGTGGCAGGGACTGTGGCTCTCGTATTGGACTGTACAGCAACCTAAGGACTCATTCTAAGAGTGGAAGCAAGTCTTCCTCGATTCCGAGGGATTGCCTGTGATGATTTGATTTGGATTTCTCTTGACAAATCCATGCTGACTGTCCTTGATTAATCCATGTCTTTTCAACTGAAGATTTATCCTGTCCCTCAGGATTTTTTCCAATACATGTCCCACCGGCGAGTTTAGGCTGACTGGCCTGTAATAACTCGGTCTATCCCTTTCACCCTTTTTAAACAACAGTACAACCTTATCAGTCCTCTGGCACCACACCTTTAGTTAGCGAGGATTGGAAAATAATGGTCAGAGTCTCTGCTATTTTCTCTTTTGCTTCTCTTAACAGCCTGGGATACATTTCATCCGGGCCTGGCGATTTATCCACTTTTAAAGCTGCTAAGCCCCTTAATACTTCCTCTTTCACTATGTTTATCTCGTCTAATATTTCACACTCCTCCTCCTCCCTCATTGCAAAGTTGCATCGCCCCTCTCTTTTTGAAAGCCGCGATTGAATCTGCTTCCACCACCTGTGCATTCCAGATCCTAACCACTCACTGTGTAAAAAGGTTTTTTCTTATGTCGAGCTTTGGTTCTGTTATGTATGCGTGCCAATGATGTACTGATGTACTGTAACACTAGACCGGAATGTACCTTCACCCTGTATATACTTTACCTGTACACCAGAGGGTGCTGCTGCTGGAAACCTAAGGGTCATCTGTACACTGCAGGTAACACAGTATAAAAGGGAGCTCACGTCTTGGTGTTCTCACTCTAGGAGCTGCACTAAAGGACTACAGTCTGTACAGTTCAAGGGCCATACCCCTGCCTCGTGGAGTCATTAACACAGTGCCTACATATACAATAGGTTCTTTTGTCAATCACCTTAAATCTGTGTCCTCTGGTTCTCGACCCTTCTGCCAATGGGAACAGTTTCTCTCTACTCTGTCCCTCATGATTTTGAACATCTCTATCAAATCTGCTCTCAATCTTCTCTGCTCCAAGGAGAACAACCCCAGCTTCTCCAGTCTATCCACGTAACTGAAGTCCCTCATCCCTGCAATCATTCTTGTAAATATTTTCTGCACCCTCTCTAAGGCCTTCACATCCTTCCTAAAGAATTGGACACAGTACTCCAGTTGTGGCCGAACCAGTGTTTTATGCAGGTTCATCATAATTTCCACGCTTTTGTACTCTATGGGCTAGATTGTCCACATTTTTTGCATGATTAATGCCCACTTAACATCCATTTTACTGCTAAAATGACATATAACGCCCATATATCGCCCATTTAGCCACAAAATGGAAACTGACGGGCATTTTTCGGAACCTTATCGCCAAGAGTTACTTTCCCCAAGTGCGTAACGCCAGGAAGCAATAATACCGCCTGTCCACTTTTTTGGGGCGGAATGATCAGAATGGGCGAAAACAACGGCCATAATATAGCCCAGTGTTACTTTCCGCACGGAATTAACGCCGAGATTTAATAATACCGCCCGTCCACTTTTTTTGGTCGTAAAGATCATATTTGCCGAAACTAGTGGCCATGAGATCGACAACCGTCATTTTCATCACCTCACACACATATTGCCCACATTATCGCTCACCCAAAAAAACGCCCAGAAAAAGTGGAACTAACCGGAACGAATCACAGCGTTATGGACGCCAGGTTCTACATCACATGTCGCATCCTTTAAAAGGCTGCTCTGCTTCAACCTTGGGGGAGTTCGGATGTACTCTGGAGGTCATTGGAGTTGATATGAACATCTGTACAAACATCTTGACCATAATGTGACCGATTGGAATTTAATAGGTGTCTTCATCGGGACATTCATTGTTTGTGACCAATCGATAGAAAACAGAGAGCTACTGCAAAAGGGCCTGTCCTTTCTCAGCCTCCCTTGATGACCAATTACATGCTGCAGACTCGAGATGGCTGAAGGTACGCTTCACCGCTCAATGTAAGATGTGCCAGACTGACGAGGAGGATCAGACGTTACAACCCCCGCAAGTACAGGGACAAGCGGTCTTACCTCAACTTCCCCGACAACACCTGCCTTCGGAGACTGCGCTTCCACAAAAAGGTTATCACTGAGGTATGCCAGCTCATAAAGATAGATCTGCAGCCTGCCAGCAACATCAGTACTGTACTATCCGTCGAGGTCAAAGTCACCGCGGCACTGTCGTTCTACGCCTCGGGTTCTTTTCAGGCCACAGCTGTCGACATTTATGGTCTGTCTCAGCATGCCACACTTTGCTGCTTTAGACAGGTCACTGAAGCTCTGTACACATGCAGGAGGGACTTGATCAGCTTCCCTATGACCAGGGAGGCACAGAGTGAGAAGACTCTAGGATTCTCCAGAATTGTAAACTTCCCCAAGGTGCAGGGAGCAATAGACTGTACGCACATCGCGATAAGGGTACTGAGGTTTTCAGGAACCGCAAGGGATTCCACTCCCTGAATGTCCAACTCGGTGTCGATCACCAGCAAATTATAATGGCAGTGAATGCTAAATTTCCGGGCAGCATCCATGATGCTCACATCCTGCGTGAGAGCACTGTATCTGACTTGTTTAACAATCAGCCACAAGGTCAATGCTGGATGCTTGGTGACAAAGGATATGGCCTCACCACCTGGCTGATGACCCCCCTGCGGGACACCCACACCGAAGCCGAGAGGCGATACAACGAGAGCCACAGAGCCACTCGCAATATCATGGAGAAAACCATTGGAGTGCTGAAGCAGTGCTTTAGATGCCAGGACCACTCAGGAGGTGACATCCAATACCAGCCTGAGCAGATAGCTCAATTCGTGGTGGTGTGCTCCATGCTGCACAACTTGGCTATCAGGAGGGGACAAGAATTGCCTGATGAGTCTGACAGTCCATCTCACCAGAGAGAGGAAGAGGAGGACGAGGAGGCAGACGCTGACATCGGCCCAGACAATCAGGCTGATGCTGAAGCCATGCCCCCGCCCCTTTGTAGACCGCATGAAAGCGCCCAGGGTGACTAAGGCTGGGAACTCAACATCCAGGGGTATTCAACATTTAGGAAGGATCGACAGAAAGGAAAAAGAGCCGGGGTGGCTTTGCTGGTTAAAGAGGAAATGAATGCAATAGTAAGGAGGGACATTAGCCTGGATAATGTGGAATCGGTATGGGTGGAGCTGCGGAATACCAAAGGGCAGAAAACGCTAGTGGGAGTTGTGTACAGACCACCAAACAGTAGTAGTGAGGTTGGGGACAGCATCAAACAAGAAATAAGGGATGTGTGCAATAAAGCTACAGCAGTTATCATGGGCGACTTTAATCTACATATTGATTGGGCTAACCAAACTGGTAGCAATGCGGTGGAGGAGGATTTCCTGGGAGGTATTAGGGATGGTTTTCTGGACCAATTTGTCGAGGAACCAACTAGAGAACTGGCCATCCTAGACTGAGTGATGTGTAATGAGAAGGGACTAATTAGCAATCTTGTTGTGCGAGGTCCCTTGGGGAAGAGTGACCATAATATAGTAGAATTCTTTATTGAGATGGGGAGTGACACAGTTAATTCGGAAACTAGGGTCCGGAACTTAAGGAAAGGTAACTTTAACGGTAATGTTGATTCCTGGATTCTTTTACCTCAATCTGGTTCAGCAAAATTACTGAAACGAATACCGTTTGTGCTTTAAACAAAGCAAGCTTTTATTTAAAAAGCAAATCCCGATCGGGGACTTTTATCAGACAGAAGGAATGCAAATCTGTTCGAACGCACTCACTTCCTACGGACAAAGTGACGTTACATTGTAAAGGGACGATGGTTATACATTTTCGGCAAAAGATAACAAGATAGGGCCAGAGTGACATCCCAGCTCAGCCCATCTCTTTTGATCCCTCCTTCCCTTTGTCCACTCATAAGCCGACCCAAGCATGATCCGATTTTAAACAAAGACCTTCTGTCAATGTTTCAGGTTAATAACATGATTTAATAAGACCTTGAGGTTTTTCTGCAAGCTGTGGGTTTTGTTTCAATATGTGTTAGTGTTGTAACATTTTGCAGTCTCGAGTCTGAGATGTCATAGCTATTCCTCCATGAATTGTTTGTTAGCTTATACTGTCCCTATACAATTCCCACGTTCTCAACTTCAATGTCTCTATACATTTTTAAACATTCACAGTATGAGGCATGAATTGGCTAGAATAGACTGCCAAATGCTACTTAGAGGGCTGACGGTGGATAGGCAATGGCAAACAATTAAAGGTCACATGGATGAACTTCAACAATGGTACATCCCTGTCTGGAGTAAAAATAAAACGGGGAAGGTGGCTCAACCGTGGCTAACAAGGGAAATTAAGGACAGTGTTAAATCCAAGGAAGAGTCATAAAAATTGGTCAGAAAAAGCAGCAAGCCTGAGTACTGGGAGAAATTTAGAATTCAGCAGAGGAGGACTAAGGTTTAATTAAGGGGGGGGGAAATAGAGTACGTGAAGAAGCTTGTTGGGAACATAAAAACTGACTGCAAAAGCTTCTATATATGTGAAGAGAAAAAGATTAGTGAAGACAAACATAGATCCCTTGCAGTTGGATTCAGGTGAATTTATAATGGGGAACAAAGAAATGACAGACCAATTGAACAAATACTTTGGTTCTGTCTTCATGAAGGAAGACACAAATAACTTTCCGGAAGTACTAGGAGACCGAGGGTCTAGTGAGAAGGAGGAACTGAAGGATATCCTTATTAGGTGGGAAATTGTGTTAGGGAAATTGATGGGATTGAAGGCCAGTTAATCCTCGGGGCCTGATAGTCTGCATCCCAGAGCACTTAAGGAACTGGCCCTAGAAATAGTGGATGCATTGGTGATCATTTTTCAACAGTCTATCGACTCTGGATCAGTTCCTATGGACTGGAGGGTAGCTAATGTAACACCACTTTTTAAAAAGTAAGGAGAGAGAAAACGGGTAATTATAGACCGGTTAGCCTGACATCAGTAGTGGGGAAAATGTTGGAATCAATCATTAAGGATGAAATAGCAGCGCATTTGGAAAGCAGTGACAGGATTGATCCAAGTCAGCATGGACTTGTGAAAGGGAAATCATGCTTGACAAATCTTCTGGAGTTTTTTGAGCATGTAACTAGCAGAATGGACATGGGAGAACCAGTGGATGTGGTGTATTTGGACTTTCAAAAAGCTTTTTACAAGGTCCCACACAAGAGATTGATGTGCAAAATCAAAGCACATGGTATTGGGGGTAATGTACGGACATGGATAGAGAACTGGTTGGCAGATAGGAAGCAGAGAGTCGGGATAAACGGGTCCTTTTCAGAATGGCAGGCAGTGACTAGTGGAGTGCCGCAGGGCTTAGTGCTGGGATCCCAGCTCTTTACAATATACATTAATGATTTAGATGAACGAATTGAGTGTAATATCTGCAATTTTGCAGTTGACACTACGCTGGGTGGTGGTGTGAGCTGTGAGGAGGATGCTAAGAGGCTGCAGGGTGACTTGGACAGGTTAGGTGAGTGGGCAAATGCATGGCAAATGCAGTATAATGTGGATAAATGTGAGGTTATCCACTTTGGGGGCAAAAACACAAAGGCAGAATATTATCTGAATGGTGGCAGATTAGGAAAAGGGGAGGTGCAACGCGACCTGGGTGTCATGGTTCATCAGTCATTGAAAGTTGGCATGCAGGTACAGCAGGCGGTGAAGAAGGCAAATGGTATGTTGGCCTTCATAGCCAGGGGATTTGAGTACAGGAGCAGGGAGGTCTTACTGCAGTTGTGCAGGGCCTTGGTGAGACCACACCTGGAATATTGTGTTCAGTTTTGGTCTCCTAATCTGAGGAAGGACGTTCTTGCTGTTGAGGGAGTGCAGCGAAGCTTCACTAGACTGATTCCAGGGATGGCTGGCCTGACATATGAGGAGAGACTGGATCAACTGGGCCTTTATTCACTGAAGTTTAGAAGGATGAGAGGGGATCTCATAAAAACGTATAAGATTCTGACGGGATTGGACAGGTTAGATGCGGGAAGAATGTTCCCGATGTTGTTGAAGTCCAGAACCAGGGGACACAGTCTTAGGATAAGGGGTAGGCCATTTAGGACTGAGATGAGGAGAAACTTCTTCACTCAGAGAGTTGTTAACCTGTGGAATTTGTTGCTGCAGAGAGTTGTTGATGCCTGTTCATTGGATATATTCAAGAGGGAGTTAGATATGGCCCTTACGGCTAAAGGGATCACGGGGTATGGAAAGAGAGCAGGGAAGGGGTACTGAGGTGATGATCAGCCATGATGTTATTGAATGGTGGTGCAGGCTCGAAGGGCCGAATGGCCTACTCCTGCACCTATTTTCTATGGTTCTATGTTTCATGGTGGCATGATAGCTGCAAGAGCCTTACATCAGGAGCTCATCAATGATCACTTTGCCTGAAAGAACATTGGTGTTATTTACAAGGCTGACACACTGCTGGGTGTGCAGGTCATACATCAATGATGGGCATCATCTTGGTGACAGTTAACATTTAAGTTTATTGAAGTTAAGTGTAATTATACCGTTTGATGTTCAGGAATTACCAGTGTGTAATGTTGCAGCTATCTGAACCAATGCGCAACAATATTTTATTAAATAAAAAACATTTAAACCGAACAGTTGTCTGACATCATCAGTATTTCTGTAAAAACCAACCCTCCCCAACCCCCCCACCCCCGCCTCTCCTCTACCCCTTCCCCTTCCCCTCCTGATTCCAAGCCGCCTGGCCGAGGAGCTGCTCAGGCGATGCTTCATTGTGGGGGTGGGGGGACGGGGGGGGGTGCTGCAGGGATGACGGCTGAACCGCTGCTTGATGGATACGGGAGAGGATGGACCCGAGGTGCTCCGACCCAGTGGCAAGATGTTGCTGCTGGCTCTCATGTGTGGTTGGCAATGGGGGTGCGGCACCTTGGGGTGCAGTGCCGCACTCCGGGACCACTGGGAGCCCTCTGCCACCAGTGTTCCTGGCTAGCAGCTCCAGGGCCTCCACCATCCCTTCCATGTTACATATTATTTGTTGGACAAAAATTTGGTGCCAACTATGTTCTTGGTGCTTAGTAAGCTTTTTGCTGCTGGTGAATCTCCCTCCTGCCTCCCACAACAGCCAACCAAGCACACACCACAGCCACACATGCCTTCAGTCCCTCTCAGCTCCCTTGCGCTCTGACTCCTTCTGCGCTTGTCATGATGACCCTTGACCTCCTGAATCGCGGGAATCGAGCGTTGCCATTCCGTTGCTAAGGACGGCGACACTTTGCGGCAAAAGCTCAGCAAGATTTAACGCTACTGCCCATTTCATATTGCTCACGGCAATGCCCAATTTCCATAATGGAGACTGGGTGCTTTGAGAATGGGCAAGAAGCCGAAGATCTGAAAACCCATTTTTACCGCCGGAAATACCGCCCATTTTTGGGCGATAAGCACAAAAGTGTAAAATCTAGCGCTATACCTCTACTCATGAAGCCCAGGATCTTGCAAGCTTTTTTTTTACCACTTTCTGAACCTGCCCTGCCACCTTCAACGATTTGTGCACATATACCCCTAGGGCTCCCTGTTCATGCAGCCCCTTTATGATTGTACCCTTTAGTTTATATTTCTTTTATTCTTTCTACCAAAATGTATCACTTCACACTTTTCTGTGTGAAATTTCTACTGCCACGTGTCCACCCATTCCACCAGTCTGTCTATGTCTTCTTGAAGTCTATCACTATCGCCCTCACTGTTCACTATACTTCCAAGTTTCGTGTCATCTGCGAATTTTGAAATTTTGCCCGATACACCCACATCCAAGTCATTAATATATATCAAGAAAAACAATGGTCCCAGTACCGACCCCTGGGCAACACCACTGTATACCTTTTTTGGTAAATCAAAATTCCTACAAAGCTTCTTCTGCTTTTGTATTGGATCAATTCACAGTATTGCATTGAGGAACTGGTAACAAAAGTTCACCAGCCTTCCCTCTCAGTTAACAAAGGGGGAAATAAAGAAACGGTAAGAAGTAATTATGGGAGGCTATAATAAAGTTCTCCACCATTAAAAATCAATATCTGTTCTGATCTGAGCAAAAAGCAAAATACTGTAAATGCTAGATAACTGAAAAAAAAAGAAAACACTAGAAATACCCAACAGTTCAGGCAACATTATGGACAGAATAGACTAGATGTTTCAGGCTTGGACCCTTCCTCAGCACTGGAATATATCAAGATGAACAGCATTTAAAAAGGAACAGAACAAGGGGAAGCGAAAGTTGCACATAGCAAATAAATAGAATGACCTGTAAAGTGCTTAAATGGAGAATAGGAGAATGTTAAATATCAGAAGCTATATTAGCATGAGACAATAGGAGGTACAATGAGCGTAATCAATTAAATAAAATGCATATCATCATCATAGGCAGTCCCTCGAAATCGAGGAAGACTTGCTTCCACTCTTAGAATGAGTTCTTCGGTGGCTGAACAGTCCAATATGAGAGCCACAGTCCCTGCCACAGGTGGGACAGACAGTCATTGAGGGTAAGGGAGGGTGGGACAGGTTTGCCGCACGTTCTTTCCGCTGCCTGTGCTTGTTTTCTGCATGCACTCGCCGATGAGACTCAAGACGCTCAGTGCCCTCCCGGATGCACTTCCTCCACTTAGGGCGGTCTTTGGCCGGGGACTCCGAGGTGTCGGTGGGGATGTTGCACTTTATCAGAGAGGCTTTAAGGGTGAACATAAGAACAATAAGAACATAAGAATTAGGAACAGGAGTAGGCCATCTAGCCCCTCGAGCCTGCTCGGCCATTCAATAAGATCATGGCTGATCTGGTCGTGGACTCAGCTCCACTTACCCGCTCTCTCCCCGTAACCCTTAATTCCCTTATTGGTTAAAAATCTATCTATCTTTGACTTGAAAACATTCAATGAGCCAGCCTCAACTGCTTCCCTGGGCAGAGAATTCCACAGATTCACAACCCTCTGGGAGAAGAAATTCTTTCTCAACTCGGTTTTAAATTGGCTCCTCCGTATTTTGAGGCTGTGCCCCCTAGTTCTAGTCTCCCCTATCAATGGAAACAACCTCTCTGCCTCTATCTTGTCTATCCCTTTCATGATTTTATTGTTTCTATAAGATCACCCCTCATCCTTCTGAACTCCAACGAGTAAAGATCCAGTCTACTCAATCTATCATCTTAAGGTAATCCCCTCATTTCTGGAATCAGCCGAGTGAATCGTCTCTGTACCCCTTCCAAAGCTAGTATAGCCTTCCTTAAGTAAGGTGACCAAAACTGCACGCAGTACTCCAGGTGCGGCCTTACCAATACCTTATACAGTTGAGCAAGACCTCCCTGCTTTTGTACTCCATCCCTCTTGCAATGAAGGCCAACATTCCATTTGCCTTCCTGATTACCTGCTGCACCTGCAAACTAACCTTTTGGGATTCATGCACAAGGACCCCCAGGTCTCTCTGCACCACAGCATGTTGTAATTTCTCCCCATTCAAATTATAGTTCCTTTTACTATTTTTTTCCCCAAGGTGGATGACCTCACACTTTCCGACATTGTATTCCATCTGCCAAACCTTAGCCCATTCGCTTAACCTATCCAAATCTCCTTGCAGCCTCTCTGAGTCCTCTACACAACCCGCTTTCCCACTAATCTTAGTGTCATCTGCAAATTTTGTTGCACTACACTCTGTCCCCTCTTCTAGGTCATCTATGTATATTATAAACAGTTATGGTCCCAGCACTGATCCCTGTGGCACACCACTAACAACTGATTTCCAACCGGAAAAGGACCCATTTATCCCGACTCTCTGCTTTCTGTTCGCCAGCCAATTCTCGATCCATGCTAATACATTTCCTCTGACTCCGCGTACCTCTATCTTCTGCAGTAACCTTTTGTGTGGCACTTTATCGAATGCCTTTTGGAAATCTAAATACACCACATCCATCGGTACACCTCTATCCACCATGCTCGTTATATCCTCAAAGAATTCCAGTAAGTTAGTTAAACGTGATTTCCCTTTCATGAATCCATGCTGCGTCTGCTTGATTGCACTATTCCTATCTAGATGTCCCGCTATTTCTTCCTTAATGATAGCTTCAAGCATTTTCCCCACTACAGATGTTAAACTAACTGGCCTATAGTTACTTGCCTTTTGCCTGCCCCCTTTTTTAAACAGAGGCATTACATTAGCTGCTTTCCAATCCGTTGGTACCTCCCCAGAGTCCAGAGAATTTTGGTAGATTATAACGAATGCATCTGCTATAACTTCCGCCATCTCTCTTAATACCCTGGGATGCATTTCATCAGGACCAGGGGACTTGTCTACCTTCAGTCCCATTAGCCTGTCCAGCATTACCTCCCTAGTGATAGTGATTGTCTCAAGGTCCTCCCTTCCCACATTCCTGTGGCCTGAAAATTTTGACATGGTTTTTGTGTCTTCCACTGTGAAGACCGAAGCAAAATAATTGTTTAAGGTCTCAGCCATTTCCACATTTCCCATTATTAAATCCCCCTTTTCATCTTCTAAGGACCAACATTTACTTTAGTCACTCTTTTCCGTTTTATATATCGGTAAAAGCTTTTACCATCTGTTTTTATGTTTTGCGCAAGTTTACCTTCGTAATCTATCTTCCCTTTCTTTATTGCTTTTTTCGTCATTCTTTGCTGTTGCTTAAAATTTTCCCAATCCTCTAGTTTCCCACTAACCTTGGCCACCTTATACGCATTGGTCTTTGATTTGATATTTTCCTTTATTTCCTTGGTTATCCACGGCTGGTTACCCCTTCTCTTGCCGCCCTTCTTTTTCACTGGAATATATTTTTGTTGCGCACTATGAAAGAGCTCCTTAAAAGTCCTCCACTGTTCCTCAATTGTGCCACCGTTTCGTCTGTGTTCCCAGTCTACTTTAGCCAACTCTGCCCTCATCCCACTGTAGTTCTCTTTGTTTAAGCATAGTACGCTCGTTTCAGACACAACTGCCTCATCCTCAATCTGTATTACAAATTCAACCATACTGTGATCACTCATTCCGAGAGGATCTTTTAAAGGGTGTCCTTGTAACGTTTCCTCTGTCCACCTTTGGCTCGTTTGCCATGAAGGAGTTCTGAGTACAGCGATGCTTTGGGAGTCTCGTGTCTGGTATGCAGACAATGTAGCCTGCCCAGTGGAGCCGATCAAGTGTGGTCAGTGCTTCAATGATGGGGACGTTGGCCTGGTCGAGGACACTAATGTTGGTGCGTCTGTCCTCCCAGGGGATTTGTAGGATCTTGCAGGGGCATCATTGGTTGTATTTCTCCAGCGACTTGAGGTGTCTACTGGTCCATGTCTATGAGCCATACAGAAGGGTGGGTATTACTACAGCCCTGTAGACCATGAGCTTGGTGGTAGATTTGAGGGCCTGGTCTTCGAACACTCTTTTCCTCAAGCGGCCGAAGGCTGCGCTGGCGCACTGGAGGCGGTGTTGAATCTCCTCATCAATGTCTACTTTTGTTGATAAGGCGCTCCCGAGGTATGGGAAATGGTCCACGTTGTCCAGGGCAGCGCCGTGGATCTTGATGACTGGGGGGCAATGCTGTGCGGTGAGGACAGGCTGGTGGAGGACCTTTGTCTTACAGATGTTTAGTGTGAGGCCCATGCTTTCATACGCATCAGTAAATACGTCGACTGTGTCCTGAAGTTCAGCCTCTGAATGTGCGCAGACACAGGCGTCGTCCGCGTACTGTAGCGCGATGACAGAGGTTGGGGTGGTCTTGGACCTGGCCTGGAGATGGCGAAGGTTGAACAGGTTTCCACTGGTTCCGTAGTTTAGTTCCATTCCAGCGGGGAACTTCTTGACTGTGAGGTGGAGCATGGCAGCGAGAAAGATTGAGAAGAGGGTTGGGGCGATGACGCAGCTCTGTATGACCCCGGTCCGGACGTCGATTGGGTCTGTAATGGATCCATTGGTAAGGATCACAGCCTGCATGCCTGTCATCATGGAGCAGTCGGAGAATGTTGACAAATTTTTGGGGGCATCCGAAACGGAGGAAAAGCTCCACAGACCTCGCGATTGACAGAGTCAAAGGCCTTTGTAAGGTTGAAGAAGGCCATGTATAAGGGCTGGTGCTGCTCCCTGCATTTTTCCTGCAACTGTCGTGCTGCAAAGATCATGTCCGTTGTGTCCCGTAAGGGAAGAAATCCGCACTGTGACTCCGGGAGGAGCTCCTCGGCCACAGGGAGAAAACAGTTGAGGAGGACTCTAGCGACAACTTTCTCAGTGGCTGATAGCAAGGAGATTCCTACTGTACTTGCCGCAGTCGGACTTGTCCCCTTTTTTAAAGATGGTCACTGTTATGTATGTAAACCTGTAAATACCATGTCTAACCACCAGAGGGCTTATCCCCTGGAGTCCCAAGGGATCTCACAATCCCTTGGGAGCACAGGTACTTAAGGAGGCCTCACAGGCTGGAAAGGCACTCTGAGATCTGTAATAAAAGATATGGTCACACCTTACTTTGAGCTTGCAGTATCTGGTCTGACCCTTTATTCAAAACATAACAACTGGTGACGAGATACAAATGATGAACCCCACCGCAACAATGCAGAGAACCATGGGCATCCTGGAGAAATTTTTGGAGGGAGCTGATTGGGAAACCTTCATGGAGCGACTCGACCAATACTTCGTGGCTAACGAGCTGGAAGGAGAAGCGAACACTGCCAATCGAAGGGCGATGCTCCTCACCGTTTGCGGGGCACCAATGTATGGCCTCATGAAAAATCTGCTCGCTCCAGCGAATCCCACAGACAAGTCGTACGATGATTTGTGCACACTGCTCCGGGAGCATCTAAGCCTGAAGGAAGGTGTTCTGATGGCGAGTTATCAGTTCTACATGTACAAGAGGTCTCAAGGCCAGGAAGTGGCGAGCTACATCGCCGAGCTAAGGTACCTTGCAGGACATTGCGAATTTGAAGGACACTTGGAGCACATGCTTGGCATTGGCCATGAAGTAATACTTCGCAAACTTTTGACTGCAGAGACCACAAGCTTGAGTAAAGCCATAGCAATAGCCCAGGCGTTTATCGCCACCAGTGACAATGCCAAACAAATTTCGCAGCACAAGTGCTGCTGCAAGTACTGTGAACAAAGTAATGCTGTTTTCGAATCAAAATGTACAGAGTAGGATTTACACGCCTGCAGCTGCACGTCCACAGATGACTCAGAGTCCACCATCAAGGGTGGTGAATACAAAGCCATTAACACCTTGTTGGCGCTGCGGGGGTGATCATTGTTTACATTCATGCCGTTTCAAAGGATACGTTTGCAAAGGCTGTGGAACAATGGGACACTTCCAACGTATGTGCAGGCGAGCTGCAAATCCTGCTAATCCTGCAAACCACCATGTTGCAGAGGAGGACAGATCCAAGGTGGATCACAACGAATCAGAGCCTCAGACCAAGGAGGCAGAGGTATATGGGGTGCACACATTTACCACAAAGTGTGCCCCCGATAATGCTGAATGTTGAATTAAATGGACTCCCGGTGTCTAAGGAACTGGACACGGGCGCAAGCCAGTCCATAATGAGCATAAAAGATTTTCAATAAATTGTGGTGCAGCAAGGCCTCAAAGCCAGTCCTGACTCTCATTCGTACTAATCTGAGAACGTACACAAAGGAACTGATTGCCGTAATCAGCAGTGCTACCGTAAAGGTCTCCTATGATGGAGCGTGCACGAGTTACCACTCTGGGTGGTACCGGGCAATGGCCCCACGCTGTTCGGCAGGAGATGGCTGGGAAAGATACGCTGGAACTGGGATGATGTCCGAACGCTTTCGTCTGTCGACGATACCTCATGTGCCCAGGCCCTAAACAAGTTCCCCTCATTGTTCAAACCAGGCATTGGGAAGTTCCAAGAAGCAAAAGTGCAAATCCATTTGATCCCGGGGGCGCGACCCATCCATTACATGATAAGAGAGAGGGTGTAGATCGAATGGACAGACTGCAACAAGAAGGCAACATTTCGCCGAGCGAATGCAATGAGTGGGCCAGTCCGATTGTTCCAGTCCCCAAGGAAGACGGCACCGTCAGAATGTGTGGTGATTATAAAGTAACTATTAATCGTTTCTCACTGCAGGATTAATACCCGCTACCAAAGGCAGACGACCTATTTGCGACTCTGGCGGGAGGGAAAACGTTCACGAAGCTGGACTTGACCTCGGCCTACATGACGCAGGAGCTGGAGGAATCATCGAAAGGCCACACCTGCATTAACACACACAAAGATCTCTTCATTTACAACAGATGCCTGTTTGGAATTCAATCGGCCGTGGCGATATTCCAGAGGAACATGGAAAGCTTGCTGAAGTCAGTCCCGTGCATTGTGGTCTTCCAGGGCGACATCTTGGTTACAGGTCGAGACACCCTCGAGCAGCTGCAGAACCTGGAGGAGGGTCTTAGTCGGCTTAATCGTGTGGAGCACAAGCTAAAACCCTCGAAGTGCGTTTTCCTGGTGCCTGAAGTGGAGTTCCTGGGGAGAAGTATCGCGGCGGACGGCATCAGGCCCACCGATTTGCAGACGGAGGCAATCAAGAATGCACCGAGACCACAGAACGTGACGGAGCTGCAGTCGTTTCTAGGACTCCTGAACTATTTTGGTAACTTCTTACCAGGTCTTAGCACATTGTTTGAACCCCTGCACTCTTCACTGCATAAAGGAGATGAATGGGTATGGGGTAAAGGCCAAGAAAATACCTTTGAGAAAGCTAGGAAGCTGTTCTGTTCAAACAAATTGCTTGTGTTGTACGATCCATGTAAACATTTGGTACTAGCATGTGATGCGTCGTTGAACGGGGTCGGTTGTGTACTGCAACAAGCTAATGAATTTGGGAAATTGCAACCGGTTGCCTATGCATCCAGAAGTCTGTCTAAGGCCGAGAGGGCCTCCAGTATGATCGAAAAAGAAGCGTTAGCGTGTGTTTACGGAGTAAAGAAAATGCATCAATATCTATTCCGGCTCAAATTTGAATTGGAAACTGACCATAAGCCGCTTATATCCCTCTTTTCTGAAAGCAAGGAGATAAATACGAATGCATCGGCCCGCAACCAGAGATGGGCGCTTACGTTGCCCGCATACAACTATGCCATCCTCCACAGGCCAAGCACAGAAAGCTGTGTGGACTTGACTGCGATAATCATGGCTGTCGGCCAGTTGTTGTGTCTCCTGTGCATTCTCTATCCACCATCTGTTCTTTAGGTCCCGGGTTTTTTGTTGGACCTCAGCCTTGAGCCGCCTGTAATGTTGCTTTGCTGCTCCCGAGTTGGGCTGTTGCTTAAGGCTCAGAAATGCTCTGCACTTGCGATCTATTAGTTCTTGGATCTCCTGATCATTCTCATCAAACCAGTCCTGGTGTTTTCTGGTTGAGTGACCATGCGTCTCTTTGCAGGCACTGGTTATGGAGGTCTGGAGGGCAGACCAAGTGCTGTGGGCATTTTGCATCTCAGGGTCATCAAGGCACGCCAGGTTAGCTGTGAGGTGCTGGCTGTATAGGGTTCTCTTAGCTGGGTCTTTAAGTGCCCCGACATTGACTTTTTTGTCACACTGCTTCTGCTGTAGCCTTCGCTTTGGGGCTATGTTGATGTTGATGATAGATTGGATTAGGCGGTAGTCTGTCCAGCAGTCGTCAGCTCCTGTCATGGCGCAGATGATGCGCAAATCCTTGCAATCCCTGGCTTGGACGATGACATAGTCGAGCAGGTGCCAGTGTTTGGAGTGAGGGTGTTGCCACGATGCCTTGTATTTGTTCCTCTGGCGGAACAAGGTGTTGGTGATGACAAGTTCATGTTCTAGACATTTTGTGAGGAGTAGGGTACCACTGGAGTTGACTTTCCCTACCTCCTCTCTGCCAATCACGCCTCCCCAGAGGGCTGTGTCCTTGTCGACCCTGGCGTTGAAGTCACCGAGGAGGATCAGTTTGTCGTCCGCGGGGACGCGGGACAGGGATTTTTTGAGGTTGGAGTAAAAGCCCTCTTTGGTCTCATCCGTTGCATCCGTTGTGAGGTTAAAATGCATATATGCGACACAGGGAGAGTGTGAATAGCTAAGGAGTTGGGGGTAGACAGGAGAAAAGGAATCATGAAAAACTGGCAAAGCAGAACAG
The DNA here is from genome assembly GCF_044704955.1 of Pristiophorus japonicus. Taxonomy (NCBI): domain Eukaryota; kingdom Metazoa; phylum Chordata; class Chondrichthyes; family Pristiophoridae; genus Pristiophorus; species Pristiophorus japonicus. Next base: position 93,626,101 of record NC_091986.1, on the reverse strand, counting down.
GGTCCAGTGGACTAGGAACCTGGTAGAAGAAGAAAGCAGAAAATGCTGGAAATATTCAGCAGGTCAGGTAACATCTGTGGAGAGAGAAACAGAGTTAATGTTTCAGAATTGGAAAAAGTTTGAGATTTAACAGATTTTAAGCAAGTGCAAGGAAAGGGGGAGGGGAGGAAAGAACAAAAGAATAGGTTGGAAATCAGGAGTGATTAATAACAAAAGGTATGATTGTACAAAGGAAAAGGAGATGGCACAAGTAAAGAAACAAAAGATGGATCTAGATGAGGTGTAAATGGGTATAGCAGAATCATCAACAGCTGCCATCTGAAAAAATAGGAGCAGAGATTATGGTCTGAAATTGTTGAACTCGATGTTGAGTCCAGAAGACTGTAAAGTGCCTAATAGAAAGATGAGTTGCTGTTCCTTGAGCTTACTTTGAGCTTCGTTGGAACAGTGTAAGAGGCCGAGGACAGAGCGGTCAGAGTGGGAGTGGAGCGGAGAATTAAAATGACAGGCAACCGGAAGCTCAGGGTCACATGTGCGGACTGAACAGAAGTGTTCCGCATAGCAGTCACCCGATATGTGTCTGGTCTCCCCAATGTAGAGGAGCCACGAATACAGTATACTAAATTGTAAGAAGTACAAGTAAATCTCTGTTTCACCTGGTAGGAGTATTTGGGGACCTGGATGGTGGGTAGAGAGAAGGTAAAAGGTCAAAGCTAATGGGCTAGAACCTCCACTTTTTTTGCATGCTTAACATCCACTTAATGCCCATTTTACCGCTTAAATGACGTATAACGCCCATATATCGCCCATTTTGGCACAAAATGGAAATTGACGGGCATTTTTCAGAAACTTATCAGCAAGCGTTACTTTCCCCATGTGTTTAACGCCGGGAAAAAATATTACCGCTTGCCCACTGTTTTTGGGTAGAATCATCAGAGTGGGCGAAATCAACGCCCATAATATCGCCCAGCGTTACTTTCTGCATGGAATTAACACTGAGATTCAATAATACCGACCGCCCACTTTTTTTTGTAATAAAGGGGACATTTGGCGAAACTAATGCTCAGGAGATTGCCCACTGTCACTTTCACCGCCTCGCAAATCAATATCGCTCGCCCAAAAAAACGCCCAGAAAAAGTGGAACTGTTTTGAATGAACACCAGCAGTGTGGCTGGCATTTTAAAAATCGCAGGTCGCTTCATTCAAAAGTCTGCCTTAACTTCGGGGGAGTTTGCATTGACTCTGGAGTTCTTCTCAGGTGAAGTGAACATCTGAACAGACATATTTTCAGACTCTGGACTATTGGGGCTTTACTCCAGATGTATTTTAGTGAGGAAATCATAGCTTCTGATCAATCGCTATTATACTTTCAATGCAATGGGGCTACCAAACAATAACTATGCTTAAACAGCGCTTCAGATGTTTTGACCACTCAGGAGGGGAGCTACAATACAATCCTGAGCAAGTATGTAAATTCATGGTCATGTGCTCGATGCTGCACAACCTAGCTATCATGAGGGGCCAAGAATTTCCAGAAGGCACTGATGCTCCACCTCAGGAGAGAGAGGAAGAGGAGGACGAGGGGCTGGATGCTGACCTAGGGCCAGACAATCAGGCTGGCTATGCAACCATGCCCATGACCCCCTCTAGACCGCAGGAAAGGGCCCGTGGTGGCTACATAGCTGCAAGACTCTTACGTGAGGAGTTGATATCTGAACGATTTGCCTGAAAGAGCATTGGTGTGAGTGACAACGCTGATACACTGCTGTGTGTGTGCAGCTCAGACAAGAATGGTGCCCATCACCTTGGTGCCAGTTAAAGTTTATGTTGATTGAAGTTAAGTTTTATTTAACCCTTTCACATTAAGGAATCACCAGTGTGTAACGGTGCAGCTATCTGAGACAATGCGCAACAAGGTTATGTCCAATAACAAAAATGTTATACCAACATTGGCCTGAAATCAATAAGTATCACAGGCGATAACAGCCAACCCCCGCCCACACCCCACTTTTTCCACCACTGACATTAATCAAATGTTCAACATGTCCAGCAACACAGAATACAAAGGCAAAGCAGGAGGGTGGTCCCCTCCCCTCATACATTACAACAAATTGCAGACACCCAGATGCAGATATAACACAGCAATCACCTGCAGAAATGCACCTCACTTTCCTTCCCCCCCTCCCCTTCTTCTCCCCACCTCTACCCCTTCCCCTCCTCGCTCCACCGCGCCTGGCCGAGGAGCTTCTCAGGCGGTGCCTCATTGGGGGGGATGAAGGCAGATGCGGTCGTTGCACGGGTATGGGAGCAGGGGGTGCCAAGGGGATCTTGGTCCTTGCTTTCATCTATCGTTCGCAGTGGTGCTGCAGAACGTAGGGGTGGAGTGCCGCACTCGGGGACCACTGGGAGGCCTGTGCCAGCAGTGTTCCTGGCTATCGCATCCAGGGCCTCCGCCATCCATGGAATGTACTCGGTCATGAAGGCCAGCTGTCGGGATATACCCCCCAATGCTTCGATGAGCTGGTCACCAATGTCTACAGTCCTCCTGAACAACTGTACCATCTCTCCACTGTCCTGTGGCGCTCGTGGAACAGACCTGCCGTGTCCATGAGGCCTCAGTGGGGTCGGCGCCGTCCTGGGAACAAATGGGGTGCCCTGTGGCAAGGTGCTTGGGGCCGGTACCTCCAGAGTGGAGGCGGGAATGACTGGAGGACCCCAAGATGGCCTTGGGGTGGAATGGCTTCTGGAGCGTGGCAATGCAGGTTCCTCGAAGTCCGTGCTCTCATCCATGGAGAACAGACCCAGCGGATTGACTGGTGAGAATCGGAGCTCCTCAGCACCAGATGTAGGATCGCCTGGAGAGTCCGACCCCGTGCCCCCACCTTCTGGCCTCTGTGGTCTTGCCGTGGGACATGCTGCTGGCTGAGCTGCAAAACAGAAATGAGGTTATTAGAGGAGAAGGGAGTGCTAGGATCACAAGGTGAGTCCAGTGCTACACACAGCATATGCACGACAAAAGCACTACCACTCTCAAAATCATCGCAGGCATCACATTTCATGACCATCAACACATTTGCATTGCAATGATTTTCATTAGGCCATCATTATTTCTATGACAATTTTAGAAATCATCTATCATATATGATTGTTCGGATATGAGTGCGTGTGGCTTCTATTGAATTCATATCACGCAATGATGTAAGCTTTACTCACATGGCATCACTTCAGGGTCTGCAGATGCATTTGTGGCTGTCCGGGTGTGCTTCCCCACGAGTGCGAGCTCCCGCTCCTCCATGTCAGTGATGTCGCTGGTGACTGGTGGCCCCCCCCTCCCATTCGCCTCTGCACGGACCTCATCGTCGATAGCTTCTTCTGTAAAAGGTGACAGTACGACATGGCATGAGATAATTGCGTGATATCATTGCTAGGTACTGTCACAGAGACTGATACAACACCACAAAAGCAACAGATGTAATCATGATTATGAAAATGATAATTCTTTACCTAAAGACGTACACTGTGACCGCCATTTTTGAGTAAAACATTCCCGATAAAAGTGAAAGACCTCACATCTGATGATAGTCACTAATGACAGTTTCAAATCAAATTATATAAATACATAAGTACATGTAAATCAATGTAATACTTACTTTTTCAGATCCCAAAAGGTTGTTCCATCATTTGCGGCATTGGTTGCCCTCATGAACCTCATTGGTCGCCGCCGAGATCACCTCTGCTATCTTGGTCCATATCCTCTGGTAGGCCTTTGGGGTGGGCTTCCCACGTCCTCCCTGTATCAAATCACCCCAGCGTAACTCAACCTCCTACAAGAAGGAGGCATTTGCCTCGTCCGAGAACCTTCTGGCTCTTTTGCGCCCACCAATGTGCTCCTCTCTCACCTTACTGCTCTCTCCAGCATCAGTCTCCACAGCATGCTATGATACCTCCTCCTCTCTCTCCAGTATAGGCCAAATTTGGGCAAATATGTGGGTGGTAACAGCTAATTTTTGTTTGCCTACTTGCTGTGAAGCTCTAAAGTCTCCTTCCTCCCAAAGCAGCCACACCACACCCAGACACGCCTTCAGTCTCTCTGAACTCCCTCTCTCTCTGTCTCCTCTTCTGCGCATGTAATGATGAACCTTGACCTCCTGAATCACGGGAATAGAGCATTACCATGCCATTGCTAAGGACAGCCACATTTTACGGCAGAAGGTCAAAAAAATTTAACGCTACCACCCATTTTGTATCGCTCGCGGTAACGATCATTTTCAAAAATGGAGACTAGGTGCTTTGAGAATGGGCAAGAAGCCGGCGATCTGAAACCCCTTTTTTACCGCCCACACCAGAAATAACGTTCATTTTTGGGTGATAAGCACAAAAGTGGAGGTTCTAGCCCATAATCTGAATGCGCAAAGCATTTGCAACATAATAGATGAATTAATAGCGCAGATAGAAATGAATAGGTTTGATCTAATCGCCATTATGAAGATATGGTTGCAAAGTGGCAAAAGCTGGGAACTAAATATTCCAAGGTACTTAACTTTTTGAAGAGATAGGCAAATTGGAAATGGAGGAGGGTTGCCCTGAAAATAAAGGATGGGATGAAGACTGTAGAGAGAAAGAATCTTAGCTCTGAAAATCAAGAAATAGAATCAGTTTGGGTGGAGCTAATAAACAGCAAGGGGCAGGAAACATTGGCGGGAGTTGTTAGGCAGAGTATAAATCAGCAATTTAGAGGTGCATGTGACAAGGGTCATACGGTAATCATGGGGGATTTTAATCTACATGTAGACTGGGCAAACCAAATTTGCAGTAATAAGGTGGAGGACAAATTTATGGAATGTGTACAAGAGTTTTCAAGATCAGTATGTTGAGGAAACAATTCGGGAGCAAGCTATTTTAGATCTAGTATCGTGCAATGGGAAAGGGTTAATTAATATGGAGTGACTATTTTTCCTAAGTCTCGCTTCTGCGCATGCGTTTCCCAATGCATGTGCAGGAGCAAGATTAGGACAAATAATCGCTGACTTTGCCCTCCTCCCGCCGCCCCACCCCAGCACAATTTCCATTAACCTCTTTCTGCACATGCGTTTTTCTCTCCCATTCCCCCACAGACCCTGGATGCCCGATCCGGAACCGGCCCCGAACACCACGTTGCCTGCCAACGCACTCTCCAGAGCCTCCGAACACATCCTCCACGCATCTGCCGAGCCTCCGATCCATCAGCAGCCCCGAGGCCCGAGTAGCCCTGAGTCTCCAATCAGGCCTCGAGCTCCGCACCTCCGACTAGGCACCGAGCCCCGAGTCACCCGCAGTGCCGAACCCTGAGCCTCTGACCGGGCCCCGAGCCACCTGCAGTGCCAAGGCCCGAGCCTCCGACTGGGCCCCGAGCCACCCGCAGTGCCGAGCCCTGAGCCTCCGACCGGGCCCCAAGCCACCCGCAGCGCCGAACCCCGAGCCTCCGAACGGGCCCTGAGCCACCCGCAGTGCTGAGCCCCAAGCCTCCGTCTGGGCCCTGAGCCACCCACAGCACCGATGCCCGAGCCTCCAACCGGACCCCGAGCCTCTGACCGGGCCTGTGCCACCCTCAGCGCCGAGCCACCCTCAACCCCGGACCCCGATCCATCCCCAGTGCCAAGCCGCTGAGCCTATTTGCTTCCTAGTACAACTGTGTGAGCTGTGTTTCCTTACTTCCAGGTGCAAGTTTTTTGGGTCTACGACCTACCGAGCTGCTGAGCCTATGACCGATCGAGCCGCTAATCCTCTGACTGAGCCGCTGAACCTACAACCGAGCCGCTGTGCCTACGACCGTGTGTGCTTTCTAGTACAACTGTGTGAGCTGTGTTTTCTTTCTTTGAAGGTGCAAGTTTCTGGTGCAAAAAAACAGTACAGTCGAGATGCAACTGGCAATGGCAAGTGAGGTGTCCACCAATACAACCCAACAATTGTCCACCGATACAACCCAGCAATTCAAGGATATCTTCACAACTATGGTGTTTGATACCTATGAAGAGTATACTTCGAAATTGGAGGAGTTCCAACAGATACCTGTGCTTGCTTCTCTATTTTGTGTTCAGCTGCAGGCTATGTGTATATTTCTATCAAAAGTCTAGATTTCAGTAAAAATCAACTCTCTTCCCTTCTCGCAGGTGACTGGGACCCTTTTCTACAAGGCATGCTCGCATACAGTGGCAAATCAGAACAAGAAACAGAAGGCGCAAATCCCCACTCACCGACCGGTTCGTGTATGCATTTGTGTTCACTACGGGCAGCCTCGCATCCATTGAACTGGGATTAGACCAAATCAGCGGTAAGTGTTAATGCATCTGCTTGGTTACTGTGGTGTTCATATTCACAGCACTGTGTGTAGTTGAAAAGAGAGGCCTATAATAGACCCCGAATCTATTTGGTTTCAGGTATCTCGCAATGGGATGCGAGGCCACGCTTACTTTGGCCTACAGCCACAAGAAGGTGAAACTGTGTCACATCGTCCCACCTCATACACACAGCCCATGTACTGAGGAAGGAGTTCCTTCCATTTTACTCTAGCAGGTGGCATCTCAGTCCAGAGAGATGCATCATGTGACGGACTTGGTCAAGCTCCAACCTCAAAATAAGCAGTTGAAGAAGTACATTGAGCAGAAATTCGACAAGGTCGTAATACTTACTGACATCAGGAACATCAAGGCAAGACGTAAAACTGGGAATGGAAGCATGGCTGCTGCAGTAGCTGCACTGGAGCGTGTCTCAGAGGTTGGGCAGGTGCATGGAAGGAGATGACATCAACTTCATTGCCTTAGCAACAAATGAAATGCACTCCAGGTTTTAGGTATTAAGCAGTTCATTGACGGCACCTACAAGATAAACAAGCACGGCTATCCCCTCTACTAAATCATGTTGCAGGACAACAGTGGCAGGGGTCGGGCTGTCTTCTATGCCTTTGTAAAGAACGAGACGTCTGAGATGCTAAATTACATTGTTGAAGTATTTGTAAAACTGATGGGATCCAGCATTTATCATATGAAGACTGTCATAAGGACATTAAGGAGATTAATGCTGTCAGGAAGAATTTCCCAGGGGCCACCATTCTGTTGTCTGTTTCATGTTATGATGAACCTAAAGAGGAAGATCAGCAACTACGTAGTACACAACTTCATCAAGGAGATGTTGTTCCGGCAAAGAGATGGTACATGCCCACACCAAGGATATCCTGCAGAGTTGTATACACAGGATTAGCCTGCTACATCTTCGGCTGCAGGTAAGTTTGTGCAGATAATGCATGTAATGGTGGGTCTGTTGATTCCTATGCTATAACGTCTTTCTTTTTCAGGAATACTTGTTGGCCAATTGGATCTCCCAGAAGGAGATGTGGGCCCTATATCTACGCAGAACTGTAGTGACATTTGGGAACAATACCAATAATCACACTGAGTCCAAGAACGGGAAGATCAAACACTTATTCCATTCATCCTCATCAATGGCGGAGTGTATCAACAACCTGGTCTTTCACAATGATGTCCTGGATAGTGAGCGCATGTATGCAACGTTCCTGCACTATTCCTCAGGTTGATTTCAGAGATGAGGGGGTTGACTTATGAAAATAGGTTGAGTAGGTTGGGCTTATACTCATTGGTGTTCAGAAGAATGAGAGGTGATCTTATCGAAACATATAAGATAATGATGGGGCTCGACAAGGTAGATGCAGAGAGCATATTTTCACTCATGAGGGGTGTAACGTCCTTACTCTATAGTATGAAACTACACAAGGCACATTCTGGGGACAAGGTCACTCTGTGACCTGAACTCTTTATTTACAGGACTCCAAAGACAGTGACCCTGCGTGGGACCTCCCTTTTTATACCTGAGTGATCAGGTAAGGAGTGTCTCCCACAAGTTCACCCCTTGTGGTCAAGGTGTGTGTCATGTATGTAACCAGCATACTACTGTAACCCTTATACAATTGTAACCCTCAAGTAACCACTACATACTGTACATACTTACTAGAAATGCACACCTTGACCACAGGGGGTGTACTTGTGGAAGACACTCCTTACCTGGAGATTCAGGTATATAAGGGGAGGTCCCTCGCAGGGCCAGCACTCCTTGGTCCAGGTAATAAAGGTGAAGGTCACAAAGTGACTGTATCTGCAGTGCGTGCTTCGTGTAATTATGTTTAAGAGTTAAGGACTCAACACCTGGCGACGGGAAACGGGAATCACTGAACCCAGAGGATGGCCACCGGTAGCTCAGAGGAACGTTACTGTGTGGGTGAAGACTGGGACGATTTTGTGGAGAGACTCCAGCAGACCTTTGTCACAAAGGATTGGTTGGGAGAGGATGCGGCTGATAAGCGGAGGGCGCATCTACTAACAAGCTGCGGGACAAAAACGTATGCGCTGATGAAGGACCTGCTCGCACCCCATAAAACCGGCCGACAAGTCTTTTGAAGAGCTCAGCCAGCTGATCAATGAACACTTAAAACCGGTGAGCAGCATACACATGGCCCGGCACCGGTTCTACACACACCGACGTCGGGAAGGGCAAAACATCTCGGACTTCGTGGCAGACTTGCGGCGCTTGGCCAGCCTCTGTAAGTTCTCAGACACCTGCAGGGGGGAGATGTTAAGGGATTTTTTCATTGAGGGCATTAGCCATGCCGGGATCTTCAGGAAGCTCATAGAGACCAAGGACTTAACTCTAGAAGGGGCAGCATTGATAGCTCAAACTTTCATAGCCGGGGAAGAAGAGACCAAGCTAATTTACGCGAGTAGCCCTGGGTCCAACTAAGGATGGACTAAGGAATGAACGTGATAAATGCGGCTCAAGGTCTCGCAGTCAGGCAAAGGCATTTTGAAACTGCAGCAGTCAGACAAAGGCATTTTGTAATTGCCCAAGCTGCAACCGACTCTAAGGTGGGCCCCCGACAGGGACAATGGAGAGGGGAGCGGCAATTCACGCCATCAAGGGGACCATTAACACGCACCATCAGAGTGTTTAGAAACAACCAAGGGAACAATCAGAGAGGAATGCCTGCTAACAGTCCTTTTGTGAACAATGATCTCAGCCAATGCTGGAGATGCGGGGGCAGACATTATGCGGAAAGCTGCAAATTTCAGCAGTTCGTCTGTAGGAATTGTAATGCCAGAGGACATTTGGCTAGGGTTTGCAAACAGCCAGTAGCGAGGCTAATCTATGAAACAGAGGAATCAGGCGAGGGGCTTGCAGTGCAGGACAATGCCTGGGGTAAAGCCATGGATGCTGAAGTTCAGCGGGTTTATGTGGCTGAGGTCCACAGCTCATACACCAAAACGCCACCCATGATGATGAAAGTTTTATTGAATGGCATCCCGGTGCGCATGGAGCTGGACACGGGAGCTAACCAGTTCCTCATGAGTGCACAACAATTTCAGAAACTATGGCCACACAGAGCTAGCAGGCCCAAACTGGAACGAATTAATATGCAGCTATGGATGTACACCCAAGAGATCATTCCAGTGCTAGGCAGTGCAAACTTGGTGGTAACACACAATGGGTCACAGAACCGGCTGCCACTCTGGATTGTTCCGGGAAATGGCCCCGCGCTTTTGGGAAGGAGCTGGCTAGCTGAGGTGAACTGGAAATGGGGGGATGTGCACGCCATTTCATCTGTGGAACGAAGCTCATGCTCACAGGTACTACAAAAATTCGGGTCACTGTTTCAACCCGGTGTCGGAACGTTCAAGGGCACGAAAGTAGTTATACGCATCACCCCGGACGCCAGACCAGTGTATCACAGAGCCAGAGCGGTGCCGTATGTGATGCGTGAGAAAATAGAGAGTGAACTGGACAGGCTGCTCAGAGAGGACATAATTTTGCCTGTTGAATTCAGTGACTGGGCAAGTCTCATTATTCCTGTCCTTAAAGCGGACGGCCCGGTTAGGATCTGCGGTGACTACAAAGCCACCATCAACCGGGTGTACCTGCAGGACCAATACCCGCTCCCGAGGGCGGAGGACCTTTTTGCCATGTTGGACCTCACTTCAGCCTACATGACTCAGGAACTGGCTGAAGAATCCAAGCTTCTGACCACCATCACGACGCACAAGGGTTTATTCATTTACAACAGGTGTCCTTTTGGCATCCGTTCAGCGGCCACCATCTTTCAGAGAAACATGGAAAGCTTGCTGAAATCCATTCCCCGCACAATCGTATTCCAGGACGACATCCTAATAATGGGTCGAGACACCGAGGAATACCTCCACAACCTGGAGGAGGTGCTATGCCGACTGGATCGGGTAGGCCTGTGGCTGAAGAAGGCCAAGTGTGTGTTTTTGGCCCCAGAGGTCGAGTTTTTGGGCAGGAGGGTTGCCGCAGATGGGATCCGGCCTACCCAATCCAAAACAGAGGCGATGCGTCGTGCACCCTGGCCCGGCAACACATCAGAGTTGCGATCGTTGCTGGGACTTTTGAACTATTTCGGGAACTTCCTGCCGAACTTAAGCACATTGTTAGAGCTGTTACACGTGCTCCTGCGTAAGGGTTGTGAATGGTTTTGGGGGGACCTGTCAAGAACGGGCTTTCAACAGGGTGTGGAACCTGCTTTGTTCTAACAAACTGTTAACGTTGTATGACCCCTGTAAAAACTAGTTTTAACATGCGATGCATCATCATACGGGGTTGGGTGTGTGTTGCAGCAGGGTAATGGAGATGGACAACTCCAACCGGTGGCTTATGCCTCCGGGTCGCTCTCCCAGGCAGAGCGTGGGTACGGCATGGTCGAAAAGGAAGCACTCGCTTGCATTTATGGTGTGAAAAAAATGCACCAATACCTTTTCGGCAGAAGGTTCGAGTTAGAAACGGACCACAAGACGTTAACATCCCTGTTGTCCGACAGCAAGGCGGTCAATGCAAATGCGTCAGCTCGCATACAGCGATGGGCTCTCATGCTGGCTGCGGATGACTACACCATATAGCACCGACCAGGCACCGAAAACTGCGGTGACGCGCTCAGCAGGCTTCCCCTTGCCACCACCGAGGGGGCGGTGGAGCAAAGCGCTGAGATGGTCATGGCTGTTGAGGCTTTTGACACCGCAGGCTCCCCCATCCAGATCAAACTCTGGACCAACAGGGACCCCCTCCTATCCATGATAAAGAAATGTGTCCTGACCGGGGATTGGGTACCCATGCACGGGGCATGTCCCGAGGAGGTCAGACTGTTTCAGAGACGGATGGATAAGCTCTCCATCCATGCCAACTGCTTCTATAGAGCAGCCGAGTGGTCATGCCCCAGAAGGGGAGGGAAGCATTCATCAGGGAACTCCACAGCGAGCACCCTGGCATCGTGTTAATGAAGGCCATTGCCCGGTCACATGTATGGTGGCCGGGGATTGACTCAGACCTGGAACACTGGGTTCGCAGGTGCACGACGTGTGCCCAGCTAGGCAATGCCCCCAGGGAGGCCCCGCTCAGCCCGTGGCCCTGGCCCACCAAGCTTTGGTCACGCATTCACGTGGACTATGCGGGCCCGTTCATGGGGAAAATATTCTTGATAATTGTCGCTGCATACTCAAAATGGATCGAGTGCATCATATTAAACTCATGCATGATAGCCATCACTGTGGAGAGCCTGCGCAAGGTTTTCGCGACCCACGACTTACCGGACATTCTGGTCAGCGACAATGGCCCGTGTTTCACCAGCCATGAATTCCAGGAGTTTATGTCGGGTAATGGCATCAAACATGTCTGGACGGCACTGTTCAAGCTGGCTTCCAATGGCCAGGCGGAACGTGCAGTCCAAGTCATAAAGCAAAGCATGCTCCGCATCCAAGGACCCTCTCTGCAGTACCACCTATCGCGCCTCCTGCTGGCCTATAGGTCCCGGCCGCACTCGCTCACGGGAGTTCTCCTCAAAACGCGGCTGTCCCTCATCCACCCAACCCTGGCAGACATTGTTGAGGGCAGGCGCCAGTCCCAAACCGAGTGTCACGATCGTAACTCAAGGGAGAGGTGTATAGAAATGGATGATCCGGTATTTGTACTTAAGCATGCATTGGGACCCAAGTGGCTGGAAGGCACCGTAATTGGTAAAGAGGAAAACAGGGTCATAGTGGTCAGACTCAAGAATGGGCAGATATGCCGCAAACACTTGGACCAAGTAAAGAAAAGGTTCAGCATAGACACTGATGAACATGAAGAAGAGCATGAGATGTCAACCACACCACTGCCAGTGGACGAGCAACAAGAACAATCACCAGCATGCACAGTCCCTGCGGCTAACCCGGACAGGCCGGAATCACCTCAGGTGACAGAAACGCATGTCAAGGCTCAGCCACCAGAGCTTCAACTGCGGGGCTCCACGAGAGACTTAACCTTTGAGTCAAAAAGACGTGAGGGGGGAGGTGATGTCATGTATGTAACCAGCATACTACTGTTACCCTTATATAATTGTAACCCTCATGTAACCATTACATACCGTACATACTTACTAGAAATGCACACCTTGACCACAGGGGGTGTACTTGTGAGAGACACTCCTTACCTGGAGATTCAGGTATATAAGGGGAGGTCCCTCGCAGGGCCAGCACTCCTTGGTCCAGGTAATAAAGGTGAAGGTCACAAAGTGACTGTGTCTGCAGTATGTGCCTCGTGTGATTATGTTTAAGAGTTAAGGACTTAACAGTGTGCATCGAGGTTGCGTGTATACAGTAATACAGTGGTGTTACAT